>NC_048577.1:51484966-52167466 GCF_013265735.2 Oncorhynchus mykiss
TGCATGATCAACAGAGTCCAGTCTCTGTAAGACGGAGGAGCTTGCATGCATATACAACAATTCACCATAATCAATTACAAAGAGAAAAGTGGCATGAACAAGCTTAAATAAAAACACAATTACAATTTAAGCTTTGTCACAAGATTATCCACATGAACTTTAAAGGACAACTTGTCATCCAACCAAATACCTAGGTATTTGTAGGATGACACTTTTTCAATGGATAAGCCACCAAATGTGACAATGCTAATGTTCTCTGGCAGAGTTCTAGCTCTGGTAAAGGTCATGAATTTAGTTTTTTGTATATTCAAGACCAGTTTGAGACCATAAAGGGAGGCCTGCAGTGGCTGAAAAGCAGTCTGGAGCTCTTCAACATCCTGAACCAGAGAAGGAGCACATGAATATATAACTGTATCATCTGCATTAGATGTAACTTTGCTGGTTGGAACCCTGGGGCACACCTCTATTAATCTCAAGAAAGCTAGACTTGTGATCGTTGGTATATTCACATTGTGTTTTGTCAGAAAGATAGTTCCTAAACCAATTTACTGCCACTTCACTGAGATCAATGTTTCTGAGTCTATCTAGCAACAATTCATGGTCAACTAAATCAAAGGCCTTTAAGAAATCCACAAACAGATCAGCACAATGTGTCTTTTTATCAAGTCCATTAATGATGTAATTTGCCACTGCCATAGCTGCAGTTGTGATGCTGTGTCCTGATCTAAAGCCAGACTGAACACTGCTCAGTATGTTCTTTTCAATGAAGATGTTTTTTAACTGTGAGTTCACTAGGGATTCATAGACTTTGGCCAGGATAGGGAGTTTAGAGATAGGACCATAGTTTTTAGCATCTGAGGGATCTCCACTCGTTAGCAGTGGGAGGACATAAGCTGATTTCCAAATGCCGGGTATGGAATTGGTCAAGAGACTCAAGTTGAAAATGTGAGCCACAGGTTCAGTAATAATACCAGCTGCTATCTTTAAGAGGTAGGGGTCCAAGTTGTCTGGGCCTGCAGACTTTGTAGTGTCTATTGCCTCTAGTGTTTTATAGACCTCAGTATAAGAAACAGGCTCAAAGTTCAAATGGTTCACATGAGGGCCTATGTCATAGTTGACTGTAACAGAGCTTACATTAGAGGCCTGGGCCCCATCGTTATCAAAAACTGAACCAGCAGATATGAAGTGCTTGTTAAAAAACCCAACAATATGGGCTTTATCCTTCACTTAATTAGAATCCATCATTAAATGGTCAGGAAGGCCAGAGGATACATTAGAACCTGACACTGATTTGATTAGCTTCCAGAACTTGGTAGGGTTGTTTAGGTTCTCTGTGACTGCATTTAGATAGTAATATGATTTGGAATTCCTGATCAATCCTGTGAATTTGTTTCTTAGCACTCTGAAGGAGGCCCAGTCAACAGGAGCACTTGTATGTCTAGCTTGAGCCCAAGAGATGTTTCTCTTTCTAATTAATTCTGCCAAGTTATCTGATAACCAGGGACTGTCCCTTCCACTGATTCTAAACTTCTTCCCAGGGGCATGCTTATCACAAATCTACACAAATGTCATATAAAAATAGTCCCAGGCAGTGTCAACATCGGGAAACAGACTTACTCTGTCAATATTATGGTACAGATAATGTAAGATCGCTTGCTCATCAAGCTGTCTAAAATGTATTTTAAAAATATAACAGGGTTTGGCTTTGGTCATTTTTGTATTTCTAACACAAGCAATTGCACAGTGATCACTGGCATCATTACAGAATATCCCAGTCGATGTGTATTTGTAAGGGCTCTATTCCGTTTCAGAACTCCCTAGTCCTTGCCGATGACAAGCATTCCCATAACATAATGCAGCCACCACCATGCTTGAAAATGTGAAGAGTGCTACTCAGTTGTGTTGTGTTGGATTTGCCCCAAACCTAATGCTTTGTATTGAGGGCATAAAGTTGATTTATTTGCCAATTTCTTTGCAGTTTTACTTTAGTGCCTTATTTCAAAAAGGATGCATGTTTTGTTATATTTTTATTCTGTACAGGCTTCCTTCTTTTCGCTCTGTAATTTAGGTTAGTATTGTAGAGTAACTACAATGTTGTTGATCCATCCTCAGTTTACACCTGTCAAAGCCATTACACTCTGTAACTTTTTTTAAATCACCATTTGCCTCATGGTGAAATCCCTGAGCGGTTTCCTTCCTCTCAGCAACTAAGTTAGGAAGGACGCCTGTATCTATGTAGTGACTGTGTGTATTGATACACCACCCAAAGTCTAATTAATAACTTCACTATGCTCAAAGGGTTATTCAATGTCTGTTTTTTTTTACCCTTCTACAATAGGTGCCCTTTGCGAGGCATTGTATAACCTCCCTGGTCTTGTGGTTGAATCAATGTTTGAAAGTCACTGCTCGACTGAGGGACCTTAGAGATAATTGTGTGTATGGGGTATAGAGATGAGCTAATCATTAAAAAATCATGTTAAACACTATTTTTGCATACAGACTAAGTCCATGCAACTTATTATGTGACTTGTTAGGCACATTTTTACTCCTGAACTTATTTAGGCTTGCCATAACAAAGGGGTTGAATACTTATTGACTCAAGACATTTCAGCTTTTCTTTTTTAAGAAATTGGTAAAAATGTCAAAGAACATGATTCCACTTTGACATTATGGGTATTGTGTGTAGGCCAGTGACACAAAATCTCTATTTCATCCATTTTAAATTCAGGCTGTAACACAACAAAATGCGGAAAAAGTCAAGGATTGTGTGTCACGGCCGTCCTCCTCTTCATCTGAAGAGGAGAGACGAGATGGACCTGAGGACCAATACGCGGCGTGGTAAGTGTCCATGGCAAATCTTTAATCAAGAAAGACTGAACACTATACAAACGAGTAACAAAAACAATAAACCAAATTCGACCGTGAAGCTACAAAATGAGACCTGTGCTGAAACAAGCCATCAACATAGACAATCACCCACAAACAAACAGTGCAACCCAGGCTACCTAAGTATGATTCTCAATCAGAGACAACTAATGACACCTGCCTCTGATTGAGAACCATACTAGGCCGAAAACATAGAAATGCCCCAAAACATAGAAAAACAAACATAGACTGCCCACCCAACTCACGCCCTGACCATACTAAATAAATACAAAACAACAGAAATAAAGGTCAGAACGTGACAGTACCCCCCCCCAAAGGTGCGGACTCCGGCCGCAAAACCTTGACCTATAGGGGAGGGTCTGGGTGGGCGTCTGTCCGCGGTGGCGGCTCTGGCGCGGGACGCGGACTCCACTTCATCATTGTCTTAGTCCGCTTTATTGTCCGCCTCCGTGGCTTTCTCAGCATGACCACCCCTCTCAATGACCCCACTGGACAGAGGGGCAGCTCGGGACAGAGGGACAGCTGCTCGGGACAGAGGGACAGCTGCTCGGGACAGAGGGGCAGCTGCTCGGGACAGAGGGGCGGCAGCGGCTCTGGGCAGAGGGGCTCCGGCAGCGGCGCCGGGCAGGCGGGGGGCTCCGGGCAGGCGGGGGGCTCCGGCAGCGGCGCCGGGCAGGCGGGAGGCTCCGGCAGAGGCGCCGGGCAGGCGGGAGGCTCCGGCAGAGGCGCCGGGCAGGCGGGAGGCTCCGGCAGAGGCGCCGGGCAGGCGGGAGGCTCCGGCAGAGGCGCCGGGCAGGCGGGAGGCTCCGGCAGAGGCGCCGGGCAGGCGGGAGGCTCCGGCAGAGGCGCCGGACAGGCGGGAGGCTCCGGCAGAGGCGCCGGACAGGCGGGAGGCTCCGGCAGAGGCGCCGGACAGGCGGGAGGCTCCGGCAGAGGCGCCGGACAGGCGGGAGGCTCCGGCAGAGGCGCCGGACAGGCGGGAGGCTCCGGCAGCGGCGCCGGACAGGCGGGAGACTCCGGCAGCGGCGCCGGACAGGCGGGAGACTCCGGCAGCGGCGCCGGACAGGCGGGAGACTCCGGCAGCGGCGCCGGACAGGCGGGAGACTCCGGCAGCGGCGCCGGACAGGCGGGAGACTCCGGCAGCGGCGCCGGACAGGCGGGAGACTCCGGCAGCGGCGCCGGACAGACAGGACCACCTGCAGGGAGGAGACAGAGAGACAGCCTGGTGCGTGGGGCTGCCACAGGAACCACCAGGCTGGGAAGACCTTCAGGAGGCTTGGGGTTAAGAGGAGGCACCTGAAAGACCGGGCTGTGGGGGAGCACTGGAGCTCTGGTGCGCAACCTTGGCACCACTTCCCCAGGCTGGATAACCACTCTAGCCCGGACCGTCCAGAGTGCAGGCACAGGTTGAACCGGGCTGTGGGTAAGCACGGGAGATCTAGTGCTTACTACACGCACCTCTCCCTTCGGCTCCATTCCCACATTCGCCCGGCACGAGCGGAGCGCGGGCAGAGGACGCACTGCACCCTCCCAGCGCCCCGGAGACACAGCACGCAGAGCCGGCGCAGGATACCCTGGGCCAAAACTGCGTACCGGCGACCAGACCCGCTGAGCAGGCACCATACGCCCTGGCTCGATGCCCGCACTCGCATGACACTCTCGGGGGGCTGTCCCATAGCGCACCGGGCTATGGGCACGTACTGGCGACACCGTGCGCTTAACCGCATAACACGGTGCCTGCCCAGTATCTCGCTGCTTATAATAAGCACGAGGAGTGAGCGCAGGTCTGCTACCTGGCTTAGCTCCACCCCTCGTGTGCCCCCCCCAAAAAAATTTTTGGGGCTGTCTCTCGTACCTGTCGCACTGCCGTGCTGCCTCCTCATATCGCCGCCGCTCAGCTCTGCTTTGGGGCGGCGATATTCCCCAGCCTGTGCCCAGGGTCCCTCTCCGTTCAGTATCTCCTCCCATGTCCAGGAGTCCTGTGATACCGGCCGCTGTTGTTGCTGCTGCTGCTGCTGTCGTCGCTGTTTTCTACCACGCCGCTTGGTCCTTGGTTGGTGGGTGATTCTGTCACGGCCGTCCTCCTCTTCATCTGAAGAGGAGAGACGAGATGGATCTGAGGACCAATACGCGGCGTGGTAAGTGTCCATGGCAAATCTTTAATCAAGAAAGACTGAACACTATACAAACGAGTAACAAAAACAATAAACCAAATTCGACCGTGAAGCTACAAAATGAGACCTGTGCTGAAACAAGCCATCAACATAGACAATCACCCACAAACAAACAGTGCAACCCAGGCTACCTAAGTATGATTCTCAATCAGAGACAACTAATGACACCTGCCTCTGATTGAGAACCATACTAGGCCGAAAACATAGAAATGCCCCAAAACATAGAAAAACAAACATAGACTGCCCACCCAACTCACGCCCTGACCATACTAAATAAATACAAAACAACAGAAATAAAGGTCAGAACGTGACATTGTGAATACTTTCTGAAGGCACTGTATGTGCCACTGCCGTCCATGAAAGTCCAGCCGGTGTGGTAGGAAAGGGTCAGGCGTAGATGGAAAAATCTACAAGCCACTCAAATGTTTTTACCAGCCCAAATATATTTGGGCCACAATTACACCATGACATAATTACAAAATGTTCATGTTTATTTTCTCTCTCTTTAGCTCAAATAACAGCGCCATTGATTTCAAGAAATGTTGCATCATTTTTTACGTGGTTGCATCATATTTCTGTGCATACTTTGCATTGAAGCTTGCATCGAGGCATACTTCAAAGGATGCACAAACAGAGTAGGTATTCGAGAAGTGACCTCTGTGCTTCGTTTTGCATACTGTGATTTGGACTCATACGCCGACCCTCCTGTGCTCCAGTTTACGTTCTCAGAGCACACCCCTTGAATCCAGGGCGAGGCTCCCTTGCTCTACTGGGCTATGTGGCTCTACTGGGCTATGTGGCTCTACTGGGCTATGTGGCTCTACTGGGCTATGTGGCTCTACTGGGCTCTGTGGCTCTACTGGGCTCTGTGGGGACTTTTCTAATCGGTTTATGCACACCACAGATGCAAGGTGTATAGAATTTTATGTGAAGAGTAATCCCCAATTGTCAACTACTATCATAGCCATATTATCTGGACTGAATGGAAAATGTCCTGCAAAAGGGATGACTTCAGGAGTCATAAATCCAGCCATTCTGCCAGCCAGGCTGAGTTGAACTCATGACATTGTGCAGACGCGCAGTGACACAGTAGTATCCCAAATCCCTGGTGATGACAGTTTAAGCTAAAGGACTGTTTCGCTAGCACAGACTGAATTATGTCCGAAGATTCATTTGATGGCATTGAGGAGTTTACCACATCAGCCACCGGCTTCATTAATGAGTGCATCGACAACATTTTCCCCACAGTGACAGTAAGTACATAGTCCTGTTTTGACGCCTTGCCTGTTTGATGGTTCATCGGAGGGCGTAGTGGGATTTCTTTTACGCATCATGATTAGTGTCCCGCTCCTTGAAAGCGGCAGCTCTAGCCTTTAGCTCAGTGCAGATGTTGACTGTAATCCATGGCTTCTGGTTGGGATAAGTTCGAATCCTAGTACAAAACCCAGCGACTCAAGCCTACCAGACTAGCTAACTATGCTCGCTTCGAGGCAAGCAACACTGAACTATGCATGAGTGTACCAGCTGTTCCGGATGACTGTGTGATCACACTCTCTGTAGCCAATGTGAGTAAGACCTTTAAACAGGTTAACATTCACAAGGCCGCAGGGCAAGCGTCTCCACTGACATTTTCAACCTCTCCCTGACCCAGTCTGTAATACCTACATGTTTCAAGTGGACTCCCATAGTCCCTGTGCCCAGGAACGCCATTGTAACCTGTCTAAATTACTATCGCTCCGAAGCACTCACATCTGTAGCCATATAATGCTTTGAAAGGCTGGTCATGTCTCACATTAACACCACCATCCCAGACACCTTGGACCTACTCCAATCCGTATACCGCCTCAACAGATCCACAGCTCAGGTAGTCTCTATTGCACTCCACACTGCCCTTTCCCACCTGGACAATAAGAATGCCTATGTGAGAATGCTATAAACTGACTACAGCTCAGCCTTCAACACCATAGTGCACTCCAAGCTCATCACTAAGCTAAGGACCCTGGGACTGAACACCTGCCTCTGCAATTGGATCCTGGACTTCCTGAAGGGCCACCCCCAGGTGGTGAGGGTAGGCAACAACACATCCACCACTCCCTGTTCACCCACGACTGCATGTCCACTCACGACTCCCACACCCTCATTACAGTGCCTTGCGAAAGTATTCGGCCCCCTTGAACTTTGCGACCTTTTGCCACATTTCAGGCTTCAAACATAAAGATATAAAACTGTATTTTTTTGTGAAGAATCAACAACAAGTGGGACACAATCATGAAGTGGAACGACATTTATTGGATATTTCAAACTTTTTTAACAAATCAAAAACTGAAAAATTGGGCATGCAAAATTATTCAGCCCCCTTAAGTTAATACTTTGTAGCGCCACCTTTTGCTGCGATTACAGCTGTAAGTCGCTTGGGGTATGTCTCTATCAGTTTTGCACATCGAGAGACTGACATTTTTTCCCATTCCTCCTTGCAAAACAGCTCGAGCTCAGTGAGGTTGGATGGAGAGCATTTGTGAACAGCAGTTTTCAGTTCTTTCCACAGATTCTCGATTGGATTCAGGTCTGGACTTTGACTTGGCCATTCTAACACCTGGATATGTTTATTTTTGAACCATTCCATTGTAGATTTTGCTTTATTTGGCTCCATCCATCTTCCCATCAATTTTAACCATCTTCCCTGTCCCTGCTGAAGAAAAGCAGGCCCAAACCATGATGCTGCCACCACCATGTTTGACAGTGGGGATGGTGTGTTCAGCTGTGTTGCTTTTACGCCAAACATAACGTTTTGCATTGTTGCCAAAAAGTTCAATTTTGGTTTCATCTGACCAGAGCACCTTCTTCCACATGTTTGGTGTGTCTCCCAGGTGGCTTGTGGCAAACTTTAAACGACACTTTTTATGGATATCTTTAAGAAATGGCTTTCTTCTTGCCACTCTTCCATAAAGGCCAGATTTGTGCAATATACGACTGATTGTTGTCCTATGGACAGAGTCTCCCACCTCAGCTGTAGATCTCTGCAGTTCATCCAGAGTGATCATGGGCCTCTTGGCTGCATCTCTGATCAGTCTTCTCCTTGTATGAGCTGAAAGTTTAGAGGGACGGCCAGGTCTTGGTAGATTTGCAGTGGTCTGATACTCCTTCCATTTCAATATTATCGCTTGCACAGTGCTCCTTGGGATGTTTAAAGCTTGGGAAATCTTTTTGTATCCAAATCCGGCTTTAAACTTCTTCACAACAGTATCTCGGACCTGCCTGGTGTGTTCCTTGTTCTTCATGATGCTCTCTGCGCTTTTAACGGACCTCTGAGACTATCACAGTGCAGGTGCATTTATACGGAGACTTGATTACACACAGGTGGATTGTATTTATCATCATTAGTCATTTAGGTCAACATTGGATCATTCATCGATCCTCACTGAACTTCTGGAGAGAGTTTGCTGCACTGAAAGTAAAGGGGCTGAATAATTTTGCACGCCCAATTTTTCAGTTTTTGATTTGTTAAAAAAGTTTGAAATATCCAATAGATATCGTTCCACTTCATGATTGTGTCCCACTTGTTGTTGATTCTTCACAAAAAAATACAGTTTTATATCTTTATGTTTGAAGCCTGAAATGTGGCAAAAGGTCGCAAAGTTCAAGGGGGCCGAATACTTTCGCAAGGCACTGTAAGTTTCCCGACGACATGACGGTGATCCCCAACGCCTGATCCCCACAATCGCCTGATCACCAACGACGATGAGACAGCCTATAGGGAGGAGGTCAGAGACCTGGGAGTGTGGTGCCAAGACAACAACTTCTCCCTCAATGTCAGCAAGACAAACGGAGGGCCGAGCACGCCCGGGTCACATCGACAGGGTTGAATGCTGCAAGTTCGGTGTCCACGTCACTAAGGATCGTGGTCCACACACAGCAACACAGTCGTGAAGAGGGCACGACTATGCCTCTTCCCCCTCAGGAGGCTGAAAAGATTTGGCATGGGCAGTCAGATCCTCAAAAGGTTCTACAGCTGCACCACTTAGAGCATCTTGACTGGCTGTATCACCGCTTGCAGTACATCACTGGGGCCGAGCTCCCTGCCATCCAGGACCTCTATAACCAGCGGTGTCAGAGGAGGACTGTAAAAGAAAGACTCCAGCCAACCGTCATAGACTGTTCTCTCTGCTACCACGTGGAAAGTGGTACTGATGCACCAAGTCTGGAACCAACAGGACCCTGAACAGCTTCTACCCACAAGCAATAAATAGTTAGTCTGGGTAGCTATTTTATGAACTATTTAACTATCTGCATTGACCCTTTTTGCACTAACTGTTTTGACACATCACATACGTTGCTGCTACTGTTTACTATCTGTCACTTTATTCCTAGTTACAGTAGATGTACACATCTACCTCAATGACCTCGTACCCCTGCACATCCACTCTGTACTGGTACCCCGTGTACATAGCCAAGTTATCCTTACTCATTGTGTATTTATTACTACTTTTTCTTTCTCTCTGCATTGTTGGAAAAGGACCTGTAACTAAGCATTTCACAGTTAGTCTACACCTGTTGTTAACAAAGTATTTTACAAATAACATTTGATTTGAAGACTGAGGTTAAGATGTGTGTGTGTGTGTGTGTGTGTGTGTGTGTGTGTGTGTGTGTGTGTGTGTGTGTGTGTGTGTGTGTGTGTGTGTGTGTTTGTGTGTGTGTGTGTGTGTGTGTGTGTGTGTGTGTGTGTGTGTGTGTGTGTGTGTGTATGTGTGCGCCAGACACTGATATTAAGGTCAGGCGGGGTCAGGGCTGCACCAGGTTTGTGTTACAGTCATACCTTTAAAATATTCATTCAGGCAAGTGTTTCTTGGAATGTACTGGGACAGGCAGGTCAGAAAAACATGCATCAGTATTGTGTTGAAGCAACATAGTTTTCAGATAGCACTGGTGACAAGCACCTTGAATTGGTGAAAATAGCACTGGAACTCTTTTAATATCTGTAGTAAAATGCCTCTCACTGCCTGTAGAACACTCTGCCTGCTTCTCCTGTGACATCACAGGGTCAAAATAGAGCACTGAGACACCGGCTAGACTGGACCATAGCTCATAGCTCAGGTAGTTAAAGATTTGATATGAGAGGCCTATACACTCGGAATAAGTGAAGCAGGTTATAGTTCCTGTTCATTGTACTAGTAGGCTATAAACAAATATACTTGTTTATAGTAAACACAGGAACTACACAGTTGCCTATGTCAGTGCGTCTCAAATTGGAGTCCACTAGGTATCTTTTAGCCGTACCCTTATCCTACTCCTCCTCTGTTCCTCTGGTGATGTAGAGGTGAATCCAGGCCCTGCAGTGCCTAGCTCCACTCCTATTCCCAGGTGCTCTCTTTTGATGAATTCTGTAACCGTAATAGCCTTGGTTTCATGCATGTTAACATTAGAAGCCTCCTCCCTAAGTTTGTTTTATTCACTGCTTTAACACACTCTGCCAACCCGGATGTCTGAATCCTGGCTTAGGAAGACAACCAAAAATTCTGAAATCTTCATCCCTAACTACAACATTTTTAGACAGGATAGAACGGCCCAAGAGGGCGGTGTTGTAATCTACTGCAGAGATAGCCTGCAGAGTTTTGTCCTACTATCCAGGTCTGTACCCAAACAATTTGAACTTCTACTTTTAAATCCGGCGCTGACAGAGTCGCACTTCACTCCGGCGCTGCCACAGTCGCCCTTCACTCCGGCACTGCCGGAGTCTCCCGCCTGTCCGGTGCTGCCGGAATCTCGCGTCTATTTGGGGCCCACTGCAAGGGTCCCCAGTCTGAGGTCAGCGTCGAGGGTTGCCGCTCCAAAGGCGCCCCTTAAGTGGGACAAGACTATGGTGAAGTGGGGTCCACTGTCACGCCCTGACCGTAGATTGCTTTGTATGTTTCTATTTTTAGTTTGGTCAGGGTGTGATGTGGGTGGGTATTCTATGTTGTATGTCTAGGTGTTGTGTTTCTATGTTTAGGCCTGGTATGGCTTTGTTGTTTTTCTGTTCTAGTGTTCAGTTTCTTTATTAAATTTACCATGAACACGTACCACACTCTGCCAACCCGGATGTCTGAATCCTGGCTTAGGAAGACAACCAAAAATTCTGAAATCTTCATCCCTAACTACAACATTTTCAGACAGGATAGAACGGCCCAAGAGGGCGGTGTTGCAATCTACTGCAGAGATAGCCTGCAGAGTTTTGTCCTACTATCCAGGTCTGTACCCAAACAATTTGAACTTCTACTTTTAAATCCGGCGCTGCCAGAGTCGCACTTCACTCCGGCGCTAGCACATTTTCCATTCAGTCCACCTACGAATATCGTTACATTGTGCTGCTAGGCGACCTAAACTGGAACATGCTTAACACCCCAGCCATCCCACAATATAAGCTTGATGCCCTCAATCTCAAACAAATTATCAATGAACCTACCTGGTACTACCCCAAAGCCGTAAACACGGGCACCTTCATAGATAACATCCTAACCAACTTGCCCTCTAAATACACCTCTGCTGTTTTCAACCAAGATCTCAGCGATCACTGCCTCATTGCCTGCATCTGTAATCGGTCAGCGGTCATACGACCTCCAATCATCACTATCAAACGCTCCCTGAAACTCTTCAGCGAGCAGGCCTTTCTAATCAACCTGGCCGGGGTATCCTGGAAGGATATTGACCTCATCCCGTCAGTAGAGGATGCCTGGTTATTTTTTTAAAATACCTTCCTCACCATCTTAAATAAGCATGCCCCATTCAATAAATTTAGAACCAGGAACAGATATAGCACTTGGTTCTCTCCAGACCTGACTGCCCTTAACCAAAACAAAGACATCCTATGGCGTTCTGCATTAGCATCGAACAGCCCCCGTGATATGCAACTTTTCAGGGAAGCTAGAAATCAATATACACAGGCAGTTAGAAAAGCCAAGGCTAGCTTTTTCAAGCAGAAATTTGCTTACTGCAACACAAACTCAAAAAAGTTCTGGGACACTGTAAAGTCCATGGAGAATAAGAACACCTCCTCCCAGCTGCCCACTGCACTGAGGATAGGAAACACTGTCACCACCGATAAATCCACTATAATTGAGAATTTCAATAAGCATTTTTCTACAGCTGGTCATGATTTCCACCTGGCTACCCCTGCCCCGGTCAACAGCACTGCACCCCCCCCCCCACAGAAACTCGCCCAAGCCTTCCCCATTTCTCCTTCTCCCCAAAACAAGTCAGCTGATGTTCTGAAAGAGCTGCAAAATCTGGACCCCTACAAATCAGCCAGGCTAGACAATCTGGACCCTTTCTTTCTAAAATGATCTGCCGAAATTGTTGCAACCCCTATTACTAGCCTGTTCAACCTCTCTTTCGTGTCGTCTAAGATTCCCAAAGATTGGAAAGCAGCTGCGGTCATCCCCCTCTTCAAAGGGGGGGATACTCTTGACCCAAACTGCTACAGACCTATATCTATCCTACCCTGCCTTTCTAAGGTCTTCGAAAGCCAAGTCAACAAACAGATTACCGACCATTGACCTGGCCAAGGCTTTTGACTCTGTCAATCACCACATCCTCATCGGCAGACTCGATAGCCTTGGTTTCTCAAATGATTGCCTCGCCTGGTTCACCAACTACTTCTCTGATAGAGTTCAGTGTGTCAAATCGGAGGGCCTGTTGTCCGGGCCTCTGGCAGTCTCTATGGGGGTGCTTCAGGGTTCAATTCTTGGACCAACTCTCTTCTCTGTATACATCAATGATGTCGCTCTTGCTGCTGGTGAGTCTCTGATCCACCTCTACGCAGACGACACCATTCTGTATACTTCTGGCCCTTCTTTGGACACTGTGTAACAACCCTCCAGACGAGCTTATCCAGCCATACAACACTCCTTCCGTGGCCTCCAATTGCTCTTAAATACAAGTAAAACTAAATGAACGCTCTTCAAACGATCGCTGCCTGCACCTGCCCGCCCGTCAACATCACTACTCTGGACGGTTCTGACTTAGAATATGTGGACAACTACAAATACCTAGGTGTCTGGTTAGACTGTGAACTCTCCTTCCAGACTCACATGAAACATCTCCAATCCAAAGTTACATCTAGAATTGGCTTCCTATTTCGCAACAAAGCATCCTTCACTCATGCTGCCAAACATACCCTAGTAAAACTGACCATCCTACCGATCCTCGACTTCGGCGATGTCATTTACAAAATTGCCTCCAATACCCTACTTAATAAATTGGATGCAGTCTATCACAGTGCCATCCGTTTTGTCACCAAAGCCCCATATACTACCCACCACTGCGACCTGTACACTCTCGTTAGTTGGCCCTCGCTTCATACTCATTGCCAAACCCACTGACTCCAGGTCATCTACAAGACCCTGCTAGGTAAAGTCCCCCTTATCTCAGCTCGCTGGTCACCATAGCAGCACCCACCTGTAGCACGCGCTCCAGCAGGTCTATCTCTCTGGTCACACCCAAAACCAATTCTTCCTTTGGCCGGCTCTCCTTCCAGTTCTCTGCTGCCAATGACTGGAACGATCTACAAAAATCTCTGAAACTGGAAACACTTATCTCCCTCACTAGCTTTAAGCACTAGCTGTCAGAGGAGCTCACAGATTACTGCACCTGTACGTAGCCCATCTACAATTTAGCCCAAACAACTACCTCACCCCTACTATATTTATTTATTTATTTAGCTCCTTTGCACCCCATTATTTCTATCTCTACCTTGCACATTCTTCCACTGCAAATCTACCATTCCAGTGTTTTACTTGCTATGTTGTATTTACTTCGCCACCATGGCCGTTTTTTGCCTTTACCTCCCTTATCTCACCTCATTTGCTCACATTGTATATAGACTTATTTTTCTACTGTATTATTGACTGTATGTTTGTTTTACTCCATGTGCAACTCTGTGTTGTTGTTTGTGTCGAACTGCTATGCTATATCTTGGCTAGGTCGCAATTGTAAATGAGAACTTGTTCTCAACTTGCCTACCTGGTTAAACAAAGGTGAAATAAAAAAATAAATAAAAGGTACCGAAGGGGTCCGCAACAAGATCAACCATTTTTTTACATAATTTTTTAATATATATTTTTTTAATCCCTTACTGAAAAACAATGTATTTTATATATATGTTTTATCACAGTGCTGTTATTACAAAACTACCACTAACAGGTCACGATCTTCATCATAAATGGAAAAAGGGATTTTTTTTTGTTCAAATACTGTACATAACGCAACATTTCTGTAATGTTAGTATATCTCTATGTACATCTTTCAAATGATTTGCCACGGAGTGGCAAAGCGGTCTAAGGCACTGCATCTCAGTGCAAGGGGCGTTACTACAGTCCCTGTTTCGAATCCAGGCTGTATCACATCCGGCCGTGATTGGAAGTCTCATAGGGCGGCGCACAATTGGCCCAGCGTTGTCCGAGTTTGGCCGTCATTGTAAATAAGAATTTGTTCTTAACTGACTTGCCTAGTTAAATAAAGGTTCAATTAAAAAATGTATAGTAATAAAGTGCTTTGTACGTCATTAAGTTGGAAAAATGGCAGAGAAAGGCAAGTGACATCCGCGAATAGCCTGCTCTGCCCTTATTGAGTCTGCTGGTGTGCTGTGCTTTTAGCTGACCCAATGTTACGGACTGACTGCTGGGAACATGTCAACAACTTCATCAGCAATCTGTGAAACTATGTTAGATAAGTGACAAGCTACAAGCTACACAGTGTTTCTCAGTGCAGTTCCCAACATCCTTTGCTAGCTAGCTAACATTCAATCCCTGTGTTTGTCAGTGAAGCTAGCGAGCAGCAAGCAGGCTACAACAAGCTAAATCAGTTGATGAAATCACTAGCGACGATATACTTGCACATACACTGCTCAAAAAAATAAAGGGAACACTTAAACAACACAATGTAACTCCAAGTCAATCACACTTCTGTGAAATCAAACTGTCCACTTAGGAAGCAACACTGATTGACAATAAATTTCACATGCTGTTGTGCAAATGGAATAGACAACAGGTGGAAATTATAGGCAATTAGCAAGACACCCCCAATAAAGGAGTGGTTCTGCAGGTGCTTCCTGGCTGATGTTTTGGTCACTTTTGAATGCTGGCAGTGCTTTCACTCTATTGGTAGCATGAGACGGAGTCTACAACCCACACAAGTGGCTCAGGTAGTGCAGCTCATCCAGGATGGCACATCAATGCGAGCTGTGGCAAGAAGGTTTGCTGTGTCTGTCAGCGTAGTGTCCAGAGCATGAAGCCGCTACCAGGAGATAAGCCAGTACACCAGGAGACGTGGAGGAGGCCGTAGGAGGGCAACAACCCAGCAGCAGGACCGCTACCTCCGCCTTTGTGCAAGGTGGAGCAGGAGGAGCACTGCCAGAGCCCTGCTAAATGACCTCCAGCAGGCCACAAATGTGCATGTGTCTGCTCGAACGGTCAGAAACAGACTCCATGAGGGTGGTATGAGGGCCCGACGTCCACAGGTGGGGGTTGTGCTTATAGCCCAACACCGTGCAGGACGTTTGGCATTTGCCAGAGAACACCAAGATTGGCAAATCCGCCACTGGCTCCCTGTGCTCTTCACAGATGAAAGCAGGTTCACACTGAGCACATGTGACAGACGTGACAGAGTCTGGAGACGCCGTGGAGAACGTTCTGCTGCCTGCAACATCCTCCAGCATGACCGGTTTGGCGGTGGGTCAGCCATTTCTTTGGGGGGGCCGCACATCCCTCCATGTGCTCGCGAGAGGTAGCCTGACTGCCATTAGGTACCGAGATGAGATCCTCAGACCCCTTGTGAGACCATATGCTGGTGCGGTTGGCCCTGGGTTCCTCCTAATGCAAGACAATGCTAGACCTCATGTGGCTGGAGTGTGTCAGCAGTTCCTGCAAGAGGAAGGCATTGATGCTATGGACTGGCCCACCCGTTCCCCAGACCTGAATCCAATTGAGCACATCTGGGACATCATGTCTCGCTCCATCCACCAACGCCACGTTGCACCACAGACTGTCCAGGAGTTGGCGGATGCTTTAGTCCAGGTCTGGGAGGAGATCCCGCAGGAGACCATCCTGAGGAGGTCATACAGGCACGTGGAGGCCACACACACTACTGAGCCTCATTTTGACTTGTTTTAAGGACATTACATCAAAGTTGGATCAGCCTGTAGTGTGGTTTTCCACTTTCATTTTGAGTGTGACTGCAAATCCAGACCTCCATGGGTTGATACATTTGATTTCCATTGATCATTTTTGTGTGATTTTGTTGTCAGCACATTCAACTATGTAAAGAAAAAAGTATTTAATAACAATATTTCATTCATTCAGATCTAGGATGTGTTATTTTAGTGTTCCCTTTATTTTTTTGAGCAGTGTATTTTGTGCAGGAGTAGAGATGTTGTTTTGTTTGTACAACTTTTCACTATCTATCAGCGCATGCATCTGTCCCAGTGCCCATGTTTCATAGAGAGTGAGTCATGCACAAGACAGGTTGTGAATGCCTGCGAATGGATTTAGAATTTTGGAATATTGATAAATGTCAGTTGAGATGTCGAGTGCGCATCGTCTCAATGCTCATTTTGGCCAAAACACTTGCAGACTCAATTGAGCTCTATCGAACACAACAGCAAGTGGCCACTCGATAAAGGGCTTAGGGGCCAAGTGTTCTGTTTGAGATTCAGCCTATGACTGCAGTAGATAGAACGTCATTTCCCCCTAGCGGTCATACGCAATAGATGCGGTAAAGGAGTCAATGGAACGCAGACGTTCAGATTGACCAGACTGGCGCACATTCAATAAATCTGATCTAACAAAGTGGATATTGGTCAAATCCGTAATGATTTATGTATTGTAACAGGCCCACAATGCGGTTACTTAAGTCCAAATTGGATATATTTGGCTGTTTTTGCTGCATAACATGTAGATGTCACTTTTCAGGTTTAGAAGAAGTGACTGCTAAATGCTAACTTTTGCTATAAACTGATTTGTATAGCTAGCATATAGAAATTGGTGGTGGTAGTCCAAGTTGTTTTTAACTGTAATGCAGTTAATTGGTAACGATGACATTAACATATTTTTTTAATTCACCTTTATTTAACCAGGTAGGCCAGCTGAGAACAAGTTCTCATTTACAACTGCGACCTGGCCAAGATAAAGCAAAGCAGTGCCACACAAACATTAACAGAGTTACACATGGAATTAACAAACGTACAGTCAATAACACAATAGAAAAATATATGTACAGTGTGTGCAAATGTAGTAAGATTAGGGAGGTAAGGCAATAAATAGGCCATAGAGGCGAAATAATGACAATTTAGCGTCGTGTTGGGGTTGGCATCTATACAAGTATTATACTCCGATTTTTACCCCAACATAGTGTGAAATACACATGCAAACAATAGCCTAAATGTAGGCTAATTTTGCTGGGGGGCAATGAGGAGCCCTTTCCCCCACGCGTTTCCATGGCAATTCCATTGTTTTGTTCAAGTTCGATTGACCTCTTTACCAGATCTATAGGACCACCATACACAATAGGACCCTATTCTGCATTGTCCATGTGGAATTGTATTATTTTGTCTTATTGTTTTAAAGGTCCCGCACAGTCGTCCGATTTCTCAAGTAAAAATTTGAATGACCGAAACATCACCCATAACATTTTTACAATATTAAAATGCTCAGAATTGAAGAAATTGTACCCTTTCTCCCATCTCTAACTATCAGGAAGCCTGAAAGAACAGGCTGAGTGGGCGGGGAGCTTATATCATGTGCTCGCCTTGAATGACAGCTCTTTGAAACACCCTTGTGGTCGTTGCCAGGTGACAAGGTAAACAATGGGTCACATGTCAATGATGACCAGGTAAACAATGGGCCACATGTCATTCTGACCCTAAATAGTATTCCTCAACCCATTTTCTCTACAAAATGTTCTCAAAAGAGCTGATAATGGACTGTTAGATATCAGTCAAACAGCAGCAATACACAATTGCATTTCTATTGTTTTGTAACTAATCACTGTTCACTGATACACTTCTTCAGCAGAATTAGTCATGTACATGAAAACAGCATACAATAAGTGTACTGGACAATTGATTGGTGCCTCTGCATTAGCATTATAAATGACAATATGTTCAGAATTGTATGTATTGATCAGACATTTATTTGTTAATTTACATTAGGCAAGCATATCTGAAATATTGATCAACATGGACATTCATGAGAAATAAAGGTAAGAAATAATGGTGAGACATCATTTGACATAAAAAAATAAATCAAATAGAGCCATAAACCGCAATATAGGCACCCTGCTGCCCTACAGTGTGCAGGACCCCATTGAGTCTTACAATTTGTAACTCTCATCTCCCGTCCAAATGTTAGAAAAAACTATGTAAAATAAAATGTGATATCATATAAATTACTTAGACTTTGGGAAATGCAACCAACTACAGAGATTGATGGGACGGGATCGGGAGAGGAGGGGGACCATGTAACCTGCTTCAATCAAGCAGGCTTCAGTCACCCACTTGACTTCAGTCACCCCGAAGATTGATGCTGGAGACAAAACCAGGTATGGTCTCCTCCTTGTCAGGCCTCTCACACTGGGCAGACGGGTTCTGGGATGGACAGCTCGCACATCTTCCCCACATACGGCACTGGATCAAGGGTGACCTTGCTGAAGAGGAGATCCAGGAGCCTGTCTATGTAGCCTGTGAGGGTTTTGAAAAGGAAAATGTTTGTTAAATTGGTAGTGAAATTAATTTCATTTTATTCACTGTTCTGAGTTATGACGTTATCAATTTGTTGATGTAGCGATCTACTCATTCTACAATGTGTTTTCTGGTGTTTTTGAAGTACTCATTTTGAAATATGCAATATTTAGTGAACTTTTCAATGTTTGAATTTGGAATTTGTGTGTGCCTAAAATGCTCAATTGATTTGAAATGAATAATTATGACGTACAGTTTTGGTTGGGTCTGTCTTCACAGGCTTCACAGCATAACCCCCCCTTCTTTGGTCTGTCTTCACAGGTTTCACAGCATATCCCCCTTCTTTGGTCTGTCTTCACTTGATCTGTCTTCATGGGCTTTACAGCATATCCCCCTTCTTTGGTCTGTCTTCACAGGCTTCACAGCATATCCCCCTTATTTGGTCTGTCTTCACAGGCTTTACAGCATTTCCCCCTTCTTTGGTCTGTCTTCACAGGCTTTACAGCATATCCCCCTTCTTTGGTCTGTCTTCACAGGCTTTACAGCATATCCCCCCTTCTTTGGTCTGTCTTCACATGCTTTACAGCATATCCCCCCTTCTTTGGTCTGTCTTCACAGGCTTTACAGCATATCCCCTTTTCTTTTTTTCTGTCTTCACAGGCCCCTTTATCTTGGGAAAGCTGATTTTGTATCATGGCATTCCTGCTGCGGGGGTTGCCTGGAAAGATGTGCAAACCGAGTAGATGTTGAATTTTCTAAAATGTAGATTATTAGAGCCCCAATGACACAAGCTACAGCAAATATAAGACAACAACCCACATAATTGACAGGGGTAAATTACAAATACTATACACACCAGAACTCCTTTTGTGGACAACATTCCTTCATATCAGCTGTTTGCTGTCAGTTCTCAGACTCAATGTAGGGGGCTTAGGGATGGAAGAACAAAAACCATTTAGTGACAATCAGCTGTGTTGCAGAAAATATACTGTCAAAGTAGCCACAGTTACAGCCACCAGTGTCAGACTCATACTTACATTATGGTCAGTGCTTGCAAGACAAACTGATCCACTGTCAATGATGGTTCAGCATCCATCTTCATGATTAGCTTCCTGGCAAGACACATCAAATGTTCTCCCCAATTTATAAAGCAACTTCGCTCTAAATGTGCACTGCACACGGGTGTTATGATCCTGTCCACCCGAAATGAAAACCAGCCACTGCTTACGGATGTCCTCATTCTTCAGGAAATAGTGTAATGTTAAATTATCACTATGGCATCCAGTCACAACACAGTGTGTTTTTTCCGGCATGATGGTAAGTAGCTTGCTAGCTATAAGTTACAACACAGATGAAAAGTTGAGTTACCAGTATCGTTCTGCCACATTCTACTTGAGCTATTTATGGTTTGTAAACAAAGCCGTATGATGTGCACATGTGATGGCGGTTTTAAACTTCTTAAGGCTAGGGGGCGGTATTTTCACGTCATGATGAAAAGCGTGCCCAAAGTAAACTGCCTGTTACTCGGGCCCAGAAGCTAGGATATGCATATTATTAGTATATCTGTATGGAAAACACTCTGAAGTTTCTAAAACTGTTTGAATGATTTCTGTGAGTATAACAGAACTTATTTGGCAGGCGAAACCCAGAGGACAAACCATCCAGGTATTTTTTTTGAGGTCACTCTTTTTTCAATGGGTTTTCTATGGGGATCTAGATTTCTAAGGCACTTGCTTGCACTTGCTTCCACTGGATGTCAACAATCCTTAGAAATTGGTTGATGTTTTTCCTTTGTGTAATAAAGAAGTAGGGCAGTTCAGAACAAGGGTCGAGTGAAGTGTACTGTTTGTTAGAGGCGCGTGACCTGAAAGCTCGCTCCACTTTGTTTGTATCCGCTATTGAACGCAGTTTATCCCATCTTAAATGTTATTGATTATTTACGTAAAAAAATACCTAAAGTTGTATTAGGAAAGTTGTTTTAAATGTTTGGACAAAGATTACAGGTAACTTATTAGATATTTTGTAGTCATGTTGCGCGAGTTGGAACTAGTGTTTTTCTGGATTAAACGCGCCAAATAAATGGACATTTTGGATATATAATGACAGAATTAATCGAACAAAAGAACCATTTGTGATGTTTATGAGACATATTGGAGTGCCAACAGAAGAAGCCCGTCAAAGGCAAGGCATGAATTATATAGTTATTTCTGAGTTACGTGTCGCGCCTGGTGGGTTGAATTATGATTGTCTGTGTTTGTTTGATGGGGTGCTGTCCTCAGATAATAGCATGGTTTGCTTTCGCAGTAAAGCCTTTTTGAAATCTGGCACGTTGGCTGGATTAACAACAAGTGTAGCTGTAATTTGGTGCATTGCATGTGTGATTTCATGAAAGTTTAATATTTATAGTAATTTAATTGGAATTTGGCGCTCTGCCATTTCAGTGGATGTTGTCAAATCGATCCCGTTAATGGAATTTGATCCCTAAGAGGCTTTACATATTTAAATTAGTTAAGATTACAAGACGCTACCATTGATGTATAACATTTACGGCCCTACTTGACATTACATAGGGGCAGCAGGTAGCCTAGTGGTTAAAGCATTGGGCGAGTAACCGAAAGGTTGCTGGATTTAATCCCAGAGCTGACAAGGTAAACATCTGTTGTTCTGTTCCTGAACAACTGTTCCCCGGTAGGCCGACATTGTAAATGAGAATATGTTCTTAACTGACTTGCCTAGTTAAATAAAGACAGAAGTAATCCCTGAATTCAAGTGTTTGACATGGGGGAGGGGACCAGTAACTTGACCTGTTCACCGGACGTGCTACCTGTCCCAGACCTGCTGTTTTCAACTCTCTAGAGACAGCAGGAGCGGTAGAGATACTCTTAATGATCGGCTATGAAAAGCCAACTGACATTTAGTCCTGATGTGCTGACCTGTTGCACCCTCGACAACTACTGTGATTATTGTTATTAGACCATGCTGGTCATTTATGAACATTTGAACATCTTGGCCATGTTCTGTTATAATCTCCACCTGGCACAGCCAGAAGAGGACTGGCCGCCCCTCATAGCCTGGTTCCTCTCTAGGTTTCTTCCTAGGTTTTGGCCTTTCTAGGGAGTTTTTCCTAGCCACCGTGCTTCTACACCTGCATTGCTTGCTGTTTGGGGTTTTAGGCTGGGTTTCTGTACAGAACTTTGAGATATCAGCTGATGTAAGAAGGGCTATATAAATAAATCTGATGTGATTTGATTTAACTTCATGATCAACTTTGTTAATGTACAGTAATTTTGTTCACTGGTTTCATCCAAATATACTCAAATGTTATGAAAAACATGATGTTCACTATTCGGACCTTTAACAGAAAAACTATTTAAAAAAAATGTGTTGTTTAAACATTACGAAATGTAGAGCAGTTGTCACAACAACAGATTACACAAATGTACATAAATCTGGCCAGGGGGTCTGTGGAAGAAGTTGGTGCAATACAATACAATACACAATACAATATTATTAATCTACAATATACCCTTAGACGCACAACAGGGCCTGGGAGGCTCACAGGGATCCACAGTAGTCCATCAATGATCCAGTTTTCAACTAAAAACTTATTGTATTCCATCCAATTGTTGATTACATTGTACTTTCCATGGCTGAAGTATTGGTTAGTCTGGCCATGCATGCACTGCAGCGTCATGATTTTTTTTTTTTTTTTTTACCTCACTCTAAAGTCTGAGTTGTGTTCTATTTTGAGGGGGTCCCTGATGAATTTGCTATCAGAAAAAAAAGTTTAGGAACCCCTGGCCCATGTCATACAAACTGTATGATCAGTTTGTGTTGTTTGACAGGACATAATCGTTTTACTCCTTACTGAGCCAAGAACAAACAAACAAACACACACACACACACACACACACACACACACACACAATTAATGTGCCATGCAGGCTATAATTCAAGGGATACACATGTCTATTGGAATACCCCCAAAATCACTATTCCTCTCACCTCCTCCGCGTCACTGCGAAGTAAACCGCGTGCAGCGAGTCCTATCCTCAGCTCGTTGACGTCGACTTTACCGTCTTTATTGAGGTCCAGTTGGTCGAACAGTTCGGCCCATCTCTCTCGCGTTTCCGGTTCCCTATCAGGGTCCGACACACCTTTGTCTTGTTCTTGACAGCGAGCCCGGGTCCAACCAAAGCAGAACCGAGCCCTGCCTTCGCCCATGTGAAATGGAGAATTGTGCAATCCTGGTGGTGGTGGCTATTATCCCAACCTGCTGCCGCGAAGCAGGCGTAGAAAATTAAAGGAGCGCTTTTTGTTCTAATGACTCCCAGTGGGTTTCGTTACGATAACCTACCTATTCAAATCCCGGAACCATGGTATATCGAAATGGCACGACAGTCTTACTGAAATAACTGATGTTCTCCCTCGGTCTCGTTACCGAGGCACCGGTTTAATATACCGAGTCGTTGCCGAGAATGTCAGTACACCGGGCGCGGTGTAAACTCTCGGTGCCTGTAATATTAATCCCCGTATCCGTTACGTATCTCGTGACATCGGCGATGATTAAATCCATGAACTAATTCAAATGAATTAGTCTGTTGGTCAGGGGACTGGCTCTGCCTTTTGGATAGGCAGTGAGTCCCCCTATGCAACGAAGCGAACCAAGCTCCCGGTGTTCGTTATATTTTACCACAGCTACAGTTTTGTGTATGCATGTAGGATACCGGGTGGAATTTCTATGCTGTCATCTCTGACAACGCGCTCAATGCGGTGTTTGTGTGCGAGTGTTCGTGAGAGAAAGAGTTCCCTTTTACTTTGAAAGGTTCGACGTTAGAACAGAGTGAGAGTGTTTAGGTGTAGCTGTAGTAGAAGCCTAACAAAAATCATCTACTTTCACCTCTGCAGGTCCATCCTCTCCTCCCCCTCTCGTAAGATTATGATGCTTCCTTCTGTTCATTACATAGCCGTTATCATTATTGCAGCTGCTCATTTGACACACACACACACACACACACACACACACACACACACACACACACACACACACACACACACACACACACACACACGCACACACACACACACACCAGCATCAAATCACTCAAACTGTAATTGTAATCTAGCCTCTACCACACAACAGGCAACCACAGTATCCTTCTACCACAGTATCCTTAGGCCTAAACACCTGATGGACATTTCATTCAACTGAATTCTGAATTTGTAATGCAGGAACATTAATGTGATCTCCATTTTCACAGTGAAAGTAAAGGGTGCTGTTGGCTGCCCCATCCCCATTGAACCCATTGATAGGCTCTAATTGGGTATTAGTAGATACATAATGGGGTTTGCACGCCGTGACGCGCCTCTGGCGCACTGTGGCGGAAACCGCCCGGTCAGCATGCATGGGATATGAGAGATTATACAGAGACAGTGGGAGGGAGGCTCATGACACAGTTCTAAAAATGTTGACATGGACCAGTAGTGGCTCAATATAACCAAAGTGGACTAAAAGATTCTCTCCCTCTCTCTTTCTCTCTCCACCAGTGGCATGTCCAGAATATTTTGAATGGGGTAGCCAAGATGGGGCACAGACCCAGTTAAGTGGGGCCATAACATTTTGAACCTTAATTGATGTAAGATGGATATTTTCAATATAATTACGATGGTTCAAAGCATTAAATACTTCAGCTTAGGGACATTTCCTTGTTCAAATAAATCATAAATCAATTCCAAATGTTTTGTTACAGTGTTAGCAGTAACATATAAGGGTATTAGCAAACAAATAATTAAACAGCAGCAGTAAAATAACATGCGAGGCTATATACAGGGGGTACCGGTACAGAGTCAATTGAGGTAATGTGTACATGTAGTCAAACAAATCACTTAAAAAAGCAGGTTAAGTAGGTCACCTGCTCACATTAGTCTACTCCAAAATAAGTCCAGCATCCGACCAGTGCACTGTGCACACGCCATTTGAATGGTAAGGGACATCTATTACAAACACCATAAGTGTAATGAAATTCAGCCGACAAAGGGGCATGTATTCATGGATGCCAAGGGAAGCCAGGATTCCCCAAAAATATGAACAAAAAAAAAGGGAAAAAAATATTTTTTATCATTCTTCTCTATCCGTGTTTCATAATTTTCCACCAGTTCACAAGAAGCTGAATCTATTTCAACACAGAAAGCATCGGACCGAGACGAACAGCTCTCCTCTTGTCACGACTTCCGCTGAAGTCGGTCCCTCTCCTTGTTTGGGCGGCGGTTGACGTCACCGGCCTTCTAGCTATCGCCGATCCACTTTTCATTTTCCATTTGTTTTGTCTTTGTCTTGCACACCTGGTTTTAATCCCCCAATTACTTGTTCATTATTTAACCCTCTGTTTCCCCATGTTTGTTTGTGAGTAATTGTTTGTTGTATTGCGGTCCGTATTTGTGGCCTTGTATTTATTACGATGTGTATTGTGATATATATAAGTAAAATTGCTTTCATTACTCATATCTGCTGTCCTGCGCCTGACTCATCTCACCAGCTACACACAGATGCTAATCAGAATTACTCACCTGCGAATGGAGTCAGCAGGAGCAGACGCCCTCCCTGTGGTGGTAGAGGAGCGCGTCCAGCAGCACTGTCCTGCCATGTATCGCCATGTATCGCGTGCTGCAGACGATGGATCATTGGGAGAGAGGAGGAGGTCGTCCAGCGCCTCCACCAGCCCCACTACAGCAGGCCCCACTGTCCACAATTTTCGGCAGTTTTCAACTACCCGCCTGAGGGTCGAGCGGCGGGTGAACGTCTGTTCCACCTGAGGCAGGGGATGAGGAGCGCACAGGGTTTTGCTTTGGCCTTCCGGACCCTGGCCGCCAGCGCGGGATGGAACGACAGGGCCCTGATCGATCACTACCGGTACAATCTGTGCGAGGACGTTCGTCGGGAGTTGGCCTGCCGAGACACCACCCTCACATTGGACCAGCTGGTGGATCTGTCCATCTGGCTTGACAACCTTCTGGCTGCCCGCGGACGTCCGGATCAGGACCTGTCAGTTCCATCCCCCAGCACATCCGCTCCGACACCCATGGAGCTGGGAGGTGCTGCGCTTAGGGCGACCGGAGGAGGGGCCATTCCCTGCACCATCTGTGGCCGCAGAGGGCACACTGCTGGTCGGTGCTGGGGAGGTTCCTCAGGGAGTCGAGGCAGCAGGCAGGAAACTATCGTGTCACCCCAGGTGAGGCTCCAAGCTCACCCTGTTGCTCACATGTATGTGTTTATTACATTTCCTGAGTTTTCCCCACATTCCCAGCATAAGGCTCTCGTAGATTCAGGCGCAGCTGGGAATTTTATTGAACGTTAATTTGCTCATAGTTTAGGGATCCCTCTTGTTCCTGTGGATATGCCCTTCCCTGTGCACGCCCTAGATAGTCGACCATTAGGGTCAGGGTTGATTAGGGATGCCACCACTCCACTAAGCATGGTTACGCAGGCAGGAGGGTCACAAGGACAGAATCAGTCTCTTCATTATTGATTCTTCTGCGTTTCCCGTGGTTGCTGGGCCTGCTCTGGTTGGCCTGTCATGACCCCACTATTTCGTGGCAACAGAGGGCTCTTAATCTTAAGGGGTGGTCACGAGAGTGCTCAGGGAGGTGTGTAGGAGTTTCCATCGGTGCGACTACGATGAAAAGTCCAGACCAGGTCTCCACCGTGTGCATCCCCTCAGAATATGCTGATTTGGCTCTCGCCTTCTGTAAGAAGAAGGCGACTCAATTACCACCCCATCGAAGGGGGGATTGTGCGATAAATCTCCTGGTAGAATCAGCACTTCCCAGAAGTCACGTGTATCCTCTGTCACAGGAGGAGACGGCAGCTATGGAAACATATGTCTCCGAATCCCTGGAGCAGGGATACATTCGGCCCTCCACTTCACCTGCCTCCTCAAGTTTATTTTTTGTGAAGAAGAAGGATGGATGTCTGTGTCCGTGTATTGACTATCGAGGTATCAATCAGATCACTGTGAGGTACAGCTACCCCCTGCCTCTCATCGCCAGTGTGATCGAGTCAATGCACGGGGCGCGCTTCTTGACAAAATTGGATCTCAGGAGCGCTTACAACCTGGTGCGTATCCGGGAGGTGGACGAGGGGAAGACAGCTTTCAGTACCACCTCCGTGCACTATGAGTACCTCGTCATTACGACGTGTATTGTGATATATTTGAGTAAAGTTGCTTTCATTACTCATATCTGCTGTCCTGCGCCTGACTCATCTCACCAGCTACACACAGACACTTTACACCTCTGTCATAGTATCTGTAGCCCATGTATCTGATGCTGTCGGGCCAAAAAGATCACCCCCTGGACACGCCACTGCTCTCCACATCTCTCTCTCTCTCTCTCTCTCTCTCTCTCTCTCTCACACACACATGCACAGAGGGTATCACCTTGTGAACAGCTTGATGTGACTGTCTGCAGCTGCCACCTGTCATAGTCCTGTCTGATCTCTTCCCTTACCAGAACAGACATTAAACCATGGGCTTCTCTGTGAAATGAAGTCTTACTATATCCTACAGTAGTGTATTAGAGTATAGGACATGTATTGCTATATTATAATATCCCAGACTTTATGACTGCACAGGTGCAATTTAGAACCTGAAAGGGTTAGTCGGCTGTCCCCATAGGACAACACATTGGAGAACCCCTTTCGATTCCAGGTACAATCCTTTTGGTTCCAGTTAGAACCTTTTTGGGTTCCATATAGAACCCTTTTCACAGAGGGTTCGACATGGAACCCAAAAAGATTCCAGCCGGAACCTATAAAGATTCTATCTGGAACTAAAAAGGTTTCTCCTATGGAGACAGCCAAAGAACCCTTTTGGAACCCTTTTTTCCAAGGAGTGTAGACTGTAAGATCAGCTGGTATTAAGTTGGTGTACCTGAGCAAAAGATGAAACAAGGAAAACCAGTTACCATCTAGCTAATATGTAAGTAAGTCCGGCTACAGGATTTGATTAGATAAAATGAAACCTCACCATCTGCAATACTTTAGCAGTGTGATAACTGTGATGAATAGCAGCCTAGTGTTGATAGCAGGAAATCAGTCGGCCTTACTGGCACTGACTTGTTGTGTTCCATCATCACTGAGGCAACTCTCCAGTCCCACAACAAAGGCCTTCTCCCCCTCTAGAGTCAAGGGTACATCTCAATATTCTCAAGTGGCCTTCTCTCCTCAACTGCTTTCCTTCTGCTGAACTTCTCTTTAGCTAATCTGTGCATCTCAATTGTTTATAGCGGCTTTCTCTCCTCGTCGTATTTCTCGGCACTGTTGTGAAAGTGTATGACAGGTGCGAGAAAATACCTGGTGGACATCCATTATATACAGAAGCTTTCACCAATCCTGTCCATAGATTCAGTGTAAATGAAAGGGAGGAGATGAGGAAAGGCAGCGACTTTAGCCTGTTGAGATTCATCCTAAACCTGAATAGAGCTTCACCCCGAGGCTCTGGCCACGATCGTGACTACACCATGAGGAGTGAGGACTGCTGAGGACTGCTGCTCTGAAGCGAAGCACCGAAGAACAGACTCACGCCTTGGTGAGCAGCAATGCATGTGGATTTAACTAACTATTTTCACAGAAGTGTTTAAATTTGGAGTTTACTGGACTCCAGTGTAAATTGCTTTCTCAGTTGCTATGGTGCCATTGAGGTGGATTGTTGTACGCTGTCAGGGGTGAGTTTGGTCAAATGCACAGGCACACACACACACACACACACACACACACACACACACACACACACACACACACACACACACAAACACACACACACACACACACACACACACACACACACACACACACACACACACACACACACACACACACACACAGGTTGTGTGGTGGGCGTGCAGAGAGTGTGCTTTGGATCTGCACATCAAACAGCCGGTCATGGCTAGTTCCTTCGTGGCTAAGGAGTAAATTGTGGCAAGACACATTTGTTCAGTGTATTTCATGGTACCCTGGCTCCAAGAAATTTGGTAACCAGCCTGCTACCGCATTTGAATGAGATTGGATTGGAAAGTGAGTGCGATTACAACTGTAATGCTCTTGGGGTCCCTAAAGTATGGCACACTGCCAAGAACCAAGTGTTCAGATGATGGAATGAATACAGTTAGCTATATTACATTGAGCCTAATTCACTCAGAGTAGTGTTTAATAACTTCCTCTTGCTCAGATAAGACTACAATATACTAACTGATATTCTCTTCTCGTTCTTCTGACTGCTCCGTCCACTTTCTTCACAGTACTTATTTATTATGAACTCATTATAACGTTTCTCCCTTTATTGTTAGTCGCTATATTCCTCTCCCTTTCTTACTCTCTCCTTCTCTTTTTGAGTATCTTCCATTATTATTTATTATTCTGTTACTTTTTCCATCTCTCTCTCTTTCTCTCTCCGTCTCTAATTCATTCTCTCTGTTGATCTTGCTGTCATGGACACAAATGAATGGCTCTCTGTCTTTCCATGTAGAGTGTGAGCCAGTGTGTGATCACAGCACACCTCTCCACACTCCAATGACCCCCTGGGTGCATAGTATATAAAGCCATCCCACAGCAATGGCCAGCTAGCATGTGGTCATATACAAATACAGATTCAAACATACTGTTATACACATACAAATGGACGGAAGGGCGGATGGACACACACACACACACACACACACACACACACACACACACACACACACACACACACACACACACACACACACACACACACACACACATAAAGGTATCTCACGGTGCTTTAGATGATTGGCCATCTCTCAGCAGGAGGGTGAGTGGTGTTGATTTTGGGGTTCCTAGGGGCAACCACTTTTCATCAACATTACTACCAACTGAACAGACAGACACAATGACACACAGACTCAAAATCATCACCAACAACATTATTGCAGTCATCATCAATATCACTATAATTATTTTTATCATTATAATTATCAACCTCGCCATCATTTTAAGATTTATTTTTAACCAAATCCCCATTATTATGGGCTACAGTTTAACCATAACCTACACTGAACAAAAATATAAATGCAACATGTAAAGTGTTGGACCGATGATTCATGAGCTGAAATAAAAGATCCCAGCCATGTGCTATTTTTGGAGCTGTAACTCAGCTATTCCCTCATGTCCACATTGATGAATTGTGGTACATTGTTATCAATGTTAGCTATTCATAATGTTAGCCAGGTGGAGCATGTTGTTATACTGTTGTATGTAGCCACTGCAGCCATTTTGGAATGGCAGTGTCAGCCAATCAGCTCCTTTGTTCTACACAACATGCCATACCAAAATGGCTGCTGTGGGTAACTGGTAGCTAGCATCAGTTTTCCAGGTAAACTAGCAGTACTTCAATCTTTTCGGTGTAGCAGTGTGGATAAAGGTAACATTTGGAGTACAGTGGCATATCCCATCCCTGCATTTAGGCACGTTTTCTGACCCATATCTCGTGCTGGCTCCACACTGTCTTAATGTAACCATGATTGTGTTCAAACCTGTGCAGCTCAGTGTAAACAAGCAAAGCGGCAGTGTCTATATCTTCTGGCAAGGGCTAGTTTCTTATGAAACCCAGCTAGTTTCTTATGTCTGATGTAATTATTATTATTATTATTTAAATGTTTTATTTAACATTTATTTAACTAGGCAAGTCAGTTAAGAACAAATTCTTCTTCACAATGACAGCCTACACCGGCCAAATCCAGACGACTCTGGGCCAATTGTGCACCGCCCTACGGGACTCCCAATCACGGCCCGGTTGTGTTACAGCCTGGATCATGGATACGTTTTATGTTTTTAACGTATTTTCTGTTTGTTTTTGATTTATTAGGATCGCCATCGGCGATAGCTAGTCTTACTGAGGTCTGACACATAGCGAAAAATACATTCCACACAAAAAAATACTTTACAATTTACATACATTTAAAAACATGAACATGTAGTGTGTGTGCGCGCAGCTATCAGTTACACATGTCAGTACATACAGTACACACAACAAATAGTTCACACGGGGAGAGGCGTTGTGCCGTGAGGTTTTGCTTTAATTGTTTTTTTAATCCAGGTTTGCTGTTCAATTGTGCTAGATAAGGTGGAAGTTTGTTCCATGCACTCATGGCCCTGTATAATACTGTACTTTCCTTGAATTTGATCTGGACCTGGGGACTGTGAAAAAAACCCTGGTGGTATGTCTGGTGGGGTAAGTGTGTGGGTAAATTGGCTACGCAAACAATTTGGAATTTCCTACACTGTCACGCCCGTCCTCTTCTTCTGACGAGGAGTAAGAGATATCGGACCAATTTGCAGCGTGGTTAGTGTCCATTTTAATATGTAAAACTGAACACTACAAAATACTAAATAACAAAGTGAAAGAACGAAACAAACGAAACGTTACTGGACTCCAGTGTAAATTGCTTTCTCAGTTGCTATGGTGCCATTGAGGTGGATTGTTGTACGCTGTCAGGGGTGAGTTTGGTCAAATGCACAGACACACACACACACACACACACACACACACACACACACACACACACACACACACACACACACACACACACACACACACACACACACACACACACACACACACACACACACACACAGGTTGTGTGGTGGGCGTGCAGAGAGTGTGCTTTGGATCTGCACATCAAACAGCCGGTCATGGCTAGTTCCTTCGTGGCTAAGGAGTAAATTGTGGCAAGACACATTTGTTCAGTGTATTTCATGGTACCCTGGCTCCAAGAAATTTGGTAACCAGCCTGCATGACATGAGCCGTCCTCACGCTCTCTCCCAGCTATGATAGAAAATTGTTGAGTGTAAAACCAGTCTATTAATGCCAAATAATACCGTCAGTCCACCCTCAAAACACAAAGAATAGATAGATAGTACCAGTCAGCCGGCCGGCCAGCTAGTACCAGTCGTCCGGCCAGAAAGGACCAGTCTGTTCAGCCGGCCAGATAGTACCAGTCGGCCGGCCAGATGGGATTTGTCGGCAGGCAGGCAAGATATGGTCAGCCGGCTGACATGTGTACACATACCGCACAAACACAACCATACACACACATCTCAACATTAGCTTGGAATGCTATTTTGGTGTGTGTGTGTGTGATTTCACCTTAATTAGCTGTTTGCTCTCACACTGCCTTTCCAGAGAGTCCAGCTTCATACCAGCACTGCCAATCCCTTTATCAGTCTTAAACAGCCCACTGCAGAGAGAGAGAGAGACTGGAGAGGGAGGGTGAGCGAGATGGAATAAGAGAGGAAGAAAGGGAAAGTGATACAAACAAACAATCAAAAAAACAGAGCCAGACAAAGATCAACAAATATGAAAGTATTACAGAAAGAGAAGACAGCTACTGACACAGAGAAACAACAATCAAAACGGCAGACGCCAGTTAGAATTACAAAGAGTTACAAAGAGACAAACTCACTCACCCTTTTTGAACAACCTAAACTTGATGCCTTTGGACTGGATGACTCTTAAATCTACGGCGAGTTCGTTTGATGTCTAGCTCAAAATCCTCACTGAGCTCTGTGTTGAAGAGGTGGAGGGGGGCAAAACAACAAAATGAGGAGGTAATGACAGATGAGGGTAGAGAAAAATATAGGATAAAATAAGAATAAATAGAGATATAGAGAGAGAATGAGTGCGGAAGGAGTAATGACAGATGGATAGAAGAGTAAGGATTCAAAAACCTCAAACAGAACTGTCTTATGGAGACTAGCATCATTGGGACAACGATGCGCGTAAGGGTGTGTTGGAGTGTTTTAGGAGTGTTAAAGATCAGGTACCTGGACAGGTAGTGTTTGAGGAGTGTTATAGAGCAGGTACCTGGACAGGTAGTGTTTTAGGAGTGTTATAGAGCAGGTACCTGGACAGGTAGTGTTTGAGGAGTGTTATAGATCAGGTACCTGGACAGGTAGTGTTTGAGGAGTGTTATAGAGCAGGTACCTGGACAGGTAGTGTTTGAGGAGTGTTATAGATCAGGTACCTGGACAAGTAGTGTTTGAGGAGTGTTATAGAGCAGGTACCTGGACAGGTAGTGTTTGAGGAGTGTTATATATCAGGTACCTGGACAGGTAGTGTTTGAGGAGTGTTATAGAGCAGGTACCTGGACAGGTAGTGTTTGAGGAGTGTTATAGAGCAGGTACCTGGACAGGTAGTGTTTGAGGAGTGTTATAGAGCAGGTACCTGGACAGGTAGTGTTTGAGGAGTGTTATAGAGCAGGTACCTGGACAGGTAGTGTTTGAGGAGTGTTATAGAGCAGGTACCTGGACAGGTAGTGTCTGAGGAGTGTTATAGATCAGGTACCTGGACAAGTAGTGTTTGAGGAGTGTTATAGAGCAGGTACCTGGACAGGTAGTGTTTGAGGAGTGTTATAGATCAGGTACCTGGACAGGTAGTGTTTGAGGAGTGTTATAGATCAGGTACCTGGACAGGTAGTGTTTGAGGAGTGTTATAGAGCAGGTACCTGGACAGGTAGTGTCTGAGGAGTGTTATAGATCAGGTACCTGGACAGGTAGTGTTTGAGGAGTGTTATAGATCAGGTACCTGGACAGGTAGTGTTTGAGGAGTGTTAAAGAGCAGGTACCTGGGACTACCTGTTAGCGAGGGGATGATCTTACTGGATAGAAACACAAGGAATGGGGGGATGTAGGGTGTGTGTGTGCTGCTCGGCCCAGTGTATCTATCAGCCTCTGGACATTGGCATGGATCAGTAAATCAGTTAATCAATAAGAGGGTGGATGAAAAGACTGGGCCAGTGTCTCTATGCCTCAGTCTCTGTCAGGGACAGTCAATGCAGCCATCTGTCGGCCGTGGACACACACATGTACACACAAACGTTTCAGGGAAATCATTCTTATTCAATGCTTGGAACTGGAAAAAGCCATAGGGTTGTCTGGCTGTACTTACCTCACATTGCACTAGCAGAAACGAACCCCAGGACTGGACTGAATGGCTATATCACAACACCACCACTAGAGGGCCACAGCACTGGTCTCTCAATGCACTTGTAACAAGCCCCTGCACGTGTAGAAGGTGAGTTCCTCTATGTGTCATTTGTGACTGGGTGTGTTGTGTGAGGTGTGCGTGAGGTGTGTGTTGGTAGTGTACCTGTATGTGTTGAAGGTGCGTTCCTCTGTGTATGGGGGTAACAGGTGTCCTCTACTCTGTACCTGTTTCACGACCTCCAGGTGTCTCCTACACCCCTCTGACAGCACCTCCAACCTGTCTAAACAATACACATTCTCACATCAACGGTGTCGTTCTGCGTGTCTGACCTGTCCTAAGGCAGCACATGTCCACCTGTCTGCTATCCGTTATATAACTTATATATCGTTTATCAATGCACAAGAGGTAATGAAAAGGGCCAGTACAGACCTAGTTGTCTCAGTGATCTCCCCCATGTGGGTGAACTGCTGGCACAGACACTTCTGATGGAGGGAGGAGAGGCACAGAGTCAGTTAGGGTACTGTGATAACCAGTGTAATTCATTGTGTAATAAAGGAAGTGTTATAGTAACCCGTTGTTGCTGTGTGAGGACCTCTATCAGCTGGTTGTACTGGTCTGAGGCTCCAGGAGGCACTGGGAGGGGCTGGGAGTGGACTTGTACCTTGTCTTCTGTTCTTGACATCTAGAATGACAACACAGTGGTGGAGGTGAAAACATAGAGGATGACTTGAAGCGGCTAGAGAGGAGAGGATATATACCATGATCATGCTGCCAGGAGGCTCCTTCTTACTGGCAGGACAAGTCATGTGACTGAGGCTGGTGTCTGTCTCTGTCTGTTGTTTGAGTGGTTCGTCTGGGGGAGGAGGAGATGAAAAACAACCAGTCCGCCTCAGGAGAGAGAGAATTAGTAAGCGACTTCCTCTCGCTCCCTCATTAGCCCTCTTCATTAGCCTACTCCCATTATAGAGATCAAGCCCTCAGAAAAATTAAATGAGAGGGAGACTGTCCTTTTTTGTTTGAAGTTCTCTCAAAAAGCTGTTATTAATTACCAGACCACTGTCTGTACTAGCTACCCTTAAAGCTTCATTGGAGTATATGAACTACATATTATGGGGTATTATGCACTAAAAAAACGACATTGGTGTTACTGGGGAGAGAGCAGTAATCGATGGAGTAGTAGTCTGAGATCCAGCACTACTGCCAGTTCCCATTGTGGTGTAATGATAAGGACTCACCAGGAGGGGTGGTATAGAGCTGATGACCACTCACTCCTCTCAGATGCCTCTTCAACCATCACCTCTAATTTCTGAGAGAAGAAGAAAGGGAGGGCATGAGATGGATGGAGAGAGATAATGAATGAGAGGGGTTGAGAGAGAGAGAGAAAGAGAGAGAAAGAGAGAGGGAGAGAGAGAGGGAAAGAGGGGAGGAGGAGGAAGGAGGAGAGAGGGTAGAAGAGAGAGGGAGAGAGAGAGAGGAAAAGAGGGGAGGAGGAGGAAGGAGGAGAGAGGGTAGAAGAGAGAGGGAGAAAGAGAGAGGAAAAGAGGGGAGGAGGAGGAAGGAGGAGAGAGGGTAGAATAGAGAGGGAGAGAGAGAGAGGAAAAGAGGGGAGGAGGAGGAAGGAGGAGAGAGGGTAGAAGAGAGAGGGAGAGAGAGAGAGGAAAAGAGGGGAGGAGGAGGAAGGCGGAGAGAGGGTAGAAGAGAGAGGGAGAGAGCGAGGGGAAAAGAGGGGAGGAGGAGGAAGGAGGAGAGAGGGTAGAAGAGAGAGCGAGAGAGAGAGAGGAAAAGAGGGGAGGAGGAGGAAGGAGGAGAGAGGGTAGAAGAGAGAGGGAGAGAGAGAGGAAAAGAGAGGAGGAGGAGGAAGGAGGAGAGAGGGTAGAAGAGAGAGGGAGAGCGAGAGAGGAAAAGAGGGGAGGAGGAGGAAGGAGGAGAGAGGGTAGAAGAGAGAGGGAGAGAGAGAGAGGAAAAGAGGGGAGGAGGAGGAAGGAGGAGAGAGGGTAGAAGAGAGAGGGAGAGAGAGAGAGGAAAAGAGGGGAGGAGGAGGAAGGAGGAGAGAGGGTAGAAGAGAGAGGGAGAGAGAGAGAGGGAAAGAGGGGAGGAGGAGGAAGGAGGAGAGAGGGTAGAAGAGAGAGGGAGCGAGAGAGAGGAAAAGAGGGGAGGAGGAAAGAGGAGAGAGGGTAGAAGAGAGAGGGAGCGAGAGAGAGGAAAAGAGGGGAGGAGGAGGAAGGAGGAGAGAGGGTAGAAGAGAGCGAGAGAAACACACAAATACACACAAGCAAGCAAACAAAACATTAACTTGACTTATGACCCTCATTATTGACTCTATTATATTGCATGCTGCTGAGGCCATCTATCAGACTGACTGTTGTGTACTCACACACACATACACACAAAAGCTTCTGCTAAATGGCATATACACACACACATTATCCTGAGGAGAGTTATGATAGACGTCTGCCCGGGCAGAATATACTGTATGGCTGTGACCCAGATCCCTGGTTGGTTGGTGGGCACAGGGAAGGATGGCAGTAAAGATGCCCATCTGGGTTTGGCTCCACTGGGCAGAGCAGTGTTTGCCAAGTCGCTGGTTGGTAGCACGCTGGTGGCATCTTGGCTGTGTGTCATGTTTGGGCATGTGGTGTGTGACTCGCCTTAGTCAGGTGAGAGTGAATGAGTGGTGTGTGTGGTACCTTTGCTGTCCGATAGTAACGTCTGGCTAGCTCCATGTCTCCTGCCCGCTTGGCCTGGACTGCTGCCACTCTGTACTCTCTGTCTGCTCAGGACCAAGCCCTGAGGATCTGGATGAACACACACATCCATATCACCACCACTGTATACTGTAGTAGCCAGTGGAAGAGCATCCATCCCTGATCCATAGTCAACCAACATACAGTGGCTTCAAATATTTCCTGTTATATAATTCATCATCTCCTCAATAACACTAAGAGGAAACTATCATTCCATGACTTTAAGCAGTAGGAGTGTCTTCACACCCCACAAACCACACTTCCAGTCCTGTCCTATAACACACAGTGACCCCATGCCGGGATCAATAGCTAATTCACTCTCAGTCTGTGGAGACGAAGGGGACCCACACACAGTGATCAATCACAGCAGACTGAGAGGGCAGATCACGTTGTGAAAGCCACGCCTATAAATCTCATTAAGAGAAGGCCACGGTTTAATAGTATTGATGATAAAGAACTGACTGTCGGGTTTGGAGATGCAGTAACAACTCAAGCTTGGGTTGTGGTTGGGTGGAGCCTAGATATGCTGGTGCCAAGTGTGTCTAATTCTGGCGCGGGAGTCTGAGAGTTAGGTGAGTGTGTGTGTGTGTGTGTGTGTGTGTGTGTGTGTGTGTGTGTGTGTGTGTGTGTGTGTCTTCCTAGTCCCACTCTGTCATCTACACAATACTTAGTTAGTTGACAATATGCACTCTTGTACATGAATGACTGAGCTCTGGTTGGCTGGGCGTGTCAGAGGGGGTTGGCTCAACACAGCATTGTCATTGGTTGAGGTAGTAGATGGAGGCGAGTGATAACCCTGCTCCTCACCAGTGACTTGAATGACAGGGTTGCTGTGGCCTGTGGCTACATGTGGTGGGATGACCTCCTTATTGATTCATTTGTCCCATTTTACGGTCGCCAACATGGACCGCAGGGTCTAAAAGACAATAAAGGATTGAAGGGTCTATAAAGAATGAATGAAAAATGTCAATGAGCACCATTCACAATATTAAAAACATATTAATTCAGTTATATGGATTATGTTGATTTATGGCCATTCAATTCACATCATGCAATTCGTTTTTATTGATCTATTGGTAAAAATATATATATATATTATGCAACAAAAAAAACACAAGACTCAACCATTCAGAGGTAATGTGTGTAGTTCTTATATGAATTCAATTACATTCTTTGCATTTGTTTCAGAAAGGCTTGAAGTAAAATGCCAGTATATGACAATGTGCATACATACAGTGCCTTGCGAAAGTATTCGGCCCCCTTGAACTTTGCGACCTTTTGCCACATTTCAGGCTTCAAACATAAAGATATAAAACTGTATTTTTTTGTGAAGAATCAACAACAAGTGGGACACAATCATGAAGTGGAACGACATTTATTGGATATTTCAAACTTTTTTAACAAATCAAACACTGAAAAATTGGCCGTGCAAAATTATTCAGCCCCTTTACTTTCAGTGCAGCAAACTCTCTCCAGAAGTTCAGTGAGGATCTCTGAATGATCCAATGTTGACCTAAATGACTAATGATGATAAATACAATCCACCTGTGTGTAATCAAGTCTCCGTATAAATGCATCTGCACTGTGATAGTCTCAGAGGTCCGTTAAAAGCGCAGAGAGCATCATGAAGAACAAGGAACACACCAGGCAGGTCCGAGATACTGTTGTGAAGAAGTTTAAAGCCGGATTTGGATACAAAAAGATTTCCCAAGCTTTAAACATCCCAAGGAGCACTGTGCAAGTGATAATATTGAAATGGAAGGAGTATCAGACCACTGCAAATCTACCAAGACCTGGCCGTCCCTCTAAACTTTCAGCTCATACAAGGAGAAGACTGATCAGAGATGCAGCCAAGAGGCCCATGATCACTCTGGATGAACTGCAGAGATCTACAGCTGAGGTGGGAGACTCTGTCCATAGGACAACAATCAGTCGTATATTGCACAAATCTGGCCTTTATGGAAGAGTGGCAAGAAGAAAGCCATTTCTTAAAGATATCCATAAAAAGTGTCGTTTAAAGTTTGCCACAAGCCACCTGGGAGACACACCAAACATGTGGAAGAAGGTGCTCTGGTCAGATGAAACCACAATTGAACTTTCTGGCAACAATGCAAAACGTTATGTTTGGCGTAAAAGCAACACAGCTGAACACACCATCCCCACTGTCAAACATGGTGGTGGCAGCATCATGGTTTGGGCCTGCTTTTCTTCAGCTGGGACAGGGAAGATGGTTAAAATTGATGGGAAGATGGATGGAGCCAAATACAGGACCATTCTGGAAGACAACCTGATGGAGTCTGCAAAAGACCTGAGACTGGGACGGAGATTTGTCTTCCAACAAGACAATGATCCAAAACATAAAGCAAAATCTACAATGGAATGGTTCAAAAATAAACATATCCAGGTGTTAGAATGGCCAAGTCAAAGTCCAGACCTGAATCCAATCGAGAATCTGTGGAAAGAACTGAAAACTGCTGTTCACAAATGCTCTCCATCCAACCTCACTGAGCTCGAGCTGTTTTGCAAGGAGGAATGGGAAAAAATGTCAGTCTCTCGAGGTGCAAAACTGATAGAGACATACCCCAAGCGACTTACAGCTGTAATCGCAGCAAAAGGTGGCGCTACAAAGTATTAACTTAAGGGGGCTGAATAATTTTGCACGCCCAATTTTTCAGTTTTCGATTTGTTAAAAAAGTTTGAAATATCCAATAAATGTCGTTCCACTTCATGATTGTGTCCCACTTGTTGTTGATTCTTCACAAAAAAATACAGTTTTATATCTTTATGTTTGAAGCCTGAAATGTGGCAAAAGGTCGCAAAGTTCAAGGGGGCCGAATACTTTCGCAAGGCACTGTATTTGTGATGATCTATATTGAGTATCTATCTATTCGTTCCACCCTCTTCACCTGGTCTGCTCTTATGAACCTGTGTTCTCTGCTGCTCTGCCCTAACCCATCCTCCAAGGTAACAACCTTTGTTCTCTGCCGCTCTGCCCTAACCCATCCTCCAAGGTAACAACCTGTGTTCTCTGCCGCTCTGCCCTAACCCATCCTCCAAGGTAACAACCTGTGTTCTCTACTGCTCTGCCCTAACCCATCCTCCAAGGTAACAACCTGTGTTCTCTACTGCTCTGCCCTAACCCATCCTCCAAGGTAACAACCTGTGTTCTCTACTGCTCTGCCCTAACCCATCCTCCAAGGTAACAACCTGTGTTCTCTACTGCTCTGCCCTAACCCATCCTTCAAGGTAACAACCTGTGATCTCTACTGCTCTGCCCTAACCCATCCTCTAAGGTAACAACCTGTGTTCTCTACTGCTCTGCCCTAACCCATCCTCCAAGGTAACAAGGAGGGTGTCAAGATACATGTCAATCCTCTCAATGAGGAGGGGCTCCAACGGAGACGAGCCAATAGGAGACATGAGGCCATGAGAGCACATTGGATTGGTCGTGAAACTTGCATGGTTCTGTACTCCACTCCCTCATTATCTTCTTCAACTCTGCCTGGTAAATTGAACACATGATTGCAATGTGATGTTAATGTCAATAGGCGCTTTGCATGAAGAAACATGTCATGTGCACAGATCTCAAGTTTAGTTTAGCCATTACCTGTCCATCCGTGTCTGAGTGGGTTTATATCCTTCCTGTTTGGCCCTGTCCGGGGGTGGGTTTATATCCTTCCTGTTTGGCCCTGTCCGGGGGTGTCCTCGGAGTGGGCCACAGTGTCTCCTGACCCCTCCTGTCTCAGCCTCCAGTATTTATGCTGCAGTAGTTTATGTGTCGGGGGGCTAGGGTCAGTTTGTTATATCTGGAGTACTTCTCCTGTCCTATTCGGTGTCCTGTGTGAATCTAAGTGTGCGTTCTCTAATTCTCTCCTTCTCTCTTTCTCTCTCTCGGAGGACCTGAGCCCTAGGACCATGCCCCAGGACTACCTGACATGACTCCTTGCTGTCCCCAGTCCACCTGGCTGTGCTGCTGCTCCAGTTTCAACTGTTCTGCCTTATTATTATTCGACCATGCTGATCATTTATGAACATTTGAACATCTTGGCCATGTTCTGTTATAATCTCCACCCGGCACAGCCAGAAGAGGACTGGCCATCCCACATATGCTCTCTCTAATTCTCTCTTTCTTTCTCTCTCTCGGAGGACCTGAGCCCTAGGACCATGCCCCAGGACTACCTGACATGATGACTCCTTGCTGTCCCCAGTCCACCTGGCTGTGCTGCTGCTCCAGTTTCAACTGTTCTGCCTTATTATTATTCGACCATGCTGATCATTTATGAACATTTGAACATCTTGGCCATGTTCTGTTATAATCTCCACCCGGCACAGCCAGAAGAGGACTGGCCATCCCACATATGCTCTCTCTAATTCTCTCTTTCTTTCTCTCTCTCGGAGGACCTGAGCCCTAGGACCATGCCCCAGGACTACCTGACATGATGACTCCTTGCTGTCCCCAGTCCACCTGACTGTGCTGCTGCTCCAGTTTCAACTATTCTGCCTTATTATTATTCGACCATGCTGGTCATTTATGAACATTTGAACATCTTGACCATGTTTTGTTATAATCTCCACCCGGCACAGCCAGAAGAGGACTGGCCACCCCACATAGCCTGGTTCCTCTCTAGGTTTCTTCCTAGGTTTTGGCCTTTCTAGGGAGTTTTTCCTAGCCACCGTGCTTCTTCACCTGCATTGCTTGCTGTTTGGGGTTTTAGGCTGGGTTTCTGTACAGCACTTTGAGATATCAGCTGATGTACGAAGGGCTATATAAAATAAATTTGATTTGATTTTATGGCTGTGTCTCTTTTTGATCCAGGTTGTCACACCAGACCCTTAGTAACAGTTCCTTACCATTGTCTCTGTGTCTGCTTCTAGATCCCACAGTTCCTCTCCTCCTTCCTCCTCCTCCTCTTCACTGGACTCCTGCATATAAAACAGGGCCTGTTCGTACTCTTGTCGTACAACGGTGGCCTTAGAGTGCACTTTGAGCCACAGACCTAGGTTGAGAGGAAACACCACCGATACTCAATGCCATTTTCTTGATCACACAGGCCTGCAATTGACTGATTTGATATTTGAGAGTCTCATAGCACTTCTTCAATACTGTGAACAGTATTAGGTCATTATGTCTCACCTGCCTCACCCTCAGCATTCTTTCACCTGCTGTCTGAACCTCAACATCGACTACAGGTTCCACCCTCTGCACGTCAAGCTGAGAGATGGATGGAGGAGGAGAAAGGATGGATGGGGAAGAAGAGAAGGGTGTGATGCTGAAGGAGAAGAAAGGGATGGAGAGAAGGATAAGAGAGAAGGAGGGATAGACGCCTTTTGCCCATTTGTGATAATACAGAGGACTGAATATTCTATGAAAGATTTTTCATTAGTGCTCCTAACTTATTGGCGGTGGCTGTGCTTGTATGAAACACCTGTTGGACAAGAGCCTCTTGGCTCTACACACAGTCTTATTTCCATCATAATGACAGATGGAGGCTGCCTCATTATACCCAGTAAAAGAGGCCCTACCATGGGCAAACAGCCAAGTCCATGCTGGGTTAGAGTACAAGAAAGTTCCATAATCACAGGGTCAATATTACTCATTCATCCACTAAGGGTTAAGGTTGGGATTTTGGGACCCCTCTAAGAAAGGTAGTCAGACACCAAGACTGGAGGCCGCTGTGTAATAGGGTGAGCTGGTGTAAATGCATCCGGGGGGGTGTAACACACAAATGTAGGAGCTGGATTTGGTGGGTAGAAAACTGCACTTATGATGACACTGTTAACAAAGGTGTGCTGATTGGTCTATACACTATTAATGGTGTGTTAGTCACCAGACAGAGTCCCAGGGGAGTGACGCAACAAACTGCTGAGACTGTCTCTCTATTTGGTAATTACACGTAATTACTCAGTAACTAATAACTCATTTCACACAGACTATAGCCAGTATCAATTCACCAAACTGATCTTATCATCATCATCATACTCATGTTAGCCTATCAGCATCATCATACTCATGTTAGCCTATCAGCATCATCCTACTCATGTTAGCCTATCAGCATCATCCTACTCATGTTAGCCTATCAGCATCATCATGCTCATGTTAGCCTATCAGCATCATCCTACTCATGTTAGCCTATCAGCATCATCCTACTCATGTTAGCCTATCAGCATCATTATACTAATGTTAGCCTATCAGCATCATCCTACTCATGCTAGCCTATCAGCATCATTATACTCATGTTAGCCTATCAGCATCATCCTACTCATGTTAGCCTATCAGCATCATCATGCTCATGTTAGCCTAGCAGCATCATCCTACTCATGTTAGCCTATCAGCATCATCATGCTCATGTTAGCCTATCAGCATCATCATACTCCTGTTAGCCTATCAGCATCATCCTACTCATGTTAGCCTATCAGCATCACCCTATCATGTTAGCCTATCAGCATCATCATGCTCATGTTAGCCTATCCGCATCATCCTACTCATGTTAGCCTATCAGCATCATCCTACTCATGTTAGCCTATCAGCATCATCCTACTCATGTTAGCCTATCAGCATCATCCTACTCATGTTAGCCTATCAGCATCATCCTACTCATGTTAGCCCAAGCATCATCCTACTCATGTTAGCCTATCAGCATCATCATGCTCATGTTAGCCTATCAGCATCATCATACTCCTGTTAGCCTATCAGCATCATCCTACTCATGTTAGCATATCAGCATCATCCTACTCATGTTAGCCTAGCTTACCTTTCTGTCTCCTCCAGAACCCTGTGTCTGAGGAGGAGGGTCCTCCCTGCTGTCACTCATGGTTGACCAATCAGAGTCAGATCAGAATGTGCAGTACCTGTAAACAAAACATGATGTCAGATATTTGGTTATTCCTAATCTCATTCCTAGACACTTCTGCCCAAAGTTGTTCGAAACATTTCATAAAATGGTGGAGCAAATTAATGACATTCTCTGGAAAACAAATGACTATCTCTCTCTCTCTGACTCTTTCTGATAATTTATGAGTCCTTCATAGACAGCATTCTGTAAATGTTTTGCATTGTAAATGGCCCCTATAGACCACTATATAAAGGTAAACCTATTACGCCTCATGCTAGTGTAACCCCAGTCTACTTGATGTGTAATTTAACACACCTAGCCATGTCAGGTTATTGGCGGTGGCTGTGCTTGTATGAAACACCTGTTGGACAAGAGCCTCTTGGCTCTACACACAGTCTTATTTCCATCATAATGACAGATGGAGGCTGCCTCATTATACCCATTAAAAGAGGCACTACCGTGGGCAAACATGCGTCCATGCTGGGTTAGAGTACATGAGTACATGAAAGTTCCATAATCACAGGGTCAATATTACTCATTCATCCACTAAGGGTTAAGGTTGGGATTTTGGGACCCCTCTAAGAAAGGTAGTCAGACACCAAGACTGGAGGCCGCTGTGTAATAGGGTGAGCTGGTGTAAATGCATCCGAGGGGGTGTAACACACAAATGTAGGAGCTGGATTTGGTGGGTAGAAAACTGCACTTATGATGACACTGTTAACAAAGGTGTGCTGATTGGTCTATACACTATTAATGGTGTGTTAGTCACCAGACAGAGTCCCAGGGGAGTGACGCAACAAACTGCTGAGACTGTCTCTCTCTTTGGTAATTACACGTAATTACTCAGTAACTAATAACTAATTTCACACAGACTATAGCCAGTATCAATTCACCAAAACTGATCTTATCATCATCATCATACTCATGTTAGCCTATCAGCATCATCATACTCATGTTAGCCTATCAGCATCATCCTACTCATGTTAGCCTATCAGCATCATCATGCTCATGTTAGCCTATCAGCATCATCCTACTCATGTTAGCCTATCAGCATCATCCTACTCATGTTAGCCTATCAGCATCATTATACTAATGTTAGCCTATCAGCATCATCCTACTCATGCTAGCCTATCAGCATCATTATACTCATGTTAGCCTATCAGCATCATCCTACTCATGTTAGCCTATCAGCATCATCATGCTCATGTTAGCCTAGCAGCATCATCCTACTCATGTTAGCCTATCAGCATCATCCTACTCATGTTAGCCTATCAGCATCATCCTACTCATGTTAGCCTATCAGCATCATCATGCTCATGTTAGCCTATCAGTATCATCATACTCCTGTTAGCCTATCAGCATCATCCTACTCATGTTAGCATATCAGCATCATCCTACTCCTGTTAGCCTATCAGCATCATCCTACTCATGTTAGCCTATCAGCATCATCATGCTCATGTTAGCCTATCAGCATCATCATACTCCTGTTAGCCTATCAGCATCATCCTACTCATGTTAGCATATCAGCATCATCCTACTCATGTTAGCCTAGCTTACCTTTCTGTCTCCTCCAGAACCCTGTGTCTGAGGAGGAGGGTCCTCCCTGCTGTCACTCATGGTTGACCAATCAGAGTCAGATCAGAATGTGCAGTACCTGTAAACAAAACATGATGTCAGATATTTGGTTATTCCTAATCTCATTCCTAGACACTTCTGCCCAAAGTTGTTCGAAACATTTCATAAAATGGTGGAGCAAATTAATGACTTTCTCTGGAAAACAAATGACTATCTCTCTCTCTCTGACTCTTTCTGATAATTTATGAGTCCTTCATAGACAGCATTCTGTAAATGTTTTGCATTGTAAATGGCCCCTATAGACCACTATATAAAGGTAAACCTATTACGCCTCATGCTAGTGTAACCCCAGTCTACTTGATGTGTAATTTAACACACCTAGCCATGTAAGACTATATCAGGTAGTTCACCTTTGTCAAACACACCATGAATACGTTATATTAGGATATCTTCAGTATGTGTCTGTTCTTGTCAGCTGTATGCACCGGATACAATGATGTGAAATTCTCATGTCTGTAAAAAATCATAACATTACCATGTCGAGGTGAGGGAAAAGGTTAAGGAAAATTAGAAACTGACTTCCTCCTTCTCACTGTTTCCAATGGTAACACGAACAACCAATCATAGAGACTTCTGAAATGAACATCGTCCTTTTGTCTCTCTGCTGCATGTTGCGGGTCGCAGCCGATGATTTATATATACATTGGTTGCAGCAAGTGAGTTGAACCTAATATTTTAACAATAAAATGTACGCTATTATATAGCCTCTATACTTTATAATCTCTATACAGGCCTGGCCTGTCAATTCTGGATTAAAGCATCTGTTTAATATTTAGAGGAAGAGTCCACAGGCTGGAACAGCCACTGCATCTAGCCAGCCCAGTGAACTACTTCAAATCAAATCAAATTTATTTATATAGCCCTTCGTACATCAGCTGATATCTCAAAGTGCTGTACAGAAACACAGCCTAAAACCCCAAACAGCAAGCAATGCAGGTGTAGAAGCACGGTGGCTAGGAAAAACTCCCTAGAAAGGCCAAAACCTAGGAAGAAACCTAGAGAGGAACCAGGCTATGTGGGGCTGCCAGTCCTCTTCTGGCTGTGCCGGGTGGAGATTATAACAGAACATGGCCAAGATGTTCAAATGTTCATAAATGACCAGCATGGTCCAATAATAATAAGGCAGAACAGTTGAAACTGGAGCAGCAGCACGGCCAGGTGGACTGGGGACAGCAAGGAGTCATCATGTCAGGTAGTCCTGAGGCATGGTCCTAGGGCTCAGGTCCTCCGAGAGAGAGAAAGAAAGAGAGAAAGAAAGAGAGAATTAGAGAGAGCACACTTAAATTCACACAGGACACCGAATAGGACAGGAGAAGTACTCCAGACATAACAAACTGACCCTAGCCCCCAGACACATAAACTACTGCAGAATAAAAACTGGAGGCTGAGACAGGAGGGGTCAGGAGACACTGTGGCCCCATCCGAGGACACCCCCGGACAGTGCCAAACAGGAAGGATATAACCCCACCCACTTTGCCAAAGCACAGCCCCCACACCACAAAGCACAGCCCCCACACCACTATAACTACTTCATGTGTGCCATAAAGGTCCAGACCTCTTGTCACAGACTAGAGAGCCTTCACTTATGTTCCTGCACCATGATGACATGAACGATGGAAACAAAAAGCAAAACGGTTTATAACCATGTAACTACATACAGTGCCTTCAGAAAGCATTAACACCCCTTGACTTATTACACATTTTCTTTTGTTACAGCCTGGATTCAAAATGGATTAAATCGTTTTTTTCTCTCACCCATCTACACACAATACCCCATAATGACAAAGTGAAAACATGTTTTTTTGAAATTTTAGCAAATATATTGAAAATAAAATACAGAAATATCTAATTTACATAAGTATTCACCCCCTTTGGAATAAAACTCCAAATGGAGCTCCAATTTCCAATCATCCTTGAGATGTCACTACAACTTGATTGGAGTCCACCTGTGGCCAATTAAATTGTTTGGACATGATTTAGTAAGAAACACACCTGTCTATATAAGGTCCCATAGTTGACAGTGCATGTCAGAGAAGAAACTATACCAAGTCCAGGGAACTATCCGTAGATCTACGAAATAGATTTATGATGAGGCATATATCTGGGGAAGGGTATAAAACTATTTCTAGAGTGTTTGAAGTTTCCAGGACCACAGTGGTCTCTGTCATTGGGAAATGGAACTACCCAGACTCTGCCTAGAGCTGGCCATCTGACCACACTGAGCAACTGGGCAAGAAGGACCTTGGTCAGGGAGGTGATCAAGAACCTGATAGCCACTCTGACAGAAGTACAGAGATCCTCGGCTGATATTTGAGAACCTGCCAGAACAGTCTCTACAGCACAACACTAATCTGGGCGTGATGGGAGAGTGACCAGACAGAAGCCACTCCTGAGAAATAGGCACATGACGGCATACCTGGAGCTTGCAAAAAGGCACATGAAATACTCAGAGAATAAGGCAAAATATTCTGTGGTCTGATGAGACAATATTTTTACTCTTTGGCCTGAATGCAAAGCGCTATGTCTGGAGAAAACCAGGCACAGGTCATCATCCGTCAAAAATCATCCCTACCATGAAACATGGTGGCGGCAGCATTATGCTGTGGGGATGGTTTTCGGCAGCAGGGACTGGGATACTGGTAAGGATAAGAGGAGGATAAAGGGGAAAATGAATGGAGTCAAATACAGGCAAATCCTTGATGAGAACATGCTTCAGAGTGCAAATGACCTTAGACTGGGGCGAAGATTTATGTCCCAACAGGCGAATGACCCCGAGTATACAGCCAAAGTAATGCTGAAAAGGCTTTAGAACAGGAATGTGAAAGTCTTTAAATGGCCCAGCCAAAGCCCAGACTTAAATCTCATTGAAAATCTGTAGAACAACTTGAAGATTGCTGTTCACTGCTGCTCCCCATCTAACTTAATGGAGCTTGAGAAAATATGCATGGAAGAATGGGGAAAAATGCCCAAATCCAGATGTTCAAAGCTGATATAGACATACCTAAGACAACACAAAGCTGATATAGACATACCTAAGACAACTCAAAGCTGATATAGACATACCTAAGACAACTCAAAGCTGTACTTTCTGCCAAAGGTGCTTCTACTAAGTATTGACTCGGGCATGTGAATACGTAGGGAAATTAGATATTTCTGTATTTCCTTTTCGATAAATTTGAAAAAATTCATAAAAACATGTTTTCACCTTGTCTTTAATGGGTATTGTGTGTAGATGGGTGAATTCAAATCAAATCAAATTTTATTTGTCACATACACATGGTTAGCAGATGTTAATGCGAGTGTAGCGAAATGCTTGTGCTTCTAGTTCCGACAATGCAGTAATAACCAACAAGTAATCTAACTAACAATTCCAAAACTACTGTCTTGTACACAGTGTGAGGGGATAAAGAATATGTACATAAGGATATATGAATGCGTGATGGTACAGAGCAGCATAGGCAAGATACAGTAGATGGTATCGAGTACAGTATATACATATGAGATGAGTATGTAAACAAAGTGGCATAGTTAAAGTGGCTAGTGATACATGTATTACATAAGGATACAGTCGATGATATAGAGTACAGTATATACGTATGCATATGAGATGAATAATGTAGGGTAAGTAACATTATATAAGGTAGCATTGTTTAAAGTGGCTAGTGATATATTTACATAATTTCCCATCAATTCCCAATATTAAAGTGGCTGGAGTTGAGTCAGTGTCAGTGTGTTGGCAGGAGCCACTCAGTGTTAGTGGTGGCTGTTTAACAGTCTGAGGGCCTTGAGATAGAAGCTGTTTTTCAGTCTCTCGGTCCCAGCTTTGATGCACCTGTACTGACCTCGCCTTCTGGATGATAGCGGGGTGAACAGGCAGTGGCTCGGGTGGTTGATGTCCTTGATGATCTTTATGGCCTTCCTGTGACATCGGGTGGTGTAGGTGTCCTGGAGGGCAGGTAGTTTGCCCCCGGTGATGCGTTGTGCAGACCTCACTACCCTCTGGAGAGCCTTACGGTTGAGGGCGGAGCAGTTGCCGTACCAGGCGGTGATACAGCCCGCCAGGATGCTCTCGATTGTGCATCTGTAGAAGTTTGTGAGTGCTTTTGGTGACAAGCCGAATTTCTTCAGCTTCCTGAGGTTGAAGAGGCGCTGCTGCACCTTCTTCACAATGCTGTCTGTGTGAGTGGACCAATTCAGTTTGTTTGTGATGTGTATGCCGAGGAACTTAAAACTTGCTACCCTCTCCACTACTGTTCCATCGATGTGGATAGGGGGGTGTTCCCTCTGCTGTTTCCTGAAGTCCACAATCATCTCCTTAGTTTTGTTGACGTTGAGTGTGAGGTTATTTTCAGGTCACCTCCTCCCTGTAGGCCGTCTTGTCGTTGTTGGTAATCAAGCCTACCGCTGTTGTGTCGTCCGCAAACTTGATGATTGAGTTGGAGGCGTGCGTGGCCACGCAGTCGTGGGTGAACAGGGAGTACAGGAGAGGGCTCAGAACGCACCCTTGTGGGGCCCCAGTGTTGAGGATCAGCGGGGAGGAGATGTTGTTGCGTACCCTCACCACCTGGGGGCGGCCCGTCAGGAAGTCCAGTACCCAGTTGCACAGGGCGGGGTCGAGACCCAGGGTCTCGAGCTTGATGACGAGCTTGGAGGGTACTATGGTGTTGAATGCCGAGCTGTAGTTAATGAACAGCATTCTCACATAGGTATTCCTCTTGTCCAGATGGGTTAGGGCAGTGTGCAGTGTGGTTGAGATTGCATCGTCTGTGGACCTATTTGGGCGGTAAGCAAATTGGAGTGGGTCTAGGGTGTCAGGTAGGGTGGAGGTGATATGGTCCTTGACTAGTCTCTCAAAGCACTTCATGATGACGGAAGTGAGTGCTACGGGGCGGTAGTCGTTTAGCTCAGTTACCTTAGCTTACTTGGGAACAGGAACAATGGTGGCCCTCTTGAAGCATGTGGGAACAGCAGACTGGTATAGGGATTGATTGAATATGTCCGTAAACACACTGGCCAGCTGGTCTGCGCATGCTCTGAGGGCGCGGCTGGGGATGCCGTCTGGGCCTGCAGCCTTGCGAGGGTTAACACGTTTAAATGTCTTACTCACCTCTGCTGCAGTGAAGGAGAGACCGCAAGTTTTCGTTGCAGGCCAAGGCCGTGTCAGTGGCACTGTATTGTCCTCAAAGCGGGCAAAAAAGTTTAGTCTGCCTGGGAGCAGGACATCCTGGTCCGAATTCAGGTGCTTACACAAGAAAATGTGCAATAAGTCAAGGATAATGAATACTTCTGAAGTCACTGTATATGTGGTGGTGGCCTAGCATGTATCAACAACAGGGGTGTGGTGGACTTTGAATCGATATCTCTTCACTCAGAATAACAGAGGGTGTTTTCATAACAGACCATTTAACTGTAGGCTAAAAACGTGCATTTGGTATGAGAGTCACATCCCAGTCTCAGACTCACAGCATCCATACAGTATGTATTGTTTTCCTCCCAGACAACCCCCCCAGCACACTGGTGGGCTATGAGATGAGCTATGACTTTGCTCTCCTGGCTCTGTGATGCAGGTCCCCTGTGCGTGTGCAGACTGGGGATGACCAAAGTACTGTACATAATCTCAGCTTCTCCATTTCTCTCTCTCTCTCTCTCTCTCTCTCTCTCTCTCTCTCTCTCTCTCTCTCTCTCTCTCTCTCTCTCTCTCTCTCTCTCTCTCACTCACTCACCTGTCTGCTCCCCTCTCTCTCTCTCTCTCTCTCTCTCTCTCTCTCTCTCTCTCTCTCTCTCTCTCTCTATCACCTGTCTGCTCCTCTCTCTTGCAGACCTGTGTTTCTCTCACACACACGACCCTGTCTATACTGCACACACACATTCTCTTTTTCTCACCGTCAGATATACACACTCTCTCTTTCCCATTTCTGCTGCCATTGTTTTTCCTTTTTGGAGTATTTTCTTTTTTGCTGCCATAGTGAACACTCTTAGACTGAATTTGGAATGCTGTATTACTGTCACTTGTGAGTACACTGTATCTGTGTACTTTGTGTGTTTGTGACAACAGGTCACAAGAGTTTCACCCCCCCAATGTTGGGTGGCAGTTGGAGATCAGTAGATTGAATTGACAAACCTTCCGATTCCAAATTAGAAGCCATTGAACTGGTTCCTAAGGGGATCACTGGAAAAACAGGTATAGTCCCAGGACATAAATCATCATCTCAGTTGGGTATGAATGGCTTGTGTTTCAGCTTAGGGGAGATGGTGGCAGCTTTGATGGTGTGTGTTGTTTAGGAGTGTTTACATGGATGTTGACTGTGGGGTTGTCCTCTCCTGCTCTTAGTGGAGAGCACACACATACTGTAGACCTAAAAAAACACAGTTACAAGATACCACTACCAGTCTTGCAATGCAACAACATGCACACATATTTACAGAATTCTCAAGCACTCCGTTATTATTCTATTAACAAAGAACGCCGTTAAAAGACTAGGAAATCTAGAAGTAGCCAAAGCAGCTGATCCTGGCTTTGACGCGCTTGCCCTCTACTTGTGCTCTTGGTACTGTGACTGACCTCCCAGCTGAAGATCATAAAACTGCAGGAAAGAGAGAGAGAGGAAGGAAGGGAAGGCTGGTTGGAGTGAGAAAGATAGAGACAGATACAGAGAGAGAGAGAGAGGGGGGAGGCAAGAGAGAGAGAGAGATGGGAAGAGAGAGAGAGAGAGAAAGAGAGAGAGAGGGAGGCAGAGAGCAGAGAGCGATAGGGAGAATGGGGAGGGAGCAAAAGAGACATAGGCATGGGGGAGACATAGAGAGATAGCGTGGGAGCGGGTGAGAAGGACAGAGAGAGTTGTGTGGAAGGGATGGAGTGAGGCAGAAGAGTGACAGAGGCTGTGAGTGAAGGAGATGTGAGAGTGAGGTGTGGAAAAAGGGTAACAAGACTGAGACATCATAAGGTGAAGAGGATATGAGGAGTTGTGAGAGAGCGAGGGAGAGAGAGAGAAAGGAGATGGTAGCGAGATTGAAGGCGTTATTAGAGAAAGAGAGGAAGGAAGGCTGTGGGTTGGTGTAGAGGAGTAGGGTGAGGTGTGGCCTCATATCGCTGGTTTATGAGCATGTGTTCACTGTGATTTACACTCGACTGACTGCAGAGGGACAAGAGTAGGCCTGTGCATGGGAGAGAGAAAAAGGAAGAGAGAGAGAGAGGGGAAAAGAGAGATGCCCTAGACTCCACAGACCCACGCCTTAAAGCTAATGAAAAACCAGCTTTCAACCAGCCAGTCCCTGTCTCTGTCACTAACCATAATGATAGTAAAAAGCTTTGGAGCACCTTAAATACATTTTTTGCCAAAAAGACAAACTCAGCTCCATCATTCATAGAATCAGATGGCTCATTCATCACAGAAACCACTGATATTGCCAACTACCTTAATGATTTTTCATTGGCAAAATCTGCTAACTTAGACATGACATGTGAGCAACAAATGCCAACGCTACACATCCAAGTATAACTGAGCAAATTATGGAAGACAAACATTGTAATTTTGAATTCACTCGAAAAGTGAGTGTGGAAGAGGTAAAACAATTGCAGTTGTCTATCAACAATGACAAGCCACCTGGGTCTGACAACTTGGATGGAAAATTACTGAGGATAATAGCGGACGATATTGCCACTCCTATTTGCCTTATCTTCAATCTAAGCCTACAAGAAAGCGTTTGCCCTCAGGCCTAAAGGGAAACAAAAGTAATTCCGCTATCCATGAATAGTAAAGCCCCCTTTACTGTCTCAAATAGCCGACCAATCAGTCTGTTACCAACCCTTAGTAAACTTTGTGAAAAAATTGTTTGACCAGATGCATTGCTATTTTACAGTAAATAAATTGACAATAGACTTTCAGCACGCTTATAGGGAAGGACATTCAACATGCACGATGGACATTCAAATGACTGATGATTAGCGGAGAGAAATTTATGATAATGTTTGTTAGTATTCAGTGTGGCTTTTGACATTATCGATCATAGTCTGCTGCTGGAAAAACTTGTGTTATGGCTTTACACCCCCCACTACAGTATATTGTGGATAAAGAGTTACCTGTCTAACAGAACACAGAGGGTGTTCTTTAATGGAAACCTCTCCAGCATAATCCAGGTAGAATCAGGAATTCCCCAGGGCAGCTGTGTAGGTCCCTTACTTTTTTCAATCTTTACTAATGACATGGCAGTGTGTCTATGTATGTGGATGACTCAACACTTCACACGTCAGCTACTAGATCAAGTGAAATTACTGCAACACTTAACAAAGATCTGCAGTCAGTTTCAGAATGGTTGGCAATAAATAAGTTAGTCCTAAATATTTAAAAAACTAATAGCATTGTATTTGGGTCAAATCATTCATTAAACCCTAAACCTCAACTAACCTCAATCTTGTAATGAATAATGTGGAAATTGAGCAAGTTGAGGTTACAACTGCTTGGAGTAACCCTGGATTGTAAATTGTCATGGTCAAAACATGTTAATGCAAGAGTAGCTAAGCTACAACATTGTCAACAAGGCAGGTCCTACAGGCCCTAGTTTTGTCACACCTAGACTACTGTCCAGTCGTGTAGTCAGGTGCCACAAAGAGGGACTCAGGAACATTGGCTCAGAACGGCAGCACAGCTTGCTCTTAAATGTATACGGAGAACTATCATTAACAACATGCATGTAAGTCTCTCATGGCTCGAAGTGGAGGAGAGATTGACTTCATCACTACTTGTTCTTGTAAGAAGTGTTGACATGCTGAATGCAAACGGGTGTCTGTTTAAACTACTAGCACACAGCGCGGACATCCAGGCTTACCTCATAAGACATGCCACCAGAGGTTTCTTCACAATCCCCAAGTCAAGAATAGAGGGTAAGTAACATTACATGGAACTCTACTCCACATCAGGTAACTGATGCAGTTGAATCAGATTTAAAAAAACAGATAAAAATACACCTTATTGAACAGCAGGGACTGTAAAGAGACACACACACACAGGCACAGACCTGCTGTTTTCACATTAGCTAGCGTGTCTGCTTATCAGTGGAGTCTGGGGCCTCTTTCTCTCAATCCAATTTTTAGCATGACATTTCTCTCTCTCTGTCTCTCTTTCTGTCTCTCTCTCGCTCTCTCAATCCAATCCTTGGCATCACAGTTCTCTCTCTCTTTCTTAGGGCTGTACAGATCCAATCCAAGTCAGTTATAGTGTTATGTATGATCACTGCAGCTCCACTAATTTATTCTGAGCCCCCGTGGCAGAAGATGCTTCAGATAATGAACAGGGGTCATAGGTCATGGGGGTCAAAGAGGACTAGACTGCGTGTGGAGGCAGTCAGCTTTGCAGGAAATGCTGTGTTTGTCAATTGTCCGAAGTTGCTCTCTCTCCTTTTGTATGCATTGACCTTGTAAGGAGAAGGTCCGTTGTGTGGGCTTAAACCATAACGTTTTCAGATGTCTTCTCCTTTTAGATCAGTTCAGATTAAGGAGAGGAAACAAGGAGAGGAAGCCACTTCAGACTATTCTATTGAGATACGCCCTGGAACAGGTTACTTCATACATTGAAGCCTCCTCAGGCGCCGCCCCTCATTTTTTTGCTTGTGGTTTGAAGGAGAAGCTCATATAGAACCCAAAGCCCCCTCAAGTGTGTCTCTGATTGGTGGGGATGTTTGCCTCTGTTGTTTCATTGGCTTGGAGAGGCTTCTATGGAGTAACCGAAGCAAATGACAACTATTTTAAGTGACATTACCACAGTTACATCAACCTACCCTGGGACCTGAAGTACTGTCACCCCCACCACTTACCACCACAGCTCAGGGTTTTGTGGTATAGCTTTTGACAGGTGCTGCCTCAGAGATGACAGCCATTTACCTGTACTAGTGCACTACATTTGACATCCTATTCAGGGCCATAAGCAGGGTTTAGTTTAGGAACCACTGTTAGTTTGGGAACCACTGTACCAACCTCTCTTACTGCTTCCTTCCTCTCTCTGTCTCCTGTGCTTCCTCCTGCATGCATTGCAGCCTGGCTCAGCCTCACCACTCAGCACCACATCATTGTCTGTCTCAGTATCCTACTCTTTGTAAAGTAAGGTTATTATGAGAACCTAGTAGTGTATTTTTTGCTCCTGCTGAGGTAGACTCCGTTTAACGTTAGCTTCATACTTCATTCTTCTAGCTGGCTAAGTAATACTAACCAGAACCCTTCAATGTTACTGCAATAGAAGTCTCTGCCAGCAGCTAGCCACCTTACTGACTGACATATCTATAAACTACTATTTGTTCAGTCATTCTCCGAGAGTTTGTGTTTGTTTGGGGGATGTCTGTTGACACGGCGGGAGTCTGGAGAAGTTTTTAAAAAATTGCCTTTTGTCCGGCATCTCACATCAGCAGTGTCTCTATTCACCTACTTGAGCTGACTGCGAGCTAGGGTAGTTTGTATTATGTCTCAGGACATTGGCCTGAGCTGCGAGAGGGCGGAGCTGGCCGGGTGGTGAACGTGCTGTTATAAAGGAAAATCCAGGAGGCAAATCCGGGGAATGCAGGTGAACATAGCGAACAAATCACTCTTCATTACTCCACTTGTTCGCAAAGAGGCAGGCGCGATTAAACTCAGGTCAAGAATATAAGCGTTCTGAGCTTTGATCAAAACTGGGAGCAATATTCAGCTGTTGACCCGTAATTTATTTTCTTTATTGTGTACAATGTACACTACCGTTCAGAAGTTTGGGGTCACTTAGAAATGTCCTTGTTTTTTAAAGAAAAGCACATTTTTTGTCCATTAAAATAACATCAAATTGATCAGAAATACAGTGTAGACATTGTTAATGTTGTAAATTACTAATGTAGCTGGAAAAAGCTGATTTTTAATGAAATTTCTACATAGTCGTACAGAGGCCCATTATCAGCAACCATCACTCCTGTGTTCCAATGGCACGTTGTGTTAGCTAATCCAAATTTATACATTTCAAAGGCTAATTGATCATTAGAAAACCCTTTTGCAATTATGTTAGCATAGCTGAAAACTGTTGTTTTGATTAAAGAAGCAATAAAACTGGCCTTCTTTAGACTAGTCGATTATCTGGAGCATCAGAGGGTTCAATTACAGGCTCAAAATGGCCAGAAACAAAGATCTTTCTTCTGAAACCCGTCAGTCTATTCATTGACTGTATTGGTACCCCCCTGTATATAGTCTCGCTATTGTTATTTTACTGCTACTCTTTAATTACTTGTTCCTTTTATCTCTTATTCTTTTCTTTTTTTTAAACTGCATTCTTGATTAGGGGCTCGTAAGTAAGCATTTCACTGTAAGATCTTCACCTGTTGTATCGGCGCATGTGACTAATAAGATTTGATTTGATTTTGATTTGCACACTCTGGCAGTCTCTCAACCAGCATCATGAGGTAGTCACCTGGAATGCATTTCAATTGACAGGTGTGCCTTGTTAAAAGTTATTTTGTCTAATTTCTTTCTTTCTTAATTCGTTTGACCCAATCAGTTGTGTTGTCACAACGTAGAGGTGGTATACAGAAGATAGCCCTATTTGGTAAAAGGCAAAGTCCATATTGTGGGAAGAACAGCTCAAATAAGCAAAGAGAAACGAAAGTACATCATTACTTTAAGACAAGAAGAGTCACGTTGTGTGAAGGATCGGGCGACAGGCACAGGAATGTGTAATAGTTTTTTACATTTCTTTACCCAAATTACAGCGTGCCATGTAAAGGCACGAGGACAAAGACCAAACAAACACGTATACAAAATCAGGCTTTCATGGTCGAATTGCTGCAAAAAAAAACACTACTAGAGGACTCCAATAATAAGAAGAGACTTGCCTGGGCCAAGAAACATGAGCAATGGATATTGGACTGGTGGAAATCTGTCCTATGGTCTGTTGAGTCCAAATTTTAGATTTTTGGTTCCGTGTCTTTGTGAGATGCAGAATAGGTGATCTCCGCATGTGTCGTTCCCACCGTGAAGCATGGAGGAGGAGGTGTGATGGTGTGGGGTGCTTTGCTGGTGACACTGTCAGTGATTGATTTATTTTGAATTCAAGGCACACTTAACCAGCATGGCTACCACAGCATTCTGCAGCGATACACCATCCCATCTGGCATGCGCTTAGTGGGACTATCATTTGTTTTTCAACAGGACAATGACCCAACACACCTCCAGGCTGTGTAAGGGCTATTTGACTAAGAAGGAGAGTGATGGGGTGCTGCATCAGATGACCTGGCCTACACAATCATCCAACCTCAACCCAATTGAGATGGTTTGGGATGATTTGGACCGCAGAGTGAAGGAAAAGCAGCCAACAAGTGCTCAGCATGTCATACTGGAGTTGCCTGGAGGCCATGCAGTCATACTGGAGGTGCCTGGAGGCTATACATTCATCCTGGAGCTGTCTGGAGAACATGCAGTCATACTGGAGCTGTCTAGAGGCCATGCAGTCATACTGGAGCTGCCTGGAGGCTATACATTCATCCTGGAGCTGTCTGGAGGCCATGCAGTCATACTGGAGCTGTCTGGAGTCCATGCAGTCATACTGGAGCTGTCTGGAGGCCATACGGTCATACTGGAGCTGCCTGGAGGCCATACAGTCATACTGGAGCTGTCTGGAGGCCATGCAGTCATACTGGAGCTGTCTGGAGGCCATGCAGTCATATTGGAGCTGCCTGGAGGCCATACAGTCATACTGGAGCTGCCTGGAGGCCATTCAGTCATACTGGAGCTGTCTGGAGGCCGTGTTGTCATACTGGAGCTGTCTGGAGGCCATGCAGTCATACTGGAGCTGCCTGGAGGCCATACAGTCATATTGGAGCTGTCTGGAGGCCATGCAGTCATACTGGAGCTGCCTGGAGGCTATACATTCATCCTGGAGCTGTCTGGAGGCCATGCAGTCATACTGGAGCTGTCTGGAGTCCATGCAGTCATACTGGAGCTGTCTGGAGGCCATACGGTCATACTGGAGCTGCCTGGAGGCCATACAGTCATACTGGAGCTGTCTGGAGGCCATGCAGTCATACTGGAGCTGTCTTGAGGCCATGCAGTCATATTGGAGCTGCCTGGATGCCATACAGTCATACTGGAGCTGCCTGGAGGCCATTCAGTCATACTGGAGCTGTCTGGAGGCCGTGTTGTCATACTGGAGCTGTCTGGAGGCCATGCAGTCATACTGGAGCTGCCTGGAGGCCATACAGTCATATTGGAGCTGTCTGGAGGCCATACAGTCATACTGGAGCTGTCTGGAGGCCATACAGTCATACTGGAGCTGCCTGGAGGCTATACATTCATATTGGAGCTGTCTGGAGGCCATATAGACAATCAATCAATCCAATTCTATAAAAATAGTAGTACAAGAGGAATAAAATACAAATAATGAAGCTATATTCAAGGAGTACCAGTACCATATCACTGTGCAGAGGAACAAGGGATTTGAGGTAGATATGTACATGAAGGCAGGGTAAAGTGGCTAGGCATCAGGATAGATAATAATAAGAATAAGGAAAAGAACAGAGTAGCAGCAGCATGTGAGTGTGAAAGTGTGTGTGTGTGTACCGTATGCTTGTCTGGCATCGGTATGCTTATGTTTGTTATTTTACCTTTATTTAACTAGGCAAGTCAGTTAAGAACAAATTCTTATTTTCAATGACGGCCTAGGAACAGTGGGTTAACTGCCATGTTCAGGGACAGAACGACAGATTTGTACCTTGTCAGCTCGGGGGTTTGAACTTGCAACCTTCCGGTTACTAGTCCAACGCTCTAACCCTGGGGCGGCAGGGTAGCCTAGTGTTTGTGTGCATATGTAGTGCATGTGAATTTGATGGGTTTGTAAGAGTGAAAGTGTTGTGTGTTTGAGTGAGTGTGTATATAGTGTATATATACTGGAGCTGTCTGGAGGTTAAAACATGGCTCCTCCTCTTTCTCCTCTCTCCTTCTTATCTCATTTGAGGGAGACTCTCCTTTTCTTTATCTACACTTTTTATGTCAACTTCTTATCTCAATTTCTCTTTATCTCTATCTGTTTTACAGGGCTGTACTGTAAAAATTACTCTTCACTTAAACTCCATGGATGAATTATGAGTAACCATCACATGAAAAAACAGGTGTTGCATTGATGTCCTTACCCAGCCTTTTTTGTGTGCGAATACTGTGAAATCATGACATTTCATAAAATACAACATGAGAATTCTCAGGTTATACATTTTAGGGGGTTTATTGAAAAGTAAATCTCACCTCTGACAAAATCACAATTTTTATACGGGTAATAACTAATCCCTTCAGACAGGAAGACAGACAGATAGATCCAGACAGCAGACATGAAGGATGTTTCATCGGGGGGAAATTAGGTCAGGCTTGGCCACAGTTGTCATTCATCATCGGGCGAGTCAAAGCATTGAAACCCACCGACAGCGATGAATGTGAACCGGGACCCTGCTCTGTGAGAGTTGGTGAAGAGATAGAGTCTTTTCCTTATGACATCATAGCTGGTGAAGAGATAGGGCCTTTTCATAGCAACATCACTGCTCACTGAAGGACCTCGTTGGCAGCCATCTTGGTAAGCGCTACAGTGTGTACTCTAATCCAGATGAGGTGTGTGTGTGTGTGTGTGTGTGTGTGTGTGTGTGTGTGTGTGTGTGTGTGTGTGTGTGTGTGTGTGTGTGTGTGTGTGTGTGTGTGTGTGTGTGTGTGTGTGTGTGTGTGTGTGTGTGTGTGTGTGTGTGTGTGTGTGCGCGCGTGCATGCGTGCGTGCGTGTGTTTTAGTGCAAGTGTGTGTGCAAAGATGTGAACTCAAGAGGCAGGGTACACTCAACACTCGATGGTTTCTCTAAGTCACAAACTCACCGACAGCGTTGAATGTTCACTGGGACTTGAATGCTATAGACAGATTGACTATCAGACCTGCATACAGCCTACTGTGTCATAACCTGTTTTACTATGTGTAATAGGTGCAACCCAGTAACCTGGTGCTATTTAGTAAATATGGAAAAAAAAGACCCCAATATAGAATGTAACATAAAACACAATCTGGATTACATACACCTGTACACATAAAACCCCAATATAGAATGTAACATAACACACAATCTGGATTACATACACCTGTACACATAAAACCCCCATATAGAATGTAACATAACACACATCATAACACACAATCTGGATTACATACTCCTGTACACATAAAACCCCAATATAGAATGTAACATAACACACATCATAACACACAATCTGGATTACATACACCTGTACACATAAAACCCCCATATAGAATGTAACATAACACACATCATAACACACAATCTGGATTACATACACCTGTACACATAAAACCCCAATATAGAATGTAACATAACACACATCATAACACACAATCTGGATTACATACACCTGTACACATAAAACCCCCATATAGAATGTAACATAACACAAATCATAACACACAATCTGGATTACATACACCTGTACACATAAAACCCCAATATAGAATGTAACATAACACACATCATAACACACAATCTGGATTACATACGCCTGTACACATAAAACCCCAATATAGAATGTAACATAACACACATCATAACACACAATCTGGATTACATACTCCTGTACACATAAAACCCCCATATAGAATGTAACATAACACACATCATAACACACAATCTGGATTACATACTCCTGTACACATAAAACCCCAATATAGAATGTAACATAACACACATCATAACACACAATCTGGATTACATACACCTGTACACATAAAACCCCAATATAGAATGTAACATAACACACAATCTGGATTACATACTCCTGTACACATAAAACCCCAATATAGAATGTAACATAACACACATCATAACACACAATCTGGATTACATACACCTGTACACATAAAACCCCAATATAGAATGTAACATAACACACAATCTGGATTACATACTCCTGTACACATAAAACCCCAATATAGAATGTAACATAACACACATCATAACACACAATCTGGATTACATACACCTGTACACATAAAACCCCAATATAGAATGTAACATAACACACATCATAACACACAATCTGGATTACATACACCTGTACACATAAAACCCCAATATAGAATGTAACATAACACACAATCTGGATTACATACACCTGTACACATAAAACCCCAATATAGAATGTAACATAACACACATCATAACACACAATCTGGATTACATACTCCTGTACACATAAAACCCCAATATAGAATGTAACATAACACACATCATAACACACAATCTGGATTACATACTCCTGTACACATAAAACCCCCATATAGAATGTAACATAACACACATCATAACACACAATCTGGATTACATACACCTGTACACATAAAACCCCAATATAGAATGTAACATAACACACAATCTGGATTACATACACCTGTACACATAAAACCCCCATATAGAATGTAACATAACACACATCATAACACACAATCTGGATTACATACACCTGTACACATAAAACCCCAATATAGAATGTAACATAACACACAATCTGGATTACATACACCTGTACACATAAAACCCCAATATAGAATGTAACATAACACACATCATAACACACAATCTGGATTACATACTCCTGTACACATAAAACCCCCATATAGAATGTAACATAACACACATCATAACACACAATCTGGATTACATACACCTGTACACATAAAACCCCCATATAGAATGTAACATAACACACATCATAACACACAATCTGGATTACATACACCTGTACACATAAAACCCCAATATAGAATGTAACATAACACACAATCTGGATTACATACACCTGTACACATAAAACCCCAATATAGAATGTAACATAACACACAATCTGGATTACATACTCCTGTACACATAAAACCCCAATATAGAATGTAACATAACACACAATCTGGATTACATACACCTGTACACATAAAACCCCCATATAGAATGTAACATAACACACATCATAACACACAATCTGGATTACATACACCTGTACACATAAAACCCCAACATAGAATGTAACATAACACACAATCTGGATTACATACACCTGTACACATAGTGATCAAAAACATTGCTTGCTCTTTGGGGGATTTAGGATGGGTATCTGTATAGCACTTTGTGACAACTGCGGATGTAAAATGGCTTTATAAAATACATTTGACTGAACAAAGTACAGTGGGAAATCCCAAATCTAACTTGCATATAGAATGACATATATAGATGACAACTCATAAATTGCCATCTATTTCACACACACACTCCCGAGTGGTGCAGCGGTCTAAGGCACTGCATCTCAGTGCTTGAGGCGTCACTACAGACACCCTGGTTCAAATCCAGGCTGTATCACAACCGGCCCGTGATTGGGAGTCCCATAGGGCGGCGCACAATTGTCCGGGTTTGGCCGGTGTAGGCCGTCATTGTAAAAAATTATTTGTTCTTAATTAACTGACTTGCCTAGTTAGATAAAGGTAAAAAATAAATAAAGACTTGCCTCCTCTTACCTTATGTTTTGGGAACATAGCAGGGTCCTGTGCAGTGTTTGGTCAGAGGTTCAGACTCAGCAAAGAGGAGGAGAAGAAGAGAGAGGGAGCGGTAGGTCTTGTTCAGTGTTTGGAGGTTGCTGTGCTGCTGAGTGAGGTATAGCATAGCCACTGTGGGGTTGATCATCTGATTGTGGGGGAGGGGAGTGAGTTAAGGGTGAGGGGGGTCATCGGGTAGAGAGAAAGTGGGGGGGGGGGGGGGGGGGGGGAATGGTTGGAAGGAGTAGAGGTGGAGGAAGGGAGGGAGGCTGTCTGGGCAGGGGGGTGTTGATCGATTCCAGGCTTGGCGTTTCCAGACAGGCTGAATGGTCAGAGGTCACCTGGTCTCATTTCCTATGAAAGAGAGGTTGTGTGTGTCTGTCTGGTTTGGCCATGCGTGTGTTTGTCTGTCTGCTCCCGCACTCCTCCTGCATGGGGCTGGGCTGGCTGCTCACATAACAAGATCACATGGACATACCGTCAGCAACAAACATCTAAATAGATACTAACACCCATGCACACCCCCACTTACACACACAACTGTATCCTACACACTTATTAAAACCCACGTTATACATGTATAATTACCCACGGACATAAACATATACATATATCCAAAACATCTAGGCTATTTATATATTTGCACACATAAACAAACACACATGCACGTATATATTGGTAGGCTACATATATACAGGGCTTGAAGTAAAATGTTTTAGCCACTTGTCTAACACACACATTTATTGTACTATCCTTGTGGGGACCAAACAATTGATTCCCATTCAAAATCCTATGTTCCCTAATCCCTCATTCTAAACGTAACCCCTAACCCTATTTCTAGCCCTAATCTTAACCTTAACCTTAAACCTAACCCCTAAACCTAAAAAAACATTTTTCTTGTGGGGACTGGCCAAATGTCTGAATTGTACTTGTTTAACTATCCTTGTGAAGGCTTCTGGTCCCAGACTTCTGGTCCCCACAAGGATAGGAAAACAAAACCACACAAATTGCAGACAGAGAGAGCATGCTAATTGCACCCACACAGACAGTGATGGAGTGGGGACACTTAACACTCCACTGTTAGCACACCTCTCTGCTAACAACAACCAAAATAAACATTTAGCATTGACCCTCACACGCAAACACACATGCACTTACGTACGCTCAAGTCCACACACACACAGAGCGAAGGGGGAGCGAGGGTTTTACTCTGTCTCTGTCTGATATTGCTGAACTGCTATGTCAGGGTCAGTGTGTGTGTGTGTGTGTGTGTGTGTGTGTGTGTGTGTGTGTGTGTGTGTGTGTGTGTGTGTGTGTGTGTGTGTGTGTGTGTGAACCAGTCCCAATTGAAGTGAATGGCAATTGCATTAAAGTATTGATCCAGTCTGGGGCAGGTAGACACAGACTCAGTCACCCAGACGAGGGGGAAGGTCCATCACCATTCCCATTACCTCTGACATCTTCATCAATAACCCTCACAACACACACGTTAATGTATTATGCCTAACGCTCTAAAACAGACACACATTCAGTGGCATGGTTTCAATTAGTACTATCATACCGACATGGGTGAGACGACAACATGCACTGTCACCACTACTATCATATAACACTCTGAGGTGTGAATGGAAATCACTCACCACAAATAAATTCACTCGCTGGAACTCATACTATTGTGAAAATGTTCTCCATACATGCACGACTACAATTAAAACACTAGCCATGCAAGCCTCCGTTAAATAGCCCCCAGTAGCTGCATCATGCATTAATGTCCAAGCACACAAACAGCCCTTGACACATTTGTCACATCATATTTATGTCTGGTTGTAAGAAACTCTTCCATAGGATGACAATGCACTCAGATGTTATATCCAGATCTATGAAAGTGCTATGTCCTTCCTTACAACATGAAGATATACTTTATATACAACATTACAAGCAGGATATAAAAATAGTAAATGACTGTAATGATTTAAGATAGATTGCAGGTAGAATGCACTTACCCTCTGTCCTCCTGTGTCCAGCCCCGACACATGCAGCCAGACACTCTGTCTCTCTCTCTTCCTCTCTGCCCCCTCCGTACGCCAAGCCCCGTTTCTCTCCCTCGCCCCGCATTCCTCTATCTCTGTCTATCCCTTCCTTTACCCCCTCTTCTTTACATCCTCTATTCTCCCCGTTTGCAAACTCTGCCCTCTCTTTCTCTCTCTCTATTCTCACTCATCCGTCTCCTTCACCCCCCCCCCCCAGTGCCTCTCCCTGTTTTGTATTTTCTTCCTTCCCCTCCCCGGTCTCTTTCTCTCTCCTTCTTCACCTCTCCAATGTCTTCTTCCTGCTGCTGTAAACTTAACTGCAGACTGTCTGGTGTTTCTGTGCCTATGTGTGTGTGTGAGAGAGAGAGAGCGAGAGAGTGAGAGAGAGAGAGAGAGAGAGAGAGAGAGAGAGAGAGAGAGAGAGAGAGAGAGAGAGAGAGAGAGAGAGAGAGAGAGAGAGAGAGAGAGAGAGAGAGAGAGAGAGAGTGAGAGAGAGAGGGAGAGAGAGAGAGAGAGGGAAGTGCAAACCAGGACATGCAGCCTGTGTCAGTTTGAATGAATATTGTGTACGCTCTGCTTCTCCCTATTCCCCCTCTCCCCCTCCTCCACCCTGTCTCTCTCTTCCTCTAGTGTGTGCTTGCATACTCTCTCTCCCACCTTCAAAAATGTTCACACTCCATTTATATTTATACACATGCCACCCTTAATCCCTGTCATTCCACTATCTTTATTCTTTCTTTCTTTCTCTTGCACACACGCACACACACACACTGTATTTATTAACCCCCTTTGTATAATCTTTGTATAATACTATTATATAAATGTCACAATCTGACCCTTATTTGCGTTGTTTGTTTCTATGTTTTGTTTGGTCAGGGTGTGATATGAGTGGGCATTCTATGTTGCATGTCTAGTTAGTCTGTTTCTATGTGTTTTGGCCTGATATGGTTCTCAATCAGTGGCAGGTGTTTGTCGTTGTCTCGGATTGGGAACCATATTTAGGTAGCCTGTTTTGTATTGTGGTTGGTGGGTTATTGTCTATGTGATGTTGCATGTTTGCAATCAGTGTTGATAGCGGTCACGTTCATTTTGTTATTTTGTTTGTTTAGTGTGCTTCGTGTTGTTTTTTTTTCGTCATTCATTAAAAGTATGTATTGACACCACGCTGCGCTTTGGTCTCCTCACTACGACAATCGTGACAGTAAATGCTGCTCTATTCCCAGTCTTTTGTAACTGAAAGACTATAGACTCACAGGCATGTCATTATTTATTGGGAGATATTTGGAGCTATGATGTTTCCTTTTGTAGTCGTACTACTTTGATAAAGAAACTAAAACAAATCTAAATTTAGCCATGTGCCAAAAAATGGCAAGTGAAACAAATACTGTTACTTGTGTTTTGTATCTTCCATAGAGTTTGGATGGATGCATTGGTTCAAATTTTATGAATGTAATTTGCATGAAATAAAACTAACCAAAGCCGAACACAAATAAAAAATAAGCTTGCTGTTTGTGGGATAAACCTAAAAACAGAACAATTCCCCCGCGTTATTGATAAACCTAAAAACAGAACAATTCCCCTGCGTTATTGATAAACCTAAAAACAGAACAATTCCCCTGCGTTATTGATAAACCTAAAAACAGAACAATTCCCCCGCGTTATTGATAAACCTAAAAACAGAACAATTCCCCCGCGTTATTGATAAACCTCTCCTCCAATATCATTGTTCCTCTACTCTTCTTGCTCTCTACCCCTCTCTCCATCATCTGCTCTCCTTCCTTAGTTACATATTGATTAGTTTGTGTGTATGGGGCTGGTGCTGCTGTGGTCATTGAGGTCAACATGGTGGCCAGACAACCCCCTCCCTCTCTCTTCCTCTCTCTTCATGCAGAAGCCAGGCATGCATATTGCAATCAGCTATAGAATTATGTGAAAAAGACATGGGACAACAATGCCAACATTCTCCGGAGACTATTCCTGTACTGGTGAGTGGAACTGGATAAGAGCTTTTTCTTGTTCCAGTGTCTCTCAACCTTGGGCCATGCGGGACCGGACATGATATTGCTGTTCCTTCTTTGTGGACCACTTACATTGCAACAAACACTTGAGAGTTCACTAAATCTGTATAAGATAACAATCTGGCAAACCAAAAGAGCAGCAGAGGAACATCGCTTTAGTCTATGACATCATGGTCGTCCTCTCCCGATCCATGTATAGAATATGAGGCTGAATATCCTGTACGTCTGGTCCTGTCCTAATCCTATAGACCTGCAACTTGGACTGAGGGGTCGGCGTAACATAGTAAATGAAAATCCGGGCCACTGAAATTAGTATGATATGTTATGTTTGGTATTGTCACGGTTCCCTCCGGGAACTTTCATTACGCACAACTGTCCCCTATACCCACTGATTAGTACTTGTATAAGTGTGCCCTTTGGTTCCCATTGGGCTGTCGATTATTGTTATAATGTCCATTGGTGCGTGTGAGTACCTGTGCTGTGTGTTTTGGCCTTCATGCCATTGTGGATTGCGCAGATGATTACGGGTCGTATCCAGTGTGTTAATCATTGTGTGCGTGTGTCATTTATTAGAGGTACTCCTCTCTCTTTTGTTTGGGTTTCTACCCTGTGTTTTTATTCCGTGTTTGTTTGGTCTTCGTCCCCGTGCCTTTACATGGTACGCCATAATTTGGGGCTTAATAAAAAACCTTATTACGCGTTCCTGTCTCTGTCTCCCGAATCATTTATGCCAACGTGACAGGTATGGTATGTATTAATTTGTGAATGTCCATCATCCATTTTGTATGATATGTTACAAATGACAATTTGTATAATATGTTATGAATTAAAATTAATATGACAAACCCAAAATGGTTTTCTCAAGTAGATTATTAAGAAAGGATCATCCTTTGTTAAAATGGCCTTTTTGCCTTTATACAGATTACAACTTCTCATTTCCTACTAATTGAAAATGAAATTGTGTTTAAAATATCGCCCTTTCTTAAACAAGCTGTCACGCCCTGACCTTAGAGCTTTTTATGTCTCTATTTTGGGTTTGGTCAGGGTGTGATTTGGGTGGGCATTATATGTTCTATTTTCTATGTTTTTGTATTTCTTTGTTTTGGCCGGGTATGGTTCTCAATCAGGGACAGTTGTCTATCGTTGTCTCTGATTGGGAACAATACTTAGGTAGCTTTTTCCCCACAGGGTTTTTGTGGGTAGTTATTTTCTGTTTAGTGTTTTGCACCTTTCAGGACTGTTTCAGTGATTCCCTTTGTTATTTTGTTGTTAGTGTTCAGTTTTAATAAAGTAAGCATGAACACTTACCACGCTGCGCTTTGGTCCGATGTTTCCTCGTCTTCCGACAACGAATACCGTTACACAAGCCATACAATTTCAGTTTTATCCTCCAGAAAAGAGAGAACTAATATTACAACAAATGTTATGATTAAATTAAAATATACTGATTAATAAAAAAACATTCTTTATGGAAAAAAATGTTTAAATATGGTATTATATTTGTTCATGTTATAAATAGAAACGGAGGAGTTGTCACATTCCCATACATTTTCGATAACTGCATATCTGTTCAATCCAAACTTACAACCAATTGATTGCAGCACTACCACAAAACTGGAGGAGGCAAGTGGAAAACTTAGAAGGAACTTGTTTGCCTGCCATATATTAAAGATACAAATTGGCTGAAAGGAACTGGCATAAATAGAATACTAGACCAGTTTCATCTGAGGACAAATGTTGACAGCTGCGCCATACAGGGTGCAACATAAATAGGAGGAACTTTTGTACCAATTCCATGGCATATGGTTTATGAACTGGTACAAAAAACTACACTTGATTCAACACTTAGTTTTTCAATTTAAATTATTATATAAAATTATTGCCACCAATAGATTGCTATATACAGTGGGGCAAAAAAGTATTTAGTCAGCCACTGTGCAAGTTCTCCCACTTAAAGATGAGAGAGGCCTGTAATTTTCATCATAGGTACACTTCAACTATGACAGACAAAATGAGAAGAAAAAAAAATCAAAAAAAATCACATTGTAGGATTTTTAACGAATTTCTTTGCAAATTATGGTGGAAAATAAGTATTTGGTCAATAGTAATTTCAATAATGGTCAATAATAATTTCTGTAAGTCTTCACAAGGTTTTCACACACTGTTGCTGGTATTTTGGCCCATTCCTCCATGCAGATCTCCTCTAGAGCAGTGATGTTTTGGGGCTGTTGCTGGGCAACAGACTTTCAACTCCCTCCAAAGATTTTCTATGGGGTTGAGATCTAGAGACTGGCTAGGCCACTCCAGGACCTTGAAATGCTTCTTACGAAGCCACTCCTTCGTTGCCCGGGCGGTGTGTTTGGGATCATTGTCATGCTGAAAGACCCAGCCACGTTTCATCTTCAATGCCCTTGCTGATGGAAGGAGGTTTTCACTCAAAATCTCACGATACATGGCCCCATTCATTCTTCCCTTTACACAGATCAGTCGTCCTGGTCCCTTTGCTGAAAAACAGCCCCAAAGCATGAGGTTTCCACCCCCATGCTTCACAGTAGGTATGGTGTTCTTTGGATGCAACTCAGCATTCTTTGTCCTCCAAACATGACGAGTTGAGTTTTTACCAAAAAGTTATATTTTGGTTTCATCTGACCATATGACATGCTCTCTAGCAAACTTCAGACGGGCCTGGACATGTACTGGCTTAAGCAGGGGGACACGTCTGGCACTGCAGGATTTGAGTCCCTGGCGGCGTAGTGTGTTACTGATGGTAGGCTTTGTTACTTAGGTCCCAGCTCTCTACAGGTCATTCACTAGGTCCCCCCGTGTGGTTCTGGGATTTTTGCTCACCGTTCTTGTGATCATTTTGACCCCACGGGGTGAGATCTTGCGTGGAGCCCCAGATCGAGGGAGATTATCAGTGGTCTTGTATGTCTTCCATTACCTAATAATTGCTCCCACAGTTGATTTCTTCAAACCAAGCTGCTTACCTATTGCAGATTCAGTCTTCCCAGCTTGGTGCAGGTCTACAATTTTGTTTCTGGTGTCCTTTGACAGCTCTTTGGTCTTGGCCATAGTGGAGATTGGAGTGTGACTGTTTGAGGTTGTGGACAGGTGTCTTTTATACTGATAACAAGTTCAAACAGGTGCTATTAATACAGGTAACGAGTGGAGGACAGAGGAGCCTCTTAAAGAAGAAGTTACTGGTCTGTGAGAGCCAGACATTTTGCTTGTTTGTAGGTGACCAAATACTTATTTTCCACCATAATTTGCAAATAAATTCATAAAGAATCCTACAATGTGATTTTCTGAATTTTCTTTTCCTCACTTTGTCTGTCATAGTTGAAGTGTACCTATGATGAAAATTACAGGCCTCTCTCATCTTTTTAAGTGGGAGAACTTGCACAATTGGTGGTTGACTAAATACTTTTTTGCCCCACTGTATATGGGGCATACAACAATCTCAGCTCTGTAGATTTTGCTGCGAAGAGACAGAATCAATAGTTAATTTATTCTGGTATTGCCACGATGTAGCTTGTTTCTGGTCACAGGTTCAGGAATGGTTAAAAAAAATCACAACATGCAATTAAAATGAACCTTACAAATAGCAATGTTGGGCGATTTGGAAAGCCATAGTCAATAAATAATATAATAATACTCATAGGAAAGGTTTTCATCTTAAGCTCACAACCTGTGGATAAAATATGATTAGAAAGGTTCAAACATTTTGTAAAACACCACAGCACAATTGAAAAATATTTGGCACATGGAAACCAAATGAGGGTGGTCTATGGTGATAGGTGGGATGGGCTGAGAGAGGCTGAGGGGTGGTCTATGGTGAGGGTTGGTATTAAAGAGCTTATGTTTGGTAATGTGTTATTGTTATGTGATTGCTTTATATAAAAGTACCATGTATGTAAAATGTGTATGTAACATGTATGTATATGTAGCCAAAAACCTGTAAAAAAATCTAAGATATTTGTCCTCCGAAGGGGGGGGGGGGGGGGGGGGTAGGGGTAAACACAATTTTAAACTCAGCTTTGAGGCAAGCAACATTGAGGCATGCATGAGAGCATCAGCTGTTCCAGGTGACTGTGTGATCACGCTCTCCGTAGCCGATGTGAGTAAGACCTTTAAACAGGTCAACATACACAAGGCTGCGGGGCCAGACGGATTACCAGGACGTGTGCTCCGGGCATATGCTGATCAACTGGCAGGTGTCTTCACTGACATTTTTAACATGTCCCTGATTAAGTCTGTAATACCCACATGTTTCAAGCAGACCACCATAGTCCCTGTCCCCAAGAACACAAAGGCAACCTGCCTAAATGACTACAGACCCGTAGCACTCACGTCCGTTGCCATGAAGTGCTTTGAAAGGTTGGTAATGGCTCACATCAACACCATTATCCCAGAAACCCTAGACCCACTCCAATTTGCATATTGCCCAAACAGATCCACAGATGATGCAATCTCTATTGCACTCCACACTGCCCTTTCCCACCTGGACAAAAGGAACACTTACGTAAGAATGCTATTCATTGACTCCAGCTAAGCGTTCAACACCATAGTACCCTCAAAGCTCATCACTAAGTTAATGATCCTGGGACTAAACACCTCCCTCTGCAACTGGATCCTGGACTTCCTGACGGGCCACCCCCAGGTGGTGAGGGTAGGTAGCAACACATCTGCCACGCTGATCCTCAACACTGGAGCTCCCCAGGGGTGTGTGCTCAGTCCCCTCCTGTACTCCCTGTTTACCCATGACTGCATGGCCAGGCTCGACTCCAACACCATTATTATGTTTGCAGACGACACAACAGTGGTAGGCACAACGACGAGACAGCCTATAGGGAGGAGGTCAGAGACCTGGCCGGGTGGTGCCAGAATAACAACCTATCCCTCAACGTAACCAAGACTAAGGAGATTATTTCGGACTACGGGAAAAGGAGGACCGAGCATGCCCGCATTCTCATCGACGGGGCTGTAATGGACAGGTGGAGAGCTTCAAGTTCCTTGGTGTCCACATCAACAGCAAACTAGAATGGTCCAAACACACCAAGACAGTCATAAAGAGGGCACGACAAAGCCTATTCCCCCTCAGGAAACTAAAAAGATTTGGCATGGGTCCTGAGATCCTCAAAAGGTTCTACAGCTGCAACATCGAGAGCAACTGGTTGCATCACTGCCTGGTATGGCAACTGCTCGGCCTCTGACCGCAAGGCACTACAGAGGGTAGTGCGTACGGCCCAGTACATCACTGGGGCTAAGCTGCCTGCCATCCAGGACTTCCACACCAGGCGGTGTCAGAGGAAGGCCCTAAAAATGGTCAAAGACCCCAGCCACCCCAGTCATAGACTGTTCTCTCTACTACCGCATGGCAAGTGGTACCGGGGTACCAAGACTAGGACAAAAAGGCTTCTCAACAGTTTGTACCCCCAAGCCATAAGACTCCTGAACAGGTAATCAAATGGCTACTCGGACTATTTGCATTGTGTGCCACCTACCACCTGCCAAACCTCTCTTTTACGCTACTGCTACTCTCTGTTCATCATATATGCAGTCACTTTAACCATATCTACATGTACATACTACCTCAATCAGACTGACTAACCGATGTCTGTATGTAGCCTCACTACTGTATATAGCCTGTCTTTTTACTGTTGTTTTATTTCTTTACCTACCTACTGTTCACCTAATACCTTTTTTGCACTATTGGTTAGAGTCTGCAAGTAAGCATTTCACTGTAAGGTTGTATTCAGCACAAGTAACAAATAAACTTTGATTTGAAGAAATGTCCTCTCACTGTCAACTGCGTTTATTTTCAGCAAACTTAACATGTGTAAATATTTGTATGAACATAACAAGATTCAACAACTGAGACATAAACTGAACAAGTTCCACAAACATGTGACATGTTACATAACATGTGACACACAACAGAAATAAACCAAAAGTAACATATCATACTAATTTGAGTGTCCCAGATGTTCCTTTACTATGTAATGTCCAGTCTATGAGACCAGCCTGATTGACCAGCAGTGGTCATCTGCTGATAGACCACACAAACTGACAATGACAACACTGACCCCTCTGGTAGAGAGAATGACCATCAGCAGTTAATGGAGGAGAGAGGGATGAGGTTGGGAGTCATGGTCGAAAGGGGGCATCGGGGAAGGATGAGAGGAGGGGAAAGGGGATTGAGAGACAGCTGGGTGGAAGGATGAGAGGAGGGGAAAGGGGATTGAGAGGGGGCTGGGTGGAAGGATGAGAGGAGGGGAAAGGGGATTGAGAGACGGCTGGGTGGAAGGATGAGAGGAGGGGAAAGGGGATTGAGAGACGGCTGGGTGGAAGGATGAGAGGAGGGGAAAGGGGATTGAGAGACAGCTGGGTGGAAGGATGAGAGGAGGGGAAAGGGGATTGAGAGACGGCTGGGTGGAAGGATGAGAGGAGGGGAAAGGGGATTGAGAGACGGCTGGGTGGAAGGATGTAAGATAATAGAGTGATGATGGATGACAGGAATTCCACACTGATTAAAACAGTTTTAGTACATTTCATGTTCCTACCCATTTATGTCTAAGAGATTGTAGACTGGTATTATCACTAACGGGATTTACTTGACCATGGAAATAGAATCTCATTCTAGTTAAGTGGACTTGACACACATAAACAGAGTGTATGAGTACCTGCATCCATCCCAAAACAAGGCTGTTTGGTTTGAATAATTTGTATTATTCATGAGCATTAGGTTTGACAAGGGGTTTTGAACCATAAAATATTAATCCTTCTACTAAGGCAGTTCTGATCCAGAACACCTGTCTCTCGTAGGTGACATTCGACCGTCCTCACCAGTGGTTTGTAAATGACAATTGTTTCACCTCTTGGCCCCTTTGGGCTCCGGAATGGCGCAGAGGTCTAAGGCACTGCATCTCAGTGCTAGAGGCGGCACTGCAGTCCCTGGTTTGAATCCAGGCTAGATCATATCCGGACATGACTGGGAGTCCCATAGGGCGGCGCACAATTGGCACAGCGTCATCTGGGTTTGGCCGGGGTAGGCCGTCATTGTAAATAAGAATGTGTTCTTAACTGACTTGCCTAGTTAAAAAAAAAGTCAGTTTCAGGTTAGTCTTTGGTTCCATCCTGGGGTTGGGTTACAAAGAATCAGGACCTCAGGGGTCGAGATCCAAAAGGGGGCCAACATCAGGGCAGGCCCTCAGTCACCTTCTGAAACGCCTACTCTGATAACTGCTGCCTTTGTTAGTGTGTATGTTTTTCTGAGTATTTGCAAGTAGCCATCATCCAGATACAATAATGTTGCTGAGCTGCTCAGAGATATCATGCACATCTGGCATGCGCTGAGTGAGATGTAGGCTGTGTATATGTCTAGACATGTTTGAGAGTCTAGTTCTGTTTGAGCATGTTTGAGAGTCTAGTTGTTTGTGTGAGAGACTATTAGTCCACCTTGACTTGTGTTGCAGACCTCAATAGCTCCCCGTCCTTGTGTGAATGGCCCCTGATCAGGATGAATGATCCTGTCCTAAAGATCAGATGGCGATCAGTAACTGGAGCCAAAGCAGGATCAGTGTCAAGACAACAGCAGGATCAATAACAGACATGAACAGAGAGAGAAGAGAGATGAAGTGAAAGAGAGAGCTAGAAGGGTATGAGAGAGATTAATCTGGAGAGGATTTTTCCACAAAATGAGTTAAGCTCCACAATGATAAGGGAGGTTGGTCAAAGGCAATATGATTAACCGAATAATTACTCTCAAACGTTAGGAAGAAAGGATGCCCATTCTATCTGCCTGAAGGGCAGCACAGCAATACACAGCTTCTATAATCCCAGGAAGAGGCGGCAGCAAAAATACTGATTGACTTACCTCAGGGAGACAAACACTCACTTCTTATGGAAGAAGTCACACACTGAGAATTAATGCTACTGTGATATTAGTCCTGAGGAGGAAAGTATTGAAAAACAGTCTGGACTGGAGGAATAAAAAATGGCTACCCGTTCCACTTAATTTGAATATCTTGGTATATTCTTCCTTGGATAGTGCCTCTGCTTGCTTTGTCTAAGATCAAATCATGGGGAGGTATTCAGAGGAAATGATCATCACAAAATTCAAATTCATTCCAATAGTACTTTAATTAGACAATAATTCATAATGAATAAATCCAGACCATTTAGAGGAGGTTTATTGTATTGTTAAAGACGTGCTCCGGAACTTTGGCGACTTCTAAATATTTTTTAAACCTCCCGCTTTGGGCTGGATGTGTCAATGTGTAGTTCATACAGGCATAATCTATGAGCACAATTACTGTTTCACCTCAATTAACCACGAAATCCCTAGTTTGAAAGCAACTGTTTTCCTGGAAGCTGTGCTTCGCCATTCTCCTACATTTTCCCCCACCTGGGCCAGCCCCCTAACAATTCTAGTTCTAGCTAATGAGCTTCAGCCCCTTACCATTTGAGTGGCAGCTAACAAGATGCACACAGCAGAGCGAGAGCAATGACATGGTGCACATGTGACGTAGTACGCCATTTCCGGGGACCACTTTTAGCTCGTGAGCTCTACTTTCAGAACTACTGGCTAAAATGAATTCAAAAGTGCCAGAGAATATCAAGTTATTTGAAGTTTGTAGTGGCTGTTTAGAGAATCTCGGTTGCTGACCATGGCATCAATTATCACATCTCAGTATAGAGCACTACATACCAAATCAGTATCATTAATAAACTGTTAACAGTAATATATTCTATAAAGGAGACCCTTTAACATCATGTCATGTGTAGCTATAGTCCAGAGTGTTAATAGGCTTGGGCGCTATATAACACGTTAAACAGTGCGGAAGGTACTCTTATACACACATATCATCTTGTCAACATCCAATAAATATGTCCTTTTAGAGATTCTTGTTCAGCCATCTCATTATGTGTCCAGCAGTCATTGTCCTGCTAGTGTGAGTCCATTGGTCCATGACACATTAGGCCTTTGCTTGAGCTTGTGTCTGCTACTCCTGTGTCTCCGTCTCTGTCAGCGTCAGCTCCTGTGGTTCTGGGTCAGGTAGCTCCTGTGGTTCTGGGTCAGGTAGCTCCTGTGGTTCTGGGTCAGCTATCTCCTGTGGTTGAGCTACAATGCCTGTCTTTATTTTTATTGTTTCTACAAGATCTAAACTGTCCATCTTTATCTGTTCTACAATGCCCCCCTCCTCCTCTACGGCTGCCGATGCCTTTTCCTTCTCCTCATTCTCCTCCGTCTTCAGAGGCATCCATGACTCTTTGTGCAGCCTCTCGTTATTCTCCACCCCCTGGACACCAGGGGGCACTGTGGCGGCCATAGCAGGCGGCAGGTGCTTGAACTCTTCATCGTTCACATCATAGTCCTTCATCTTATGGTCCAGGATCCACCAGCGACCCGCGAAGCCAACGTCCAGTACCCGCGTGTGGAGCTCCCTCCAGGGGATAGAGAGGTTGGAGCACTGGGCCTCGTAAAGACTGGCGTCCGGGTTGTAATCGGCGAAGTAGGTGAGTGAGACCACTCCCAGGCTGAGGTGACGTAACCTTCCCTCGTTACGAAGCTTCGTCAGCTTCTGCACGTGCCCATCCGATGTTCCACTGCGTATCCACGGCGTCAGGAGCCCGAGCTGATTGGCTGTATCCAGGACGGTGGTCTCGAAAGAGGCGTCGTCGGGGTTTGTGTAGATGCAGGTGCCGGCTCCACCCAGAAGGCTCAGGTAGATGGAAGCTTTGATTGGCCTCTCCCACGCGCCCACCACAATCTCACGACACGCCTCCTTGTAGTCTCTGGACATGCCGCTAAACCACACACCTGATTGAGAGGGGAGAGAATTGTGAGAAAAAGACAGACAGCATTCACACGAGATAAGATAGATGAAAACAATGGCAAAACAGACTAACACAATATCCCTAGACATGGTAGTGAGGCATGCACACAATTATAATGTTTTGTGTGCCAACACTGTATTGTATTGTATTGCATCTCCAAGCTGACAGGGATTGTCTCAGAGAGAGGTCACAGCAATAACTTCAGTCACATGCCTTCCTCCACCCTGTGATTGCAAGCAGGGGCAACTGTAAAGGATCAAAAGCTAACAATGCCTTTACATAGACGTGTATGAAGTACATTTTCAAATCTAACTTGTGTAAAAACCACAACGTGATACAGTTTGTTTGAAGCTAATGTCACATAATCTGATAACCCCATGAATGACTTTGGCAAGACAGTTAAGCAAGAAAGATCATGCGTTCGTTCAGGTTCGTAAAGGCGTGGTGGGCTAACACGGCAACCAAGAGATAGATCGATTTCTTACCCAATTTGCTATTTTTCAACCTCTTCCATCGGGTGCCATTGACGGGTGCTGCTCCTGCTTCTGCTATAGAGGTGGAGCACCATCTCCTGAGCACCCACGAGGCAGCCATGTTCGTCAGACAGAAGCCGATCGTTCCGGAAGTTCACATTCGGACTGGCTCGGATCGGAAAAACACAGCGGACCGGAAAATTTAATTTCCAATGGGATTTTTTTTAAACATTTTTATTGAGACAAAATGGCATGTCAGTGAAAAGTTGTATTATTATTTTTTTTCCCGTAAAAAAACTAATATCTAATATCCAGTTCTGCTTAAAAATAATGTTATTAAATCCCTGTAATATCATTAGAAACTAATAAATATAATGTAAGTACAAATGTTTTTTCGTTTTTTTACATTCGGGTAACATCCCTATTACAAAGAAAACACATTTGGCACATTTATCTTCCGTCTGTACCTGGTCACGTGAACACGATGATCCGTCTTGAGCCAACACAGGATGGTTGTGTACATAAGGTGACGTGGAACAGGCGAGTGATAATGTGAATTTAGTGCACCGTGGTTGAAATTAACACCATTAGCTAGCTAGTTTATTCAGACATCCAACGCAGTACACGTTTAAAAAAAGATTTAACTATGTGCTGCTGTTGTTAGGTGAGTTGCTATTGAGATATAAAGCGAGAAAACAGTGCTAGCTCGACAGCTGTCAGGCTAGCGAGGTGGTCGTGTCAGCACTGCTAACATAGCTGACTGGCTCGCATTGCGGATAAAACACAACAGAACCTCCTGCAACAAACAGGTAAATATGGGATCACGACGGCCAACGTATGACTGACTATAAATCTGAAGCTAGCTAGCTAGAGTTACAGTAAACTATAGGCATAAACATGACACACAGACTGCTTGCCTGCCAAACAGATCAACACAATCTGTCATTTGTCAGATTAAAAAATTGCACCTGCATATTCGATGTCGCATGCCTACACATGATGCTGTTACGTATGCTTTAGAAGGCAGCCAACAAAGAGAACATCTTGTCCATATGTAGCAAAAGCTAGCAGGCTACCCTATCCGGGAGAAGAACAGACTGTTGCCATACGTCCGACTCTACAGTTCTGAGTACATTTCTCATCTCCTTCCAGGTCTTGCATGAGGTGGTCATCTTTCCAGAGTTACCATGGCGAGTCCAGATGATCTGAAGTTCCAAGGTGAGGCGCATGGAGTGGCTCCCATCCTCCTCTCTGTTTATCCCCTTTCACCTCATCTTCACTTCTCACCTTGTCTCTTCATCTCTCACTGCCACTGTCCCGCACCTCCTCTCTCGGTCCCTCCTTCATTCCCTCACTCTAACCTCCTCTGTCTTCTCCTCTAGAGTTTGAGGAGGCCACTGACCTGCTGTTAGCAGACCCTGGGGCCTCCACCCTCAGTATGTCTGGCTCCAGCAGTACGTTCCCGGCCGGTGCCACTGGGGACATCAAACTGGACATGTCCGATGATGAGGGACAGGAGGAGAGTTCAGAGGTCAGGACAATGAATGAGTCCAATCACATCGCTCCATTGATAATCTGAAATTTTGCTTTTGTAATGATGTTTGCACAAACAGCCAAAAACCAAGCAATATGGGGATAACTGATTGACATTACTGTTTACAGCTCCTAAGAGGGGAGAAACAAACTAGCGGTTTCTGGACCTTTGAGTACTACCAGTCATTCTTCAATGTGGATACAATGCAGGTACAATATGCTTGAAATAACAGTTTAATCTGCACTCATGAGGCTGGCCTATATGTTGCTGTTTAACATCTGCCATATAGAAACGGTAAATGTAGTGGTGTTAGTTGCTGTACAATGTCCATTGGTTGACTGACTTCCTGTCATGGGATGCAGGTGCTGGACAGGGTCAAGGGGTCGGTGATGCCTTTACCAGGACGGCACTTTATCAAACATACCCTCCAGTCGAGTCCGGATTTATATGGTAATGGGACACAAATCGCCACTATAGCGTAGATCAAATTGTTCCTAGATAGTTAGATCTGAATTAGAATGGACCGTAGAATGTTAACTTTTATTGCCGTAAAACTGGACGACAGTTTGCCAAACTCTGCATATCTTAGGTTGTAATGTGAACCACCTCTACCCAGACTAACCTTACCTCCTGGTTCCCCGTATGTCCAGGTCCCTTCTGGATCTGCGTGACGCTGGTGTTCTCTCTGGCCATCAGTGGAAACCTGTCCACCTTCCTGAACTCTCTGGGGAGCCCCCATTACCACTACAGACCCCAGTTCCACAGAGGTATGGTACCTGGGGGTTACAGCTTGGCTCCTTATCAATGGTTTCATGTGAGATTTGCTATGTAAACAAAGGGGATTGTTGACTGTTTTATCTTTACTTTTCAGCACAGAGGCCTTTTTCAAGACCATGTTATATTACATGCAATAGCAGTGTTGATGTTGATTGCTTTTTCTCACTCCCTCAGTGACAATAGCTGCAGTAGTGATCTTCCTGTATGCCTGGCTGGTGCCCCTGGGTGTATGGGGTTTCCTGACCTGGAGGCAGAGGGAGGAGCGGCAGCAGAGTGGTTACTCCTTCCTGGAGACAGTGTGTGTCTACGGCTACTCCCTCTTCATCTACATCCCCACCTCAGTGAGTCAGCAGACACACTAGTGAATGTCTGGGTTGTATTCAGCTAGCAAAACTTACTAATCTCCTAGCTAAATGTTTTGCAATGGAAAATGAAGTTCAGGTGGTACCTACTTTACGGTTTCATAGTTTTCTTTCGTTTTTGTGCCTAGTGAATATGACCCTTTCCTTTATAGTATATTTCTATCTGATTGGGACCCAATCCGAACATTTTATTCTCAAGTAACAAACCAATCACCTCCCTCTCAGGTGTTGTGGATCTTACCATTCGAATGGCTCCGATGGCTCCTCATCCTGGTCGCCATGGTGATCTCTGGGTCGGTCCTGGTGCTCACCTTCTGGCCTGTCGTCCGCGACGACACCAAGGTGACTGCTTTTGCCACTGTGGCAACAATCGTCGTTCTCCATGCGCTGCTATCAATTGGCTGCAAGGTAAGAGCCCACTATAAGAGTGCTATGGGCAATAGTTACCTAGCCCCATCCTCCTAGGCCCTGTTCAAATAATTTGAAGAAGAATGGCAGTGATCACGGTCTGACATTTGTATAGAAATTAGTCCTCATTTTACTTAAACAAAAAATGTTTGAGCCAGGCCCTAATCATAATGTAAATGGGAATGTCTCATCTCCAACACCCTACTTCAGTCTATGGCTAGCTATAAACCTCACGTCCCTCATTCTTCGTTAAGTTTCTAACCCTTTACACATGTCCCTCTATGCTATCTTTCAGATGTATTTCTTCCAGACAGCGACTCACACACCAGTTCCTACACTCGCACCCAACCACACAGCAGCAGTATTGACCAACAAGACCCACTGACCAAGAGGAACCAGAGGGAGGGAGATGTGTCAATGTTTGAGACCACTGGGGAATCTGAAAGGACTAGATAAAAGGTTTAGGCGCCTGCATACTCTGATGCTCTAACCAATAATAAGGATAGAGGACTGACAAGTGGTCAGAAAGGTACCCATAACGTTGTGTTGGAGGTTCTGGATATGTGAGATATCCTACTCTAGTACATTATGGACTTAACTGGATCAGCAGCCCATTAAAGTACTGTGTAATTGACTACAAATGTTATTACAAAGAGAAGGGACAAGGATAGAGGCCTATGAGTATAAACAAGTTATGGGTTATGAGGATTGCATTGGGGGGAAATGTTTTGCTTCTGCTGCAGAAATGATTCCGCACTTGTATATTGTAATAAATCAATATTTATCATGGAGAAGGTGGGTGTACCTCAATAGTCGGGAGACTTCCTCTTATCTAATTTTATCTGCACTAAAAAACATAGGAAAGGAGGAAGCATGAGATCTGCTCTAACCAGCTCAGTTCTGTCAGTGCAGATAGATACAAGGAAAGGAATTATTTTTTAGACTTGAAATCCTCAGCTGCAGTCTGATCTTGAGATGAACCTATTGAAGGGAAATGCTGTATGAATGTTTAACTAATGTACTAATACAGGGGTGGCCAACCTTACCCATAAAGGTGCATGCTTTTGTTCCAGCCAAGCAAAAACACCTGATTCTACCATCAGACGAGTTGGATCAACAGGTATGTTACAGCTTGGCTGGAACCAAGGCCTACTACACCCACACCAGCCCTCTGTGGGTGAGGTTGTATACCTCAGAGAAAAAAAAGGGTTGTTCTAGAACTCAAACTACTCCTATGACCTGGAACGTGTAGTACTGTGCTGACTAATGTATCCAGACCACTTTTTCTTTTTGTAGATAGACTTGTAAATTAAGGAAAGGGTTTGTCAGTGTATTTATTTATTCTTTGTTCACACTTCTGGGTTTGTGATTAAACTGTCATTTCAGTCAATTGTTTCGTCTTCTTGGTGTTGAGGGCAGGGGTCTAACGCTGGTCCTGGAGTGCTGTCTTGGCAGGCTTTTGTTCCAGCCCAGCACTACCACATCTGATTTAAATGAATATTAGTTTAATTAGTTGGTAGGTATTGGGCTGGGACAAAGGCTGCGAAATATCCACCATCTACATGAAGTATAGAGATCCCAGGTATGCAGCATTTGTTCCAGCCCTCAGCTTACTATACTTTGAAAACATGTATTCTTGTTTGTCCTGAAGCCTCAGGGGCTAGGCTCAGCAATGATCCCTGAGATTTGAGGTGTGTGCGCTTGGAGAACACACATTTACAGCTATATTCCTTGGGCACATCAATGTCTGCTGACCATGTAGGCTCAAGATGACGTTATAAAATCAGATTTCATTAGTCGTCCCTAACTGCTGGTTTTGGTTTGGAAAAGCCGATCCTAGGTCTGTGGCAATTTATTACCTCGAGCAATAAACAGGAGTCTTCCTGATGCACTTTCCATCAATAGATGTCCCTTGAGGTCCCAGAGAAAAGTAGTGTTTGAATGCTAAGCTAGCAACTATCACAACATTGGTGTTAAAATTCTAACTGTAATATCAATTATAAGACCTGATCCAAAGATTTTTTTGGGGACTTCTCCACCAACATTTAATTTACTCCTTTTATACTTGTTTTTTGTTTGTTGCTTTTCTGTGAAAGAAATAAAACAAATAAAGACAACTGAAAAGTTAACCCTACAAACTAGCAAGACATTTTCTCTTCATAAAACTTGCTAAATCAAAATTTAAACTCAGTCCACAAATTGTGACTGGAAGCAATGCATACATGTCCATTAAGTCTTTGTCTGAAGGTTGAGCAATCGACTTGCCCGGGAAAGGAGGGAGGAGAGGTTTAGATATATCATAGGTAGTGAGGAGGGAAAGAGGTGACTCCCTCTATCCCGAACTCCCCACCGCAGTCTCAAAATGAAGGAAAGGAAACCGGGGAAGAATGTAAACTAGGATTCAGCTGCTCCAACGGCCAACATCAGTGTCCTTGGTCCAGTCTGTCTTTCTGTGGGTTCATCCTGCTTCCACCAATACCATCGGCTCACTGCAATCCTGATTGGCTATGAAGAGGAGTGGGGGGCCGGGTCTGCTGCTGTGTCCTCGAAGCTCATTGGCTTTGGACAACACACCTCAATCGGAGGTGAGGTTCTAACAGAGTTCCAGAGTTGGTGTTTTTCAAGATCACGTTCTACAGCGTTCTCCTACACACTCACATCTAGGCTGTCTCTCAAATGACACCCTAGTCCCTATACAGTGCACTTCATTTGTCCATGTGGCTCTAGTCAAAAGTAGAGCACTGTATATGGAATAGGGTGTCTTTTGAGATAGCCTAGGTCTACTGGGCTAAAGACTACCACTATGGATGACCAGACAAACACCTTGGGGGGAGCTAGCTATCGCTCTGGAATGGGGCCGTTTAAGGAGAGAGGCTCTACAGGCAGGTGGAGAAGTGCCTCGATATGAAAACAAAATGGCATCAGTGAGGGGTGTTCATAGTGTTCTACTGTACAGGAAAGCCCCCTGTCCTTTCAGTGCAGATCTGTAGTGGGGGACATCCAATCCAGTGATAAGGGGAGGGGGGATAGCGACTGGCTGTAGTGGATGGGGTTGTGTGTGTGTTTGGTGGAGGAGGGGGAAGGGTGGGGCATCACACTGGCACTAGGGGAGGCGAAATGTCCAAAAGGGAGGGAACCCGGATAAAGGAGATGATACCTGCTGTACAGTCGTGCAATGAGTTATTCTTTGCAACAAAAGTCTCTGTGTTCAATGTGTATGTGTAGGTGTACATGTGTCTGTAAAGCATAAAAAGGTCCAGTCAATCAAAGTTCAGTTCCGCTCTCCATTCAGAAAAACTGCCAATTCTTTGTGCTGATCAGTCTGTCAGTTGAACGTAGAGGTGCTGCCACCCTCTGGCTGGACTGGTGATATCATAGCTGCTGCACGATGATGAGAGGGGGGAGATGGGGAACAGCTCTCAAAGCGGAGAGAACGGCGAGGAGGGACGGATATGAGAATAACTCCAGTGATAGAGAGATGGACAGTAAAGGTGAAAGGAAGGTGCTGAAGGGACAACACGACAGCACTGGTTTTGGTATTCTGGTTCTGGCTGTGGTCAGTCAGGGGGAGGGGCTAGTAGAGGTCATGCAGGGGTTCGGAGGTGAAGGGTGACGAGGTCTTAACTCCCATAATGCATGGTGTTGCTAGGGATGGCCATGGGAGAGGCCATGGAGATGGCGGGTCCCCCCATGGTGAACTGGTTGGTGACGGGATAATGCTGCTGCTGCTGCTGGTTAGAGCTGCTGCTGCTGCTAGGACCTGATTGGCCAGTAGAAGCTCCTGGAGTGAGGGGGAGAAAATGGGAAAGAGTGTTATCACCTTCCCTTGATTGGTTGTGGGCCAACTATGTCACACACTTCAGAATCCATCCCCTCCATTTACACAAATGATAGGCGTTTAGGGAACTTGACGACCCCCCCCCCCCAGGTGCACGTTTTGTTTTTGCCCTAGCACTACAAATAATCAAAGCTCGATGAGGTCATTATTTAAATCAGGACCGAGTTTAGGAAACTCTTGTATAGTGTATAAAGAGACGTACCCTGGACGATTCCGGTGCTCATGATGGAGCCCATCCTGGAGTGGGTGTGATTCACTATCCCTGTGTTCACTGAGGGCGGGAACAGAGGAAATAGTGAAACTGTATTAACGCACACACAAACACACAGTCAGTCACACTGTCTGTGCTTGTCTGTCAGTCAGTCCATCAGTCCATAGTATCCTACCGAGGGGGATGAGGTTGTTGTGGGACACCGTCGAGCCGCTGCCCATGACTGTACTGAGGTCATAGGCTGTAGGCATCCCTGAGAGAGAGAGAGAGAGAGATGAGAGGGTGAGACAGGGAAGAGAGTGAGATGGGGAGGAGAGAGAACAAGAGAGATGGGGAGAGAAAGGGAGCGAAATGGGAGAAAAGCACAGGAGAAGCATAAGCATCCTTTCTCTCTCACACACCGTTTTCCCCTCAGAGAGAGCATGCATCCCCTGTCTATCAGCTACTCTGTTAGCCTGATCTATTCTGTGATATCCCTACAGTTTAGTAAGACATTTAGTGGTGATGCTGTATGGATGCTTTTGCCTGATGATGCTATCATGGGTCAGATTGTGTTTGTATCGTCTGTGTGTTTACCTGACACAGCATTGTTCTGCCTCATGCAGTGTGTGTGTGTGTGGGTATGTCCTCTGTGTGTGTGTCCTCTACCAGTGTCCTCTATGTGTGTGTATTTACCTGACACAGCCATGCCCTGGCTCATGCTGTAGGCCCCCCCAGTGTTCCACATGGTCTCAGAGGGGGAGGTGTAGTGCGACCCAGGAGGGGGTGTGGGGGTGCTGCCTGTGTACCTACAAAAACACACACATACACAACAACATACACGCCATGAGAGGGAGCTCCCCTTCCCCCCTCGTTATCCTGAATGGCACAGGCCGAGGGCAGCGGAACAGACCAACTCACCTGAAAAAGGGGTTCTTCAAGTCCAGGAGGTTGCTGGACTTGGAGCCTGTCTGGTCCACTTGGGCGACAATACTGATGTCGTAGCTTTGTCTGTGAGGAGGGAAGAGAGCCAGGGATTGGTATGGGAGGAGGTGAGAAGGGAGGTGGATAGATTAACACAGACCAACACAGACAGACAGAGAAGCACAGATTCAGCAAGCACACATCTGTAATACACATATATACAGTGCTTTTGGAAGGTATTCAGACCCCTTGACGTTTTCCACATTTTGTTATAGATTAAATTAAAAAAAAATAATAATAATCTAAACACAATACCTCATTATGACAAAGCAAAAACAAGTTAGACATTTTTCCTGATTTATATCATAAAAAAAACTGAAATATGACATTTACATAAGTATTCAAATCCTTTACTAAGTACTTTGTTGAAGCACCTTTGGCAGCAATTATAGCCTAGCCAATTATAGCCGACAACGTTGAGACAGCCTATAAGGAGGTCAGAGACCTGACCGTGCGGTGCAAGGAGAACAACCTCTCTCTCAATGTGATCAAGACAAAGGAGAGGATTGTGGACTACAGGAAAAGGAGGACTGAGCACACCCCCATTCTCATCAACGGGGCTGTAGTGGAGCAGGTTGAGAGCTTCATGTTCCTAGGCATCCACATCACCAACAAACTAACATGGTCCAAGCACACCAAGGACGTCGTGAAGAGGGCATGACAAAACCTATTCCATCTCAGGAGGCTGAAAAGATTTGTCATGGGTCCTCAGATCCTCAAAAGGTTCTACAATCATCAAGAGCATCCTGACGGGTTGCATCACTGCCTGGTATGGCAACTACTTGGCCTAAGACCACAAGGCACTACAGAGGGTAGTGCGTACGGCCCAGTACATCACTGGTGTCAAGCTTCCTGCCATCCAGGATCTCTATACCAGGCTGTGTCAGAGGAAGGCCCTAAAAATGTTCAAAGACTCCTGCCACCCTAGTCAGACTATTCTCTCGGCTACCGCATGGCAAGCGGTACCGAAGCGCCAAGTCTAGGTCCAAGAGGCTTCGAAACAGCTTCTACCCCCAAGCCATAAGACTCCTGAACAGCTAATCAAATGGCTACCCAGACTATTTGCACCCCCCCCCCCCCCCCCCCCCCCTACACTGCTACTAATCTGTTATTATCTATGCATAGTCACTTTAATAACTCTACCTATATGTACATAATACCTCAATTACCTTGACACTGGTGCCCCCACACATTGACTCTGTACCGGTACCCTCTGTATATAGCCATTGTTATTTACTGCTGCTCTTTAATTATTAGTTATTCTTATGGCATACTTTTTTATTTGTATTTTCTTAAAACTGCATTGTTGGTTAAGGGCTTGTAAGTATGCATTTCACGGTAAGGTCTACACCTGCTGAATTCGGCGCATGTGACAAATACAATTTGATATGATTTTCTGGTCTCTCCAGACATGTTTGATTGGGTTAAAGTCTGGACTCTGGCTGGGCACTCAAGGACATTCAGAGACTTTTCCCGAAGCCACGCCTGCGTTGTCTTGGCGGTGTGCTTAGAGTTGTTGTCCTGTTGGAAGGTGAACCTTCGCCCTAGTGCTCTAGAGCTGGTTTTCATCAAGGATCTCTCTGAACTTTGCTTTGTTCATTTTGCCTCGATCCTGACTGGTCTCCCAGTCGCTGCCGCTGAAAAACATCCCCACAGCATGATGCTGCCACTACCATGCCTCACCGTAGAGATGGTGCCAGGTTTCCCCCAGATGTGACACTTGGCATTCGGACCAAAGAGTTCAATCTTGGTTTCATCAGACCAGAGAATATTGTTTATCATGTTCTGAGAGTCTTTTAGGTGCCTTTTGGCAAACTCCAAGCAGGCTGTCATGTGCATTTTAATGAGGAGTGGCTTCCATCTGACCACAACCATTAAGGCCTGATTGGTGGAGTGTTGCAGAGATGGTTGTCCTTCTGGAAGGTTCTCCAATCGCCACAGATGAACTCTGGAGCTCTGTCAGAGTGACCACCGGGTTCTTGGTCACCTCCCTGACCAAGGCCCTTCTCCCCCGATTGCTCAGCTTGGCCGGGAGGCCAGCTCCAGTAAGAGTCTTGGTGGTTCCAAACTTCTTCCAATTTAAGAATGATGGAGGCCACTGTGTTCTTTGTTACCTTCAATGGTGCAGAAATGTTTTGGTACCCTTCTCCAGATCTGTGCCTCGACACTATCCTGTCTCGGAGCTCTACGGACAATTCCTTCGACCTCATGGCTTGGTTTTTGCTTTGACATGCACTGTCAACTGTGAGACCTTATATAGACAGGTGTGTGCCTTTCCAAATCATGTCCAATCAATTGAATTTACCACAGGTGGACTCCAACCAAGCTGTAGTAACAGCTCAATGATGATCAATGGAAACAGGATGCATCGGAGCTCAATTTCGAGTCTCATAGCAAAGGGTCTGAATACTTACGTGAATAAGGTAAGTTTATGTATTTTAAATAAATTTGAAAACATTTCTACAAACGTGTTTTCGCTTTGTCGCTATGGGCTGGTGTGTGTAAATTGCTGAGGATTTTTGTTATTTAATACATTTTAGAGTAAGACTATAACCTAACAAAGTCAAGGGATCTGAAGACTTTCCAAATGCACTGGGTAGCTCCAAAAGTATTGAGGCAGTGAGACATTTTGTTGTTTTGATACATGAGGTTGCAGACGCACATATCATCCACAACCCCCCACCCCACCAAATGCTAACCTCCCCGGTTATTGTAGTGGGGAGAGGTTAGAATGAGGTTACAGTGTAAACATGGAAGGAACCCTTACACTAACTTCCTCACTCATTATTTACGATTAATTCAGGATATTATGTAATCATGGTAGCATCCACAGTATTTAGAAACATTCTATTGTTATTTCCAATAAAAGTGACTCAAAAATGACAATTCATTATTTACCATCAATTTCAATTGGGCACAAAATAATTGGAAACAATTTCTAAATGGTTCACCCGATATGGATGAAAATACCCTCAAATTAAAGCTGACAGTCTGCACTTTATCCCCATAGTCATTGTATGAGGCAATTTTCTTTATAATTGTCGCTGTCCAAATACTTTTGGAGCTCACTGTGTATCACCTACACACATTCATTCAGAACTGTCATAATATAAACACAAGCCTGGGCCTAGAGGTGAATGGCAACACACTAACACCAAAGCCTCCCTTCCCCAACAGACTCCCAGTAGATCCCTCTACAGTCTCTCACCTCTTGTTGGCGATAAGCAGTGCTGTGCCGGAAAGTGTGTCTCCTGCCTTGGTGAAGAGGGGTGACTGGAGCAGACAGCGGACCTGGTACCAGTGGGTCAGGGGCTCTGTGGGGGCTGTAGAGAGCCACACTGTCACCCTGCAGAGAGAGGGAGGGGGTTAGAGGTCATCCTACTCCAGTACAAGCATGGTCAGATATTCGGTAGGAACAGCCCTTTACAACTTATTGTGAAATGTTTCTATAGTGAATGTATTGTACTATATTGTATTGCTTTTAAGTTGCACCCATTTTCTGTCTTTGTGTTTATTACAATGTCTGTGAGGAAAAACAAGTGATGAAAGAAAAAGGAAAGTGACGGTGTAGCTGTAGTCAGGATCCATGTAGGTCAGGAGTCCTGGATCAAGTGATTTTACTCCTTGACCATACACACACTTCAGCCCTGGTTAAGGCAGCTCAGGCCAACTTACATTGATCCCATGAACGCTACGTCGAACCAGAAGGCCAGGCCGTGCACCAGCCCTGAGTGCATCATATGGAACTTAAAGGGAATCTCTATCCTGAAAGAGAGAGCGAGAGAAGGGAAGGCGAGAGGGAAAGAGAGAAAAGAGTGGGATAAGCGTTAGTCTAGTTAAAGGGGCAATCAGCTGTTGCTACATCCATTTTTTGGACTTATAAATGAATGATATATACCCATTATGTCTTGAAGAATATAACTTATAAATACCTCATGAGCTTAGTTCAACTGCCGTACCCCATCAGAACCCAAAATATAAGTTTGTTTTACTCCAATGTTTGTAAAGAAAGTAAATGTAAACAATATATATATCATCAAAACATGGTTAAAATTATAATTTTGATATCATGGATGGTCAATCCTTGCATCCATAGCTCAGTCTATGAATTTGAGAGTGGTTACATTTCTCCAGCCCATCCCTCCACTTTTTACATAAAGGGCGGGGAATTTGCTTTGTTATTGTTTCAACTTCTGATTGCTGCTTTAAGGTTATTTTTAGACACTAGAAGGAATTATGTAGTATTTTTGCTGATGTAGAAAATTCAAAATTGGAAGTAGCCCCATATTAGAGAAGTAGGACATCCCTACATTCAGTAACATGTATCTACGCATCTCAATTCTCAACTCAATCTATGAATAACAATTCATTAATAAATATATGAGGGAATAACAGACACAGACAGACGGCACACAGACCTGTACAAATCCTCCTCTTTGGCCTCCAGGAAGTTGACTGTGTATTTGACAGACTTGGCCATCAAGATACGGATATCAAATGTGTCCTGAGAGGGGGAGGGAAAGAAAAAGGAGGAAGGAGAGAGACGGGGAAGAGGGAAGCAAGAGTATCCAGGTAAGTCCCAGTGAGGTAGAAATGTTTTATGGCAGCATTGGCTAGAGTGGGTACGGAGACGGTCTATGCCTTAATTTTATGATCTAGAACAGAGGCTGTACCCAGAACCAGGCCCTCCGGCCGGGCCCGGCTCTCCCAGCAGAGTGACAGAGGAGCAGGCACGGAGGAGGCCTACCCAGCTGACTACCGCTGGAAAATGATGTGTGTGTGTCGTTGACGGTGTGTGTGGTGTGTCGCTGTGTGTGATAAAAGGGTTGAGATTAATTCAATGAATACCCCTTATAAGCAGTGATAGTACTGTTGAAACCTCACTGTTGGTTCTGTGGTGTTAGACTGGGGAGCTGGACTGGGCGTAAACATTGGGATCCTAAACTCAGACCGCATCTAACTTATTTGTTCCAGCCGTCATAACACACAGTGTGTCGGTGGTATCTTCTACCACAAACACACACTCCCATACAGTCAATCTCCTATCCTGCATCAGCGTTTGCCCATAAACACACACACCTCATGTACCACCCTTAGACATAAACAAACACACAGGCCAGTCCGTACTATGCAACCCAATTTTCCACAAACAGCTCTTGTCCCCACATAACCCCTGACTATTTCAGGCCTTAAACACCCCTCCCATAAACATTTCCTAGTTAACCGCCCCCCTGCACCCCAATCATCTTGGGGGGTATCGCTTTAACCGACATGGTGGGCAGGGCAGGCAATGTCAGAAGATAGGTGTTCAAGAGTCTGACATACAACTGAGAATTCTACGTACCACAATGGGCTGGCGAAAGTACTCATCCACCGCTGCTCCTCGCAGGGCTGAGAGGTCCACACCATGGAAGGAAGGCTGGTACCTGAATGAGGGAGTGAGAGAATCATCATCATCATCATCAACTCAATCTCAGCAACTACAGCAGCCCAATGAAAAGTGACTGATATCTCCGTACATTCACTGCTTCTACTCCCAGAGCTTCTTCTCTTGCCATTTCCCCTTGTCCCTCCAACCCCATCCTTCCTCCTACTCCCCGGTTCTCTCCTCCCTCCCCTCCTACTCCCCGTTTCTCTCCTCCCTCCCCTCCTACTCCCCGTTTCTCTCCTCCCTCCCCTCCTACTCCCCGTTTCTCTCCTCCCTCCCCTCCTACTCCCCGTTTCTCTCCTCCCTCCCCTCCTACTCCCCGTTTCTCTCCTCCCTCCCCGTTTCTCTCCTCCCTCCCCGTTTCTCTCCTCCCTCCCCCTCCCCGTTTCTCTCCTCCCTCCCCTCCTACTCCCCGTTTCTCTCCTCCCTCCCCTCCTACTCCCCGTTTCTCTCCTCCCTCCCCTCCTACTCCCCGTTTCTCTCCTCCCTCCCCTCCTACTCCCCGTTTCTCTCCTCCCTCCCCTCCTATTCCCCGTTTCTCTCCTCCCTCCCCCTCCCCGTTTCTCTCCTCCCTGCCCTCCTACTCCCCGTTTCTCTCCTCCCTCCCTCCTACTCCCCGTTTCTCTCCTCCCTCCCCCTCCCCGTTTCTCTCCTCCCTCCCCCTCCCCGTTTCTCTCCTCCCTCCCCCTCCCCGTTTCTCTCCTCCCTCCCCCTCCCCGTTTCTCTCCTCCCTCCCCCTCCCCGTTTCTCTCCTCCCTCCCCTCCTACTCCCCGTTTCTCTCCTCCCTCCCCTCCTACTCCCCGTTTCTCTCCTCCCTCCCCTCCTACTCCCCGTTTCTCTCCTCCCTCCCCTCCTACTCCCCGTTTCTCTCCTCCCTCCCCTCCTACTCCCTGTTTCTCTCCTCCCTCCCCTCCTACTCCCCGTTTCTCTCCTCCCTCCCCTCCTACTCCCCGTTTCTCTCCTCCCTCCCCTCCTACTCCCCGTTTCTCTCCTCCCTCCCCTCCTACTCCCTGTTTCTCTCCTCCCTCCCCTCCTACTCCCCGTTTCTCTCCTCCCTCCCCTCCTACTCCCCGTTTCTCTCCTCCCTCCCCTCCTACTCCCTGTTTCTCTCCTCCCTCCCCTCCCTCCCCTCCTACTCCCTGTTTCTCTCCTCCCTCCCCTCCTACTCCCTGTTTCTCTCCTCCCTCCCCTCCTACTCCCCGTTTCTCTCCTCCCTCCCCTCCTACTCCCTGTTTCTCTCCTCCCTCCCCTCCTACTCCCCGTTTCTCTCCTCCCTGCCCTCCTACTCCCCGTTTCTCTCCTCCCTCCCCTCCTACTCACCAGAAGTTGGCCTTGGTGAACTGCTCCATGTAGAGCTGTTCGTCTGTGAAGGGGGCCAGGTGCACGTCACCGATGGTGGGGAACATTTTACCTGCGACACACATGAAGTCAGTTAATGATGGTACAATCACCAGTGGCTAGTCATGATGAATATGTCTCTCATTTTTAAAATGAAGACTTTAATATTATATACTGCTTGGGCTTTAAAATAATCTTCAGACCTTTTGACATTTTCTCCCTTTCTCCTTCCCCCCTACTCTACCCCTTTCTATGCTCTCCCTCCAACCTTCCCTCTGTCTCACCACTAGGCTTGAGGAACTTCTTGGCGTGGAGGTAGCTCTCCAACATCCTCTCGTTGAATAGCATGTAGCCCATGGGCTCTGAGATGATGATGTCCACCTGCTCAGGTAGCGTAACCTCCTCTACTTTACCAGGGATCACCACCACACGGTCCCCCAGACGGTTAGTGTTCACCAGGACCTAGTGGAGGGGACACCAGAGGGTTAGACTTCATCAGGACCTAGTGGAGGGGACACCAGAGGGTTAGTGTTCACCAGGACCTAGTGGAGGGGACACCAGGGGGTTAGAGGTCACCCGGACCTAGTGGAGGGTTAGTGTGTGTGTGTGTATTAGAGGGAGGCTGATACATCTGCCAGATTTATGGCTACATAGCATGTCAAGAAGAGGATAGGGTTTGAGCAGGGGTGGTTTGTCAAAATCAATTTGCAGGCCAGAAAAAGTGCAGTTAATTGGAAATATATAGGTCACTTAATTGACATAGTTTAGTGTGCCTGTTACCTCTGCATGCTGGGCCATGGTGCTGGCCTCCACAGCGTAGACCTTCCTGGCCCCAGCCTGAGCAGCAAAGAACGACAGAATCCCTGAACCACAGCCCACATCCAACACCACCTAGAGAGAGAGGAATGGACTCGAATTCTTCCCTGATAAAGACATCAATGAAATCCAGCAGTGTCTACTGCCCAAACCAACTAAACAACAGTTTAGCTTCAAATACAGCAAAGGACTCAATTCAGAACAAGCTATATTTAAGTCCCAGGACAGTGCATCAGTACCTTGTCCTTGAAGTCAGTGTGGTTCTGGAGGATGGCCCTCTGATAGGTTCCTGTCCTGACGTAGTCCTGCATCATGTTCTGCTGCTGGGAGAGGTAGCCATAGAACTGGAGGAGCGAAGGAGAGAAAGAGAACAAGGGAGTGAGAGGAAAATAAAGTGACAGAACAGCTTATTTTTCATGAGGTGTTTTAATATTGTCACTGAGCTAATAAAGGTTGGAATAAATGATTTATTGCAATGCATGGCAGATTCTGCATGTGCACCTGGAAGTACTGTACTGCGGATGATTCCTCTGTCCTGTCGCTGAAGACCGACTGCTCTCCACTGTGGCCGCGGCAGTTCTTCAGGAGATTATAGAACGATGAGAACTCTGAGGAGATCGTCATAACAGGTTATAAGCAGGACAAATCAGACATAAGTTATAAACGGTCTTAAGCCAGTCATAATGGGGAGAAATCAAACAATAATAATAACCAATAACAGTTCACAAGGATGACAGAGGCAAGACAAGTATGAGAAACAATAAGAATCTCTTTATGAGGACAGGAACATGTGCACTAGGACAGGGAGTCAAAGACACAGACACACAGGAGACAGAGGGTCAATGACAGAGACAGATATAGCCTACTGGCAGGCAGTCAAAGACAGACAGAAAAAACAGACAGACAATGACAGCATCCTCTGAGACATAGCGGCGGTGGTTGCCGGGGGTTAGCTACCTGCAGGTGAGGTGAACTGTAGCAGGACACTGTTGCAGCCCAGCGTGATGATGAACGACTGTTTCCCCACGCGACTGCACTCTGTGTCCCTGGAGACCGAACACTTGAACACACAAGTCTCCTCTGCTGTGAGAGGAGTCATACAATAGTTAGGGCCCAGCAACACTCCTACAGCAGGTCATTCATGGAATAAGCATGGCACAGGAGCATGTGGCTTACCGTAGGTCACACAACACTAAGAACAACATGCTAACAGAACTGGCCTGATCACACACAGCGCTTTATTGACTCAATTAGCATTATAGCATCTCATGCATAGCAGCAAGCAAAGAGCTATTTTTAACCTCCTTTAGCCGAGGGAAAGCGAGTAATTTCTTCTATTGAATCTATTTCACACACACTCCTGGATGATTAAGATGACAGTTTTAAAGACTGGATTTGTGAAAGCAATATATTGGCAAGGTAGGTCTAGTGCTGTGCCTGCATGGCAGTGAGATAATCTGTGGTTTAATCCAGCAGTTGTGATGGGATTAAGACTAGCGCTGTTACTTAGATTAGCCAGATGCAGCATGTTTTATTAACAGACCAAACTAGCGACTGACACCGGATTAACCTGCGATAAATATGAGAGCGGGAGTGTGTGTGTTGCTTAACAAGTGTGTGTTCGATGCAAGGACTGAGAGATAGCGTGCATGCTTTAAAATATGTAGGCTACAACCATCTCCCTCCACTAGACCTGGCCTGTCTACAAGGCCCTTCAGCTGAACATTGTGGGAAACGACAATGACAGATGGGGGACAAGGACTGTCACTATAGACCTGTTACAGATATGTAACAACCAGATGATAGTCATGTCAATGTTCTAACAGGATAATGTCAGGTCATAATAGACACTTGTCAAAGTGAAGAGCAAAATGGTGCTATTTTTGCTGGGCCAAGGCATTGCCCCTCATGGACAATGTAAATACACCCATTCCAGCACGATACAGACATTACTAGTGTGCTGTGTTTGATTGAGGTGCTTTTGTGTCTATAATAAAGCAGAAATAAAATGATTGTGTGGCAAGACACTGAGGTTATTTTTCCAAGTGGAAAACATAAAATTGGTCAGATTACTTTAGACTCAGTCGTGCAATTCATGTAGCAATTCAATCGGGAGTTCATTCCTGCCCGGTGTGGAAACATTTATCTTCCATCATCATGGGAATGTTGGAAGAGGAAACGGCTGTTGGGCCTATGGACCGGACCAGGCAATCACACATATCATAAAACTTTGATAGGACACCTTGAAAAACACCCTGCCACACATACATTTCTACTTTCCCCACAGCCCAAGCTTGACTGTATCAAAACTAGGGACATCACGGCTTCTTGAAAGGGACATCCCATCTGTGCCTCAGTGTAACAAAAGCTGCAAGCGCTCAGCGCGAGCACACAAGTGATCGACAGGGGAGTAGGGAGGTGGGGGACTAGCTGGCTATTGTTCAGGGGAGAACAAAGATGAATAACTAATACGAGCCTGGTTTAGCTCTTCGAAACACAAGAACCCATATTTAGCCTTAAAAAAAACGATTTCGTTTATCGATATTTATTCACTCAGCTAGGCATCTACAGTAGATTAGATAACCATAAAGTAGCACGCGCGAGCCAATGGGGTTAGCTTGCTTGCTTGTTTGCACCGCTACTAGTATGATCTGTGCGCAAAGACGACGATGTTCCGAAACAAAACACACTTTTAAGATAACATCTCAAAGGGTCAAATGTTATCTTGCATTATCATAACTATCTAACTAGCTAATAAAGAGGGCAATGCTCATATGACGCAGTTTGTTTTAACTGTTAGAACTCTGTGGCATTAAGGGCAACCCATTGCGAAGTATGGCTGATAGCTTATTGGGGCAAAAATGAAAGAGCACGTTAACATGTCAATTAGCTTTGGCTACCTGCGTCAATGTGTAGCGAGCTGAAATGCAATCTGGCGCTAAATCGTTAGCAAGTTGATATTAGTAAACAGGGTAGGTATCTAATGTGCTTGGTCACACTTAGCTTGCTGTCCTGGAAACGTCTCGTGTGAGCTAAAACTGACTACTTCGCATCAAATTAATACTTTAAAGAATATTCCTCAAGACAAATAGATAGGTAAGAAAAAACGTGGTCCACAAACCACGACATGAGCGCAGTAAGCTTGCTAAAGCTAACCACCTATAGTTAGCTAAGCTACCAACAGTGCGCTGTCGTGGTACTGGAGAAGCTAACTAACCGTAGCTAACTAAGTTATGTTAGCTAGCTAGCTAATAGCGATAAGCGACAACAACAGTCCCCATTACGTTGGATTCTATAGGTGGAACCAGTCGGTTTTGAAGTGGAACCCGCACACACGTGCAAGACCAGGCACTCGCATCGGTTAGCTAGCTATCTTTTTAGCATTTAGCTCTGGCTAGTTAGCCAGGGTAATGTCAGTTAACAAGGAGCCCAGGCCGAACCGGGATATGGAAGAGCTGTCTCAAGTCCACTCACCGTTGGAGAGGTTGATCAGGGCCGCGTCTTGTGTGGCTTTCACCTCCAGTCGTAGAGGCTGCTGCTCGGAGTGACGCTGTATTTCTCCGTTTGCGTCTCCGATAGAGAGGAGCCGCACGCCGGGAAACACCGACACCGCCATCTTCGATCTGTGGGAAGAGACAGCTCACTGTGGCCTCACATCCAGCGTTGGACGTGCACTCACGACAGGAAACGGGATACACACAGCTCTACTGCCACTCTGTGGCCGAGAGGCAAACTGCTTAGTGCAAATACAGTAGACTGCACTGACTTCTGTTGTCACTGCTGTACACTTTCAGCAAAGACAGTACAGTTAGTTGGACAAAGAGAGAAATAGGGAATCTTGAATAATCATTTGAATTAAATAAAAATGTCAGACTGTCAGCCAGGCTGCGTTTCGTATCCTGGTCTGTTAAATCTGTGTGAATAATATTGGTTCTGATGTGTAACATGTCATGCAGCTAGTACCAAAACCTACAACTTTGGGCAGTGGCTAAATACAGTTTATCTGGCAGACTATTGGCAAATATGCACTGGTATTACTTGAGCAGCATTCTATGTGACAGGGATGAGCAAGTCTGGTCCACGGGGGCCTGAGTGCATGTCTGTTGTCTTTTGTTCTCTCCAAATCAGCATCTGATTTATAAACCAGGTATGGCATCAGTGGATGAATTAAGTGCCAGGCGAAAGAGAAAAGCAGCAGACACTCAGGTCCCTGCAGGACAGGAGTTGCCTACCCCTGATACTCTTGTGTGTTCTGGCCAGTCAGCTTAAGGGGGGCACTCTTAACAAACTCCTTGATAAAACATGAGACTCAAGGCGATGTTTAAGGTGAAATTATACATTTTATTACATTTTTCAGTCAATACATGTCATGGTACCATTCTAAGACAAATACACACAAAATAAACGTTAAGGCACAAGAGGATGACAGTGTTTTCCACATGTATGAATCCATCCACCAGAGCATTTCAGTGACTAATATTTGTAAAAAGAGGTGCTCTGCTTTCCCCATGCATTATGGACACTGTAGTCCTCAAAGGTTCTCTGTTCACTTTATTATAACGTCAGAGGAATTCAGAGATCAGTCTCTGTCACCATAGTGAAAAGAGCTTGCGTTCCTCCATCTCCTTTCCTGCATGGCCACTGATTTGAAAGGACTTGGTAGGCAAGACTAATAGTACTGTGAACATCTATGTAGGCCTAGTCCTTTCACCTATCAGTGGACAAGTCTGAGGACATTATTGAAGACATGTTTCTGGGTATTGGAACATGTTGAAGGGCTGTTCTCCAGTTTTTAGCAACACTTCATGTTGTAATAAGAACACAGTATGGTTCCTAAACATGACTCATTCTCTGGTGTTGTTTTTCAACTTCTTCAGGTCCTGCAGATTTAGGCCTCAACAGGTCTCGTGTTAAAACCGGGGCATTTAAATTACCAGAGGTTTGGCACATACTAAGGCACATTAGTTTGAAGCAGTACGCAAAGAGTAAAAGGTAAAAGGGGTGGGGAACCCAAAAAATGACTTTAAACCATTTAGAATGTGTCCTTACTTTAACGTAGATGCACCAATGGAGTAGCAGTCCCCTTCCACTGAGTGTCCTAAGATCAGGCTTATTTATAATGATGATACACAGCAATTATACTTATCTATAGTGTCAGTACAGTAATCCTAATATTCTTGTTATGATCCTTCATATCATTATTCTGATGTTGACTGAGCAACACCACAAAACCAGCATTGAAACAGATATTTTGCATGACCTGAGTTTGAGATCTCTATATGCCAACACCCATAAGAAACCTCTAACATCTGAGTCACTCTTTTCAAGACATAGTAACACCATTTTCTTTTGAATTAAATGTTGCATCACAGTGGTTTAACTGTCAACTGAGGATCTTAACAGTGTAGTCGAGTGTTTAACACATGAGAATGCGCGCAAAATTTCTGTCAAAAGACTAAATTCTCTTGAGGCTCATGGAGTCACCACACTTTTAGCAGAGAATCATAAATTACACTTATTGAAATGCTTCACAATTTCATCTGACAAAAATCACAGTGACAGTGTTAAGGCGAGCTTGTGTGGAACTTTGCATTGTGTTTGCAACCAACTGAGCACCATTTTGAAAAACAAGCTCTGAGATCAAACTCAGGTGTAATATCTTGTAGTGTGTTGAACATACAGTAGCTTCACAACAATGATACGGTAGGCTATACTCATGTAATGGCACTTGGTCAACCACTTTAAAAGACTCACCAACAACAATATGTAAAACCTAATACAGTTCAATTTCACTTTGAGTAAAATAAAAGTAACAAAAGGTAGAGACTACAGGGAGAGACTGCCATATTTATACTTTGAGGAGTGCTTTCATTCTAATGATCTCAACACACAAAGGACTGCAAATGTTATCCTTATTGAGCTGTAGAACAGAACAGAACACATGTCAAAACTCACTCAGCATAGGGTTAATGCCTGTGATTGTGTTCTGGCCTTGAGGTCTTCAGTGACTGGACGTGGTGGGGAAGGGTGTAGGAGACGCCAGGGGCTTGGAACTGAAAGGCATCCTTGGGGAATGTTCAGACGTGTTTTACAAGCCTCCATCATCACCATCGCCTGCAGTGAGAAAGCATAGAGTCCGATCAGATCACTGGCACAGGAGTTAGATGAGATATGGCTGCTATTGGTTACATTCTCTTTGTAACAATCAAAGCCAGAAGGGTCAAAGGTTAGCAAACAGAGAGAGAAAAGGAGAGTGAGGAACAGGTAGAGGGAAGGTAGAGAAAGAAAGCAGGACAGAAAGAGACAGAGAGAGAGAGAGAGAGAGTGTGTGTCCATGCACACATGTGTGTTAGAGAAAGAGACAGAAGAGAGAGATAGAGAGGGAGTTAGTTGAAGCCTACTCTACCACATCAGACTGTCATCTCACCTCAGAAGAGGGCGCAGGACTTGGGGGGTCTGAAGGGGTTGTCGCTGGAGGGCACCCCCATGAGGAGAGGGTCTTTATGGGCGTTCTGCAGGCAGAAGGTCTTCAGGTCCGCTGCTGCCTGGGACACCTGAGAGTAGAAACAGAGACACTGTCAATTCCATTATACTTTAATTCTGTGTCATAAAGGCTACATAAGACTGCAGTAAAGATGACATCTCAATGTCATGATGTCATGATAACGAGTCATCATTGACAGTGACAGCGTTTTCTATAAAGAAGTTCCAAGTAAATTGAGCTCAATCCTGTTCTACTTAGCTTCTTCTACTTGTTTTAACTCAGCTTTTCAAGAGAGACCTGGTCCACGCATCAATAAATAGAGGGGCCAACACTTTCACTCTGCCACAAAACTCCTACTGATACTCAGTTTACTGAACCTAAAGTAATATGCTCCAAGCTCACACTGTGAGAGAAACTGAGCAATGATCAGCTATTTTCCTAATCCTAACCTAGGACTTGACTCAGCAATAGCATAATGATCTGGTACTTTACTAGAGGGTTGTTTCAAGGGGGAAGTCTATAACAGTTGTCATAACATTGTAATAACATTGTCCCCATTAACACAAGATGGCACTTTAGGACCAAGTCACAAATGGGCTATGCATTGAGTTTATTATTTATCTAGTTAGTTGATAATATGATATAAACGTATCTCATAGGCTATAGATAAAATCCTATATTTTTTTCTGCATTCTCATATGCCCTTCAAAGCACAGTATGCTTGAGTGCTACAGGGTGGTTTAAGGTCTGCGGATTAATCTTCTCCTCTAAAAGGAGTAATTTGGCCAACAATCGCACTACTGTCACAGCCACAATCAACAAAGGCCACCACTGTGCTGCAGCATTCGCGGAAACTAACCTACGAGCTGTTTGCTTTCTCCGGACAACACAGCCTACTGCAGGAAATCTTCATATTTCACACGATTAATTTAGAGCACAATTAACAGCACATCGTTAACTTCTAAATATATCTTAAATATATCCATTCAAAACGGCGTTAAACTAACTGAAGAGCTGATGAGTAGCCTAGACTTGCCATAACACCTATGCATACAGCAATACTAGAACCACATTATAATCTTACGTTTTTCTTTCGGTAACATGACAGGTGAAAGGCGGCGCTCGATTGAGCACGTCAATTTACGGGCTACTCCGTTAGTCTACGGGACAGCGCTGCAGTTAGTTACAATTCTGCAAACAGATGGCATAGTTCCAGTGGAACAGCATTTTGTAACAAATAACGCGATGCTTCCCATAAAATAGTCAAACTTTACATAATCTATAGCTTTTCAATAGTTACCAAAGGGCCATGTTGACAAGTCAGCCAGTCACACCAAATGCAGAACAGTTTTTGATCAGTCTTTCTGAATGTAATGTCTTTACCTTGATCCTGCGAACACTCGCCTCTAGGCGAAGTTGTTTTACCACCTTCTGAGCTATAACCAAGTTGCTGCTGTTTGCGCTGTTATTCGACATGTCTGCGAGGTCTGTCCAACGGCCAAGTGAAAGTGTCCGGCTATCACTTGAAAGAACGAGATTTTCTGATGAGGCCGCTGCGACTCAAGTGCTCCCCCTCTCTCTGAAAAAACGCACCGCTTTTTTTGCGCAATGTTCTCCCCACTGCTTTCAGAATGGCCCCTAATTAAAGATGGTTATCAGGAGAGGCACTTATGTGTACATGTAAAAAACAACAGCAACAACCACATAATAATAATAGATCAGTCAGTTAAACAAATTAATGGGCTATTTTCTGAAAATTAAATGTTCCTTTGGGTTTTATATTGTGTCGCCAATAATACACTGGTTTCTAGACCTACAGTAGGCTATGGTGAAGTAAATCAAAGGAAACGTATTTTATTAGAATGGTCTTGGCGCTCTTTTGTATAAAGATATTTTTTTCTAAACAACCCCAGAACCACGAGGATATCATTAGCGAAATACAGTCTCGTCATGTGCTCCTTTTTTTAAATATTTATTTATAGAGACCCCCATCTACAATGTCACGAGTTTTGGCTCTTCAACACCACATTTCTATATTTTAATGACATTTAATTTTAAGCTTTAATCGTCACATTATTATTCAATAGTATAATTATTTATATATCAAGTAGGCTTTTGTATTTTAAAAATAGTCGGTATCTGAAAACTATCAAGGCAACGGTAAGCAATACTGTAGTATTATGTTAGTGGATTTTGCTTGTGCACCATTGCCATCTAGCGCCGTCATATTCGAGGCTGTAAACACAAACTCGTCACATGACAGAGGAATATTGCTCAGCGACTTCAGGAACAGTTCGACGCTCAAATTAGAATTGTTTCCGGTTAAATTGGGGTCAAACAAAGGGGATTGCACATTACAAGACATCACAATGCTTATACGAGTAAGTATTGGAGATAAATGGTGAAAACATATTTTGGAAATGCATCGTTTGTGTTGTAAACTATATAGATTACAATGTGCAAATGTTTATTAGCTGTCTCAGCGGTGCATTCTCGAATCAGATTAATAGAATGCATCATGCACCTGCGACGATTAAAGCTAACTGGCTAGCCACACTTGTGTAACGTGACAAATTGTGTAGCTAACCTAACTCATTCCCATCTCCAGCTAGCTAAATTTAATGACTAATTTTTAAGGAAACCCCTGTCAACATTTTCATAACTGTTAATGTGAAATCATGAGTAACTATAGCATTTCCTAAAGTGTGTGTAATGTTCAGAGTTGATGTAAGATCATAATACATTTGATAGCTTTGTCTTGAACACACTTCAAGGGGCCAGAGTTGGAAAAAAAATAACCATGCTATCTCTGAATATAACTTTAAAATATCATTATTGAAATAACCTGCCCAACACTTAGGTTAAGATCTTAGAGACAAATGTTAACTTTTTCTCTCTATCCCCCTATTTTAGAGGGTGTTACAATGTGGAGTGACAGCTTTAAAGTCACGCAGGACCATTCACCACAGTGCTCAATGGAGGAGTCCTCTCGTACCTATCGTTGTGGAGCAGACGGTAAGAATTGGAACCCCAACAGAGTTCTATGTAGGACTGCAACATTTCTATGCAACTTGATTCACTCTTAGTTTGGAACGGTTTAGTTAGTGGGTTTCACCTGTCAGTTCCTGGTCCTTGCTATTCTAGCTGCTTTCCAATGTTCAAAGATATTCCTCTTTCTTCCCCTCATTCCTTTTCCTTGTCTTTCTCTTCTTTCCTAGGGTCGAGGAGAGCGTGCGTATGACATCTACTCTCGTCTTCTGAGGGAGAGGATCATCTGTGTAATGGGGCCGGTAAGTCTCGCTGTGTATCACTGTCTGTGTAATGGGGCCGGTAATTCTAGCTGTGTGTCACCGTTTGTGTATCGGGGCCGGTAAGTCTAGTTGTGTGTCACTGTCGGTGTAATAGGGCCAGTAAGTCTGTGTGTGTAGTAGTTTGGGATTCAAAACCTACACCAGGAGACATTGGGTATGTTTACATGCACACTAATAATTGGATATGAAACTGATTATGGCAGTAAAGGTTGCTAGATGGAATCCCCGAGCTGACAAGGTAAAAATCTGTTGTTCTGCCCCCGAACAAGGCAGTTATCCCACTGTTCCTAGGCTGTCATTGTAAATAAGAATTTGTTCTTAAGACTTGCCTAGTTAAATAAAAGGTAAAACAATAAATGTATACAACTTACTCTGCTTATCGGCGCAAGGTCATAATCGAAGTAAGCCCACACCGATTAAAACATCTGGATTTCTGAGTCTGCTGTTGCAGTTAAGATTCATTTGTTAATCTCTCTCCTCTCCCCCTGCCTTTTTTCAGATTGATGACTCTGTGGCCAGTCTGGTTATTGCTCAACTACTCTTTCTGCAGTCAGAGAGCAACAACAAACCCATCCACATGTACATCAACAGTCCTGGTAAGAGAATAGGGGAGGAGAATAGAGGGGGACCTCCCACAAAGAGGAACAGATGGTGGTGCAGGGGATGGTTGGTGGAATAGGGATGGTTACTTTAAAAAGCATGTTTCTTGGAGGGGAAAGAGACCGAGAGAACACAAGTGACATATGGATCAGATGACAGTAATAGGAGATAAAGGGTGCAGTCAGAAACTCTTTTTACCTAGACTTCAAATGAACTTCATTAGGTTAACGTTAAAGCTGAGATCCATGATAGGTGCAACAGGCCCAGGCGCATGTATTATTGTTTTGAGGAAATGAGCATCCAGCATTGTGGTAAAAAAAAAATCGTACATACTTGGTTCTATTGTGCGTGCAATGATGTCAGATGGAAAAAAGTGTTTGTTTGAAGGTAACGTCTTTGTTGTAATATCGCAAATGGACATGGCAGGTTCACCGCTATGGATTCCAGCTTTATGGAGAGATAGAAAAGTCTGGGAGAAGAGGAACATCGATGAACTAAATCCAACAAACATTAATCCTGGTTCACCATGATGTTCCTCTCCTATCCTCTTTTCCCCCTCAGGCGGTGTTGTGACGGCAGGCCTAGCCATCTACGACACCATGCAGTACATCCTCAACCCAATCTCCACGTGGTGTGTGGGCCAGGCGGCCAGCATGGGCAGTCTTCTCCTGGCTTCGGGCACGGCCGGCATGAGGCACTCCCTGCCCAACGCCCGCATCATGGTGCACCAGCCCTCCGGAGGAGCCAGGGTAAGGATGGAAAGGGGTAATGGGACTAGGGAGGCAGCAGGAATAGCTGGGGGGGACAGGTTGAAGTCAGGCAGGTAAGGGGATAAGGGGGAGGGGGGGGTTAGAGAACCTGGTACAGGTGTTGGTTGAGCTTGTGTTGCCATCAAAAGCCAGACCTGTGATTGGGCATGTAAATATGAGTTAAGTAATTTGACACCTCAGTTGTCAGTTGCTTTACATAACATCTGTCTTCTCTATCCTGTGTGTTATTAGGGTCAGGCTACAGACATCGCCATTCAGGCTGAGGAGATCATGAAGCTAAAGAAACAGATCAATCAACTCTACGCTAAACACACTGGCCAGCTGTTGACACATATAGGTAAGTAGCTAAGGCATCCAGTCCAGTAGTCTGGCTTTAAGTCGCTGCAGGGTTTTTATTTCAGCTGCTCATAAAGATGAGGCAGAGACTAACACAATATGCACAGAATTTGATTTGGTTGTTTAGCTCTGGGGAAAAGGCATCCAGGGGGGCGGGACGATTTGATTACATCGTTTAGTCTTATTTCAAATACCCGTAGGGCCACACAGACCTGGGTTCAAATGCATGAAATTATACTTGTTTTGTGTTTTCTAATACGTGACAGTACTTAAGTGTATTTCCAAGCACATCCCAATATGCAACAGTAATATTCCAATAAAAAATACTTCAAAATGTCTTAATATTGTCTGATGGAAAATGTACCATAGCCTCTGAGTCACATATGAATTAGTGACTCCTAACTAAATTCAAGCACTATTTCAAGGTAAGTGATTTGATGATTGAGTCCTTCCTCACTCAAAGCACTTTGTAAGAGTGAACTCACCTCAGCCACCACCAATGTGTCGCACATTTTCACCAAAACTCATAACCATACAATTATTCCCTTCTGTTTTCTTTCTCCCAGAGAGTGTGATGGAGAGAGATCGTTACATGAGCCCCATTGAGGCACAGGACTTTGGGATCATCGACCGAGTGTTGGTGCATCCTCCCCAGGCGGGCCAGGATGACCCAGAGCTAGTCCAGAAGGAGTCCCCTACCGCCATCTGCCCCTCGCCAGCCTCCGCCACCGAGCAGAGCCCCCCCGTGACCAACCCCCCCTCCTCATACAAACCCGAACCCTGACCTCAGACTACTAGGAAGCAGTCCCACACCAATCACAAGCCATCCTCTAACCACCTAAAGGCACTTCTGTAGATCGGAATGGATTGGACAGGTGCAAGCATATGCTGATGTACCCTAAATCCAAATGTATTGGAGTGGATACTAATATGTGAGAAGTTACAGCGTAGCCTACCAGAGGGCAAAGTGGAGGTATTACTATATTGCTTATAACTGTCCAATCCTTTAATTTACAGAAGTGCTCTGGGTGGATAGGGGCTGGTTTGGAACAAAGGACCTGCATTGTATACCTTTGTGCTGGATAAACCTCTGGGAGAGGAGGCAAAATGCAGCAGTATTAGAATATTTACATTTAAGAATGATCATTTTTGACCAATCTCAGATTTGTATTGTCCCGCATAATATGCACACTGTATTTACTACAAACAAAGACTGCAGATCTCTACAGTGAAGGAAACAATATAGCCCCCATTTGTACAAGCCATGACACAATTGTGATGTTGATTTTCATGAACTGGAATAAAATACATTTTCTTTGAGTCACACACCCAACCTGGGCCTGTACTCATAAAGCATCTAAGAGTAGGAGTGTTGATCTAGGATCAGTTCCTCCTGTCCATGCAATCTTATTCATTGTGACAGACAAGGCAAAACGGATTCTAGATCAGCACTCCTACTCTTAATGCTTTACAAATACAGGCTCTGATGTAAAAACGGATTATAATTGTATCAACGTGTGATTTGAGTCTGTAACAAGTAGTGTTTTGATTGCCTCAGTGATGAGATCAAATGAGCTGTTTTCTTTTGCAATATACAGAAGTCAGAAGTTTACATACACCTTAGTTAAGAAGTGTACATACTCAATTAGTATTTGGTAGCATTGCCTTTAAATTGTTTAACTTGGGTCAAATGTTTTGGGTAGCTTCCCACAATAACTTGGGTGAATTTTTGCCCATTCCTCCTGACAGAGCTGGTGTAACTGAGTCAGGTTTGTAGGTCTCCTTGCTCGCACATGCTTTTTCAGTTCTGCCCACAAATTTTCTATAGGATTGATGTCAGGGCTTTGTGATGGCCACTCCAATACCTTGACTTTGTTGTCCTTAAGCCATTTTGCCACAACTTTGGAAGTATGCTTGGGGTCATTGTCCATTTGGAAGACACATTTGCGACTAAGCTTTAACTTCCTGATGTCTTGATGTTGCTTCAATATATCCTCATGATGTTTTTGTATTTTTGTTTCATCAGGCCAGAGGACATTTCTCCAAGTGCAGTTGCAAACCGTAGTCTGGCTTTTTTATGGAGGTTTTGGAGCAGTGGCTTCTTCCTGCTGAGCGGCCTTTCAGGTTATGTCGAATATAGGACTTGTTTTACTGTGGATATAGATACTTTTGTACCGGTTTCCTCCAGCATCTTCACAAGGTCTTTTGCTGTTGTTCTGGGATAGATTTGCACTTTTCACACCAAAGGACGTTCATCTCTAGGAGACAGAACGCGTCTCCTTCCTGAGCGGTATGACAGCTGCGTGGTACCATGGTGTTTATACTTGCGTACTATTGTTTGTACAGATGAACGTGGTACCTTCCGCCATTTGGAAATTGCTCCCAAGGATGAACCAGACTTGTGGAAGTCTACAATTGTTTGAGGTCTCGGCTGATTTCTTTTGATTTTCCCATGCTGTCAAACAAAGAAGAACTGAGTTTGAAGGTAGGCCTTGAAATACATCCACAGGTACACCTCCAATTGACTCAAATTATGTCAATTAGTCTATCAAGCTTCTAAAGCCATGACATAATTTTCTGGAATTTTCCAAGCTGTTTAAAGGCACACTCAACTTTGTGTATGTAAACTTCTGACCCACTGGAATTGTGATAGTGTGTCAGTGAAATAATCTGTAAACACCTTTTTGGAAAAATGACTTGAGTCATGCACAAAGTAGATGCCCTAACCGACTTGCCAAAACTATAGTTTGTTAACAATATTTTTTGGAGTGGTTGAAAAACAAGTTTTAACGACTCCAACCCGAGTGTATGTAAACTTCTGACTTCAACTGTACATGCGACTTGTGTAAGCCTAGAGTGCCTCACTGTCAGTGACTAGGGGGATTTTGGAGATAAAGCCTCTCTTGTAAGAGTGAGTTTTAATCAAGTCATGATGGAAATGTTTAAAGAGTGGGATTTTGTCTCAATGATATTGAAAAGTTTGTCAGTCACCTTACATTCAAAAAGTTAGAGTAAAGCACTTGTTGCAATGACTTGCAAAGAAAAGCAACATGCTGGGATGAGGGAGAATGGGGCAATAACAGTACAATTGACACTTAAAGTATAAGCCAACAAATATATTCATGTAAAGTAAGGTTTTATTAGTTAATGTCTTCTGAACAAAACTTTTAAAATCAAAAACATCCACCACCTAATATGTCACACAGAGTCTAACAAAACCCAGTAAAATTGTTACATAAGACCGTTCTGTGAACTATACTAACCCCATGGTGAACAATGGGGGTCTTGTGCAACAGTGCTAAAAACCCTTTACCTCTCCAGACCCTGGTAGCCAGTGCATTTCAAAATCTGGGGAAACATTTCAATATAGTGGCTTCCACTCATCTATTCTGATCTGATCTGATGGGTCAAAGCAAGACGAGTGGATGAAGCAGGTTTAGACCATTGTGATGTAGCAGTGAACACAGAACTGAAACCACACCCTGGGTGGATTGCAATAGCGGCTCTCCTTCCCTTCAGCTGCAAAGATTTGAAAGAACAGGACAGGTGAAAGCCATTGGCATCTAAAAATTACTTTCACCTTTCTTCAGTTTTCCATTTCATGGTAAAGGAGAGGAGACAAGGGAAGGAAGCCAATCAAGACTTGAGATGCAGCCTGTGTCCCTCCCTTGAATAACCTGGTTAAACCAGAACCACAGGTAGCACCTCTTTCCCCCTTTCTCACAGCTCTTTTCTGCTGACTCAATGGCCCTATACAAGTACAGCCTTCTTTTCAAGTACTCAAACCAAACAGGCCCACTGAAACTGACTTGTGACAAACAGTTAATGGAGAGGGCACACTGCAGCACACAAGCCAAGCAATCCACAGGTTGTGTTAGCAAAAAGGAGTAACCCTATACAACAACTCTGTCACTTCCATTTCAAAATCTGGGGTTTGTAAGTTGGCCTGCTGGCTGTTTAGAAGCAGTAATCTAACATGCTCTGCTGCCGCTACTTCCTCCTTGACATGGGGGAAACGTTGTGTTGTACACTAAAGATATGGTGGGCCTGTTCAAACTATGCATTCCATGCCTCAAGTGCAATTTCATGTTATTTTTTCAGGAGGGGTGTTAGGCTAACATGCAGCTATCATGTTGTACACAGAAAACATGATCGACATGTTCCTACAAACTTTGTCTGTTGTAACGGTACATCAAACACACGTACGATATACAGGCAGTCAAAATAGAAATTATTTTCTCATTGCAAACATTGGCTAGTTCTTTTTTCAGCAACTCTTGCTACGATATGGCAGCATAACTATGACAATTATAATCAAATATAATTAACAAAAATGTGTGAAATATTTCCATTCGCACAAAAAGCTTATTGCTCTCAAATTGTGCACAAATTTGTTTACATCCCTGTTAGTTAACATTTATCCTTTGCCAAGATAATCCATCTGACAGCTGATTAAACAGCATGATCATTACACTGGTGCACCTTGTGCTGGGGACAATAAAAGGCCACTAAATGTGCAGTTGTAATCACAACACATTGCCACAGATGTCTCAAGTTGAGTGAGCGTGCAATTGACATGCTGACTGCAGGAATGTCCACCAGAGCGGTTGCCAGAAAATGTAATGTTAATTTATTTACCATAAACCACCTCCAACGTAATTTTAGAGAATTTGGCAGTACATCCAACCGGCCTCACAACCGCACGTGCAACCAGCCCAGGACTGGACAGCCGATTAACTGCAGAGTATTTGTCATAATAAAGCCCTTTGTGGGGAAAAACTCATTCTGATGGGCTGGGCCTGGCTCCCATGTAGGTGGGAATATGCCCTCCAGTCATGTGAAATCCAGAGATTAAGGTTTAAGGAATTTATTTAAATTGACCGATTTCCTTATATGAACTGTAAATCAGTAAAATTGTAAAATAATGTACGTGTATATTTTTGTTCAGTATAGTAGGCAGTAGTTGACAAACGATGCAAGAGATAATAGCACACGTGCACCACAGAATGAACTCGCCCATTGTCAGACTGAGGTTACCTGTCCGGATTCACACGCTCGGCTGCCTAGAGGTGGAACCCCTACTCATGCTGTACTTGCATGATCATTGAAAAGCGAAATAGCAGTTAGTAGGGCCTGTGTGTGGGAAAACACAGAGAGTTCCTATGCAAAACTCTAAGTGGGGAGTTGCATTATTTTTCCAGGAACTTTACTATTGTACTTCTCCTGTATTCTCCTACAGTACTACTACAATATGACAGTAACTATGAAGATTAGCCTAATCAGGGGTACTCAAGTACTATTTGAGAAGGTCCAGTCACACACACATTTCCGAAATGGTCCAGATGGATAATGTCATTTATCGATGTAGTAACAAACCCCCACCTCACAACCCATGCGACCTCAATCTGTTCACACCCATCTTGAAAATGTTGCAGTTTTATAGCTAATTTCCTGCAATTCTACACATTTTGTATGGGGCAAATATTATTTTTTGCCTTTTTGTATAGCAAATATTCTGCAATTCTATGCATTCTTTCATGTCCTGTGTGTTTATATGATACCAGGGATCGAAGCCCGACCGATCCGGTCCACTAGTTGAGTATGGGTGGGCCTACATCACACAAAACGCTGATAGTTTAATGAGTCCTGCTTGTGCAACTAAAATATCTGTTACAACCGAGAAGGTTGTTTAGCCTTCAAAAAATATTTTGGGGAATGTTCGATCAATTTACAGCAGTTATTTTATTTCAGCTGTTCAGAAACAAGGCAGAGATCATCATCATAGTCCAGAAGGGGTGAGTAAAGAGAGAAACGTAAAGGAAGGGGAGTGTGAGCAGCAGTTATGTAGTGTGCGTAAAATAACGTGCAGAATGTGACTCGGATTCTTAGTGGACAGGGCAGGCAACCTATACACAGCCAAGGCCCCCCAAAAAAGAAAGCAAGCCTGCTAGGCAGTGCATACAGCACTGCCCCACATGGCGTTGGTAGCTAATTTGAATATCCAAGTGTTTGTGCATCTCATTGGCTGAGCTGGCATGTCAGCGCTTTTTTCTTTATTTTTTAACCAGAGTACACCCAACCACTATTTCCAATCAGGCCACAGAGATAAGCTGTTTTTAACATCCTTAATCTTTTTACATTTTAGGTAAATTATTTAATAGAAATCTGGAACACTGGACAGATACTTTAAAAGGCCCAGTGCAGTAAAAAAAACGGTTTTATACATTCCACACTATGATGTTGGAATAATACTGTGAAAAATGATAATATCCTTTTAGTGTAAGAGCAGTTTATAAAGACTGCCTGAAATTTCAGCCCATTTAGGTGGGAAGGGACTCTTGGAATGCCTGGTGACAACTCCAGGCGGTAAATGAGTTAATAGACCAATAAAAGATCCAAACCTCTGCCAACAGCTAGTTTTCCCCTCCCCGCTCAGACAACTCCCAGGCAGTCCTAGCTAAATTCTTTCTTGACAAATTGCTCTTTGCTAAGAAGATGTTACTTGTTGGCCATTTTAATTGAAAAATCACAGTAAGGTACTTAATTGTTACCCCAAAAATGATTTGACATTGAGATAAAAACGGCTGCATTGGACCTTTAAGAAAAGCCCATCAGCTTTGGAAGTACAGTCAGGCACGCACCGGGTGCCACTCTCACATGACTGAGCAGCCTCCCCAGCTGTTCTTCTTGAAGGTGGTGGCCCAGCGCAACCAGCCCAGGTTGTAGTCGCTGTAGGGCGGGTAGCGCAGGACGTTGACCCTCTCCAGCAACCAGCTCCGGTTCATACAGCCCCGCCTGTGGCTGAATGTCTCAAAGCCCCAGCGGCCATGGTAGCTACCCATCCCACTGGCACCTGGAGGGTAGAGGAAGATGACAGGGCACCATGATCAGATCCATGTCTAGTGCTTTTCTTCTGATAATGACTACTTTATTTACATTGTCAGACACACACTTACCTACTCCTCCAAAGGGCAGGCCTGGCAAGGCCATGTGTACTATACCATCATTGCCGCAGAAACCACCACTACTGGTGTTGTTCAACACTGTGGTAACCACCTGACAGAGAGAGGGGAGGAATGTGCATTTCTTCCATAAGAGTGGAGCCACAGTGAAGGCAGAGGCAGCCATAGAACTAGATAACTTTAAACTATAGCTCTGTGGAGGACACCACCATGACTATAACATAAGAAAATAGATATGTGAAGAAACATCTATGTGCTGTAATGTAGGTCATGGTCTTACCGAGGTCTCGTCAGAGAAGACGTAGAGGGCCAGGGGTTTCTCTTGCCGGTTGATGTAGTCTATGCCCTCCTCCAGAGACTCTATGGTTAGGATGGGCAGGATGGGGCCAAAGATCTCCTCCTGCATTAGAGCATCAGACTCCTGCACGTCCACCAACACTGTGGGAGCTAGAAACACCACTTGATCAGCAAGAATTTGCTTCTACAGTGCCTTGCGAAAGTATTCGGCCCCCTTGAACTTTGCGACCTTTTGCCACATTTCAGGCTTCAAACAAAGATATAAAACTGTATTTTTTTGTGAAGAATCAACAACAAGTGGGACACAATCATGAAGTGGAACGACATTTATTGGATATTTCAAACTTTTTAAAGAAATCAAAAACTGAAAAATTGGGCGTGCAAAATTATTCAGCCCCCTTAAGTTAATACTTTGTAGCGCCACCATTTGCTGCGATTACAGCTGTAAGTCGCTTGGGGTATGTCTCTATCAGTTTTGCACATCGAGAGACTGACATTTTTTCCCATTCCTCCTTGCAAAACAGCTCGAGCTCAGTGAGGTTGGATGGAGAGCATTTGTGAACAGCAGTTTTCAGTTCTTTCCACAGATTCTCGATTGGATTCAGGTCTGGACTTTGACCTGGCCATTCTAACACCTGGATATGTTTATTTTTGAACCATTCCATTGTAGATTTTGCTTTATGCTTTGGATCATTGTCTTGTTGGAAGACAAATCTCTGTCCAGTCTCAGGTCTTTTGCAGACTCCATCAGGTTTTCTTCCAGAATGGTCCTGTATTTGGCTCCATCCATCTTCCCATCAATTTTAACCATCTTCCCTGTCCCTGCTGAAGAAAAGCAGGCCCAAACCATGATGCTGCCACCACCATGTTTGACAGTGGGGATGGTGTGTTCAGCTGTGTTGCTTTTACGCCAAACATAACATTTTGCATTGTTGCCAAAAAGTTCAATTTTGGTTTCATCTGACCAGAGAACCTTCTTCCACATGTTTGGTGTGTCTCCCAGGTGGCTTGTGGCAAACTTTAAACAACACTTTTTATGGATATCTTTAAGAAATGGCTTTCTTCTTGCCACTCTTCCATAAAGGCCAGATTTGTGCAATATACGACTGATTGTTGTCCTATGGACAGAGTCTCCCACCTCAGCTGTAGATCTCTGCAGTTCATCCAGAGTGATCATGGGCCTCTTGGCTACATCTCTGATCAGTCTTCTCCTTGTATGAGCTGAAAGTTTAGAGGGACGGCCAGGTCTTGGTGGATTTGCAGTGGTCTGATACTCCTTCCATTTCAATATTATCGCTTGCACAGTGCTCCTTGGGATGTTTAAAGCTTGGGAAATCTTTTTGTATCCAAATCCGGCTTTAAACTTCTTCACAACAGTATCTCGGACCTGCCTGGTGTGTTCCTTGTTCTTCATGATGCTCTCTGCGCTTTTAACGGACCTCTGAGACTATCACAGTGCAGGTGCATTTATACGGAGACTTGATTACACACAGGTGGATTGTATTTATCATCATGAGTCATTTAGGTCAACATTGGATCATTCAGAGATCCTCACTGAACTTCTGGAGAGAGTTTGCTGCACTGAAAGTAAAGGGGCTGAATAATTTTGCACGCCCAATTTTTCAGTTTTTGATTTATTAAAGTTTGAAATATCCAATAAATGTCGTTCCACTTCATGATTGTGTCCCACTTGTTGTTGATTCTTCACAAAAAAATACAGTTTTATATCTTTATGTTTGAAGCCTGAAATGTGGCAAAAGGTTGCAAAGTTCAAGGGGGCCGAATACTTTCGCAAGGCACTGTATATGCCTGATTAGTTACTCATATTTGAAATTAAAGCCACTTTAACAGCAAGGCTACCACCTCAACCTATTTCAACTTGCATTCACACCCACAAGGTGGCAGCAGTATACAAACCAAACTCAACACCACTGCCTGCATCTCATCGTCCTTTCCTGTACCCCCTAAACTCACCAATATACCTGTCCTCCTCACGGCTCTCCCCTCCGATCACCACCTTCCCCTTGGACTTCTCTAGCATGTCCATCAGGCGTCTCCAGTGGCGTGGGGTGACTATGCGCCCCATGTCCAGACTCGCTCCGGGGTCCGGCCCATAGAAGGTCCGCAGGGTCTCCCGGAGAGCGGGCAGTAGGGCGTCCCGGGTCTGGGTTGTGCAGAGGACGTAGTCAGGTGCCACACAGCTCTGGCCAGTGTTGAAGAACTTGGACCAGCACAGGCGCTTGGCGGCCTTATGGATGTCGATATGGCCGTAGATGAAGCAGGGGCTCTTGCCACCCAGCTCCAGGGTGACGGGGGTCAGGTGAGGCGCCGCCGCTAGCAGGATGGAGCGGGCCACCACCTGGGAACCTGGGGAGGAGATGGGGAAGGGTGAAGGGAAAGGAAGAGGAGAAGGAGTGTGCAAGAGTGTGCGATAGAGGTGATATGGCAGAGGTAAGATAAAAGGGGCATAAGGCCGAAATTTTAAAACACAAAACATACTAAAAAGAGGGATTGAGCTAATACATATTATTGGTCTAAGGAGTCCTCTCTGTTAGGCGTTTACCTGTGTAGAAGATGTGATCAAATTTATTCTTCAGCAATGACTTGGTGTCCTCTGCTCCACCACATAGTACTGCATAGCAGTCCTACAATAGCCAGATGGCAAAACTCAAAACATTAAAAACAAACAATAAGTGGGCAGGTATAGAGTAAATATGGCACTGTTGTCCTTCATTCCATCGATGATCCACAACAGGTAACAGAAGCAGGGGGAAATTAAAGCACATATAGGTGTGTGTGTGTACTACCTGAGACAGGTATTTGGGGATGAGTTCTGCCAGGAGTTGCTCGGTGGCCTGACAGATCTCTGACGGCTTCAGAATGGCACAGTTTCCTGGTTCACGACATCATGGAATACATATGTCATCGTCACAAAATCAAACCTAATCAACAATGAAATGCTAACAGAGTCAGCATTCACTTTACACATACATTACTGATAAGGCAACATTGGTGGTGGATGTAAAATGCTTTGAGCTACTGTTAAAACGCTATAAATCCAATCCCTTACTATTAACAAAGCCTCTAGGTATACAAAGGCATGATAGATGTGTACCTGCAGCAATTGCAGCAACCAAAGGTAAGAGAATAAGATGTAGAGGGTAGTTCCACGCCCCGATGATTAAAACTACCCCCAAGGGTTCCCTGCGTATGAAACAGTCATCCATCCTAGTGGCCTAGAACAAGATGGAGAGAGGAAAGTAGATGGTTGGACAATTATTACATAAGTCAGTAAAATAATATTCCAATTGTGTGTGTTTACATGTTGAGCCATAGTAAAAGGTGGTAGAGTCAAACAGTTGACAGTGAATGTTGATGGAATCTGTACCAGATTCTTGCCAATGTTGTATTCCGGCTGCATCCAGGTCCTGAGGTTTTCCATGGCGAAGTACAGGTCATTCAGGGTTATCTGAATCTCTGACAGGACCGACTCAAACTTGGGCTGAAGGGGGAGAGAGAGGGGAGAAGGTGAAATGATCGAGGGAGAGAGGGAACAGGACAACGAAAGATCCAAGGTGAAGAAAAAGGGACAGGGAAAGAGGATGGGGTGAAAGAGAGCGGTGACAGAGGAAATAATGAGAGGGGAGAGGGAGGCAGAGGACATGCAGAGTGTACGGCAGTCTGCGCGTGTCTGAGTGTACGGCAGTCTGCGCGTGTCTGAGTGTACGGCAGTCTGCGCGTGTCTGAGTGTACGGCACGGCAGTCTGCGCGTGTCTGAGTGTACGGCACGGCAGTCTGCGCGTGTCTGAGTGTACGGCACGGCAGTCTGCGCGTGTCTGAGTGTACGGCACGGCAGTCTGCGCGTGTCTGAGTGTACGGCACGGCAGTCTGCGCGTGTCTGAGTGTATAGCAGTCTGCGCGTGTCTGAGTGTATGCTAGTACCTTATGGAGGTCCTTGTGGAGAGCATCTTGTATCAGCTGCTCGTTTTCTTCGACCAGGGACAGAAGGTTCTGGAGCTGGGTCATACGGAACGGCTCTGGAAAGGTCACACCTGACCGGAATGTAGCCCTCAACCTGTCAATCACCTCGCTCTGGCTGGCCATCTCTGTCCACCCAACAGACAGACACAAAGTGAGTTAGCGGATAATGTCACCTGGTAAAACAGGATTGAGACACCACACAACCAAAATAACCAGTGATGAGAGAAGAGCCTGGCTATTGGACATTCACTTTGCCAATAGCAATATAGAGTTGTAAATTCCAGACATCAATGGCTGCTGGTCTTGGCCATTGTCTGACTAAACTTCAGTGATCTTTTAAAAACGCCCACATGAAGTAGCCTTGAACACTGTTTTATATTTTCAGTCAAGATACATTTGTTGCGCATTGAGAACACATGATGAATCCAGGGGTGTATTCATTATATTTTAACAGAAACCTTTTACCATTTAAGAACGGAACGGGAGGGACCTAGAAAAGTGTCCAATAGAAATTCTCGTTTTCGTTGCAAAATAGGTGTAATGAATAGGCCTACACCCAGGGCACGGCTTCATCTTTAGAACCACCTGGCTCAGGTCAAGTGTAGAAAATGCAAAAAGGCAGGCTAAGAAGGTAAGATGACAAAATATGCGGTCCGTTATATGGGCTATAAAAAGGTGAAAATCAGACCTTGATGCAAGTTATTCACGGTTTGTTGCTCACAGCTGTGTTACGGGTAATTTGAATGAACGCGGCAAAACCTTCAATAATTATGTGAACGCGTGGGCGGGATGTCAATAGTGACAGGCATGGATGATGCAACTTTAACATTTTAAACTAGAGTACCAAATTGTTACACATTAAAACAGTTTACGTCGGAAACCCTCTTTGTTAGGAAACTGTACAAGCTGCACTCTTTTCAGGATGGATGAAGTTGTGAAGTCCTACCTGAATTTTCCCGTAAATAGATGCTGATAATGAATAAAAATAAACTGAAGCCTAACAAAATGTTAGTCGGAATTTGAGGAAATTAAAAAGTTAAAACGCACCTGATTCTGCCCGAAGGTAGCCTAAATGGTCGTATGTTGCCCTTTCGAGCCACTCTTTAGACCGGTCTCTGAATTCAGATAAATCACATTCTAACTTGCCGGTGGCTTTGACTTGTTATGGGAACCCGAAGAAAGTGGCGCATTTCCGGGTGCTAGTGGTTTTCCTACCAACGCGGCTAGTTAATCTGGAAAGCAGAATAGACTTTTGGTAGAACTTGAAAAACAAGCCTGTAAACCTGTCTGGGGCTGAAGAAAAACATGGGTATCCATAGACTAAAGGCCCTTCAAATTAAACTCTGGACCTAAAGCCAGTTTCGCTGCTTAGTTTCTTATTCTATCCCCTCTAATCAGGGAATGATTATGATCAGGGACAACAGGTAGGATAAATGAATTATTAGGTACAACAAAAAACAGCAGTAGGTTAATCCAGACCTCATTGGGTAATATTTGAATATCCCTGGTATCAAATCAAATCCCTGGAATCAAATTCAGGTTCAAGTGGGCAGACTGTTTTAGTTGCCATACACTAGCCTACTGAATATAATGCATTGAGTATATTTATGTATAGACCATTATCTTGCAAGCAGTATTATTTCATTGTATGAATAGGAGATGTATACTCAAGAAAATATATAAATGTAACATGCATCAATTTCAAACATTTTACTGAGTTACAGTTCATAGAAGGAAATCATTTAATCGAAATGAATTCATTAGACCCTAATCTATGGATTTCACACGACTGGGCAGGGGTGCAGCCATGGATGGGCCTGGGAGGGCATAAACCCACCCACTGGGGAGCCAGGCCCAGCCAATCAAGAATGAGTTTTTCCCCACAAAAGGGCTTTATTACAGACAGTTATACTGTCAGCACCCCCTCTACCCCTCCTCAGATAATCCCGCAGGCGAAGAAGCCGGATGTGGAGCTCATGGGCTGGCGTGGTTACACAAAGTCTGCGGTTGTCAGGCCGGTTGGATGTTCTGATAAGTTCTCAAAAATGACGTTTGAGGCGTCGTATGGTAGAGAAATTAACATCCAATTCTCTGGCAACAGTTATGTTGGACATTCCTGCACTGCATGCCAATTGCACACTCCCTCAACTTGAGATCTGTGACATTGTGTTGTGTGACAAAACTGTACATTTTAGAGTGGTCTTTTATTGCCCCAGCACAAGGTCCACCTGTGTAACGATGATGCTGTTCAATCAGCTTCTTGATATGCCACACCTGTCAGGTGGATTGATTATCTTGGCAAAGGAGAAATGCTCACTAACAGGGATGGAAACAAACATTTTTGAGAAATAAGCTTGTTGTGTGTATCAAACATTTTTGGGATCTTTTATTTCAGCTCATGAAACACGGGACCAATACTTTACATGTTGAGTTTATATTTTTATTCAGTAGTAGATATCTTGAAGTAAACACACACGCCGGTCCTTCTCTCCTTTTCTCAGGTGTCTGTTTCTCTCACACCCCACCCATCTCTCTTCCCCTTTGTGACCCTCACAGCTGTGTGGCACCACGCTTGGTGAACTCCAGTCTGTCACCTGGGTGTTTCAGGGTCCCAGTTTAGCATCTCTGATGATTCAGATAGACAGTTTAAGTAGCTCAGGGACTGCAGGGACTGTTCCTATACACTTTCATGATCTAATTCTCACTACTTTGTTTCAGCTGAGGAGAAACTGCCTTTTTGCATAAGCCAGCTGGTGGCTGGTAACCATACAATGTTTCAACCACATGAACACAATTTCCATTTGATTTGACTAAATGGTGAGAATGATCAAATAATGAGAATTTAATCGCAATTTAATTTATATTATATACCTTGTTCACAGCAGTAGTACTTCAATTATTTAATATTGTCAGTCATTCACTGCCACTCATCACACATTATCATTGTTTGTGTTGGTAATGTATATAACAAAACTTTTCAAGAATTGCATAAAACAATGAGTTCTTAACCAAAATAACAAATTGCTCTTTGTGGTTTCTTATAGCTGTTCCCGGGCACCTCCCCCTAAATACTTTAGTGTATCTTGCTAACTGAACTTGTTTATAGGGGAGAGAGTTTAAGAATGTGTTTTTATCAGGCGTATCTAGAAAAATGAGCATTGGGCACAGTAGTTCAAAGCTACCCAAGCTTGACTTCTACCCAGGATGCACCTGCACTCTGGTAAAGGCATTTCCCTGATATAGCATCTTGATTAACCCTAAAAAGGACCAATATATCATTGTGAAAGTGCAGTAACACGTTTAAAAACAACACACTACAGTGATGTACTGCAGATGTGGGAGAAAATGTCAAATTATGATTTGAAAAAGTCATTGAGTGACGTTTAGCCATGTATTGGTTTGGTGACAGTTGCTGATCATTGGACATTGAAACAACGGGAACACATTTCAGGGTACAGTACTTCAGGATGTGAATGGTTAATTTTTTAAAATTAACTTGTTTTGTGTGTTATTTTAAAAAATACATTTGTAAGGTTTTTTCTGACTTTATTGAACAGATAGAGAGAAAGGATGACAGTTATGAAAGATCGAGGTTGTGCCAAAGGGCAGTAGGCCAGATTCAAAACTATGCCTTGAACGTATAAGACAACATACCACAATTTCTTATTGTTGTGAGAAATATCAAAATGTAATATGATTTATTATCATTTATTTAATTACTCTTCTAAATACATGAATAAAGGTTTGAATGAGAGATGTGAAAAAACACAGCTGTGGCTGGAGCCTGCAACTTACTTTACTGTATAAACATTACAGAACATGTTTGCTGATTGACAGTGATCGTTGATGTCTGGCTTTGTCTTAGAATTGATTGTCTTGAAAGCCTGTCACATGCAAAAAAAGGGTTATCACCCAACCATGATTGTCATGTAAGTTCTGTCTCCCAAGTCCTTCTGTGATGTTTCCTACCATGTGTGAATTGTCTTCCATCCTGAAAAGATGACAGGCAAACTACACCTCCTGGTCTTGCTGGGCCTCTGTAGTATGTACTCAATAATCTAGCAATTCATTGGAACAAGGTATTTTACGTATAGAGATAATTATAACATCCATTGATTTAACATATTAGTGATTTATTGTCTTCCTTCTCTTTTCTCTATTAGATATATGGTCAGAGTCTAGAGGACATTCCCTCCAGTCCAGTCCTGAAAAAGCCTGCAGAACCTCTCAGCCTCTCCTGTAAGGGATCTGGCTTTACCTTTAGTAGCTACAACATGGCCTGGATACGTCAACCTGTAGGAAGAGCACTTGAATGGATAGGCATTATATGAAGTGATGCTGGTGGAACTGTATATACAAAAAGTGTTGAAGGACGGATAGAAGTCACCAGAGACAATTCTAACAGCATGTTGTATCTGAAGCTGTCTGGTCTGAGAGCAGAGGACTCAGCTGTCTATTATTGTGCAAGAGAGGCACAGTGGTGTGAGTGGAGGATCTGTACAAACGCCCCTTAGAGAATCTAACTGGTAGCATAGTCAAGAGAGGGCAGAAGAGCATCAGTACAGCACAGTCAACAGACGGCAGTAGAGCATCAGTACAGCACAGTCAACAGAGAGCAGTAGAGCATCAGTACAGCACAGTCAACAGACGGCAGTAGAGCATCAGTACAGCACAGTCAACAGAGAGCAGTAGAGCATCAGTACAGCACAGTCAACAGAGGGCAGTAGAGCACAGTCAACAGAGGGCAGTAGAGCATCAGTACAGCACAGTCAAGAGGGCAGTAGAGCATCAGTACAGCACAGTCAGAGGGCAGTAGAGCATCAGTACAGCACAGTCAGCAGAGGGCAGAAGAGCATCAGTACAGCACAGTCAGCAGAGGGCAGAAGAGCATCAGTACAGCACAGTCAGCAGAGGGCAGAAGAGCATCAGTACAGCACAGTCAGCAGAGGGCAGAAGAGCATCAGTACAGCACAGTCAGCAGAGGGCAGAAGAGCATCAGTACAGCACAGTCAGCAGAGGGCAGAAGAGCTTCAGTACAGCACAGTCAGCAGAGGGCAGAAGAGCATCAGTACAGCACAGTCAGCAGAGGGCAGAAGAGCATCAGTACAGCACAGTCAGCAGAGGGCAGAAGAGCATCAGTACAGCACAGTCAGCAGAGGGCAGAAGAGCATCAGTACAGCACAGTCAGCAGAGGGCAGAAGAGCATCAGTACAGCACAGTCAGCAGAGGGCAGAAGAGCATCAGTACAGCACAGTCAGCAGAGGGCAGAAGAGCATCAGTACAGCACAGTCAGCAGAGGGCAGAAGAGCATCAGTACAGCACAGTCAAAAGAGGGCAGTAGAGCATCAATTTCCTGAGAACTAAAGCAACCAGTAAACCATCACCTGAACTACTATTAACATGAGCATTGTGCTATAGGCAAGAGTAGAAAGTTAGAAGTTAGAAAAATGTATGAAAGTTTCACTCCACAATATATACTGATACATTGTTTGACATTACAAAATGCAGATTTAAGAACCACAATGTGGACCATTCAGAGTTTTGAGACATTGTAGGTAATCATATACAAACATAGTACAGTATGTAATTTGGTATCAGCTATAATACATTATAAAACGGGTTGTTTGGATCCTGAATGCTCATTGGACAAGCAGCGTTCCAAGCCGTGCTGACAGTTCCATCTGAAAATGTTCCATCTGAAAATGATCACTGCACCTCCATAACAATATCATGTTCATGTTGCTGTCCTAATCATCTCTTATATTTATCTCAACTCGCACAATATTTCCCCTAGTTTCTAGCCCAACATTTAGTTTGGTATAGCGGGGGTTAATAGAAGCCTTCCTGTCTGCCTATCAGACCTCTGAAGATTTCTTTCACTTTTGAAATGTAAATTCCCCTGTAGAGAGAATGCATCAACCAATGGTTGTGTGCCACGTCATCGACTGTGTCATCGACAGTCGATGAGTCGATGAGATCCTATTAAATCACTAGTTCCTAATTCTATATAGATTTCTATAACATACAATGTGTTTAGCTGATAGGTAAAATACCTATCCAGGTTCTGTAATATTCGACAGGCATCAGCAACGCCTGGGCTATCACTTCGGGCTGAACAACGTCAGTAACCTGTGACTGTATTCAGCACATAACACGGCCTCTTGTACCTTACTGCTTAATTACATCATCTATACACATGTATGCAGAAACAAAACCAAGTACAGGCTATGTGAGGTGTTGAATCTCATTAAACTGTTTTCATTCATGACAGAAAGTATACATGTAAAAGGGCCTCTTTTAGTTTATTATTGATTTTTCTTAACTGCCTCATTGGAAACATGTCCTTTGAAAACTACTATACTGTTTTTGTCACCCATGACCTTAATGGAAACACTTTTCAATACATTCTTTCCTTGGGAAATGGATGTCTCTACAGTATATACCATTTAAATGAACCCACAATTAAATGAAATCATGAAGGTTATCAATATTTAGAAAATCATCATGTTCCCCACAGTTCCTCCAGTCCTTCAGTCAGTTATGTGTTTGAGCTATGACCTCCTGGTGAGGTCATGTGATAACGGACAACTCCTGGCCCTACCTATGAGCCCTACATTGACCACTGACCTCATTCATCAGCCCCTCCTCCATGACATCATGATGTAAATCCAGATCCCTCAGAGTTCATATTTACTTCTGTTCTCCTGCTGACTTGTTGTCTTGTGTGGAGCAGCTGAGTTCATATCTCCACCCTCAGTATGACAGGAAAACTCTCCCTCCTAGTGCTCTCTCTCTGTCTGCCCTGTCAGTTCTACTGTACTTAATCAGCTGATCTTAGTGAAATTCGTGAACATGGACAATGGATTTTTTAAAACACTCTTATCTTGCCTTCAATTTTCTGTTTTCCTTTTTTTCTCTAGCATTTCATTTTCTTTCTCTCTCTCCATCTGGTTTCAATGGCCGGAGTCGGGAGTCCATTCCCTCCAGTTAAGTCGAGAAAAAGCCTGGAGAAACTCAGTCTCTCCTGTAAGGGATCTGGGTAAACTTTTAGTAGCTACACCCAGGTTGGATAAGACAAACTGCAAGGAAAGCATTGGAATGGATAGGTTACTCTGGATTAGGCCTAGGTAACCATGAACTTTTAGCATTTTTACCTAGGCCTGGAAATGCCTAACGATAATTCCAACAGCATTATGACTCTGAAGCTTTCTGTTCTGAGAACAGAGGACTGCTGTGTATTACTGTGTAAGAGAGACAGTGGTGTGAGTGTGTGGAGTGTCTGTACAAAATGTCTCAGACAATCTAACTGGCAGCAGAGTCAACAGAGGGCAGTAGAGCATCAGTACAACAGAGTCAACAGAGGGCAGTAGAGCATCAGTACAACAGAGTCAACAGAGGGCAGGCAGTAAGAGCATCAGTACAACAGAGTCAACCGAGGGCAGTAGAGCATCAGTACAACAGAGTCAACAGAGGGCAGTAGAGCATCAGTACAACAGAGTCAACAGAGGGCAGTAGAGCATCAGTACAACAGAGTCAACAGAGGGCAGTAGAGCATCAGTACAACAGAGTCAACAGAGGGCAGTAAGAGCATCAGTACAACAGAGTCAACAGAGGGCAGTAGAGCATCAGTACAACAGAGTCAACAGAGGGCAGTAGAGCATCAGTACAACAGAGTCAACAGAAGGCAGTAGAGCATCAGTACAACAGAGTCAACAGAGGGCAGTAGAGCATCAGTACAACAGAGTCAACAGAGGGCAGTAGAGCATCAGTACAACAGAGTCAACAGAGGGCAGTAGAGCATCAGTACAACAGAGTCAGAGGGCAGTAGAGCATCAGTACAACAGAGTCAACAGAGGGCAGTAGAGCATCAGTACAACAGAGTCAACAGAGGGCAGTAGAGCATCAGTACAACAGAGTCAACAGAGCATCAGTACAACAGGGTCAACAGAGGGCAGTAGAGCATCAGTACAACAGAGTCAACAGAGGGCAGTAGAGCATCAGTACAACAGAGTCAACAGAGCATCAGTACAACAGGGTCAACAGAGGGCAGTAGAGCATCAGTACAGCAGAGTCAACAGAAGGCAGTAGAGCATCAGTACAACAGTCAACAGAGCATCAGTACAACAGGGTCAACAGAGGGCAGTAGAGCATCAGTACAACAGAGTCAACAGAGGGCAGTAGAGCATCAGTACAACAGAGTCAACAGAGGGCAGTAGAGCATCAGTACAACAGAGTCAACAGAGGGCAGTAGAGCATCAGTACAACAGAGTCAACAGAGTCAACAGAGGGCAGTAGAGCATCAGTACAGCAGAGTCAACAGAAGGCAGTAGAGCATCAGTACAACAGAGTCAACAGAGGGCAGTAGAGCATCAGTACAACAGAGTCAACAGAGGGCAGTAGAGCATCAGTACAACAGAGTCAACAGAAGGCAGTAGAGCATCAGTACAACAGAGTCAACAGAGCATCAGTACAACAGGGTCAACAGAGGGCAGTAGAGCATCAGAACAACAGAGTCAACAGAGGGCAGTAGAGCATCAGTACAACAGAGTCAACAGAGGGCAGTAGAGCATCAGTACAACAGAGTCAACAGAGGGCAGTAGAGCATCAGTACAACAGAGTCAACAGAAGGCAGTAGAGCATCAGTACAACAGTGTCAGAGGGCAGTAGAGCATCAGTACAACAGAGTCAACAGAGGGCAGTAGAGCATCAGTACAACAGAGTCAACAGAGGGCAGTAGAGCATCAGTACAACAGAGTCAACAGAGGGCAGTAGAGCATCAGTACAACAGAGTCAACAGAGCATCAGTACAACAGGGTCAACAGAGGGCAGTAGAGCATCAGTACAACAGAGTCAACAGAGGGCAGTAGAGCATCAGTACAACAGAGTCAACAGAGGGCAGTAGAGCATCAGTACAACAGAGTCAACAGAAGGCAGTAGAGCATCAGTACAACAGAGTCAACAGAAGGCAGTAGAGCATCAGTACAACAGAGTCAACAGAGGGCAGTAGAGCATCAGTACAACAGAGTCAACAGAGGGCAGTAGAGCATCAGTACCGCAGAGTCAACAGAGGGCAGTAGAGCATCAGTACAACAGAGTCAACAGAGGGCAGTAGAGCATCAGTACAACAGAGTCAACAGAGGGCAGTAGAGCATCAGTACAACAGAGTCAACAGAGGGCAGTAGAGCATCAGTACAACAGAGTCAACAGAGCATCAGTACAACAGGGTCAACAGAGGGCAGTAGAGCATCAGTACAGCAGGGTCAACAGAGGGCAGTAGAGCATCAGTACAGCAGAGTCAACAGAAGGCAGTAGAGCATCAGTACAACAGTCAACAGAGCATCAGTACAACAGGATCAACAGAGGGCAGTAGAGCATCAGTACAACAGAGTCAACAGAAGGCAGTAGAGCATCAGTACAACAGATTCAACAGAGCATCAGTACAACAGGGTCAACAGAAGGCAGTAGAGCATCAGTACAACAGAGTCAACAGAGCATCAGTACAACAGGGTCAACAGAAGGCAGTAGAGCATCACTACAACAGAGTCAACAGAAGGCAGTAGAGCATCAGTACAACAGAGTCAGAGGGCAGTAGAGCATCAGTACAACAGAGTCAACAGAGCATCAGTACAACAGCGTCAACAGAGGGCAGTAGAGCATCAGTACAACAGAGTCAACAGAGGGCAGTAGAGCATCAGTACAACAGAGTCAACAGAAGGCAGTAGAGCATCAGTAAAACAGAGTCAGAGGGCAGTAGAGCATCAGTACAACAGAGTCAACAGAGGGCAGTAGAGCATCAGTACAACAGAGTCAACAGAGGGCAGTAGAGCATCAGTACAACAGAGTCAACAGAGGGCAGTAGAGCATCAGTACAACAGAGTCAACAGAGCATCAGTACAACAGGGTCAACAGAGGGCAGTAGAGCATCAGTACAACAGAGTCAACAGAGGGCAGTAGAGCATCAGTACAACAGAGTCAACAGAGGGCAGTAAGAGCATCAGTACAACAGAGTCAACAGAGGGCAGTAGAGCATCAGTACAACAGAGTCAACAGAGGGCAGTAGAGCATCAGTACAACAGAGTCAACAGAAGGCAGTAGAGCATCAGTACAACAGAGTCAACAGAAGGCAGTAGAGCATCAGTACAACAGAGTCAACAGAGGGCAGTAGAGCATCAGTACCGCAGAGTCAACAGAGGGCAGTAGAGCATCAGTACAACAGAGTCAACAGAAGGCAGTAGAGCATCAGTACAACAGAGTCAACAGAGGGCATTAGAGCATCAGTACAACAGAGTCAACAGAGGGCAGTAGAGCATCAGTACAACAGAGTCAACAGAGCATCAGTACAACAGGGTCAACAGAGGGCGGTAGAGCATCAGTACAGCAGGGTCAACAGAGGGCAGTAGAGCATCAGTACAGCAGAGTCAACAGAAGGCAGTAGAGCATCAGTACAACAGTCAACAGAGCATCAGTACAACAGGATCAACAGAGGGCAGTAGAGCATCAGTACAACAGAGTCAACAGAAGGCAGTAGAGCATCAGTACAACAGAGTCAACAGAGCATCAGTACAACAGGGTCAACAGAAGGCAGTAGAGCATCAGTACAACAGAGTCAACAGAAGGCAGTAGAGCATCAGTACAACAGAGTCAACAGAGGGCAGTAGAGCATCAGTACAACAGAGTCAACAGAGCATCAGTACAACAGCGTCAACAGAGGGCAGTAGAGCATCAGTACAACATAGTCAACAGAGGGCAGTAGAGCATCAGTACAACAGAGTCAACAGAGGGCAGTAGAGCATCAGTACAACAGAGTCAACAGAGGGCAGTAGAGCATCAGTACAACAGAGTCAACAGAAGGCAGTAGAGCATCAGTACAACAGAGTCAACAGAGGGCAGTAGAGCATCAGTACAACAGAGTCAGAGGGCAGTAGAGCATCAGTACAACAGAGTCAACAGAGGACAGTAGAGCATCAGTACAACAGAGTCAACAGAGCATCAGTACAACAGGGTCAACAGAGGGCAGTAGAGCATCAGTACAACAGAGTCAACAGAGGGCAGTAGAGCATCAGTACAGCAGAGTCAACAGAAGGCAGTAGAGCATCAGTACAACAGAGTCAGAGGGCAGTAGAGCATCAGTACAACAGAGTCAACAGAGGGCAGTAGAGCATCAGTACAACAGAGTCAACAGAAGGCAGTAGAGCATCAGTACAACAGAGTCAACAGAGCATCAGTACAACAGGGTCAACAGAGGGCAGTAGAGCATCAGTACAACAGAGTCAACAGAAGGCAGTAGAGCATCAGTACAACAGAGTCAACAGAGCATCAGTACAACAGGGTCAACAGAGGGCAGTAGAGCATCAGTACAACAGAGTCAACAGAGGGCAGTAGAGCATCAGTACAACAGAGTCAACAGAGGGCAGTAGAGCATCAGTACAACAGAGTCAACAGAAGGCAGTAGAGCATCAGTACAACAGAGTCAACAGAGGGCAGTAGAGCATCAGTACAACAGAGTCAACAGAGGGCAGTAGAGCATCAGTACAACAGAGTCAACAGAAGGCAGTAGAGCATCAGTACAACAGAGTCAACAGAGCATCAGTACAACAGGGTCAACAGAGGGCAGTAGAGCATCAGTACAACAGAGTCAACAGAGGGCAGTAGAGCATCAGTACAACAGAGTCAACAGAGCATCAGTACAACAGGGTCAACAGAGGGCAGTAGAGCATCAGTACAACAGAGTCAACAGAGCATCAGTACAACAGGGTCAACAGAGGGCAGTAGAGCATCAGTACAACAGAGTCAACAGAGGGCAGTAGAGCATCAGTACAACAGAGTTAACAGAGGGCAGTAGAGCATCAGTACAACAGAGTCAACAGAGGGCAGTAGAGCATCAGTACAGCAGAGTCAACAGAAGGCAGTAGAGCATCAGTACAACAGAGTCAACAGAGGGCAGTAGAGCATCAGTACAACAGAGTCAACAGAAGGCAGTAGAGCATCAGTACAACAGAGTCAACAGAGCATCAGTACAACAGGGTCAACAGAGGGCAGTAGAGCATCAGTACAACAGAGTCAACAGAAGGCAGTAGAGCATCAGTACAACAGAGTCAACAGAGCATCAGTACAACAGGGTCAGAGGGCAGTAGAGCATCAGTACAGCAGAGTCAACAGAAGGCAGTAGAGCATCAGTACAACAGAGTCAACAGAGGGCAGTAGAGCATCAGTACAACAGAGTCAACAGAAGGCAGTAGAGCATCAGTACAACAGAGTCAACAGAGGGCAGTAGAGCATCAGTACAACAGAGTCAACAGAGGGCAGTAGAGCATCAGTACAACAGAGTCAACAGAAGGCAGTAGAGCATCAGTACAACAGAGTCAACAGAGCATCAGTACAACAGGGTCAACAGAGGGCAGTAGAGCATCAGTACAACAGAGTCAACAGAGGGCAGTAGAGCATCAGTACAACAGAGTCAACAGAGCATCAGTACAACAGGGTCAACAGAGGGCAGTAGAGCATCAGTACAACAGAGTCAACAGAGGGCAGTAGAGCATCAGTACAACAGAGTCAACAGAGCATCAGTACAACAGGGTCAACAGAGGGCAGTAGAGCATCAGTACAACAGAGTCAACAGAGGGCAGTAGAGCATCAGTACAACAGAGTCAACAGAGGGCAGTAGAGCATCAGTACAACAGAGTCAACAGAAGGCAGTAGAGCATCAGTACAACAGAGTCAACAGAGGGCAGTAGAGCATCAGTACAACAGAGTCAACAGAGGGCAGTAGAGCATCAGTACAGCAGAGTCAACAGAAGGCAGTAGAGCATCAGTACAACAGAGTCAACAGAGGGCAGTAGAGCATCAGTACAACAGAGTCAACAGAGGGCAGTAGAGCATCAGTACAACAGAGTCAACAGAAGGCAGTAGAGCATCAGTACAACAGAGTCAACAGAGCATTAGTACAACAGGGTCAACAGAGGGCAGTAGAGCATCAGTACAACAGAGTCAACAGAAGGCAGTAGAGCATCAGTACAACAGAGTCAACAGAGCATCAGTACAACAGGGTCAACAGAGGGCAGTAGAGCATCAGTACAACAGAGTCAACAGAGGGCAGTAGAGCATCAGTACAACAGAGTCAACAGAGGGCAGTAGAGCATCAGTACAACAGAGTCAACAGAAGGCAGTAGAGCATCAGTACAACAGAGTCAACAGAGGGCAGTAGAGCATCAGTACAACAGAGTCAACAGAGGGCAGTAGAGCATCAGTACAACAGAGTCAACAGAAGGCAGTAGAGCATCAGTACAACAGAGTCAACAGAGCATCAGTACAACAGGGTCAACAGAGGGCAGTAGAGCATCAGTACAACAGAGTCAACAGAGGGCAGTAGAGCATCAGTACAACAGAGTCAACAGAGCATCAGTACAACAGGGTCAACAGAGGGCAGTAGAGCATCAGTACAACAGAGTCAACAGAGCATCAGTACAACAGGGTCAACAGAGGGCAGTAGAGCATCAGTACAACAGAGTCAACAGAGGGCAGTAGAGCATCAGTACAACAGAGTCAACAGAGGGCAGTAGAGCATCAGTACAACAGAGTCAACAGAAGGCAGTAGAGCATCAGTACAACAGAGTCAACAGAGGGCAGTAGAGCATCAGTACAACAGAGTCAACAGAGGGCAGTAGAGCATCAGTACAGCAGAGTCAACAGAAGGCAGTAGAGCATCAGTACAACAGAGTCAACAGAGGGCAGTAGAGCATCAGTACAACAGAGTCAACAGAAGGCAGTAGAGCATCAGTACAACAGAGTCAACAGAGCATCAGTACAACAGGGTCAACAGAGGGCAGTAGAGCATCAGTACAACAGAGTCAACAGAAGGCAGTAGAGCATCAGTACAACAGAGTCAACAGAGCATCAGTACAACAGGGTCAACAGAGGGCAGTAGAGCATCAGTACAGCAGAGTCAACAGAAGGCAGTAGAGCATCAGTACAACAGAGTCAACAGAGGGCAGTAGAGCATCAGTACAACAGAGTCAACAGAAGGCAGTAGAGCATCAGTACAACAGAGTCAACAGAGCATCAGTACAACAGGGTCAACAGAGGGCAGTAGAGCATCAGTACAACATAGTCAACAGAGGGAAGTAGAGCATCAGTACAACAGAGTCAACTGAAGGCAGTAGAGCATCAGTACAACAGAGTCAACAGAAGGCAGTAGAGCATCAGTACAACAGAGTCAACAGAGGTCAGTAGAGCATCAGTACAACAGAGTCAACAGAAGGCAGTAGAGCATCAGTACAACAGAGTCAACAGAGCATCAGTACAACAGGGTCAACAGAGGGCAGTAGAGCATCAGTACAACAGAGTCAACAGAGGGCAGTAGAGCATCAGTACAACAGAGTCAACAGAGGGCAGTAGAGCATCAGAACAACAGAGTCAACAGAGGGCAGTAGAGCATCAGTACAACAGAGTCAACAGAGGGCAGTAGAGCATCAGAACAACAGAGTCAGAGGGCAGTAGAGCATCAGTACAACAGAGTCAACAGAGGGCAGTAGAGCATCAGTACAACAGAGTCAACAGAGGGCAGTAGAGCATCAGTACAACAGAGTCAACAGAAGGCAGTAGAGCATCAGTACAACAGAGTCAGAGGACAGTAGAGCATCAGTACAACAGAGTCAACAGAGGGCAGTAGAGCATCAGTACAACAGAGTCAACAGAGGGCAGTAGAGCATCAGTACAACAGAGTCAACAGAGGGCAGTAGAGCATCAGTACAAAAGAGTCAACAGAGCATCAGTACAACAGGGTCAACAGAGGGCAGTAGAGCATCAGTACAACAGAGTCAACAGAGGGCAGTAGAGCATCAGTACAACAGAGTCAACAGAGGGCAGTAGAGCATCAGTACAACAGAGTCAACAGAGGGCAGTAGAGCATCAGAACAACAGAGTCAACAGAGGGCAGTAGAGCATCAGTACAACAGAGTCAACAGAGGGCAGTAGAGCATCAGTACAACAGAGTCAACAGAGGGCAGTAGAGCATCAGTACAACAGAGTCAACAGAAGGCAGTAGAGCATCAGTACAACAGAGTCAGAGGACAGTAGAGCATCAGTACAACAGAGTCAACAGAGGGCAGTAGAGCATCAGTACAACAGAGTCAACAGAGGGCAGTAGAGCATCAGTACAACAGAGTCAACAGAGGGCAGTAGAGCATCAGTACAACAGAGTCAACAGAGCATCAGTACAACAGGGTCAACAGAGGGCAGTAGAGCATCAGTACAACAGAGTCAACAGAGGGCAGTAGAGCATCAGTACAACAGAGTCAACAGAGGGCAGTAAGAGCATCAGTACAACAGAGTCAACAGAGGGCAGTAGAGCATCAGTACAACAGAGTCAACAGAAGGCAGTAGAGCATCAGTACAACAGAGTCAACAGAGGGCAGTAGAGCATCAGTACAACAGAGTCAACAGAGGGCAGTAGAGCATCAGTACAACAGAGTCAACAGAGGGCAGTAGAGCATCAGTACCGCAGAGTCAACAGAGGGCAGTAGAGCATCAGTACAACAGAGTCAACAGAAGGCAGTAGAGCATCAGTACAACAGAGTCAACAGAGGGCATTAGAGCATCAGTACAACAGAGTCAACAGAGGGCAGTAGAGCATCAGTACAACAGAGTCAACAGAGCATCAGTACAACAGGGTCAACAGAGGGCGGTAGAGCATCAGTACAGCAGGGTCAACAGAGGGCAGTAGAGCATCAGTACAGCAGAGTCAACAGAAGGCAGTAGAGCATCAGTACAACAGTCAACAGAGCATCAGTACAACAGGATCAACAGAGGGCAGTAGAGCATCAGTACAACAGAGTCAACAGAAGGCAGTAGAGCATCAGTACAACAGAGTCAACAGAGCATCAGTACAACAGGGTCAACAGAAGGCAGTAGAGCATCAGTACAACAGAGTCAACAGAAGGCATTAGAGCATCAGTACAACAGAGTCAACAGAGGGCAGTAGAGCATCAGTACAACAGAGTCAACAGAGGGCAGTAGAGCATCAGTACAACAGAGTCAACAGAGCATCAGTACAACAGCGTCAACAGAGGGCAGTAGAGCATCAGTACAACAGAGTCAACAGAGGGCAGTAGAGCATCAGTACAACAGAGTCAACAGAAGGCAGTAGAGCATCAGTACAACAGAGTCAACAGAGGGCAGTAGAGCATCAGTACAACAGAGTCAACAGAGGGCAGTAGAGCATCAGTACAACAGAGTCAACAGAAGGCAGTAGAGCATCAGTACAACAGAGTCAACAGAAGGCAGTAGAGCATCAGTACAACAGAGTCAACAGAAGGCAGTAGAGCATCAGTACAACAGAGTCAACAGAGGGCAGTAGAGCATCAGTACAACAGAGTCAACAGAGGGCAGTAGAGCATCAGTACAACAGAGTCAACAGAGGGCAGTAGAGCATCAGTACCGCAGAGTCAACAGAGGGCAGTAGAGCATCAGTACAACAGAGTCAACAGAAGGCAGTAGAGCATCAGTACAACAGAGTCAACAGAGGGCATTAGAGCATCAGTACAACAGAGTCAACAGAGGGCAGTAGAGCATCAGTACAACAGAGTCAACAGAGCATCAGTACAACAGGGTCAACAGAGGGCGGTAGAGCATCAGTACAGCAGGGTCAACAGAGGGCAGTAGAGCATCAGTACAGCAGAGTCAACAGAAGGCAGTAGAGCATCAGTACAACAGTCAACAGAGCATCAGTACAACAGGATCAACAGAGGGCAGTAGAGCATCAGTACAACAGAGTCAACAGAAGGCAGTAGAGCATCAGTACAACAGAGTCAACAGAGCATCAGTACAACAGGGTCAACAGAAGGCAGTAGAGCATCAGTACAACAGAGTCAACAGAAGGCAGTAGAGCATCAGTACAACAGAGTCAACAGAGGGCAGTAGAGCATCAGTACAACAGAGTCAACAGAGGGCAGTAGAGCATCAGTACAACAGAGTCAACAGAGCATCAGTACAACAGCGTCAACAGAGGGCAGTAGAGCATCAGTACAACAGAGTCAACAGAGGGCAGTAGAGCATCAGTACAACAGAGTCAACAGAAGGCAGTAGAGCATCAGTACAACAGAGTCAACAGAGGGCAGTAGAGCATCAGTACAACAGAGTCAACAGAGGGCAGTAGAGCATCAGTACAACAGAGTCAACAGAGGGCAGTAGAGCATCAGAACAACAGAGTCAACAGAGGGCAGTAGAGCATCAGTACAACAGAGTCAACAGAGGGCAGTAGAGCATCAGAACAACAGAGTCAGAGGGCAGTAGAGCATCAGTACAACAGAGTCAACAGAGGGCAGTAGAGCATCAGTACAACAGAGTCAACAGAGGGCAGTAGAGCATCAGTACAACAGAGTCAACAGAGCATCAGTACAACAGGGTCAACAGAGGGCAGTAGAGCATCAGTACAACAGAGTCAACAGAGGGCAGTAGAGCATCAGTACAACAGAGTCAACAGAGGGCAGTAGAGCATCAGTACAACAGAGTCAACAGAGGGCAGTAGAGCATCAGTACAACAGAGTCAACAGAGGGCAGTAGAGCATCAGAACAACAGAGTCAACAGAGGGCAGTAGAGCATCAGTACAACAGAGTCAACAGAGGGCAGTAGAGCATCAGTACAACAGAGTCAACAGAGGGCAGTAGAGCATCAGTACAACAGAGTCAACAGAAGGCAGTAGAGCATCAGTACAACAGAGTCAACAGAGGGCAGTAGAGCATCAGTACAACAGAGTCAACAGAGCATCAGTACAACAGGGTCAACAGAGGGCAGTAGAGCATCAGTACAACAGAGTCAACAGAGGGCAGTAGAGCATCAGTACAACAGAGTCAACAGAGGGCAGTAAGAGCATCAGTACAACAGAGTCAACAGAGGGCAGTAGAGCATCAGTACAACAGAGTCAACAGAGGGCAGTAGAGCATCAGTACAACAGAGTCAACAGAAGGCAGTAGAGCATCAGTACAACAGAGTCAACAGAGGGCAGTAGAGCATCAGTACAACAGAGTCAACAGAGGGCAGTAGAGCATCAGTACTGCAGAGTCAACAGAGGGCAGTAGAGCATCAGTACAACAGAGTCAACAGAAGGCAGTAGAGCATCAGTACAACAGAGTCAGAGGGCAGTAGAGCATCAGTACAACAGAGTCAACAGAGGGCAGTAGAGCATCAGTACAACAGAGTCAACAGAGCATCAGTACAACAGGGTCAACAGAGGGCAGTAGAGCATCAGTACAACAGAGTCAACAGAGGGCAGTAGAGCATCAGTACAACAGAGTCAACAGAGGGCAGTAAGAGCATCAGTACAACAGAGTCAACAGAGGGCAGTAGAGCATCAGTACAACAGAGTCAACAGAGGGCAGTAGAGCATCAGTACAACAGAGTCAACAGAAGGCAGTAGAGCATCAGTACAACAGAGTCAACAGAAGGCAGTAGAGCATCAGTACAACAGAGTCAACAGAGGGCAGTAGAGCATCAGTACAACAGAGTCAACAGAGGGCAGTAGAGCATCAGTACCGCAGAGTCAACAGAGGGCAGTAGAGCATCAGTACAACAGAGTCAACAGAAGGCAGTAGAGCATCAGTACAACAGAGTCAACAGAGGGCATTAGAGCATCAGTACAACAGAGTCAACAGAGGGCAGTAGAGCATCAGTACAACAGAGTCAACAGAGCATCAGTACAACAGGGTCAACAGAGGGCGGTAGAGCATCAGTACAGCAGGGTCAACAGAGGGCAGTAGAGCATCAGTACAGCAGAGTCAACAGAAGGCAGTAGAGCATCAGTACAACAGTCAACAGAGCATCAGTACAACAGGATCAACAGAGGGCAGTAGAGCATCAGTACAACAGAGTCAACAGAAGGCAGTAGAGCATCAGTACAACAGAGTCAACAGAGCATCAGTACAACAGGGTCAACAGAAGGCAGTAGAGCATCAGTACAACAGAGTCAACAGAAGGCAGTAGAGCATCAGTACAACAGAGTCAACAGAGGGCAGTAGAGCATCAGTACAACAGAGTCAACAGAGGGCAGTAGAGCATCAGAACAACAGAGTCAACAGAGGGCAGTAGAGCATCAGTACAACAGAGTCAACAGAGGGCAGTAGAGCATCAGAACAACAGAGTCAGAGGGCAGTAGAGCATCAGTACAACAGAGTCAACAGAGGGCAGTAGAGCATCAGTACAACAGAGTCAACAGAGGGCAGTAGAGCATCAGTACAACAGAGTCAACAGAGCATCAGTACAACAGGGTCAACAGAGGGCAGTAGAGCATCAGTACAACAGAGTCAACAGAGGGCAGTAGAGCATCAGTACAACAGAGTCAACAGAGGGCAGTAGAGCATCAGTACAACAGAGTCAACAGAGGGCAGTAGAGCATCAGTACAACAGAGTCAACAGAGGGCAGTAGAGCATCAGAACAACAGAGTCAACAGAGGGCAGTAGAGCATCAGTACAACAGAGTCAACAGAGGGCAGTAGAGCATCAGTACAACAGAGTCAACAGAGGGCAGTAGAGCATCAGTACAACAGAGTCAACAGAAGGCAGTAGAGCATCAGTACAACAGAGTCAACAGAGGGCAGTAGAGCATCAGTACAACAGAGTCAACAGAGCATCAGTACAACAGGGTCAACAGAGGGCAGTAGAGCATCAGTACAACAGAGTCAACAGAGGGCAGTAGAGCATCAGTACAACAGAGTCAACAGAGGGCAGTAAGAGCATCAGTACAACAGAGTCAACAGAGGGCAGTAGAGCATCAGTACAACAGAGTCAACAGAGGGCAGTAGAGCATCAGTACAACAGAGTCAACAGAAGGCAGTAGAGCATCAGTACAACAGAGTCAACAGAGGGCAGTAGAGCATCAGTACAACAGAGTCAACAGAGGGCAGTAGAGCATCAGTACTGCAGAGTCAACAGAGGGCAGTAGAGCATCAGTACAACAGAGTCAACAGAAGGCAGTAGAGCATCAGTACAACAGAGTCAACAGAGGGCATTAGAGCATCAGTACAACAGAGTCAACAGAGGGCAGTAGAGCATCAGTACAACAGAGTCAACAGAGCATCAGTACAACAGGGTCAACAGAGGGCAGTAGAGCATCAGTACAGCAGGGTCAACAGAGGGCAGTAGAGCATCAGTACAGCAGAGTCAACAGAAGGCAGTAGAGCATCAGTACAACAGTCAACAGAGCATCAGTACAACAGGATCAACAGAGGGCAGTAGAGCATCAGTACAACAGAGTCAACAGAAGGCAGTAGAGCATCAGTACAACAGAGTCAACAGAGCATCAGTACAACAGGGTCAACAGAAGGCAGTAGAGCATCAGTACAACAGAGTCAACAGAAGGCAGTAGAGCATCAGTACAACAGAGTCAACAGAGGGCAGTAGAGCATCAGTACAACTGAGTCAACAGAGGGCAGTAGAGCATCAGTACAACAGAGTCAACAGAGCATCAGTACAACAGCGTCAACAGAGGGCAGTAGAGCATCAGTACAACAGAGTCAACAGAGGGCAGTAGAGCATCAGTACAACAGAGTCAACAGAAGGCAGTAGAGCATCAGTACAACATAGTCAACAGAGGGCAGTAGAGCATCAGTACAACAGAGTCAACAGAAGGCAGTAGAGCATCAGTACAACAGAGTCAACAGAGGGCAGTAGAGCATCAGTACAACAGAGTCAACAGAGGGCAGTAGAGCATCAGTACAACAGAGTCAACAGAGGGCAGTAGAGCATCAGTACAACAGAGTCAACAGAAGGCAGTAGAGCATCAGTACAACAGAGTCAACAGAGCATCAGTACAACAGGGTCAACAGAGGGCAGTAGAGCATCAGTACAACAGAGTCAACAGAGGGCAGTAGAGCATCAGTACAACAGAGTCAACAGAGGGCAGTAGAGCATCAGTACAACAGAGTCAACAGAAGGCAGTAGAGCATCAGTACAACAGAGTCAACAGAGGGCAGTAGAGCATCAGTACAGCAGAGTCAACAGAAGGCAGTAGAGCATCAGTACAACAGAGTCAACAGAGGGCAGTAGAGCATCAGTACAACAGAGTCAACAGAAGGCAGTAGAGCATCAGTACAACAGAGTCAACAGAGCATCAGTACAACAGGGTCAACAGAGGGCAGTAGAGCATCAGTACAACATAGTCAACAGAGGGAAGTAGAGCATCAGTACAACAGAGTCAACTGAAGGCAGTAGAGCATCAGTACAACAGAGTCAACAGAAGGCAGTAGAGCATCAGTACAACAGAGTCAACAGAGGGCAGTAGAGCATCAGTACAACATAGTCAACAGAGGGAAGTAGAGCATCAGTACAACAGAGTCAACTGAAGGCAGTAGAGCATCAGTACAACAGAGTCAACAGAAGGCAGTAGAGCATCAGTACAACAGAGTCAACAGAAGGCAGTAGAGCATCAGTACAACAGAGTCAACAGAGGTCAGTAGAGCATCAGTACAACAGAGTCAACAGAGGGCAGTAGAGCATCAGTACAACAGAGTCAACAGAAAGCAGTAGAGCATCAGTACAACAGAGTCAACAGAGGGCAGTAGAGCATCAGTACAACAGAGTCAACAGAGGGCAGTAGAGCATCAGAACAACAGAGTCAACAGAGGGCAGTAGAGCATCAGTACAACAGAGTCAACAGAGGGCAGTAGAGCATCAGTACAACAGAGTCAACAGAGGGCAGTAGAGCATCAGTACAACAGAGTCAACAGAAGGCAGTAGAGCATCAGTACAACAGAGTCAGAGGACAGTAGAGCATCAGTACAACAGAGTCAACAGAGGGCAGTAGAGCATCAGTACAACAGAGTCAACAGAGGGCAGAAGAGCATCAGTACAACAGAGTCAACAGAGGGCAGTAGAGCATCAGTACAACAGAGTCAGAGGGCAGTAGAGCATCAGTACAACAGAGTCAACAGAGCATCAGTACAACAGGGTCAACAGAGGGCTGTAGAGCATCAGTACAACAGAGTCAACAGAGGGCAGTAGAGCATCAGTACAACAGAGTCAACTGAGGGCAGTAAGAGCATCAGTACAACAGAGTCAACAGAGGGCAGTAGAGCATCAGTACAACAGAGTCAGAGGGCAGTAGAGCATCAGTACAACAGAGTCAACAGAAGGCAGTAGAGCATCTGTACAACAGAGTCAACAGAAGGCAGTAGAGCATCAGTACAACAGAGTCAACAGAGGGCAGTAGAGCATCAGTACAACAGAGTCAACAGAGGGCAGTAGAGCATCAGTACCGCAGAGTCAACAGAGGGCAGTAGAGCATCAGTACAACAGAGTCAACAGAAGGCAGTAGAGCATCAGTACAACAGAGTCAACAGAGGGCAGTAGAGCATCAGTACAACAGAGTCAACAGAGGGCAGTAGAGCATCAGTACAACAGAGTCAACAGAGCATCAGTACAACAGGGTCAACAGAGGGCAGTAGAGCATCAGTACAGCAGAGTCAACATAAGGCAGTAGAGCATCAGTACAACAGTCAACAGAGCATCAGTACAACAGTCAACAGAGCATCAGTACAACAGGGTCAACAGAGGGCAGTAGAGCATCAGTACAACAGAGTCAACAGAGCATCAGTACAACAGGGTCAACAGAAGGCAGTAGAGCATCAGTACAACAGAGTCAACAGAGCATCAGTACAACAGGGTCAACAGAGGGCAGTAGAGCATCAGTACAACAGAGTCAACAGAAGGCAGTAGAGCATCAGTACAACAGAGTCAACAGAAGGCAGTAGAGCATCAGTACAACAGAGTCAACAGAGGGCAGTAGAGCATCAGTACAACAGAGTCAACAGAGGGCAGTAGAGCATCAGTACAACAGAGTCAACAGAGGGCAGTAGAGCATCAGTACAACAGAGTCAACAGAGGGCAGTAAGAGCATCAGTACAACAGAGTCAACAGAGGGCAGTAGAGCATCAGTACAACAGAGTCAACAGAGGGCAGTAGAGCATCAGTACAACAGAGTCAACAGAAGGCAGTAGAGCATCAGTACAACAGAGTCAACAGAAGGCAGTAGAGCATCAGTACAACAGAGTCAACAGAGGGCAGTAGAGCATCAGTACAACAGAGTCAACAGAGGGCAGTAGAGCATCAGTACAACAGAGTCAACAGAAGGCAGTAGAGCATCAGTACAACAGAGTCAGAGGACAGTAGAGCATCAGTACAACAGAGTCAACAGAGGGCAGTAGAGCATCAGTACAACAGAGTCAACAGAGGGCAGAAGAGCATCAGTACAACAGAGTCAACAGAGGGCAGTAGAGCATCAGTACAACAGAGTCAGAGGGCAGTAGAGCATCAGTACAACAGAGTCAACAGAGCATCAGTACAACAGGGTCAACAGAGGGCTGTAGAGCATCAGTACAACAGAGTCAACAGAGGGCAGTAGAGCATCAGTACAACAGAGTCAACTGAGGGCAGTAAGAGCATCAGTACAACAGAGTCAACAGAGGGCAGTAGAGCATCAGTACAACAGAGTCAGAGGGCAGTAGAGCATCAGTACAACAGAGTCAACAGAAGGCAGTAGAGCATCTGTACAACAGAGTCAACAGAAGGCAGTAGAGCATCAGTACAACAGAGTCAACAGAGGGCAGTAGAGCATCAGTACAACAGAGTCAACAGAGGGCAGTAGAGCATCAGTACCGCAGAGTCAACAGAGGGCAGTAGAGCATCAGTACAACAGAGTCAACAGAAGGCAGTAGAGCATCAGTACAACAGAGTCAACAGAGGGCAGTAGAGCATCAGTACAACAGAGTCAACAGAGGGCAGTAGAGCATCAGTACAACAGAGTCAACAGAGCATCAGTACAACAGGGTCAACAGAGGGCAGTAGAGCATCAGTACAGCAGAGTCAACAGAAGGCAGTAGAGCATCAGTACAACAGTCAACAGAGCATCAGTACAACAGTCAACAGAGCATCAGTACAACAGGGTCAACAGAGGGCAGTAGAGCATCAGTACAACAGAGTCAACAGAGCATCAGTACAACAGGGTCAACAGAAGGCAGTAGAGCATCAGTACAACAGAGTCAACAGAGCATCAGTACAACAGGGTCAACAGAGGGCAGTAGAGCATCAGTACAACAGAGTCAACAGAGGGCAGTAGAGCATCAGTACAGCAGAGTCAACAGAAGGCAGTAGAGCATCAGTACAACAGAGTCAACAGAAGGCAGTAGAGCATCAGTACAACAGAGTCAACAGAAGGCAGTAGAGCATCAGTACAACAGAGTCAACAGAGCATCAGTACAACAGGGTCAACAGAGGGCAGTAGAGCATCAGTACAACAGAGTCAGAGGGCAGTAGAGCATCAGTACAACAGAGTCAACAGAAGGCAGTAGAGCATCAGTACAACAGAGTCAACAGAGGGCAGTAGAGCATCAGTACAACAGAGTCAACAGAGGGCAGTAGAGCATCAGTACAACAGAGTCAACAGAGGGCAGTAGAGCATCAGTACAACAGAGTCAACAGAAGGCAGTAGAGCATCAGTACAACAGAGTCAACAGACCATCAGTACAACAGGGTCAGAGGGCAGTAGAGCATCAGTACAACAGAGTCAACAGAAGGCAGTAGAGCATCAGTACAACAGAGTCAACAGAGGGCAGTAGAGCATCAGTACAACAGAGTCAACAGAGGGCAGTAGAGCATCAGTACAACAGAGTCAACAGAAGGCAGTAGAGCATCAGTACAACAGAGTCAACAGAGGGCAGTAGAGCATCAGTACAACAGAGTCAACAGAAGGCAGTAGAGCATCAGTACAACAGAGTCAACAGAGGGCAGTAGAGCATCAGTACAACAGAGTCAACAGAAGGCAGTAGAGCATCAGTACAACAGAGTCAACAGAGCATCAGTACAACAGAGTAACATCTACTGAAGCATAATATTCCCTTAAGAGCCAAAACAACAGAACTACTTGTACATCAACACAAGGTACATATTTCCTTGAGGAGAGAGATAGAACATAAAGAGGAATCACATACTGTAGTTGTGTTTATTCCTGTTAAACAAGGTGACTGTCCTTGATGGATTGATCCCTAATCTGACATTTATAGTAAATTAACCACAATGGGGAATTATTTCTATAAATACTCAGAAAACCATCCTCCAAGATTCCCTGCAGTTTTACCAAACACCTTGACCAGATCAGGAAAAGCTCTAGGCCCTGATTATGGCATGTGGACAGAGTTTATCCGTGTCATTTGACATGTCATGTTATCAACGAAAACTCCTGGCCCTACCAATGAGTCATAGCTTGACCCCTGACCTCAGAGTTATCCGTCCCTCCCCCATGACATCATGATGTAAATCCAGATCCCTCAGAGTTCATATATACTTATGTTCTGCTGATGACTTGTTGTCTTGTGTGGAGCAGCTGAGTTCATATCTCCACCCTCAGTATGACGGGAACACTCTACCTTCTGCTGCTCTCTCTCTGTCTGACCTGTGAGTTCTGCTTGGTTTTACTCCTTATCATCTGTTCTTCATCTGAGCAAAGACTGAAGACAATTTTCCATTGTTTTCACTCAATATTCCACCCTCTCTCCTTTCTCCTCCCCCTGTTTCCTCTCTATCCTTCTCTCCTTCAGGTTTAAATAGTCAAACTATGGAATCCATTCCCTCCAGTCCACTCCAGAAAAAGCCAGGAGAAACTCTCAACCTCTCTTGCAGAGGAACTGGGTATACCTTTACAAGCTATGGTATGAACTGGATTCGCCAACCTACAGGGAAACCATTGGAATGGATGGGCTGGATCAACACCAATACTGGAGCAGCAGGCTATGCCAAATCCCTGGAGGGACGGATTGAACTGACCAAAGACAGCTCAGTGAGCATGACACATCTGAAACTGTCTGGTCTGAAGGCAGAGGACTCTGCTGTGTATTACTGTGCACGCAGGACACAGTGATGTGAATGTGTGGTGGATCTGTACAAAAACCCATCAGACATGGATAGATACAGGCTGTGAAACATGTACACACGGTTGTTCTCCCCTGACACACTTCACTAACCCTCCTCTGCAAACAGCTGGGGTAAACAACCATATGCTTTAATATGAGATGTCCTTATATCAGAAACACTGTCTATGCTTCATGAATAGGGCCTTGAGTTTTTCTTGATATTCTTTTTAGGAGGGTTAGAAAAATAAGACAATAAACATGCACAGGTCATCATGTGTAGGAGTCATCTTTCACAATGACCAGGATTTTGCTAACACACCTGATCTAACACATCTAAATTAAATACGCTGATGATAAGGACACCTTATCGCCTTTTCCTATACGCAGACTGCGACCGCAAGGTGGCGCCCAACCAATTAAAACATTTTTTTGGTAGGGCATCAGCAGTTTTCCACTTGTTATGTCAGTAACTCAATAAGCCCATGTCAGCTACCATTATTTTGTTTGCTAGGTAAGGTAATATAACCGGCTATCAGAACCAAATGACTGACTGTGTGCACAGGGCAAGAGCACAGGGTCCCTAATCCCCAAGGTGACCCCGTTGATTTTGTTAGTCACTATCATACAGATATCATATAAACATGTCATAAGTCATGGCAAGGGGGGGTGACCACCATATTTGGCTTAGGGTCCCAAGAAGGCTAGAGGCGACACTGCATAAGGGCCTAGACTGTCAATATCAGATGTGTTTGTGTAAAAGCCTGCACACCCAACATATTACATATTACATATGTTCACAACGCTTAAACAACAACCTCTGAATTGTAATAATGCATTTTATTTAATCAAATGGGTCATTCTTGCATTTTTTTAAGGCCAAAGGGCGGCAGGGAGGACTACATGTTTCACAGAGTTTTGGACTAGTAACCGGAAGGTTGCAAGTTCAAACCCCCGAGCTGACAAGGTACGAATCTGTCGTGCTGCCCCTGAACAGGCAGTTAACCCACTGTTCCTAGGCCGTCATTGAAAATAAGAATTTGTTCTTAACTGACTTGCCTAGTTAAATAAATAAAAATAAAGGTAAAAAATCGAGGAGATGTGGCGAGGAGAAGGAACATGGACAGAAATGTGCTTGTATGAAATGAGACTCTCTCCGCAGGCACAAAATCTGTTCCAAATCTCTGTGGTGAATGATACATTGAGCTAACTAACTATCTGACCGAGAACATCTGACCATGCAATCTAAAGTAGTGCTGCTGTGGGTAGGTGGTGGTTTGATCTGCTATCTTTTGACAAACTAGATAGGTACTTTATTAATATTCTCTCAGTCTGGTCCCTGTGGGGAAAAAAAGCCTAAATCCTCCATGATCACTGTAGCATAGGTAGTATCTGATGTTGATCACTTACAGTAGTTTCCTACCTCAAGCATGGTATGTGTATGTGTGCATAGAAAGCTGTACAGCATAGTTCCTAGATCCTAGATCCTCCATTTTGACATGTGTCTAATATGCAAATAATCCCCTCTGATATAAACTGTATATCAAAGACCAGCTCTGAGGGGCAGCCACACACACAGACACACACACACACACACACAGACACAACCTTCATCACTGCAACCATCCTGTCTGCCAGTACCCAGACAGACACTGTCTGCCATTCAACAGAGAAACATGTTTCTTACATCTCTCCTCCTCCTGTCCTTCCTACCAGGTAAGTGAGGTCATTTTAATATCTTCAAATACAGAGTACAAAAACAAGATTGTAGAGTAAATCTGGTAAATAAGGTTGTTTTTACCCATGAGTTTGTAGAGTTAAATAAAAAGACATAAAAAGACATAGATATATGGAAAAAGTCATGTATTCTCTTTCGTCAGGTTAAGTTTCCCCTCTCTCTCTCGCTCTCTCCCTGCTCTCTTTCAGATATACACAGCATTAGTTTGACCTCCTCCCCTGCTCAACTCAAACCTCCTGGACAGTCAGTGAAACTATCTTGCCAAGTCTCTGGCTATGTCCTGACAGACTATGGCACAGCTTGGATACGACAGCAGCCAGGGAAAACACTGGAGTGGATTGGGATCATCTGGGGTGGTGGATCCATCAACTCTGGGGCCTCTTTTAAGAGCAGATTCACCATCTCCAGAGACAGTAGTAATGTACTGTACTTAGACATCACCAGTCTGCAGGCTGAGGACACAGCTGTGTATTATTGTGCTCGCTACCCACAGAGATAGAAACCAGCACCAGACCTGTACAAAAACTCACCTACTCCATAAACGGTTGGAGTTATATGTACCCACCAGGAGTGGGCGATCTTAGCCTTTACATGAAATAAATCCTAATATGATCTGATGACTGTATGAATTAGACGTAGTATCAGTCACTAGTCATAACATATGACTACTATAGGATAGGTATAACACAATACCCTCACTATTAAACATGTGTTAATATCAGTGGTAGAAAAAGTACCCAATTGACATACAAGTATAGATATAGAAAAGGACTTGAGTAAAAGTCAAAAAGTATTTGGTTTTAAATATACTTAAGTATTAAAAGTAAATGTAAATACTCAAATATACTTATGTATCAAAAGTAAGTATAAATCATTTCAAATTCCTTTTTAAGCAAACCAGATGGCACAATTGTCGTTTTTTTATTTACGGATAGCCAGCGGCACACTCCAACACTCAGACATCCTTTACAAATGAAGCATGTGTGTTTAGTGAGTCCGCCAGGTCAGAGGCAGTAGGGATGACCAGGGATATTCTCTTGATAAGTGCATGAATTGGACCATTTTCCTGTCCTGCTAAGCATTCAAAATGTAATGAAAACTTTTGGATGTCAGGGAAAGTGTATGGAGTAAAAATGACATTTTCTGTAGTGAATTAAAAGTAAAAGTACTCAAAAATATAAATAGTAAAGTACAGATACCCCAAAAAATGACTTAAGTAGTACTTTAAAGTATTTTTACTTAAGTACTTTGTGCCATTGATTAAAATGTTATTCAACAAATACATATTGTGGGATTGATTTAGTGGTTGTATCAGAAGTATGCCCCTTTATCATGCTATGACAACATGATGGCAGCATGTACCAATATTACTTTACTGTCATGAGTAATAATTTGGACATTCATTCTGACTCCTCCTCGGGTTTGTGTTGTAATGGAAATGTATTCTCCATCAATTTACCTGGTAAAATAAATACATAGAAACACAAACAGAAGGATTTCTTCTTCATAACAGAGCATCTCAAGATGACCTCATACTAGGTGATCTGTGGGTATCTATCAAAGCCTCTTGTGATTGGTCCTCCCAGTAAGAAGGAGCTCATGCAAAACATTCTAGTCCTCCATATTTATTAATGTCTCTGTTGAAGGAGGATTCTGCTGTAGACTCTCAACTACCATTAGAGAACTTAACAGATCACCATGTTTCCTACCACAGGAATATTCTTACTGACAGTATATCTAACAGGTGTTTATACTGTCTATCAAATAAACAAGTTGACATCAGATTTTAACTTCAACTTCAACAATATCTCTGCGTTCCATTTCCACAGGTGTTCATGGTCAGACATTGACTGAGTCTGGACCAGTAGTTAAAAAGCCTGGAGAATCACACAAACTGACCTGTACAGCATCTGGGTTCACATTCAGTAGCTATAGGATGGGTTGGATCAGACAGGCTCCTGGGAAAGGACTGGAGTGGATTGCTTATATTAGCACACAGAGTAATCCAATCTCTTATTCCCAGTCAGTCCAGGGTAGATTCACCATCTCCAGAGATGACGCCAGCAGTAAGATGTATCTACAGATGAACAGCCTGAAGAGTGAGGACTCTGCAGTGTATTATTGTGTCACAGTGGTAAACTAATGGGAGAAGCCGTACAAAAACCACTTCCGCCTTCAGCACAGATAATCTTATTTATTTCTGATGAATGTTAATAGCAATATGTTTATAAGTACAGCGATACATTTGTTTTTACAATAATAACTGTATACATATAGTATAGGATTACCAATAATGAGAAAACAATGTTTAACCATTCTAGAGTGTAGTGCTAGAAACTGACACATTATAAATATTTTACCACCATTTGCACTGATATTCCCAGTGCTTTAATACTGATTATCTTCATTATGCAAATATAATCTCACCCCTCGCTTCCTCTCACTCTCTGTTATATAATGCTCTGTCTGTCTGTCCTACATTCTTAGAAAAAAGGTTCCAAAATAATTATTCAGCTGTCCCCACATTTAGAACCCTCTGTGAAAATAGTCCTACATGGAACCAAAAAAGGGTTCTTCCAAGGATTCTCCCATGGAGACAGCCAACGAACCCTTTTAGGTTCTAGATAGCCCCTTTTTTTCTAAGCGTAGAGAAGAGCTGCTCCCACCAGTTCAGCTTCAACACAAACCATATTCCCTGCATGTCTGCTGCTGTCAGCTGCCTCCTGTGAGTTCCTGACTATTGTCTGATCAGTATAACCTGTGTTGATGTGATACTGATGTGACTCCTTGATTGATCTGACCTGTCATTCCTCTCCCTCCTCAGGTGTCCACTGTCAGGTCATACTCACACAGGATGAGCAGTCAGTCCAGGGGACACCAAAACTGACATGTGCCTGTAGTGAATTTACTCTAAGCGGCACTAATATGCACTGGATCCACCAGGCACCTGGAAAAGGACTTGAATGGATCATTTACTATTATTCTGACAGTGACAAGAGCAATGCCCCTGTAGTAATGGGCTGATTCACAGGATCGAAGGACAGCAGTAATTTCCATCTGCACATGAGCCAGTTGAAGCCAGAGGACTCTGCAGTGTATTACTGTGCTAGAAACTCACTATGGTTAAACTAATGAGAATAGTGGGGACCGTCTGTATATAATATGTTATTGCTTCAATCTCCATGAAATTAAAGAAAGAAAGTCACATTCATACTGTATATGCTCTCAACAATTTGATGGGTAACCATAATAACCAACATTTCAGTGCCTTCTTCAGGGTGGTTAATTAAATATCCACCTGTTGTGCTTGATGATATGTTTTGTAACACAGAGAAGTATGTAAATAAATTCCTCTCATTGCATAGAAATAATCTTGTAATCATTTCCGGTTTATGAAGCATTCTATGAATTTACTTGAACTTTGTTTATACTTTGTTTTAATTTTCATATTCCAATAACACTGTTGTATAGGGAAGATATTGGCAAAATGTTTTTGTTCATTGTATCAAATAACATTATCTGCCAATTTACTGAAGTGTATTTTACAACGACAATACATTGGAGTAGTAAAGCTGATAGAAGTTTTCACAATTTTCATTGATATTCTAAGATCTTTCAGATTTCCCTCCTCACCATATGCAAAGAGAACCATGCCTCTCTCTTCCTCCCTCTATCTACCTTCCCTTATAGTTAGGGTTTATATAAACAGTCCCTCTGAGTCCTGGGGAGTGGAGAAGAGCAACTCCCATCAGTTCAGCTTCAACACAAACCATGTTACCTTCATATCTGCTGCTGCTGGCAGCTGCCTCCTGAGAGTGTCTATGGGGGGGACAGACACAATAATGAGAACTGCATCAGACTTAAATGTAGTTGAAATATCATGTTATCTGTTTTAATATTGTTCCATTTTTTCTTCCAACAGGTGTAAAGAGCTATGAACTCACTCAGCCAGCCTCTTTGACTGTCCAGCCAGGTCAACCACTGACCATCTCCTGTAAGGTCTCATATTCAGTTAGTAGCTTTTATACAACCTGCAGGGAAAACACTAGAGTGTATTAGATTCATTAATAGTGGTGGAAGCACAGCTTATAAAGACTCAGTATAACTTTAGTCCGTCCCCTCGTCCATACCCGGGCTCGAACCAGGGTCCCTCTGCACACATCAACAACTGACACCCACAAAGCATCGTTACCCATCGCTCCACAAAATCCACGGCCCTTGCAGAGCGAGGGGAACCACTACTTCAAGGTCTCAGAGCAAGTGACGTCACCAATTGAAACGCTATTTAGCGCGCACCACCGCTAACTAGCCATTTCACATCCGTTACACTCACCCCCCTTTTGACCTCCTCCTTTTCCGCAGCAACCAGTGATCCGGGTCAACAGCATCAATGTAACAGTATAACTTTAATCCGTCCCCTCGCCCATACCCGGGCGCGAACCAGGGACCCTCTGCACACATCAACAGTCACCCTCGAAGCATCATTACCCAGCAACACATTGTTTTTAACAGGACAGAGTCTGCAGACTGAAGACACAGCTGTGTATTATTGTGCTCGCCTCCACAGTGATACAAACCAGCACTAGACCTGTACTAAAACTCACTGCTCCCTTGTTCAGTTGAATTTAGAAGTATCTACCAGGAGGGAGCGATCTGAGTCTGAATCTAAATCTAGATACTAAACATCCCATGATCTAATGACTACAACATACCAGTGGATCGAATGGAATGGCATCAAACACATGCAAACCATGTGTTTCATGCATTTGATACCATTCCACTCATTCCACTCCAGCCGTTACCATGAGCCTGTCCTCCCCAATTAAGGTGCCACCAACCTGTGCAACATACACTACCGGTTAAAAGTTTTTTAGAACACCTACTCATTCAAGGATTTTTCTTTATTTTTACTATTTTCTACATAAAAGTGAAGACACCAAATCTATGAAATAACACATGGAATCATTGTGTAACCAGAAAAGTGTTAAACAAATCAAAATATATTTTATATTTGAGATTCTTCAAATAGCCACCCTTTGCCTTGATGACAGCTTTGCACACTCTTGGCATTCTCTCAACCAGCAGCATGAGGTTGTCACCTGGAATGCATTTCAATTAAAAGGTGGGCCTTCTTAAAAGTTAATTTGTGGAATTTATTTCCTTCTTAATGCATCTAAGCCAATCAGTTGTGTTGTGACAAGGTTGGGGAGGTATACAGAAGATAGCCCTATTTGATAAAAGACCAAGTCCATATGATGGCGAGAACAGCTCAAATAAGCAAAGACGAATGACGGTCCATCATTACTTTAAGACATGAAGGTCAGTCAATACGGAAAATGTCAAGAACTTTAAGTTTCTTCAAGTGCAGTCGCAAAAACCATGAAGTGCTATGATGAAACTGGCTCTGATGAGGACCGCCACAGGAATGGAAGACATAGAGTTACTTCTGCTGCAGAAGATTAGTTCAGAGTTACCAGCCTCAGAAATTACAGCCCAAATAAATGCTTCACAGAATTCAAGTTAGAGACACATCTCAAAATCAACTGTTCAGAGGAGACTGTGTGAATCAGCCTTTCGTGGTTGAATTGCTGCAAAGAAACCACTACTAAAAGACACCAATAAGAAGTAACTTGCTTGGGCCAAGAAACACGAGCAATGGACATTAGGCCGGTGGAAATTTGTTCTTTGGTCTGGAGTTTAAGCAGACCACCATAGTCTCTGTGTCCAAGAACACTAAGTTAAACCTGCCTAATTGTCTACCGACCCGTAGCACTCATATCTGTGGCCATGAAGTGCTTTGAAATGCTGGTCATGGCTCACATCAACACCATTATCCCAGAAACACTAGACACACTCCAATGTCCATACCGCCCTAACAGATCCACAGATGATGCAATCTCTATTGCACTCCACACTGCCTTTTCCCACCTGGACAAAAGGAACACCTATGTGAGAATGCTATTCATTGACTACAGCTCAGCGTTCAACACCATAGTGCCCTCAAAGCACATCAATAAGCTAAGGACCCTGGGACTAAACACCTCCCTCTGCAACTGGATCATGGACTTCTTGACAGGCTGCCCCCAGGTGGTAAGGGTAGGTAACACCACATCCGCCACGCTGATCCTTAACAGTCCCCTCCTGTGCTCCCTGATCACTCATGACTGCTCAGCCAGGCATGATTCCAACACCATCACTAAGTTTGGCGATGACAGAACAGTGGTAGGCCTGATCACCGACAACAACGAGACAGCCTATAGGGAGGTGGTCAGAGACCTGGCCGTGGTGCCAAGACAACAACCTCTACCTCAAAGTGATCAAGACAAAGGAGATGATTGTGGACTACAGGAAAAAGAGGACCGAGCACGCCCCCATTCTCATTGACGGGGCTGTAGTGGAGCAGGTTGAGAGCTTCAAGTTCCTTGGCGTCCAAATCACCAGCTAACTATCATGGTCGAAGCACACCAAGACTGTCGTGAAGAGGGCACGAGAAAACCTATTCCCCCTCATGAGACTGAAAAGACTTGGCATGAGTCCTCAGATCCTCAAAATTATCTTCAGCTGCACCATCGACCACCACTGGTTGCATCACTTCCTTGGCATGGCAACTGCTCGACCTCCGACCTCAAGGCGCCGCAGAGTGTCATGACGTGGCCCTCTTTGGGTATAGCTAGTGGCTTCCCCCTCTCTTACACCCAGGTTCTGTTATCTCAGGTTGTAAATTCCTGGAGGAGACTCTATCCCCCTGGCCATGCAGAAAGAGAGAGAGAGAACAAAGGAACTTCTTCTACATCCCAGAACTTGAGAACTGACCAATATCCATGTTTTGGAGAACGTGTAAATGGTCCGTGGAGAAGCCAGCTACGACCCGGTCTGTTTTGTTTCATGTTTGTGACCTCATGGAAGACAATACAGCCACATTACCATAACTCTGTTTATACAGGAGCCACCATTATGAGATTTGCGTCTAATTATTGTATAAAATGAATGAGTATTATTTCACTGGATCAAACATTCATGCATTTTATTTGGGATGGCAAGGTACCACGGATTGGTAGAAAACATTTACAGAAGCCTAGGTCGTTGGGGGGTTTAGCTTTACCAAATTTTCAGACATACTACTGGGCTGCAAATTTCAGAGCCGTTCTGTACTGGCTGCAGACTGATCCTACTGGCCCTAGACCACTCTGGGCCCAGATGGAGTCTGAATCGTGTAAACCTGCAGCACTTTCTTCTGTGCTGTGCTCGTCTCTCCCAGTGTCCCTAGGCAAAAGGTGTGCCAACCCAATTGTAAAGCAGTCTCTTAAAATTTGGAATCAGTTCCGTTTAGCCTTTAGCCTCAGAGGCTTTTCTCTATCAGGCCCAATCAATCAGAACATTTTATTTCCTCCATCTTTGAATGATGGGGCTTTTGGCATTTGGCACTCACTAGGCCTTTCCTCGCTAGCCCAATTATTCTTTGATGATACATTTGCCTCTTTTTCTCAGCTGCAGGAAAAGTTCAATCTCCCCCAATCCCACTTTTTCCGCTATCTCCAGACTAGAAACTTTGTCAGGGCTAACACACCTGGATTTCCCAATAGGCCTGCGAATACAGCTATAGAGAGCATCTTGGAGCTGAACAAGCTTCCTAGAGGCGCAATTTCAGATGTATATGCAATCATTCATGACTTACAGAACCCTTCTTTGGTGCCTTTAAAGACTCGATGGGAAAAGGATTTGGGGGAGGAACTTGGGGAAGACGCCTGGGAATCTGTGCTGCGCAGGGTGCACTCGTCCTCTTTTAGCACTAGACACAGCCTCATTCAATTCAGGGTGGTTCACCGTATCCACTGGTCGGGGGCCAAACTTGGAAGAATATTCTCTGATTTTGATCCTACCTGTGTCAGATGTAAGGTGGAACCAGCCACACTATTGCATGTGTTTTGGGGCTGTCATAAACTGTCAGGTTTCTGGGAATTAATATTTAAATGTTTCTCTGATATATATGACACTGTTATAGATCCGTCTCCCTTTACAGCCCTTTTTGGAGTACTGCCCATGGGTACCCCCCTATCAAGAATCCAGTCGGACACAGTTGCTTATACAACTCTTTTAGCTAGACGGCTAATACTACAGAACTGGAAGATGGTAGCTCCCCCATCTTATAAATATTGGGTGAGGGATGTGTTGTGCTCTCTGAAACTACAACAAATTAAATTAAGGACTCCTTATATGGCTGTGAATGGGCTACGAATGAGTTTATGCTTTCTACGTATTCCCCAAGGTGTCTACAGCATTGTGACGTCTTTTTACGCATTCATGTTGAAGAATAGCCGTAAGGGACCACATTGAGAAAGTGGTCACATGATGGCTCCCGCAGAAAATCTTGCGTAAAGTACTGAGGTAGCCATTATTCCAATCGCTTCTAATAAGAAACAAATTCTCCCGACGGATATATTATCGAATAGATATGTGAAAAACACCTTGAGGATTGATTCTAAACAACGTTTGCCATGTTTCTGTCGTTATTATGGAGCTAATTTGGAAAAAAGTTTGGCGTTTTCGTGACCGCATTTTCCGGTCGATTTCTCAGCCAAACGTGAAGAACAAACGGGAGCTATTTCGCCTACCAAAATAATATTTTGGGAAAAAAGGAACATTTGCTATCTAACTGAGGGTCTCAAGGAGTGAAAACATCTGAAGTTCTTCAAAGGTAAATTATTTAATTTGATTGCTTTTCATATTTTCGTGAAAATGTTGCCTGATGCTAGCAGAGCCTAGCATAGCATTATGCCATGAAAAACTTACAAAAATGCTTGTCTAGCTTTGGCTGTAAAGCATATTTTGAAATCTGAGATGACAGTGTGATTAACAAAAGGCTAAGCTGTGTCTCAATATATTTCATTTGTGATTTTCATGAATAGGAACATTTTCTAGGGATATTTATGTACGCTGTGTTATGCTAATTAGTTTGAGACTATGATTACGCTCCAGCATGCGGGGTGGGTAGTATCAAGAAGTTACGTTGTGACGAGGCCTGTGTTTAGATACTAGTTCTCATGTAACTTAGGGAGCATTTCTATGTTCTGTTTTTTTAAAAATATTTCTCAACAATGGATTATTCTGTGTGATTACACCTGTGCAAGTCTGTGTTGTAGAATAAAGGTTGTAAACTTTGTTTCAGAAGGGAGAAAGCTTACATATAAGCTAAGGTACTTGACATTGAAGGGATTTGATTCTTTATTTTTTTTATACTGATGAACTTTTTAATTTGTATACTCTGTAACTACTGTTAGTAAGGTGTAAAGTTACTGTTCTGATTCTCCAGAAGGGACAGAGTCCCTTGAGAGGCGAATGTTGTAGCTGAATCAGAATTAGTTAGGGAACATAGATAAATAATGTTTTATTTATTTTATACTTGTCATTTGAATGTCTTCTTTTGGACTATACTGTTGGCAGTTGCATTTCCCTATCTCCTCTAGGGAAAGTCACTTGGGGCCCAGAGAGGGGAGAGGTCAGGCTTGTCTTTTACATGACTGGTAATAGGCATAATATCAGAAAGGGAGAAGTCAGGTTTGAACATTGTCTTCATAATGAATATATATGTGAAACCATGCGAAGGGCTCCACTGTGTCTGTACTACAGTCATTCTCTCCTTTTCCCATTGGGGGAGGGGTATGGCAGTGTCTGGAGTCATTGTATTATCCCCTCTGATGTTGCCCTTCTCTTGACCTAGTATATGACCTAGAGGCTCACTCCCCTCTTGTACAGGAGGGTGGTATTTGAGATGGGAGTATCTAGAATTGACAATTGATATATGCCATTGGATGAGGTAATGTTTTGGTTCTATGAAGTACCAAGAACGAGAAGTAAAACCTCGTCTAAGAGACCAAACTGAACGATAATGTATAGCTATCTGGCTATGGAATACTCCTCTTTCAAGTAAAAGGCCCTTTGTGAAGTTCCCAAGTCAGCCACCAATTGTGCATGTTCTCCCACTTAAAAAGATGAGATAGGCCTGTAATTTTCATCATAGGTACACTTCAACTATGACAGTTAAAATGAGAAAAAAAATCCAGAAAATCACATTGTAGGATTTTTAATGAATTTATTTGCAAATGATGGTGGAAATAAGTATTTGGTCACCTACAAACAAGCAAGCAACATTTCTGGCTCTCACAGACCTGTAACTTATTCTTTAAGAGGCTCCCCTGTCCTCCACTCGTTACCTGTATTAATGGCACCTGTTTGAACTTGTTATCAGTATAAAAGACACTTGTCCACAACCTCAAACAGTCACACTCCAAACTCCACTATGGCCAAGACCAAAGAGCTGTCAAAGGACAACTGAAACAAAATTGTAGACCTGCACCAGGCTGGGAAGACTGAATCTGCAATAGGTAAGCAGCTTGGTTTGAAGAAATCAACTGTGGGAGCAATTATTAGGAAATGGAAGACATACAAGACCACTGATAATCTCACACGATCTGGGGCTCCATGCAAGATCTCACCCCGTGGGGTCAAAATGATCACAAGAACGGTGAGCAAAAATCCCAGAACCACACGGGGGGACCTAGTGAATGACCTGCAGAGAGCTGGGACCAAAGTAACAAAGCCTACCATCAGTAACACACTACGCCGCCAGGGACTCAAATCCTGCAGTGCCAGACGTGTCCCCCTGCTTAAGCCAGTACATGTCCAGGCCCGTCTGAAGTTTGCTAGATAGAGAGCATTTGGATGATCCAGAAGAAGATTGGGAGAATGTCATATGGTCAGATGAAACCAAAATATAACTTTTTGGTAAAAACTCAACTCATGTTTGGAGGACAAAGAATGTTGAGTTGCATCCAAAGAACACCATACCTACTGTGAAGCATGGGGGTGGAAACATCATGCTTTAGGGCTGTTTTTCTGCAAAGGGACCAGAACGACTGATCCGGGTAAAGGAAAGAATGAATGGGGCCATGTATCGTATTCCATCAGCAAGGGCATTGAAGATGAAACGTGGCTGGGTCTTTCAGCATGACAATGATCCCAAACACACCGCCTTGGCAACGAAGGAGTGGCTTCGTAAGAAGCATTTCAAGGTCTCCAGATCTCAACCCCATTGAAAACCCCATAGAAAATATTTGGAGGGAGTTGAAAGTCCATGTTTCCCAGCAACAGCCCCAAAACATCACTGCTCTAGAGGAGATCTGCATGGAGGAATGGGCCAAAATACCAGCAACAGTGTGTGAAAACCTTGTGAAGAAAGGGTATATAACAAAGTATTGAGATAAACTTTTGTTATTGACCAAATACCTATTTTCCACCATCATTTGCAAATAAATTCATTCAAAAATCCTACAATCTGATTTTCTGGATTTTTTTCTTCTAATTTTGTCTGTCATAGTTGAAGTGTACCTATGATCAAAATTACAGGCCTCATCTTTTTAATTGGGAGAACTTGCACAATTGGTGGCTGACTAAATACTTTTTTGCCCCACTGTACATGTGTCTCATACCATTTTAAAGCTATTCTCATTGTTAAAGTGTCCGATTTCAAATATGCTTCTCAGCAAAAGCACTACAAACGATTATGTTAGCTCTCCACCAAACCACAATAAGCACAGCCATTTTCCAGCAAATATAGCATTCAGAAAAAGCAGAATAGAGAAAATGAATCACTAACCTTGAATTATCTTCATCAGATGACACTCATAGGACTTCATGTTTCACAATACATGCATGTTTTGTTTGATAAAGTTCATATTTATTAAAAAAAATCTGAGTTTACATTGGCTTATTAGATTCACTAGTTTCAAAAACATCAAGTGATTTTGCATAACCACATCGTTTTAACAGAAATACTCATCATAAATGTAGATGATAATAAGTTATACACATGGAATTATAGATATACCTCTCCTTAATGCAACCACTGTGTCAGATTTCAAAAAAAGTTTACAGAAAAAGCAACCCATGCAATAATCTGAGATGGCGCTCAGACCAGAAGCCAAATTATCCTCCATGTTGGAGTCAACAGAAACCAGAAAATACATGATAAATGTTTCCTTACCTTTGATGAACTTCATCAGAATGCAGTCCTAGGAATCCCGGTCCACAATAAATGCTTGATTTGTTCGAAAATGTCCGTTATTTATGTCCAATTAGCTACTTTGGTTAGCGCGCTTGGTAAACAATTCCAAAGTCACAAAGCGCGTCCACTATAACGTGACGAAATGTCCAAAAGTTCCATAACAGTCAGTAGAAACATGTCAAACGATGTACTGAATCAATCTTTAGAATGTCATATATCCTGAATAATATTACAACCGGAGAATTAGAATGACTTCAGATGACCGGTGGAACGCAGGTCCTTCCCCTTTTTTAATTTTTATTTCACCTTTATGTAACCAGGTAGGCTAATTGAGAACAAGTTCTCATTTGCAACTGCGACCTGGCCAAGATAAAGCATAGCAGTGTGAACAGACAACAACACAGAGTTACACAGGGAGTAAACAATAAACAAGTCAATAACACAGTAGAAAGAAAAAAAAGAGTCTATATACATTGTGTGCAAAAGGCATGAGGAGGTAGGCGAATAATTACAATTTAGCAGATTAACACTGGAGTGATAAATGATCAGATGGTCATGTACAGGTAGAGATATTGGTGTGCAAAAGAGCAGAAAAGTGAATAAATATAAACAGTATGGGGAAGAGGTAGGTAAAATTGGGTGGGCTATTTACCGATAGACTATGTACAGCTGCAGCGATCGGTTAGCTGCTCAGATAGCAGATGTTTGAAGTTGGTGAGGGAGATAAGTCTCCAACTTCAGCGATTTTTGCAATTCGTTCCAGTCACAGGCAGCAGAGAACTGGAACGAAAGGCGGCCAAATGAGGTGTTGGCTTTAGGGATGATCAATGAGATACACCTGCTGGAGCGCGTGCTACGGGTGGGTGTTGCCATCGTGACCAGCGAACTGAGATAAGGCGGAGCTTTACCTAGCATGGACTTGTAGATGACCTGGAGCCAGTGGGTCTGGCGACGAATATGTAGCGAGGGCCAGCCGACTAGAGCATACAGGTCACAGTGGTGGGTGGTATAAGGTGCTTTAGTAACAAAACGGATGGCACTGTGATAAACTGCATCCAGTTTGCTGAGTAGAGTGTTGGAAGCTATTTTGTAGATGACATCGCCGAAGTCGAGGATCGGTAGGATATTTTACTAGGGTAAGTTTGGCGGCGTGAGTGAAGGAGGCTTTGTTGCGGAATAGAAAGCCGACTCTAGATTTGATTTTAGATTGGAGATGTTTGATATGAGTCTGGAAGGAGAGTTTACTGTCTAGCCAGACACCTAGGTACTTATAGATGTCCACATATTCTAGGTCGGAACCATCCAGGGTGGTGATGCTAGTCGGGCGTGCGGGTGCAGGCAGCGAACGGTTGAAAAGCATGCATTTGCTTTTACTAGCGTTTAAGAGCAGTTGGAGGCCACGGAAGGAGTGTTGTATGGCATTGAAGCTCGTTTGGAGGTTAGATAGCACAGTGTCCAAGGACGGGCCGGAAGTATACAGAATGTGAACGCACATAGTGAAAGCATGGTCAACTCATGGCAGTGGTGACTATTTCCTGTCTCATTCGACCCCCCTTCACATTAGAGTCATCAGACAAAGTTCCTTTGACTGTTGCCATCTAGGGGAAGGCGTAGGAAGTAAAAACTCATCCATATCTCGTTGTAATTTCAATGAGAGCTTGGTTGAAAATCTGCCACCCCCAGAAAAAATACAAACAGGAAGTGTAATTTCTCAGGTTTTTGCCTGCAATATGAGTTCTGTTATACTCACAGACTTAATTCAAACAGTTTTAGAAACTTCAGAGTGTTTTCTATCCAATACTAATAATAATATGCATATATTAGCAACTGAGACTGAGGAGCTGGCAGTTTACAATGGGCACCTTTTCATCCAAGCTACTCAATACGGCCCCTGCAGCCATAAAAAGTTAAACTGAAATAATCTACGCCCAACTTCATGTGTATTTGTTGAATATTGAATTTCACTGGCTGTGCTTTTGAACAGCTCTTAAAGCTGTCATTCTATCACACTCTGTTGTTCTTACAGTAGGCTGGATGTTAGCATGATGTTTTTGTACAGGTCTTCCATTGAGCTGTTGTACTGTGCCTCCAGTTTTTGCACAATAAAACACAGCTGTGTCCTCAGCCTGCAGACTGGTAATGTCTAAGTACAGTACATTACTACTGTCTCTGGAGATGGTGAATCTGCTCTTAAAAGAGTCTCCAGAAGTGATGGATCCACTACCCCAGATGATCCCAATCCACTCCAGTGTTTTCCCTGGCTGCTGTCGTATCCATCCTGTACCATAGGCCGTCAGGGCATAGCCAGAGACTTTGCAAGATAGTTTCACTGACTCTCCAGGAGGTTTGAGTTGAGCAGGGGAGGATGTCAGACTAATGCTGTGTATATCTGAAGGAGATGGGAGTGTAGAAAAAGAGAGATGAGAGAAATTCACCAAAAACGACAGTATGTCACAATAGCAAAATAACTCACTAATACGATGGCAAAACAACCGACTAACACAGTGGTAAAACAACTGACTAACACAGTGGTAAAACAACCGACTAACAGTGGTAAAACAACTGACTAACAACTGACTAACAACTGACAATGTTTGGTGTCCTGTATACAAAGAGACAAAATCCCCCCCACTTACATGGCAGGACTGCCAGGAGGAGTAGGGATGTAAGAAACATGTTTCTCTGTTGGATCTCTGGCAGTGTCTGTCTTTGTACTAACAGACAGGGTGGTTGCAGTGAGGAAGTTTGTGTCAGAACAGGTAATCTATATAGCATTGGAAGGGGGTACATTTTGCATACTGTCTGTCCTACAAAGACAATTGTTTGATACATCAATGGATGCATTCTATATGCATAATGTACTCATCAAATATGCTCGTACAATACAATACAGACATACAGTTGAAGTCGGAAGTTTACATACACTTAGGTTAGAGTCATTAGAACTCGTTTTTCAACTACTCCACAAATTTCTTGTTAACAAACTATAGTTTTGGCAAGTCAGTTAAGACATCTACTTCGTGCATGACACAAGTAATTTTTCCAACAATTGTTTACAGACAGAGTATTTCACTTATAATTCACTATCACAATTCCAGTGGGTCAGAAGTTTACATACACTAAATTGACTGTGCCATTAACTTCTTGTTGTGACTAGGGGGCAGTATTTTCATTTTTGGAAAAAAAAGGTTCCCGTAGTAAACGGGATATTTTGTCAGGACAAGATGCTAGAATATGCATATAATTGACAGCTTAGGATAGAAAACACTCTAAAGTTTCCAAAACTGTAAAAATATTGTCTGTGAGTATAACAGAACTGATGTTGCAGGCGAAAGCCTGAGAAAAATCCAATCCGGAAGTGCCTCATGTTTTGATAGCGCTGCGTTCAAATCCCTATTGAGTCCCTATTGAGCAGTGAATGGGCTATCAACCAGATTACTCTTTCTCCGTATTCCCGAAGGTGTCTACAGCATTGTGACATAGTTTTACGCATTTATGTTGAAGAATACCCGTAAGCGGCTACATTGCGCAAGTGGTCACCTGATGCTCCCAGAGTGACTCTCGCCTAAAATACAGAGGTAGCCATTACTCCAATCGGTCCTACTGAAAAACTAATTGTCCCGATGGATATATTATCGAATAGATATTTGAAAAACACCTTGAGGATTGATTATAAACAACGTTTGCCATGTTTCTGTCGATATTATGGAGCTAATTTGGAATATTTGTTGCCGTTTTCGTGACTGCAATTTTAACATTTTTGGAAAAAAGGAACATTTGCTATCTAACTGGGAGTCTCGTGAGTGAAAACATCCGAACCTCAAAGGTAAACGATTTAATTTGATTGATTTTCTGATTTCCGTGACCAAGTTATCTGCTGCTAGCTGGACAAAATGCTATGCTAGGCTATCGATAAACTTACACAAATGCTTGTCTAGCTTTGGCTGTAAAGCATATTTTGAAAATCTGAGATGACATGGTGATTAACAAAAGGCTAAGCTGTGTCTCAATATATTTCATTCGTGATTTTCATGAATATGAATATTTTCTAGGAATATTTATGTCTGTTGCGTTATGCTAATTAATGTCAGGCGATGATTACGCTCCCGCATGCGGGATGAGGAGTCACTAGATGGGGCAGCATTTTCACTTTTGGATAAATAGCGTGCCCAATTTCAACTTCCTGCTGCTTATGCCAAGAATATAAGATATGCATATCATTAGTAGATTTGGAAAGAAAACACTCTGAACTTTCTAAAACTGTTTGAATCATGTCTGTGAGTATAACAGAACTTATGTAGCAGAAAAAACCCAGAGGACTAACCGTTCATTTTTTTTTTTTAGGTCTCTGTGTGTTCAGTGATTTCTCATTGGCTAACGATATTTCTTAGGAACTTGTTTTCACTTCCTACCGCTTCCACTGGATGTCACCAGTCTCTGGAATTTGTTAGGAACTGCGTAACACTGTTGAGAGTTGCGCAAGACTTGAAAAGTAGCTTGGTTTGTTGTCTTCCTGTATTGAACACAGATAGACCTGTCTTCAATTTGATTGATTATTAACGTTTAAAAATACCTAAAGTTGTTTTATAAAAGTAGTTTGAAATATTTTGACAAAGTTTATAGGCAACTTTTGAAATATTTTGTAGTGATGTTGCGCATTTTAGAAGCTGTTTTTTTTCTGGATCAAACGCGCCAAATAAATGTACATTTTTGATATATATGGACGGAATGAATCTAACAAAAGAACAATTGTGATGTTTGTGGGACATATTGGAGTGCCAACAAAAGAAGCTCGTACATGTGTTACTGTACTTTTACATTTAGACATTGGTCCTTTTTGGTGTTAATCAAGATGCTATATCAGGGAAATGCCTTTACCAGAGTGCAGGTGCGTCCTGTGGCAGTCATGCTTGGTTAGCTTTGAACTACTGTGCCCAATGCTCATTTTTATAGACACGACAAATAAAAACACATTCTTAAACATATTCTCCCCAAGACATACTAAAGTATTTAGGGGGAATTTCCCAGGGCAGCTCTGAGAAACCGCATGATTCAATACAATTCTTGAAAAGCGTGTTAAATCTATTACAAACACAAACCATGAATATGGTGTGTCAATAACATTGTTTGTGATGAGTAGCAGTGAATGACTCAAAATATTAAATAATATAATTAATACAACTGCTAACAAGGTCTATCATAAAAATGAAAATACCTGATTCCTTGATCCGAAACGTGATGAACAAAACGGAGCGATTTCTCCTACACAAATAATATTTTTGGAAAAACTGAACATTTGCTAAATAACTGAGAGTCTCCTCATTGAAAACACCCGAAGTTCTTCAAAGGTAAATTATTTTATTTGAATGCTTTTCTTGTTTTTGTGAAAATGTTGCCTGCTGAATGCTAGGCTTAATGCTATGCTAGCTATCAATACTCTTACACAAATGCTTGTGTAGCTATGGTTGAAAAGCATATTTTGAAAATCTGAGATGACAGTGTTGTTAACAAAAGGCTAAGCTTGTGAGTGAATATATTTCTTTCATTTCATTTGCGATTTTCATGAATAGTTAACGTTGCGTTATGGTAATGAGCTTGAGGCGATGATTACGCTCCCGGATATGGGATTGCTCGACGCAAGAAGTTAATAAAGGAGAAGTGTATCTAATGTTCCTTGTATAATAGTTGTATTTTGATCATCATTTATTATGAGTATTTCTGTAAATTCATGTGGCTCTCTGCAATATCACTGCATGTTTTGGAACTACTGAACGTAACACGCCAATGTAAAATAAGATTTTTGGATATAAATATTAACTTTACCGAACAAAACATACATGTATTGTGTAACATGAAGTACTATGAGTGTCATGTGATGAAGATCATCACAGGATAGTGGTTAATTTGATCTCTATTTGTGCTTTTTGTGACTCCTCTCTTTGGAGGAAAAATGGCTGGGTTTTTCTGTTGGTGGTGACCTAACATAATCGTTTGTGGAGCTTTCGCTGTAAAGCATTTTTTAACACTGTGGCTGGATTAACAAGAATTGTATCCTTAAAATGGTAACTAATACTTGTATGTTTGAGAAATTTGATTTATGAGATTTATGAGATTTCTGTTGATTTGTATTTGGCGCCCTGCAATTTCATTGGCTGTTGGCAAGGGATTCCGCAAGCGTTAATCTCTACTCTCCAGGACTCAGAGGGACACACAGACTCTTTATTTATTTTACCTTTATTTAATTAGGCAAGTCAGTTAAGAACAAATTCTTATTTTCAATTACGGCCTAGGAACAGTGGGTTAACCTCACTAGGGTATGTGGGATGCTAGCGTCCCACCTCGTCAACAGTCAACTAATATGCATACATTAGCATCAGGGCCAGAGTAGCAGGAAGTTTACTCTGGGCACGCTTTTCATCCGAACGTGAAAATGGTGCCCCCTATCCCAAACAGGTTTTAAGCTTCATTTTGGTGTATTGCACTTGTGATTGTATGAAAGTTAAATATTTACAGTAATTTAATATAAATTTGGTGGTCTGCAATTTCACCAGATGTGGTCGAGGTGGGACGCTACTGATCTGAAAGAAGTTAACCGAATGACCTCAGAGTGAAGAATGCCAATCTGAAGGGTGATACTTTCGGTCATGGAGCGAATCGGACAGCTATTGAGTAGGTGGTTACTCTCTCCACAATAGAGGCACAGGGTTTCACGTAACCTCCGGTGTCTCTCGGCAGGCGTAAGACGGGCGCGGCCGAGTTGCATGGGCTCTGGACTATTGGACAGTGGTGGACGAGAGAAGGGCATGGAAGACTCACAGGCCATGGGCGACTGTATTGGTCTGCGGTCCACCAGTAGGTTGCCAATGGATATGGACATCTGGATTTATTGGTTTAGGTCCGTTAAGTCTCCTCTGCAGGCCAGTTCGGTCTGTAACTCCCAATTACAACCCCTCCGGTAGACTGTAAGGAGAGTTGGTTCACCCCATCCACTGCCGGCAGCCATGGTACGGAACTCAAGGGCATACTCAGTGGTGGAGCGATGGCCCTGTCGCAGCTCACATAACAGGTACCCGGTTTGACGACCTGAAACTGAATTGTCGAACACCTCCTTGAAGAGCGCATGGAGGACAGATCAGAACTATGAGCAGCCCACAGGGCTGTGACCCAATCCAGGGCTATGCCTGTGAGTAGGGAGATGACAAAGTCCACCTTGTCTTTGTCAGAGGTGAAGTCAGCGCGGTGATGGTCAATGTACAGGTTACACTGCATGAGAAATCCTTGACATTTCCCTGGAGATCCACCGTATTGATTAGGCATGGATATGGGGGAGATGAACGAGAGGAGGCTGTGGAACATGATATTGGTGAAGCAGGAATGGACTGGCGAAGGAGGTCGCAGAGTTCATAGATTCGTTCCTCTTGTCGGGCAAGACATAGCTGTAGCTCCGCTAAATCCATCTGCCGTTTTTAGTGAGGTATTCTGTAATGTACACGAGGGGAGACAGAGAGCTGGTTTCAAGCACTGGGCGCAGCAGGTGTTTATTGCAAAGGGCCTCAGGAGGAAGCAGGTAGCTGGGTCCAGGGGCAGGCAGAAGGTTATACACAGGGGGTCCAAATGGGGAACAGTACAGGCAGGGAAAAGGCTAGTAATGTAGTCCGGGAGATCAGGCAACAAGTAGGTAACAGGAAATCCGATAAAGTACAGGCATGGAATAGGCAAAAGGCGCCGTTAGTGAGGCAGGCAAAAACTATCATACACGGGAGGAGTAAATCACGGGAAAAACAAACCTCCAAAAGAAGTGTCACAAAACAAACAATACCTCACAGTGATGGGGTGCCCAGAACTGAACTAAATAGTGTGTGAACAGGTGATTAGAATTCAGATGATTGGGATCTGGAGAGTGAGCTGCGTTCAGGGGATCTTCGTGTTTGAGGGTCTGAGTTGGAATCAGGCATTACACAACCTCACAAGTTCCAAACTGTGGACCTTCTTATTAAGTCCTTCACTCACCTCTACAGTTCGACCCCTCCTTACATCTCTCTACGTCAATGCTAACCCACCCTCTGGTTCTTTCTCTTTATAAACATTGTCTGTCTGTCCTTAGAGGCCCTCTGAGCCCTGGAGAGTAAAGAAGAGCATTTCCCACCAGTTTAGTTTCATCACAAACCATGGCTCCCTGCATCTCTGCAGCTGCTGCTGGCAGCTGTTGTCTGTGTCTCTGGATTTGTAAAACATTTATGATGAATACATTGGATCAGATGAGCTAAAGGGAAAGCGTTTGAGTGGATTGGTCATATTCATGGTGGTAATATTTACTACTCCCAGTCATAAGAGGATAGATTCACCATCTCCAGAGAAGACTCCAGAAGTAAGCTGTACCTACATATGAAAATCCTGAAGAGTGAGGCCATAGCACCACTTTTCCATTCAGCACACACAGCATCAATACCCTCAGATGAATGTTTTAGAAAGACAATGTTCACACAAATGTCAGTCATGGAAATGCATTTGACAAAATGTACATACATACTGTATAATTGAAAAAAAAACTGCATTTATAGAGTAGACTACTAAAGAATGCAAGCACATATCCATATAATCATGTGTCCCAAAGTGAATGTTTTTCAAATAATTTAAGAGTTCCATCTCTGATAAATGTAGTGTCATTAACTGACAGCTTTAATAAGGACAGTACTCTTGTTTTCAGTGTTATTCCTGATCTCTTCATACATGCACTTCTTTCCCTATGCAAATTTCTGAGTTCCCACCTCTACCCCTACCTCTGTCTTATATAAAGCAACCCGTCTATGCATGTTAGTCCCAGTACGCCCCTCTAAGTACTGGACAATAGAGCAGCTCCCACGAGTTCAGCTTCTAGCCATGATCCCTGCATCTCTGCTGCTGCTGCCTCCTGTGAGTCTCTCTTGATTTGGGGGGGGGGGGGGGGGGGGGGGGGGGGCGCGTGGGGACTCTACACGTATTTGGATAGGCAGAAATATAAATAATTCTAATGTATATTTAAGGTTGTTTGTGAACAATGTTACTATATTGGTGTATTTTATTCTTACAGGTATTTACTGTGATATCACATTAACCCAACCTGGTTCTATGGTTGTAAGTCCAGGAGAGTCTGTCACCATCCCCTGTAAGGTTGCTGGTTATTCTGTTACTAGCACTTGCACCAACTGGATTCGCCATTCTGAAGGAAAAGCTATGGAGTGGATTGGATACCTGTGTAGTAGTAGTAGCAGTGGCACAACAGACTCATTAAAGAGCAAAATCAGCTTCACTGTTGACTCCTCCAGCAGCACAGTGTTTCTACAAGGGAAGAATTTCCAGACTGAAGACACAGCTGTGTATTACTGTGCTCGCTACCCCCACAGTGATACAAACCACCGCCAGAGCTGTGCAAAAACCTATTCTCTGGGGACATACTTTATAGTACATGGAAACTGAAGAGCAGAGATGTGACCTTCAGTTCCAATTTCACACTATAGGGGGCAGGCTTAGTTAATAAGGATTTGCCCTGTATTGAAAAGCTTTCCACAATGTTATTTAAAAATATATATTTTTCAAACGTTGATTCAAAGAACGTGGTTTCTCTCTGGTACTCTTCAGTAACATATAGTACAGAAACATTGATCCACTCACATAACTATTCAACATTTTGACATCGCATATCTTCACCATGTCATTGTTGTAAATGAGAATGTGTTCATCAACTTACCCAGTAAATTAAAGGATAATTATATAGAAAGTATTTAAACGGTGAACTTGGGGTATTTATCAAAGCCTCTTGTGATTGGTCCTCCCAGTGAGGTTGAGCTCATGCAAATTCTCTAGTCCTCCAACTTTATTAACGTCTCTGTTGAAGGTTGTTTCTGCTGAGGACTGTATTAACTAACTTTAGAGAACTACACATATCACCACGTTTCCTTCCACAGTAATACTCTTACTGACAGTATATCTAACAGGTTGAACAATTTGACATAAGGTTTTCATTTCAACGCCGACATCTCTGCTTTCTATTTCCACAGGTGTTCATGGTCAGACACTGACTGAGTCTGGACCAGTAGTTTAAAAGCCTGGGGAATCACACAAACTGACCTGTACAGCATCTGGGTTCACATTCAGTAGCTATGGAATAAACTGAATCATACAGACTTCTGGGGGAGTTGAGTGGATTGCTTATGTAGACACAGCTAGCACGGCAATCAATATTTTACTCCCAATCAGTCCAGGGAAGCCGTACAAAAAAAACATTTGTAGTAGAAAGAATGTACTTACACAAGTACATGCACACACATCATCTGGCTGTGATAAGGAAATGAGACCCACATAGATGTTCATATACAGTATCATCTCACAGTGACACAGAGATAACACACCTGTTAGATATGTTGTTATAGTGTTGTTGATGCACAATAGATATCCCATTATCTTCATTTTACTGATGTCTCAATATTTTAGTTAATTGATGGAGGATCTTCAATGTGTTGAATTAATATGTAATATTGAATCATTCTTCTAGAAGTTTTCTAATAAAAACATGAATGTAGTTGCTGCTTACATTTTTAACCATTTGTCATTCGTCCTTATCTACTTTTTGTTTGCCGATGTATGTACCCGAAGAGTTTTATGACCTGGTGGATTAACTAAATGATTTACTTTCACGTGGTATAAACACAAATATAATCTAAAGAGGGTCTGTGTCACGCCCTGGTCTTAGTATTTTGTGTTTTCTTTATTATTTTGGTCAGGCCAGGGTGTGACATGGGTTTATCCTGTGGTGTGTTTAGTCTTGTTTTTTTTGTAGGTATTGGGATTGTGGTATAGTGGGGTTTTCTAGAAAAGTCTATGGTTGCCTGAAGTGGTTCTCAATCAGAGGCAGGTGTTTATCCTTGTCTCTGATTGGGAACCATATTTAGGCAGCCATATTGTTTGAGTATTTTTTCGTGGGTGATTGTTCCTGTCTCTGTGTTTGTTTTCACCAGATAGGCTGTTTAGGTTTTCGCGGTACGTTTCTTGTATTGTTTGTGTTCTTTCTTTATTAAACATGTATCAAAATTACCACGCTGCATTTTGGTCTGATCCTTGCTACACCTCCTCGTCAGAAGAAAACCGTAACAGTCTGTGAGCTTTCACATTGTAAAGGTTGTGTCCATTAATAGTGGTGATGGTCCTGAAGTGTCTTATATACCCTCCTATATACTGTCTCCCCCACCATCTCCATGTCAATGCAAACCCTCCCTCTGATTATTTCCCTAATTAACAGTGTGTCTGACTTCCTGAAAAAAGCAGCGCCCAACAGTCAACACAAACCTTGTCCCCTCCATATCTGCTCCTAATGCTGCTAGCAGCTGCCTTCTGTGAGAATCTGTTCATACAGAATGGTAATTTCTATGTTTGGATGAAAACTGACAATGATGTTCATTGACGTGTGTTTCTCTATACAGGTGTCTACTGCGATATTGAACTCATCCAGTCTAGTCCAGTGGTCATAAAACCAGGAGTCTTTCAGCATCTCCTGCAAATTCTCTGAGTTTTCCATATCCTCTCACTGTCCTCACTGGATACGACAAGCTGCAAGGAAGAGCAATGCAGGATATATTTTATACATGCAGTACTTCGACTGTAGACTCATGGAAGATCAATTCTAGATATGACAGCTCTAGCAGTACCGTGATTCTACAAGTGAAAAACTTCCAGACTGAAGACACAGCTGTGGATTATTGTGTTCGGTGGACAAAGTGATAAAATCTGAACCTCAGTGATTTATTGTATAATAAGTACTCATTAAATTAAATAGAAAATAGACTTCTCAATATCAAATTGGTAAATTAATATACAGTAAGCCCTACAGTACTTATGACTGGTGGTGCTGGAAATTAATACCTGAATTATTTGCCAATTATACTCATTCTAGCCTGATAAGACTCTAGACCTTGATGGTATTCTAATTGATGTCTATTAAACATTCAATGAACTCCATTCATATAATAACGGTGACCTCACCAGTACAGAACAATAAGGTCTAAGCTCTGTATTATCAAAAGACACAAAGAACAAATAATATGTTATAAAAATATATACAACAAAAAACCTGGAGACCTTTAACATGGTTGTGACTAGATGGTGTACAGCTTCAACCAGAAGTGACTTTTCATAGCAGGTTAGGAGAGCACTTTTCCTAACCGTAACCTAATTCTCCTAACATGTTAGTTCGTTTCCCTAACCTGCTACGAAAAGTAACTTCTAGTTGTAGCTCTATACCACATAAACTCATGAACACTCCTGGGTCATGATACAGAAAATATTGGCACAATGTAAAGTTCATTTTATCACACTCCTGCCTAACATTATCTCCAAGTATAAGTCTGACTTTTGACATGGACAACACAGAGTATATATAGCTTGCACAGTTATTAAATAAATACATTTTAATTTACTAATATTCCCATTGCTTTCATATACTGTATACAGCCTCTCCCTATGCAAATTTCATCTAGCCCCTCTTCCTTTCTCTATCTCTCCCTCCTCCTTATATAAAAACCTCTCTGTATCTGAGCGTCCTAGTACAACCTTCTGAGTCCTGGAGAGTAGAGAAGAGCAGCTCCCACCAGTTCAGCTTCAACACAAACCATGTACCCTGCATCTCTGTTGCTGCTGCTGGCAGCTGCCTCCTGTGAGTTCCTGACTGTCGTTTGATCAGTATAACCTGTGTTGCTGTGATAGGGATGTGACTCATTGATCAATCTGACCTGTCGTTCCTCTCCCTCAGGTGTCCATGGTCAGATCGTACTCACACAGGCTGAGTCAGTCCAGGGGACTCCTGCAGGATCCCTCAAACTCACATGTGCCTGTAGTGGATTCACTCTAAGCAGCACTAATATGTTTTGGATCCGCCAGGCACCTGGAAAAGGACTTGAATGGATCATTTACTATTATTCTGACAGTGACAAGAGCAATGCCCCTGTAGTACAGGGTCGATTCACTGCATCAAAGGACAGCAGTAATTTCTATCTCCACATGAGCCAGTTGAAGCCAGAGGACTCTGCAGTGTATTACTGTGCTAGAGACTCACTATGGTTAAACTAATGAGAATAGCTGTACAAAAACCATCTGGTAGAGAAAGGAAGGACAGACACACAGACACACAGACACATGTATGGTATGACCAGTAGACCATGACAAGGGGAAACATGAGGAACAATTCTAATGATGTATTAAATAATAACACAATGATACACCTGTTAAATACATGGTGCTAGTGTTGTTGATGCACCAACAGGGGCCCCTCTCTCTCCATATGAATAAAATAAAGACCAGTACTGATGAAGGCCCTTGTTATGGGATTTACGAATAATAACTAAATGAGGTATACGTCACTATAACTGGCAACTATTCTACCCTGTCTTTCTTGTAGTGTTAAATAATGTGTGTTCATTAGGAAGGGGTTATATGGCATGTACCGAGGAAGAAAGGAATGTATGTGGGGTGTTACGGATACAGGTATCCTGTGGGTGTGTGTGTGTATGTATCCTGTGTTCTTTTCTCTCCTTCTCCCCTCACAGGTGAAAATCATCACTCCACAATCAATCATCAATCAGAAGACACACCTCCTCCTGTTTTCTACCCAATCACACTTCCTCTCCCTTGGTTTAAAAACCCTGTCAGTTGTTTGCTCTAGAGCTCAATCTCTCTGTAAATACTATATCTCTGTAGATCGCGCTGTTTCACCCTCTACTACTATGTCTCTCTATCGCTCTTTATGTATTGAGCTCTCTGAGCACCTCCATATCACTGTCATCACCTGTGAGTATTGTATTGGTTATGGTGTTTGTTTATTGGTGGGAAAAGGGGGAACCAAGACAAGTCGCCCATGGGCATACACTACCCACAGGTAAACTTTTAACACTAGTTAGAACTGGGCGGACCACCCACTGTATTTTTGGTTAGTTAGCTGTTGAAATAGGCTAGTCTAGGTTAGGGGTGTTTTAGATGCTTGTTTTTTTCCTTGGGTCCAGCTCAGCCCCTTTTCCTGCTCCCCCCCCCATTAACGTGTTTTCTAATAAACCATGTGTTTGACGGTAATTTAGTTATTTAGTTCTCACTTCACTTTAATTTGCATGAGTTATGTTACGGGTCTCGTTACCATCTCCCCTAGACTGTCGGGCCAAAAGGGATTTATAACATGGGGTAGAAAGAGAACGGAGAGGAGCATTAACCTGTTGGAACCGACCTGGATGTAAATCTTTAGAGGACAGGGAGAGCCCCTCCAGAGCTCTAGTATCTGGGGGAGCCTGGAACTATCAGCTGAGTGGTTATAAACTGTGGTGAGACTCATGAGAAAATCCATATGTAGGTGTGTGTGTGCGTAGGTTAGGATGGTATTAAAGGAATGTATGTGAACTTGAGAGCTCTCGCAAATAAAATCGGGATCTGATCAATTGTGAGCTGGGAATTCTGTTTGTCTGTTTTATTGAAGACCAGAACTTTACAACCTCTGGGTATCAGACAGATAAAGATAAATTCCAGTTATGAACATTGATAACAAATTACTTAACAGTTCTGCGAAATTGTATTACAAAAAAGGAAAGTGGATGTTGATTAATACTTTACAGTTTATCAAAATATTTCATTCATCTCAGATATGAACTAATACTTGAATGTAGTGTTTCAAATCTGCCCCTTTACATTCAAAAAGATAACCGATAGAGGGTCTCTGAGTTCTCAGATGGCAAAGGTTGTGTCCAGTTATAGATACAATACATCACCCCCCCCCCCCGTCCTGTTTCTACTTAACCAGTGTTTGTCTGTCAGTCCTTAGAGGCCCTCTGAGTCCTGGAGAGTAGAGAAGAGCACCTCACGCCATTTCAGCTTCAACACAAACCATGTTCCTGTCACGGTCGTCGTATTAGACGAATGAACACTAACAAAAAAGAATCCTGACGCTATATAACCGAGTAGTATAGACAAGAACCCGCAAAATGGCTACCTAAATATGGTCCCCAATCAGAGACAACGATAAACAGCTGCCTCTGATTGGGAACCAATTCAGGCCACCAAAGAATACAATTACCTAGACTTACAAAAACTCCTAGATATACAAAACCCCCTAGACAATACAAAACCCAACATACCCACCCTCGTCACACCCTGGCCTAACTAAAATAATAAAGAAAACAAAGATAACTATGGTCAGGGTGTGACAGTTCCTTGCATCTACAGTGCCTTGCGAAAGTATTTGGCCCCCTTGAACTTTGTGAACTTTTGCCACATTTCAGGCTTCAAACATAAAGATATAAAACTGTATTTTTTTGTGTAGAATCAACAAGTGGGACACAATCATGAAGTGGAATGACATTTATTGGATATTTCAAACTTTTTTAACAAATCAAACTCAATTGGGCGTGCAAAATTATTCAGCCCCCTTAAGTTAATACTTTGTAGCGCCACCTTTTGCTGCGATTACAGCTGTAAGTCGCTTGGGGTATGTCTCTATCAGTTTTGCACATCGAGAGACTGAAATTTTTTCCCATTCCTCCTTGCAAAACAGCTCGAGCTCAGTGAGGTTGGATGGAGAGCATTTGTGAACAGCAGTTTTCAGTTCTTTCTACAGATTCTCGATTGGATTCAGGTCTGGACTTTGACTTGGCCATTCTATTATTTAACCATTCCATTGTAGATTTTGCTTTGTTTTGGATCATTGTCTTGTTGGAAGACAAATCTCCGTCCCAGTCTCAGGTCTTTTGCAGACTCCATCAGGTTTTCTTCCAGAATGGTCCTGTATTTGGCTCCATCCATCTTCCCATCAATTTTAACCATCTTCCCTGTCCCTGCTGAAGAAAAGCAGGCCCAAACCATGATGCTGCCACCACCATGTTTGACAGTGGGGATGGTGCGTTCAGCTGTGTTGCTTTTACGCCAAACATAACGTTTTGCATTGTTGCCAAAAAGTTCAATTTTGGTTTCATCTGACCAGAGCACCTTCTTCCACATGTTTGGTGTGTCTCCCAGGTGGCTTGTGGCAAAATTTAAACGACACTTTTTTATGGATATCTTTAAGAAATGGCTTTCTTCTTGCCACTATTCCATAAAGGCCAGATTTGTGCAATATACGACTGATTGTTGTCCTATGGACAGAGTCTCCCACCTCAGCTGTAGATCTCTGCAGTTCATCCAGAGTGATCATGGGCCTCTTGGCTGCATCTCTGATCAGTCTTCTCCTTGTATGAGCTGAAAGTTTAGAGGGACGGCCAGGTCTTGGTAGATTTGCAGTGGTCTGATACTCCTTCCATTTCAATATTATCGCTTGCACAGTGCTCCTTGGGATGTTTAAAGCTTGGGAAATCTTTTTGTATCCAAATCCGGCTTTAAACTTCTTCACAACAGTATCTCGGACCTGCCTGGTGTGTTCCTTGTTCTTCATGATGCTCTCTGCGCTTTTAACGGACCTCTGAGACTATCACAGTGCAGGTGCATTTATACGGAGACTTGATTACACACAGGTCGATTGTATTTATCATTAGTCATTTAGGTCAACATTGGATCATTCAGAGATCCTCACTGAACTTCTGGAGAGTTTGCTGCACTGAAAGTAAAGGGGCTGAATAATTTTGCACGCCCAATTTTTCAGTTTTTGATTTGTTAAAAAAGTTTGAAATATCCAATAAATGTCGTTCCACTTCATGATTGTGTCCCACTTGTTGATTCTACACAAAAAAATACAGTTTTATATCTTTATGTTTGAAGCCTGAAATGTGGCCAAAGGTCGCAAAGTTCAAGGGGGCCGAATACTTTCGCAAAGGCACTGTATGCTGCAGCTGGCAGCTGTATACTGTGAGTCTGTAGTTGGGGGATAATAACAAAGAAATCTGTCTGTAGTATAAAATTGGCTTCAACGTAACTAGCTACTAGACTGTACAGTGGGGAGAACAAGTATTTGATACACTTCCGATTTTGCAGGTTTTCCAACTTACAAAGCATGTAGAGGTCTGTCATTTTTATCATAGGTACACTTCAACTGTGAGAGACAGAACAAAAATCCAGAAAGTCACATTGTATGATTTTTAAGTAATTAATTTGGATTTTATTCCATGACGTAAGTATTTTGATACATCAGAAAAACCAGGAGAATTTATGGATACTTAGAAAAAAACCAGGAGAACGTATGGAGCAGGGCTTGTGTGGGATATCGCAAGAGAGTCTGTCTTGACGATGGGGAATTGGAAACGGACGGGTGTATAAACCTATAACCCGGGCCCTTTATCTGTAAGAAAGGAATAGTACAATTGTTTAATTATACCATGTTTTAAAAGGTCTGTACTAAACATTCTGAATTAAATAAATGTTTTTAAAATGGTATCTCACCCTTTAACGAACGGGATTCGGTCGTTTTCTGTCTTGCGGGAAAAAGCTTTTCTGAGAAAATGGGTCTGTGCGTTTCAGAACAATGAACAAAGTTTCTTACAATTATATTATACGAATACAGTCCTACAACAGCCTGTTATAAATATTTAAAAGGTTATTAAAGTGCAGTACTGTGTGTGGTAATGATGTACAACTGTAGTCCAACTATGTTTATGCACAAAACATTTGCATGTTTAAATATTGCGCAGAATTTAAAATAATAATAATTATAAACATGTTTTAAAAGGTTAGTACTAAATATTGAATTAAATAAAGGGATTTAAAAGCAGTAGCTCACCTTTTAATGAAAGGAATATGTATTTTCGCTCTATCAACAAAAAAGGCTTTCAGGAAAGACGTGCGTGCTGGCGTGTATGTGTGTGTTCAAAAACAAATGGGTGTGTGTTCAACAATACCATGGCATTTTGCACTTAACACACAAGCCTTTCAAAGCCAATTTTATTGATCCGCAGAAGATGTGGGGGCTCAAATGTCAACCCACAGCCGGAATATAGCATGTCTCGAACGACCCCTGGGGTTAAAAACATTGTTATATCTAATCAGCACCCATGCTAACGGTCCCCCCCACCCCGGTCTGTAAATTTACATTGGACACCCCCCAACCTGTTTCCCCCTGAGGTGCTATGAAGCATAAAGGCTATACAGCCAGACAGAATATTTCGAGACACCCTCCTGTTTTAAATAATTGTTGGTCTCTAAACATTCAGGGTACTACCGGTCTATTTTGCATACAGGATGGTGGACTGAAAAAACGTCACCCCGACCTGTAAACTCATTCCCTACTATCTCTTGTTCATGACAGAGGACCTGGTGAAAAAGACAGTATTCTAGCATTCTGTATGGACGACTTTAACGCAACTCCAAACCACTGCCTAGAACAGAGGAAGAACGAACAGCTAAAAGATAATCTGTGACTCCATCCCAATGGAGCTTTTTGAAGGTCAGTTAGTGATAATAATATATTCAATTTGGATGCTTTAGGTATTTTGTCTGGGAATCGTTTGGATATTACAATTTGATATTGTTCTAATATTAAACAGACGTTATACAGTATGTGTTTTTAAGTATATTTTTTTTACAGATATTCACAATTATTTATTAGTTATGTATTTAGACCCAAAATGCATGTACTTTTTTAAGTTAAAGTGTATATATTTCATATAAATACATGTTAATATTATCTAACGTCTGTAGGATAACCAACATTGCGTTAACTGCTCCCGGGGAAAAATGCTTTGGATCCTCCAACGTCAGCTGTTATAACTATCCCTGATGAGGATTCAGAGGAGCAACTGGAGGACACAGATTTTTACGAGATATCGATAGTGGGGAGAACAAGTATTTGATACACTGCCGATTTTGCAGGTTTTCCTACTTGCAAAGCATGTAGAGGTCTGTAATTTTTATTATATGTACACTTCAACTGTGAGAGACGGAATCTAAAAAAATCCAGAAAATCACATTGTATGATTTTTAAGTAATTAATTTGAATTTTAGTGCATGACATAAGTATTTGATACATCAGAAAAGCAGAACTTAATATTTGGTACAGAACGTTTGTTTGCAATTACAGAGATCACACGTTTCCTGTAGTTCTTGACCAGGTTTGCACACACTGCAGCAGGGATTTTGGCCACTCTTCCATACAAACCTTCTCCAGATCCTTCAGGTTTCGAGGCTGTCGCTAGGAAATACGGACTTTCAGCTTCCTCCAAAGATTTTCTACTGGGTTCAGGTCTGGAGACTGGCTAGGCCACTCCAGGACCTTGAGATGCTTCTTACGGAGCCACTCCTTAGTTGCCATGGCTGTGTGTTTCGGGTCGTTGTCATGCTGGAAGACCCAGCCACGGCCCATCTTCAATGCTCTTACTGAGGGAAGGAGGTTGTTGGCCGAGATCTCGCGATACATGGCCCCATCCATCCTCTCCTCAATACGGTGCAGTCGTCCTGTCCCCTTTGCAGAAAAGCATCCCCAAAGAACACCTCCACCTCCATTCTTCACGGTTGGGATGGTGTTCTTGGGGTTGTACTCATCCTTCTTCCTCCAAACACGGCGAGTGGAGTTTAGAACAAAAAGCTATATTTTTTTTGTCTCATCAGACCACATGACCTTCTCCTATTCCTCCTCTGGATCATCCAGATGGTCATTGGCAAACTTCAGACGGGCCTGGACATGCGCTGGCTTGAGCAGGGGGACCTTGCGTGCGCTGCAGGATTTTAATCCATGACGGCGTAGTGTGTTACTAATGGTTTTCTTTGAGACTGTGGTCCCAGCTCTCTTCAGGTCATTGAACAGGTCCTGCCGTGTAGTTCTAGGCTGATCCCTCACCTTCCTCATGATCATTGATGCCCGACGAGGTGAGATCTTGCATGGAGCCCCAGACCGAGGGTGATTGACCATCTTGAACTTCTTCCATTTTCTAATAATTACGCCAACAGTTGTTGCCTTCTCACCAAGTTGCTTGCCTATTGCCCTGTAACCCATCCCAGCCTTGTGCAGGTCTACAATTGTATCCCTGATGTCCTTACACAGCTCCCTGGTCTTGGCCATTGTGGAGAGGTTGGAGTCTGTTTGAGTGTGTGAACAGGTGTCTTTTATACAGGTAACATGTTCAAACAGGTGCAGTTAATACAGGTAATGAGTGGTGAACAGAAGGACTTCTTAAAGAAAAACTAACAGGTCTGTGAGAGCCGGAATTCTTACTGGTTGGTAGGTGATCAAATACTTATGTCATGCAATAAAATGCAAATGAATTACTTAAAAATCATACAATGTGATTTTCTGGATTTTTGTTTTAGATTCCATCTCTCACAGTTGAAGTGTACCTATGATTAAAAATTACAGACCTCTACATGCTTTGTAAGTCGGAAACACTGCCGATTTTTCAGGTTAATACTTGTTCTCCCCACTGTGTATGTCAACTGTATGTATTTTCTATGATAAAATGTATTACCGACACCAAAGGCCCTACACCACGAGAGGACATGGTTGAGACGGAAGGGGCACCCCGGAACATAATGTGTAAAACCAATTCATTTGGATAATTTTAATTTCGGAGGTCGTTGATTTGCGGTTGTCTGAAAATGGACAGACAACATGATAAGGACAACTCTGAGATAGAAACAATACACAGTCAAGATATTCTAAAACTGGAGGACAACTATTTATTTAATATCTATATGTCAATTGTATGTATTTTTTATTATAAAATGTGTATATATTTTGTATAAATATAGTTGAATACTATTGTAGAAAAGCCCAAGGACATTGGTGGAAACGTCCATTAATTCAAGGCCTCATACTCAGCTGTGCCAGGGGATGCCTTATTTAGGTCGGGTGGAAATGTACAACAGATCTCATCCCATAAAATGAGGAAACAGCCATAGCCAGATCTCGCTGCTTTCTCATCCTTAACTCCGACTAATCCAGAAGTTCTGTGCGTCCATAAATCCACGTAAGTCCATCGCATAGGGTACCCTTCATCTGAACTTTCCGTTGCGATCGGCAGGGGTGGGCAATCAGTTATTGGTTTATAGTTATTACCGCGGAGGGCGACTTGGAGCGCAAGCTTCAAATCTAACGTGTAATGTGATTTGGTCAATGATCAAGACGCTACGGATCATCACAGGCCAATTATACCAAAGTTATATGGTCAATATGTCATGAAATTACATGTACACATGAAGACACCTGAAAGGGTGAAATATGAAACGGCATTGTTTGCGGAACTGACCGATTTTAACATCAAACTAATGGGTATTATAGATGGAATAGCCAACCGATCACTGTATGTATTATTCTTCTTATGATAAATAGTCACAAGCATAAATGACTCAAGGATGCTACCTATTGACTTCTTAATAAACCGGCATGTTGAATTCCCTAAGTATGCTAATAACGATTGTTATGATTTGATCTTTGTTATTATGAATTTGCTTGGATACCTGTTATTCTGTTTCCTTTGTTATGCAGCACAGATTACTCAGTAAATATACCACGTTATGGGTAAAGGAATTCCTGCCTCAGTCTCATCCATTCCTCTGGAACCTGTTCGCCTTTGTCAGTCATACTACCTGTCCAGCTACCAGCACAGATTCCAATAATCTTTAAATTATTTAAAACGTCCATTGGATACTCAGCTGAGACAGGGAATAATTGATATGGGGGCATCCAACATTAACGGGTGTAACTATTGACGATGCAAAAAGGGGGTTTTAAGAAATACATTTGTTTGACAGATTTGTATTATTATAAAAAATAATAATATTATTATCAGAATCTTTAGTACTACTTTCTTACATGCAAGACATACCGAGAACCAGGCAGTGATGAAAACATTTTAAACGAGCTCTAATTCAAACATGCAAAGATATATATTTGATACAATTACCCCGTTAAACGGTTGTTACAATATCACTTCTAATTGTGTACATTTCAAGGTTTCACAAACATACAACAACTATCTAATTCATGTTTCCCGGACTAACACACTGTAGAGTTTCCTATTTACTAAAGAACAATCACTCAGACAAAACACATAAAAGTTGTAATATAATATGTATACATGTCATTCCATACTGAAAACAGATACATTCTGAAAGATTTTTGGGGGTTGATGTGATAACACATGTTTTTATTCATCTCTCAATTTAGGATAATACTGTTTATTTATACTTTACTTAAATTGTATTATTTATCGTGTCTCATACCATGCTAATACACAACCAAGCAATGCAAACAGCTGTGGAATTAACCCACAACCGGTGTGTGTCTTTTTGGGATCAATACTTGATCAAGAATACCAATAGGCTTGATCTGATCCTCTTCCCTATTACGACATCATATAATGGACAGTAATATGCAAAACCATAAAACTCTGACTAGAAAACAATGACACTTGCAATGTATTAATATAAACATGACTACTTGCAACCAGCCAGCAATGACTGGAGCCTTTGGATGCTCGGTGTATGTACACAGTGGGGATTTTGAAAGAGGGAGATTAGAACCCCAAAGTAATAGTGGTAAAAAAGATCATAAAGGTAATTTCATATTCCGCTTTTATGGGGTTAAAAACTTTATGGAAACCACTATTCACACTATGTGGATTGTAAACATGTACAGACATAGAGAGCCATCACATCAAGAGGGATGAATGTACAGCAGTAGTCTTCTGCAACAAGCAATACGTGTTAAATATGTTTACATACAACCATGACTGAATGGTTTCACAAACTAATTTTAAAAGTTTTGTAAGTAAGTTGTAACAGGCCTCATTCAACAGTCTAGAGATTAACCTAGACACCAAAAACAGCAATGTTTAGAGAAGCTTGGAGATTTTCCCCATGTAAGAGGCAAAGAGGTGATTTACCTAACTTTGTACAGACCAAAGGATTTTCCAGAGTTGGCAATCCCTAACTCTGGGTATGATAACTCTGACGCGTAAGTCTAATGATTATTGTAGATGTTAACAGAGGGAGTTTACAGTAGGTAAAAGAGCTGCATAAAGGCAAAGAGTGCAACAAATTGACCTACGTGACCTCAAAGACGGTCAGCCTACTTTATAATAGAGAATGCAGGGATGTGTACTTAACATGTACCCATTATAAAACGAAATGATCTACGGTCAAATGCATCTAAAGTTTTTAATGAAGTGGCAGCTGCATTCATATATATTATTTCAACATAGCTTGAATAATCTGCTTTGTACTATTGAGCAAGAGGCCTGACCTATTTCTATGTAAGAAGCCACATTTTTTTATATAAAGCTTCTTAACCTTTTGCGTGTAGGGGGCAGTATTTTCATTTTTGGCTAAAATACGTACCCATTTGAAACTGCCTATTTCTCAGCCCTAGAAACTAGAATATGCATATCATTGTCAGATTAGGATAGAAAACACTCTAAAGTTTCCAAAACTGTCCAAATATTTACTGTGAGAATAACAGAACTGATATTGCAGGTGAAAACCCGAGGAAAATCCAATCAGGAAGTGCCTCTTATTTTGAAACCTCTCTGTTCCTATGCATGCCTATCCTCCATTTAAAGGGATATCAACCAGATTCATTTTTCTATGGCTTCCCTAAGGTGTCAACAGTCTTTAGACATAGTTTCAGGCTTTTATTTTGAAAAATGAGCGTGAAAGATCACATTGCGTAAGTGGAAAGGTGGGGGCTCTCAGAGTGATTTTAAGCTACAGAGTAAAGCGGCCATTGTTTCTCCCGGAGTTATTGAAAAACCTACACACCCGGTTGATATATTATCGACTATGTATTTTAAAAACAACCTGAGGATTGATTATAAAAAACGTTTGACATGTTTCTGTGGACATTATGGATATTATTTGGAATATACGTCTGCGTTGTCGTGACCGCTGTTTCCTGTGGATTTCTGAACATAACGCGACAAACAAACGTCGGTATTTTGGGAATAAAAATAATCTTTATGGAACAAAAGGAACATTTGTTGTGTAACTGGGAGTCTCGTGAGTGAAAACATCCGAAGATCAAAGGTAAACGATTCATTTGATTGCTTTTCTGATTTTCATGACCTAGCTACTTAATGCTTAGTGTACATTATGTTATGCCATGCTATCGATAAACTTACACAAATGCTTGGATTGCTTTTGCTGTAAAGCATCATTTCAAAACCTGAGATGACAGGTGGATTAACAAACGGCTAAGCTGTGTTTTGCAATGCTGCACTTGTGATTTCATGAATATTAATATTTTTTTGTAATATTATTTGACTCTGGCGCTATGCTATTCAGCGTTTGCTGATGACAATTATCCCGCTGCCGGGATGGGTAGCGACAGCAAGTTAAATAATGAGTTACCATTTCCCGAATTCACTCAATATCAGAATATATCGTTATCATCTCCGTCATCCATTATTTATGATTTCATCATATCTCAGTCTCATTATGAACGTCGTAAAATCCTATAAATCTTCAAGAACCAACCATAGCATAAATAAGGAATCAGCGATATACAAATTGGCTTAATTATTTATTTCCTAACTAACTAAATAATCACACAGAATTACATAAACACACAAACAGGATAGGTTATACATTGATTACTACACAATGCAATGAAATGTCCCTAGTGGACTAACCTGATATGAAGGCTTGGTAGACAATGGAAAGGGGTGGAGAAAGAGCGGGAAAAACAGAGTGGGAGAGACAGAGTGGGCTTATTGTACATACATGTGGAAAATAAGCCCATTGTAAATATGGATATTTAGCACCCTAACAACCGCTCATTCGGATTTGGAAATGCAACATATTTACGATCATATATATTTGTTGTCTCTCTATTGACATCACCGGTCTGTCTGGGAAGAAATTATAAGGAAGCCTCTAGTTTGTCCACCAGAGATCAAAGTATTTCGTAGTTGTAGCTTATTCAGCGGGCTCTGTTCGTTAGAGTAGAGTGGTGAGAGGAAATAATTCTTTGCCTCTCTTCTTCGGTCGAGTTTACTAGACTATTTTACATATACAGCTGCAGACTGTGAATGTGTAGTCTTACAGTTTTAAAACCCTTTATAATGTATTCAGCTGGAACCACTTCACACACTGGCAACACCCTGGCATGTTTTGGTCTAATGTACATTTTCTTAAACATTTGTAACATATTCAGCTGGCGCTGCATGTAACTGGTCTGGTGGAGTCTAACTATTATTGACCTCCGGTTCAACACCGTCTGCCCGCTTGGTTTGATATGTTAATTATTCACAAGGCTTTTAAGCACTTGCCTTGGAGGGCTGTGTTAGGCACTTTGCCACGAGGCCTGTGCTCATGTGGGCATGGTTACTGACTGGGTAAAACTTTACATGAAAAACAATTCTTTAATTTAGAAGGCTAAGATCACATTTCATTTTCTCACAAATAGTTTCATATTTAATCATATAAGTTCCCCAACATTTGGTTGTGAACCTGACGACTGGGAAATATACACATTCAGAGATATGTTATGTTTACAGTTTGGCTCATTCATCCCCCTCTTCTCCCCTGTAACTATTCACCAGGTCGTTGCTGCAAATGAGAAGGTGTTCTCAGTCAACTTACCTGGTAAAATAACGGATAAATAAATACAAATTTAAATACATGTTCTTATAATGTCCTTACTTACCTCACTAATTGGTAACAAATTCAACAGAATTTTTCTTTAACTTCTCTAGGGTATGGGGCAGCATTTTCACGTTTGGATGAAAAGCATACCCAAATTAAACTGCCAGCTACTCATTTGCAGAAAATAAGATATGCATATTATTAGTAGATTTGGATAGAAAACACTCTGAAGTTCATAAAACTGTTTGAATCATGTCTGTGACTATAACAGAACGTATTTAGCAGGCGAAAACCCGAGGACAAACTATTCAGATTTTTTTTTGAGGTCACTCTCTTTTCAATTAGATTTCATTGGTAAACTAGATTTCTAAAAGACTTGCTTGCCATTCCTACGGCTTCCACTGGATGTCAACAGTTCTGAGAAATTGGTTGAGGTTATTCCTTTGTGTAATGAAGAAATACGGCCATCTTGAAGTCGAGTCACTCTAGGTGTCCTGTTTGATCGAAGCGCGTGAGCAGAAGGCATGCTACGGTTGGTTTTAATCCTGTATTGAACACAGATCATCCCGTCTTCAATTGTATTGATTATTAATGTTAAAAATACATAAAGTTGTATTACAAAAGTATTTTGAAATGTTTTGGCAAAGTTTACAGGTAACCTTTGAGATATTTTGTCGTCACTTTTGGGCAAGTTGGAACCTGTGTTTTTCTGGATCAAACGCGCCAAATAAATGGACATTTTGGATATATATCGACGAAATGAATCGAACAAAAGGACCATTTGTGATGTTTATGGGCCATATTGGAGTGGCAACGACAGAAGCCTGTCAAAGGTAAGGCATGAATTATATATTTTATTTCTGCGTTTTGTGTCGTGCCTGCAAGGTTGGAATATGCTTATCTCTCTTGGTTTACAATGGTGCTATCCTCAGAAAATAGCATCGTATGCTTTCGCTGATAAGCCTATTTGAATTCTGACATGTTGGCTGGATTCACAACCAGTGTAGCTTTAATTTGGTATCTTTCATGTGTGATTTAATGAAAGTTTGATTTTATAGTAATTATCATAGTAATTAATTTGAATATGGCGCTCTGCATTTTCTCAGGCTTTTTGCCAGGTGAGACAGTAACGTCCTGCCTAAACTCCGATTTTTTTAATATAAATATGAACTTTAACGAACAAAACATACATATATTGTGTAACATGAAGTCCTATGAGTGTCATCTGATGAAGATCATCAAAGGTTAGTGATTAATTTGATCTCTTTTTCTGCTTTTTGTTACTGCTCTCTTTGGCTGGAATTTTTTTTCTGTGACTTAGCTTAGGGGGGGGGGGGGACGCAGGAAACATGTTTATGTTGAAGTTAGACTGGTGTCACGATCGTCGTAGTGAGGAGACCAAGGCGCAGCATGATGATAATACATCTTCCTTTTAATAATGAAGAATACTGAGCAAACTATACAACAATAACAAAACGACAGTGAACGCTATAAGACACCAGTGCTGACATGCAACATCACATAGACAATAACCCACAAAACCAAAATGGAAATTGGCAACCTAAATAGGATCCCCAATCAGAGACAACGATAAACAACTGTCTCTGATTGGGAACCAATTCAGGCCACCATAGAACTACATTACCTAGACAGTACCAAAACCCCATAGATATACAAAAAATAAGAGACAAGACAAAAACACCCATTCCACCCTCGTCACACTCTGTCCTAACCAAAATAATAAACAAAACAAAGATAACTAAGGTCAGGGTGTGACAGTACCCCCCCCCCCCCCCCCCCCCCATCCTCCAAAGGTGCGGACTCCCGGCCACTAACCTAAACCTATATGGGAGGGTCTGGGTGGGCATCTAACCTCGGTGGTGGCTCCGGTTCTGGACGCCACCCCCCTTCTTTACACCAAGTCCGCTCTTGTAGCACAGACCCGTGGATCATCGGAGGCTCTGGACTGCGGATCCTCGCAGTCTAAAAAAGGTCAGTTTTATTGCTTCTTTAATCAGAACAACAACTAGTGTCTTATAGCGTTCACTGTAATTTTGTTATTTTTGTATAGTTTGTTCAGTATTCTTCATTATAAAAAAGAAGATGTATTATCATCACGCTGCGTCTTGGTCTCCTCACTACGACGATCGTGACACCAGTCTAACTTCAACATGTTTCCTGCGTCGCTACTGCTGCTGCTGGCAAGGGCCTCCAGTGAGTTTCTATGGACCGATACATGGACAAAAAACTGTGGAGGAATATTCTGTCAAATCAATTGGATAACATGATTCACTAAAAGTTCTATACTGTTTTTTTGTTTGGTTTTAGAGGTGTGTTTTTTCAGACTGAACTCACACAGCCAGGCTCTATGACCCTGCAGCCTGGACAGTCCCTAACCCTCTCCTTTAAGGTCTCTGGATATTATTTAACCCCCTAGAGTCGATTGACACACTAGACCCCTGGACTTTTTTCACATTTTATTACATTACAGCGTCATTCAAAAGTTGATAAAATTGCTTTTTTTCCTCAATCTGCACAAAATACCACATAATGACAAAGCAAAACTTATTTTTTTTGCAAATATATGAAATCAAATGGAAATATCACATTTACATAAGTATTGAGACTCATTACTCAGTGCTTTGTTGAAGCACCTTTGGCAGCAATTACAGTTACAGCCTTGAGTGTTCTTGGGTGTGACATTGCTATCTTGGCACACCTGTATTTGGGGAGTTATTCCTATTCTTCTCTGCAGATCTTCTCAAGCTGTCAGGTTGGATGGGGAGTGTTGGTGTACAGCTACTTTCAGGTTTCTCCAGAGATGTTTGATCGGGTTCAAGTCGGGGCTCTGACTGGGCCACTCAAGGTTTTCATCAAGGATCTTTTCCTTGATCCTGACTAGTCTTCCAGTCCCTGCCGCTGAAAAACATCCCCACAGCATGATGCAAATCAAATAGCTAAATTATCCATAGTATGAAGGTCTTAAAACAATTCCATGTGTCTAAATAATTAACCAGTACCAGCTACTGTACAGGTAGGATACGACAACCTGCAGGAAAAGCAGGAATAGCAGTTCAGTATCACCAGAGACTCTGACAGCAGCACAGTGCTCAAAGACCCCACAGTGATACAAACCAGGACCGGACCTGTACAATAACTGAAGACCCATGTGAATCAAACACAAGTGCCACGTATGGCCCTCATTGATTCAATATAATATAATAATATCAATCAAAGAACTGCTCCATAAAAATAAAACTTCTTATTGATACACTGGCACAATAAGTGGCTATGTCACTATTACATGTACACCTTGAGTCTTCACCAAAACTTTTCACAACAGTACCAGTATACATAGTATTTTAGACCACTAGATCTACGGGGAGAAACATGTAACACCATTGAGATGCAAATGTGTTTCTGTTCACATAGACCCAAGGTCTCCTCCCATTTCAATAGTCTGATATAACTGCCCTCCACAGACCATCTCCCTCAGTCACGACGACCCCTCCCAGTCTGTGCTTCAACTTTTATAGAATTTTAGATCCATCCCACAATGAGAGTTCTAGAATGCATGTTCCTCCTGGTTCATCTCAGGTGAATTATGTGTTTTCAGTGTAGGAGACAGGAAAGGAGCTGTTCTAATTGGCTGGTGGGTGATAGTCATCTAAACTCTGTCTGTTTTTCAGTTGTTCAGGGGCAGTCACTCACCTCCTCTGAGCCAGTAGTGAAGAGACCTAGTGAGTCAGTAACACTGTCCTGTACTGTGTCTGGATTCTCCATGGCTAGCTACTGGACGCACTGGATCCGTCAGAAACCAGGGAAAGGTCTAGAGTGGATTGGGCTCATTGACAGTGGCACTGGCACTATATTTGCCCAATCTCTACAGGGTCAGTTCACCATCACCAAAGACAGCTCCAAAAACCAGCTGTACCTCGAGGTAAAAAGCCTGAAGACCAAAGGCTCTGCTGTTTATTATTGTGCCAGAGACACAGTGACAAAGAAGCTTGTATCGCCATACAAAAACGGGCAATTAGCGTATCAGTTCTTTAAGCACACACACACAAACACACACACACCCACATACACACAAACACTACTCAACAGCAGTGGAAAACACAATGTCCACTGATATCAATGTTATCGACATAAAACATCCACACACATTATAAACAGTGAAAACATATTATTTACAATTACTCAGAAGTACCTTTTATGCAACTCAGACTTCATATTAGCTATTATGTTTTGAGCATCTTTATCAGGCAGAATTATATTAATTTGATCATCAAACAGAAATACACTCAAACTAAAAACAGTAATAGATGGATTATAGATCCCTGGAGAACTCCACAACAGATTCCCAAGAGGGGATGAGCAGTAAGAGATACATATATTTCAATACTAATTGTATTGTCCCACATTGGGAAATATTCCTGTTTTTTAGTTCATTCAGCATTGTATAAAAATAAAAAACACACATCTAGTGTGAATACCGCTTATGAAAAATCTGAAAAACAAAGCGAAGAATGAAAGACGGAGGGGAGGGAGGGAACCAAGGAGTAGAGCAGAAGATATCTCTGTCTTAGTCTCCATTTAATCCTCTAGAGGGCGGTCTATGCAAAGTCTCAAAGTTTAGTAGTCATATACAGTAAGTTAAACATTACAATGAGCCCTGCGCTAACTAATACTGAACAATGGAACTGATGAGCCTCTGGAGTTTAGTTGTCATGGTGATGTCCATAGACAGTAAGGTAAAACACTACATGGTGACTGAAGAATGTCTGAGTATCATGGTCAAAGTTTATATTAGTGTAAATGCCACATCTTCAACTGAATATTAAAATGTTTTTGTTTTGCAGGTGTTTGTTGTGATGTCAGACTGGATCAGTCAAGGAGACTGTTAAATTATCATGTAAAACATCTGGATTTACAACGACAGACTATTATATAAACTGGATAAGGCAGCAACCAGGAAAAAGACTAGAGTTGATTGCTACCTGCTCAGACTGCCTGAAAGGCTGGTTCACCCTGACTGAGGATGTCTCCATAAACACACAGTTCTTAGAGGCCAAGATTCTGAGAGCAGAGGACTCTGATGTTTATTATTGTGCTGGACAGACACAATGACTGGAGCTGGTGAAGCAGCTGTACAAAACCCTCAGCTCCAGTCTCTGTTAACATCAATCCCATGGCCCCACCAACACTATAGGATTGAGTAAACACATCATACTGTAAATTATAACCCAAATGTAAAAAATATATGTATAACTTGAAAAGCATAAAATATTCCTGACAACCTGTCAAGATAACTGTATGAATATCCTGATGAAACTTTAACTGAAAACTTTATAGCCATTCAAAGTGAGTTCACAATGTCAAATAAGCCCACAACAGTTTTAGTATATGCAGTCATATATTTATCAATCGCTAGCAGCAAAAACCATTAATTTAGTCATGTCTTTCAATTTGGGGAACTTAATTGCGTGAAACCAGATTTCAAATTTCAGCAAACAGAATTAAGCTATGTGCACAAGAACAGTGTAGTGCCTTTCTTGCAAGCTCCAAACTCAACAATGCAGTAATCAATATCAATGTAGCACAAAAAATAACATATGGTAGAACAAAAACACACAAGATATAAAAATAAGAATTATGAAGATCACAGGAAAGAAGAGAAGCTACTGTATATGCAGTCAGTTCCAAGACCATATTTACAATGTGCAGGGATACTCTAGCCATTCTGTTGGCTATTTAGCAATCTTATGGCTTGCTGGAGACTTCGTGCCATGGATCATCGCTGGAGGCTTCGTGCCATGAATCATCGCTGGAGGCTTCGTGCCATGGATCATCGCTGGAGGCTTCGTGCCATGGATCATCGCTGGAGGCTTCGTGCCATGAATCATCGCTGGAGGCTTTGTGCAATGGATCATCGCTGGAGACTTCGTGCCATGAATCATCGCTGGAGGCTTCATGCCATGGATCATCGCTGGAGTGAGGAGACGTATAGGCAGCCTGGTGTGTGGAGCTGCCACAGGGCTTACCATGCTGGGGAGACATAAAGGAGGCCTGGTTCTGGGAGCAGGCACAGGACTCACCAGGCTGGGGAGAACTTACAGGAGGCCTGGTTCTGGGAGCAGGCACAGGACTCACCAGGCTGGGGAGACATACTGGAGGCTTGGTTCTTGGAGTAGGCACCGGAAACACTGTTCCGTGGAGGTGCACTGGAGGTTTTGAGCGTAGAGCCTGCAAAACCCGTCCTGGCTGGATGGTTACCTTCGCCCGGCAAATGTGGGGTGCTGGCACAGGACGCACTGGGCTGTGCAGACGCACCGGAAACACAGTGCGCAGAGGCGGTGCAGGATATCCTGGGCTGAAGACACGCACTGGAGGCCAGGCACGCTGAGCCGACACCGTCCGTCCTGGCTGGATGCCCACTCTAGCCCGTCCAATGCGGGGAGCTGGAATGTAGCGCACCGGGCTGTGACCGTGCACTGGAGACATCGTGCGCTCCACCACATAACACGGTGCCTGACCAGTACCCCGCTCCCTACGGTAATCATGAGGAGTTGGCTCAGGTCTCCAACCTGACTCAGCCAATCTCCTCGTGTGCACAGCGGAGCAGGCACGAGATGCAGCCCCCCAAATATTTTTTTTGGGGGGCTGCCTCTCGATTTTGCTCCGCTGTGCCAACTCCTCGTATTGTCGCCACTCTGCTTTCGCCACCTCTATCTCCTCCCTTGGACACTGATACTCTCCAGCCTTTGCCCAGGGTCCCTTTCCTTCCAAGATCTCCTCTCATGTCCATTCCTCCAGTAAGGGAAAAAAAAAGTAATTAAAACGCGAACTTTTTTCCAAATTAACTCCATAATATCGACAGAAACATGGCAAACAATGTTTAGAATCAATCCTCAAGGTGTTTTTCACATATCTATCGACGATAAAATCCATCGTGGCAGTTTACTTTCAATTCTGAAGAAATTGAACGCGCATGGACCTACAGATTACGCACACAGGACACCGGGAGGGACACCAGGTAAATGTAGTCTCTTATTGTCAATCTTCCAATGATATGCCTACAAACACGTCACAATGCTGCAGACACCTCGGGGAATAGACAGAAAGCGCAGGCTCATTCCTGGCGCATTCACAGCCATATAAGGAGACATTGGAACACAGCGCCTTTAGAATCCGGGGCATTTCCTGTATGAAACTTCATCTTGGTTTCGCCTGTTGCATTAGTTCTGGGGCACTCACAGATAATATCTTTGCAGTTTTGGAGACGTCAGAGTTGTGTCTTTCCAAGGCTGTCAATTCCATGCATAGTCGAGCATCTTTTCGTGACAAAATATTGCGCTTAAAACGGGCACGTCTTTTTATCCAATAATGACACAGCGCCCCCATAGGTTCAACATGTTTACAGTTTTATAAACCTCAGAGTGTTTTCTAAATGCATATCCTAGCTTCTGGGCCTGAGTAACAAACAGTTTACTTTGGGCATGTCAGTCATCCAAACCTCCGAATACTGCCCCCTATCCCCAAGAAGATATCAATTAAAACACATATACTTTCATCACAATTACTGTATTACTACAGTTCCTTAGCAGTGACATTCCATCCATCAAATCTGCTCAAAGTATTAGTATCACGCTCCACTCCTCGTTTTTATGTATCCGAGCTAGGTTAGGTGAACTAAATGTTTTTTATAGTAAGGTATCATTATACTGAAATCCATTCCCCTTTATTAAAATGTAAATGAACTCAAGTTCATCATAAGTTAAGTTTTCAGGTCAAATGTACCTGTTCCCCATCTCTAAATCTCCATATGATCTCTGTGTGATCTTCCCACCCTGGGAGGAGGAGTCATTGCAAAATTCTGACCTCATCCATTACTACTTATCTCACTGCAGAGTGGAGGAGAGGAACTGAAACGGACTAGTCTGAAGAACAGGGACAAACCATAACTTCTGACAATTCATGATGAATTATTCTATTGATTTACTTCTGATGATTGTAGGGTTTGACAGGTGAACACTTTAAGACTAGTTTTATGTAAACATATTGTTATGTGAGGTTTTTAGTCCAGGTATTATCTCTTTGTTGCTTTATCTCCACAGGTGTTCATGGTCAGACATTGACTCAGTCTGAATCTGTAGTTATAAAACCTGGAGAATCACACAAACTGACCTGCACGTATACTGAATTATGTGGCCACATTTGGAATTGTTGGATCAGCAAGGCTCCTGGGAAAGAACTAGAATGAGTTGCAGCTTTTACCAGCAGTGATGGTGGCAGTCAGTTCAGGGTCGGTTCACCATCTCCAGAGACAATAGCAAGCATCAGGTGTATCTCCAGATGAACAGCCTGAAGAATGAAGACTGCTGTTTATTTTTGTGCCAGAGACTCAGTGTAACAGGAGGCTGCTGCACTGTACAAAAACTGGTTGACACTTGCCAGAACTTGCAACATTCTCACCGGATTACGTAATGAACCAAAGCGTCCGTTGCTATGCTGGGTGCTTGGCTCTATTTTACCTCGTAGCGGCCGTGAAGGAGGGAGGATACCGGGCAGTTCTAGTTCTCTTTCACCGTATGAACGCTTGCTCAGTCTGCACAAAATCATTACCTCAGAATTGCTCTCCAAGGACAGTGTTTTTGACAGGGACAACCTGCTGACTACCTGTTGCTTCAGAGGACCGAAAAGACTGGAAAGAGAATAATTTCTTTACCATATACTTGTCTTTACTTGTCTTTCTTTACCTGTCCATGGGGTGGCAGGGTAGCCTAGTGGTTAGAGTGTTGGACTAGTAACCGAAAGGTTGCAAGTTCAAATCCCTGAGCCGACAAGGTACAAATCTGTCGTTCTGCCCCTGTTCCTAGGCCGTCATTGAAAATTATAATTTGTTCTTAACTGACTTGCCTGTTTAAATAAAGGTAAAATAAATAACCTGGGTGGTTTGATCCCTGAATGCTGACCCGTACACCGTGTATGACTATACATTTTTTACTGCTCTAATTACAGTATGAAAAACAGAGAACCGAATGAAGGACAGGGAGGAAGGGAATCAGGGTAAAGAGCAGATTTCTCCCCTTTCAGTTCCTATTTAAGCCTCTAGATGGCTGTCTATGCAAAGCCTCCTTCCCCTCCATCCCTTAATAATCAGACACTTAGACCTGGTCATTAACAATGTGGACTGTCTGGAGTTTAGTTCTCATGGTGATGTCTGTAATAACTAAATGACAATATTCCGTCCACTAAAATAAATGTCTCATCATTTTCATGAATTCTTTCAAAATCATCTGCTACAACGGTGTCTATCAACCTGTTTAAAGATGTCACTGTTCATGTGTATGAATGTTTCCACTCTAAAGTTTTTGGTATTTTATTTCCACAGGGGTTCATGGTCAGATACTGACGGAGTCTGGAACAGTGGTCAAAACGCCTGGAGAAAAACCAACTGACATGTACATATGATGGGTTTGGATGAAATATTGATGCAGCTTGGATCAGACAGGCTCCTGGAAAAGGACTGGAGTGAGTTTCTTATAATAACAGTGGTAGTTGTTCTGCTACCCCCAGTCAGTTCATGGTCGGTTCACCATCTCCAGAGACAACAGCAAGCAGTAGGTGTACAGTGCATTAAGAAAGTATTCACATTTTAAGATACAGCCTTATTCTAAAATGGATTAAATTCATTTTTTCCTCATCAATCTACACACAATACCCCATAGTGACAAAGCGAAAACAGGTTTATAGAAAATATTGCACATTTATTCAAAATAAAAAACACAAGTATTCAGACCCTTTTCTATGAGACTCGAAATTGAGCTCAGGTGCATCCTGTTTCCATTCATCATCCTTGAGATGTTTCTACATCTTTATTGGAGTCCAACTGTGGTAAATTAAATTGATTGGACATGATTTGGAAAGACACACACCTGTACATATAAGGTCCTACAGTTGACAGTGCATGTCAGAGCAAAAACCAAGCCATGAGGTCAAAGAAATTGTCTGTAGAGCTCCTAACAGGATTGCGTTGAGGCATAGATCTGAGGAAAGGTACAAAAATATTTCTGGAGCATTGAAGATCTCCAAGAACACAGTGGCCTCCATCATTCTTAAATGAAAGAAGTTTGGAACCACCAAGACTCTTCGTTGAGCTGGCCACCCGGCCAAATTGAGCAATCGAGGGAGAAGGGCCTTGGTCAGGGAGGTGACCAAGAACCCGATGGTTACTCTGACAGAGCTCTAGTTCCTCTGTGGAGATGGGAGAACCTTATAGAAAGACAACCATCTATGCAGCACTCCACCTATCAGGGCTTTATGGTAAAGTGGCCAGACTTCTCAGTAAAAGGCACACGACAGCCCACTTGGAGTTTGCCAAAAGGCACCTAAAGACTCTCAGAACATGAGAAACAAGATTCATTGGTTTGATGAAACCAAGATGGAAATATTTGTCCTGAATGATAAGCGTGATGTCTGGAGGAAACCTGGCACTATCCCTACGGTGAAACATGGTGGTGGCAGCATCATGATGTGGGGATGTTTTTCAGCAGCAGACTAGTCAGGATGGAGGCAAAGATGAACGGAGCAAAGTACAGAGAGATCCTTGATGAAAACCTACTCAAGAGCACTCAGGACCTCAGACTAGGGCGAAAGCTCACCTTCCAAAGGGACAACAACCCTAAGCACACAGCCAAGACAATGCAGGAGTGGCTTCGGGACAAGTCTCTGAATGTCCTTGAGTGGCCCAGCCAGATTCCGGACTTGAACCCAATCTAACGTCTCTGGAGAGACCTGGAAATAGCTGTGCAGCAATGCTCCCCATCCAACCTGACAGAGCTTGATAGGTTCTGCAGAGAAGAATCAGAGAAACTCTCCAAATACAGGTTGTCAAGCTTGTAGTGTCATACCCAAGAAGACAGCAGGCTGTAATTGCTGCCAAAGGTGCTTCAACAAAGTACTGACTAAATGTTTTATTTTTCATAAATTAGCAAACATTTCTACAAACCTGTGTTTGCTTATTCATTATGGGGTATTGTCTGTAGATTGATGAGTGAAATTCTTTTTTTTTTCCATTTAGGAATAATTCTCAAAATGTGGAAAAGTCAAGGGGTCTGAATACTGTACATTAATGCAATGTCAATTTTATGCACTTCAAAGGCTATTATGTTTTGAGCATCTTTATCTAAAAAAATTATGCAAAGTCGTATGTAACAACAATGTTGCTATTGTAATAATCACAAAAATACCACACGTATAATAACTTGATGCCAAGTGTTCCCGTATTACCTTATGTCTCATTCCTTATGAAAATATATTTGATAGTCATCTAGAAGCTGCAAAAGTGGTTTACTCTAATGTTGAGGGGATTCCATGTCCCTCACAGGTGCGTCAATCTAAGTAACATAATAAAAAAATCCCCATTGAAATCCGTCAGTTTAAGACCTGTCTTTTTGCATGGGATGCGTCTCAATCCACCACACCCGCCTATGGCGGCCTTCTGCATCTGCGGTAGAAAAGTGGCCGAGCCAAAGCGATGTTGTCAGAACATGAGACGTCCCTAGGATCGTTATTTTCGTGAAAATGTCTGTAGCGTCCAAACGGTTTGGCTAACTAATATGATCAATTTGACCAAAATATGTGTCCAAAATATATATACATATTTCCTGAGGTTTCTTATATCTCCTAGATAAAGGAAAGACACTTCAAAACCTTATTCCTCATGATTCATTTTTTACTGTCTTTTTTTTCCATTAATGGATGTGTTATTCAATGCATTTCTATGGGCTACAGTAGATACCCAAAGGAGTCCTAAAATTCGAAAACAAATAGCTAAATGTTCCATGGTACAACCATCTTAAAACAATTACATATGTCATCTTAGAACCCTTAGAAAATAGTTGCCTTTCATTGAAACATCCGAAATATAACTCTATACAAACTATATTTGACTTTCTTGAGTATTTTAAATGTTGGTATTACCAAATAAACTACAACATACAACTATTGTCTGCACAGGTCTGAACTATTGTCTTCACAGGTCTGTGCGAAGGCAACAGCTACTATTCCTTGAGTCCACACAAAACATGAAACATGACATAACACAGAACATGAATAAACAAGAACAGCTCAAGGACATAACTACACACATTTAAAAAGGCACATAAAGGCACATTTAGCCAAAATATCAGTACATACACACAACATATCTAGGTCAAATAGGGGAGAGGCGTTGTGCCGGCAGGTGTTGCTTTTTTCAAACCAGGTTTGCTTTTGATTTGAGCAATATAAGATGGAAGGGAGTTCCATGCAATAATGGGTCTATACAATACTGTAAGCATTCTTGAATTTGTTCTGGAATTGGGGACTAAGAGATAAATCCAAGTCAATACTAATGGTATTGTCCCACATAAGGAAATATTCTTGTTTTTGTGCTGTTCAGCATTGCATAAAATACTAAACATATCTAGTGTGAACATCCCATATGGAAATATGAACTACAGAGAGCAGAATAAAGGACAGGGAGGAGAGAGAATCAAGGAATAGAGCAGAAGATCTCTCCCTCTCAGTCTCTATTTAAGCCTCTAGAGGGCGGTCTATGCAAAGTATCCCTCCCCTTCATCCCTTTATAATCAGAGACTCAACTCTGGTCTTCTCATTATAGGCAGCTTGGACTGACATTATAACATTACAAGTCCTGTACTAACAAATACTGAACAATGAGGACTGCCTGGACTTTAGTACTCATGGTGGTGTCTGTAAAAAGTAAGTGACAATATTATTTGTCAACTAAAATGAATGTACCATCATTTTCATGTGTGTTTTTATTTTTATGAACTGCTAGAAAGATTAACCGATTATTTGTAATTTAATTTCCAAAGGTGTTCAGGGTCAGACACTGACGGAGTCTGAATCAGTGGTTAAAAAGCCTGGAGAATCCCACAAACTGACCTGTACATATTCTGGGTTTGGTGGCAACAATTGGAATGCTTGGATCAGACAGGCTCCTGGGAAAGGACTGGAGTGGGTTTCAGCTATTACCAGCAGTGATGGTGGTAGCACTTACTACTCCCAGTCTGTTCAGGGTCAGTTCACCATCTCCAGAGACAACAGCAAGCAGCAGGTGTATCTCCAGATGAACAGCTTGAAGACTGAAGACTCTGCTGTTTATTATTGTGCCAGAGACACAGTGACACAGGAGGCTGCAGCGCTGTACAAAAACTTATTAAGCAAGCACTTCTCTTACTGTGAGATTCTGTGAAATATTTCTGAGCTCCAGTCTCTGTCAACATAAATCCCATGGCCCGACCAACACTAGGAGAGAGTAGACACATACTACTCTAAATTATAACCATTATTATTTGAAAAGCATAAAACATACCTGTCATTTTGTAAGATAAAAACATAAATATCTTTACAGCCATTCAATTATAATCTCTAGCAGCTAAAACCATTTACCTCGTAATGTCTATTTGAATGAAACCAAATGTCAAATTTCAGCAAACAGGATTAGTACAATATGTAATACAGAACCATGAAGGTCAATAACGTTAAAGTATAGATGAAACAAGTTTAGATGAAACAAGTTTAGATGAAACAAGCTTAGATGGAACAAGTATAGATGGAACAAGTTTAGATGAAACAAGTTCAACTTTTTATGGCTGCAGGGGCAGTATTGAGTAGCTTGGATGAAAGGTGCCCATATCAAACGGCCTGCTCCTCAGTCATTGTTGCTAATATTTGCATATTATTATTAGTATTAGATAGAAAACACTCTGACATTTATAAAACTGTTTGAATGATGTCTGTGAGTATAACAGTACTCATATTCAAATTAGGAAGTCAGAAATCTGAGCTTGTCCCCAATGAAATCCCCTTGAGGTATGAATGATGTTGCACTGTCTAGGGGTTCCACTAGATGTCAAACATCAATAGAAATTATAATGAGGCTTCTATGTTGTTGTGGGAGTGAATGAGAGCAGAATATATCAGATGTCCATCAAGCAGCCATTTTGTGATCGTGCTTTTTCCTCATGGTAGTTACTTGAGTTTCATTGCTCACGAAGACAAGAAGGAATACTCCGGTTGGAACTTTATTGAAGCTATATGTTAAAATAATGATTGATTCTGTACTTAGTTTGAAATGTTTCTTCGACCGGTAATATCACTTTTTAAAGTTTGTCCGATATAACGCTGACCAGAATTAGCGTTTGGATATGTATACCAAACGCGCTAACAAAAGAAGGTATTTGGACATAAATAACGGACATTTTCGAACAAAACAAACATTTATTGTGGACCTGGGATTCCTGGAGTGCTTTCTGATGTAGATCATCAAAGGTAAGGGAATATTTATCATGTAATTTCTTGTTTATGTTGACGCCATCTTTGCGGCTGTGGTGTTTTTACTTTTGAGCGCAGTCTCAGATTATTGCATGCGTTTCTTTTTCCGTAAAGTTTTTTTGAAATCTGACACAGCAGTTGCATCAAGGAGAGGTATATCTATAATTCCATGTATATAACTTGTCTTATCATCTACATTTATGATGAGTATTTCTGTTGAATGATGTGGCTATGCAAAATCAAAATTTTTGGAACTAGTGAATCTAACGCGCCAATGTAAACTCAGATTTTTTGATATAAATATGAACTTTATCAAACAAAACATGCATGTATTGTGTAACATGATGTAGTATGAGTGTCATCTGATGAAGACAATTCAAGGTCAGTAATTCATTTTATCTTTATTTCTGGTTTTTGTGAATGCTATATTTTGCTGGAAAATGGCTGTGCTTATTGTGGTTTGGTGGAGACCTAACAGAATCGTTTGTAGTGCTTTTGCTGAAAAGCCTATTTGAAATCGGACATTTTGGTGGGATTAGCAACGAGAATAGCTTTAAAATTATATAAAACACATGTTTGTTTTAGGAATTGTAATTATGAGATTTCTGTGGTTTGAATTTGGCGCCCTCTATTTTCACTGGTAGTTGTCATATCGATCCCGGTATCGGGATTGCAGCCATAACAGGCTAACCCCATGGAGATGCAAATATATTCTGTGTACCAAGAGCCAATGTCTCCCCCCATTACAATAGCTCTTCACTTTTTATGATTTTCACTACAACCATCACACTTCAGAACTAAAAAGTTTTATCTAATTGTAGGTCATCAGGATCGAATGATCGGAGGCATGTAGCATTCATCCCATTGGTCGGAATCTGGAATTGGTCCAAACCTCACCATCTGCTGAGTTACCGCATTCTCCAGCGCCTTATTCACCAACTCTCGAACAAAAAAAAACAATTTAATGGTATTTGGCCTAACAACATGAAATTAGGTTTCTATTGTTGGTTGCATAATCTTAATTTACCACTTCATGTCTAAAATGGGAAAGTGTTTGTGTTGTTTCCAGGTGAACCATCCTTGGAGCACCTTCTAGTCCCCAGTGAGGAGCCGTCAGGCTCAGGGACCCAGAAACTCATGTGTTCTGGGTGAGGCTTCAACCCTCAGATCAAGTGGTTCTCTGGGTGTGAACAGAGGTCTGCAGCAGCCTATAAGAGAAGGATGGGGGAAGACGGACATGTGTCAGTACCCAGTCATATCACAGTAACACAGCAGGAGTGGAACCAGGGTATGGTCTTCACCTGTGAGGTCATTGACAAGTATCTTCAGAAAGTCAGGAAGAGCATCAATATATGTGCAGGTAGTTTTTGCTATTATGACATATACTGTCCTGGAGCAGTGATTATAGGCCTAACCATCCTTTAGTAATGTAGGAATTCTTTATCTGAACGTGGCTTAAGACACTCAATTCCCCTTCCTCTCAGTGACTCCAATATCATCTCAGAAAGTGGGGGTTTACTTACAGGAACCCACTCTTCAAGAGCTGAGGACAGACACCGTTCCGGTGCCTGTCACCTGTCTGCTGGTGGGTCTCAGCCTTGGGGACTTTTCTGTCAGCTGGAAGGTCGATGGGGTTGTGGCTTCTCAAGGTGGGGTCACAACGACCCCCAAGGATCATTCAAATGGGACACAGACTGAGCAGATCATGTTTAACGTGTCTGCGAGGGACTGGCATGCACACAAACGTGTGTCTTGTGAGGTGAAGCAGCGCTGCTCCAGCCAAGCCCAGGAGGAGCATATCACCAAATGCAGAGGTGGACAAATTCAACACTCATTTGGTACACATAACCCAGAATGCAGGTTTTTGATTACATACATACATCTTTGTGCCTATCTGTCATATTAATAAACTAAATGTTTCTGTTACATTTGACTGAATAGGCCCAAAATCCAATAACTAATCCGTTTCCTGTTCATTTGCTTTGTCCCTCCAGATCCCAAGCCACCCTCACTAAAGATAGTGAGACCACCAGATTCTGATCTATGGGGGTCAAATGATGCCACACTGCTTTGCTTAGTGTCTGGGTTCTTCCCCTCTGATGTAATAGTGAATTGGGAGAAGGCTGGCATTCGACTACCTTTATCTCGCTACTCCAGTAGCCCTTCAGTTCTTTATGCAGGGAGCAGAACCTACTCCATGAACAGTAGACTCATCGTGCCCAGGTCAGAGTGGAATCAGAACTACAATTACTCCTGTGCTGTCAGACATGAGTCGTCCCGAGAGACCTATCCCCAGCACAATAGAGAATGTATTTGGTGAGTGGACTGTTGATTTGAACAGTAACATGAATTAGATTGTAATAACATGTACTGATGAATAGTAAAACTGTTGGTTGATAATGTTGTCTAATGACTTGAAGAGTTTAGATGAGAACAATACCAGAGATATGTGGTTAGTGTGTCTCCCAATAAAAATGATTTGTAGTGCACAATGCCCATCCCAACTCTGTCTTTCATGCCCTATAGTAGGTCTACGGATAGGCTATTCAACCCTCCAAACCCCTCATTGTGTAAAAGAAATGTCATCATGACAGAAATGTAGGCTAGGTCAGCAGACCACTCTTTGAGTTGAATTTAGAATTGACCTCAGACCATTTTCATTAGTACAATTTCTATAAACACCTCAGAATAACATTTACTCAATATATTGCTAAATTAGTCAAATGATCAGTTCTGTTGGATTTGCTAACTAAAATCTAATTGGCTCGCTGGTTAATGTTTATCTAGCTGGCTAACTCAGCTAGCTAAGCTATATTGTTATGCTATCTAGTGCATTCACTTGCAAATTTTTCTAAGAAGCAAAACAATACAAGTAGATATTTCCACATTTAGCCAATTCATTATAAGTGAAAACATGTAAAAATGTAGCTATTTGATTTGAGTAGTTAAAAGGACGTACTGATTATATCCTTTCTTCTTAGCAAGTTCTCAACTCCAAGGTTCTGAAGTTTTGGTGCCAAAGTCACTTGCGGTCAAGTGCCGCGTGAGTCTGAACGTACCGTCTAGACAGGACAGAACCGATGCAAATGCAAACCCTAGTGTCAATGATACAACACCACCACCACCAATAATAATCTGTGTTGCTAGCTGTCAAGGAGCGGATTCTGGATTTGCAGTCGAAAAGGGTTTTGAAAAAGTAGATATACTGTAGCTACAACATCATAGTTTATGGCTGCAGACTGCAGCGAGACTCTATGAATTATACAAGTCAGTAAGATGCAAACAATGCCCCAAGAATGTATAGCATTTTAGGGTACATGGAGTTTCAGCACCAGGCCTCAAAGTATGTACATCCTTTATTCAGTCATCATCACTCATACATATAGAAACAAATAAAAGTTTATTGTTCACGTACACAGTTTTGTTGATGTTATCGCACGTGATTACCCCCTTTCCATCCACCCATTTTCTCTCCCAGACTCTGTCATGCAGCCCCCTCTGCCCAGTCTCATCCACTCCAGTCTATCTTCCCCGACTCTCACTTTCTCTCTCTCTCCAGGCTCAGTGACGCCCTCCGCACCAACAGCCACCCTGTTCCAGGGTCCCAGTGAGCTCGTCTGCCTGGTACTTGGCTTCAGCCCTTCAGACATCAACAACACCTGGCTGCTGGACAACGTCACAGAGCTGTGGAACAACACTAGCACCCCCTACAGGGCACCAGGAGGAAAGTTCGGCATCAGGAGTCATCTGAGCTTGGCACACCAGGATTGGACACCGGGGGCTGTTTACACCTGCAGGGTGACCCACACCACCCAGACTCTGGCCCTGAACATATCCAAACCAGGTGTCTCTCTGTTCACTCAATTCTGATGCAAGAACATTTTCCTGGTGCTAGCCTGTTTCTAGCCTCATATGCTCTGTTTCACCATTGTTACAGAGCATTTCAGTATGGATTCCAGGCTAGCCTGTTTCTGCAACTCTTTCTCACTGAAAATCTCCTCTTTTTCATTTTGAGTAGAGCTCCTTGAGCTGGAGGGTGTGTTCTTTGACGAGAACAGGTCTGATCCAATCCTGGCGGACACTGCAGAGGAGAACTGGAACATGGCCTGCATCTTTCTGGTCCTCTTCCTCATCTCCCTCCTCTACAGCTTCACAGTCACTCTGGTCAAGGTGAGAGGGAGGATATAACCACCTCACAGGTTTTCACTGCCTGGCTTTGAAGTGCAAATATATATTTGTGCGGTTTGCCTTTTTTTAAGAAGAAGAATGCATTATTTTATCCCAGTGTGTCTTCACTACTTTAATTACCTGTTGAAGCACCTGTTGAGTTTCAGACATCAAATGTCATCCCACACAGAGGGGATTCAGATTATCTACATGTTCAATATTATTCAAATTGGTCTCCCCAAAGGCTATATGTTTGTTTCTTTGCATTATGTATCTGTCACTGCAATCTCATTTTGACACTTACTCTCATTGTATTGCTGGCTAAGCCACAGCTACACTTGGTGTTCTCACATCCTGTTCAGCATTTTGAATGTAAAACAAACATTCCAAGGTTTTCACATCAACTTAAACTTACTTCCTTTTTCTTTATTTTTTCAGACAAAATGATGACTTCAGGACACTTCCATATGATGGATCCCTAGGAGTTCAACTGGAAATGAGACCTTTATTTATAAAATCACAACACGTTTCTTTAGAACATTACATAGATTTAATTTCTTACAGTTTACTGTAGCTGGTTTGATTACAGGGAAGTGTTCTTGTTTTTATTCCCCACAAAAACAGACAATGTGGTGCTGCGCTTACTTGCTCTCATCTCTTGTTAATGCGTTATAGAATTTGAGCAGAGATGATAGATTTTATTTAACCACTACTAAATAAAGCACACCATAGTAGTTATTGCTGAATTATCTTCTGGTAATAAAAAATGATTTCAAACTACATACTTCTCCCTCTTGTGTGTTATATGTAGTTAATCGTTTTTAAATCGTTTTATATACCTTTAGTAAGAATATAAATATGGTTGCATATGTGATTTGACATAAATACATATAGACAACAACATTAAAAAGCATATAAGTAGGACCATGCTTTTTGGTTGTTGTTTTTCTGGCAATTTCTACTGATATTTCCAGCATGATAAGCTACGTTTGCTGCTGCTAGAAAACCTAGGAAATTTAATTAAATTGACACAAGCTTTCTCCAATCAATCAATCAATCAATGAAAGTCTTGTTTTATTTGTTTGATGGGGGGGATTTGTTGAAGCCAGGGGAGGCGTAGATCTTTGAATCTTAATCACACAAAGCCTATTATTTGGCAGGGAATAGTATTTGTAGATCAGCCTCCACTGGCTTAGGCGATACTGCCACCAAACCACACGCACAACCAGACATTAATTGATTGGAGACAGCTTGTGTCAATTAAATATAATTTATTAGGATTTTCTACCCACAGCAAACCCACCCATTTGCTGTCATGCACCTCGTTTCATCACTGTAACACCATTGTTGTCCACTAGTGGACGCCACAAGACTGTGGTGCATCTGACTGTGGGCTGGTACGTTTCCCATGTGAAAGGCCAATCATGTGTCGCAGTGGTCACTGGTCTGTATGCAGATGCTCACAGTTCAGAAAACTGAAAATATTATCTGGCTGCATTTAGGGAAGGTCCCCATGAATACAGAGGAAGAGACCGTTGCATTCTCACAATGTGTGCATATGTCTGCAAGAAAAAATGAAAGTGTGAGCGTGAATATCTGTGTGTGTGTGTATATCTGGAGGGTTCGAAGGAATTCACGTGAGAGGGAAGAGACTGAGTTCACCCAGCTTCCCAATTGGCTGGCTCTTGTGTAATCTGGCATCGTCAGTGCTCTGATTGGCTCAGACCGCCGAGGCTGAAGACCAACGCTGTGACACTGTTGCCGGGACGGAGTCATAGCATTTTGACAACCGACGTGCCAAGGGGCACTGACGACAGGGGAGAGGAGGGCACAATGCCCAGCAGGCTGTCCATCTAGCAGCATCTCCCTGTCTGACCACCTCTTTCTCCATCTGACCCTCTCCCCAGTCTCCATCACCAACCATGGAGAAATAACCAGTGAACATCCTCACTCAATAGGGCACAGACAAATGACAGCCGTTTAGCCGCATAGTCACCATTTTATCATCAGCAGGTCCTTTGTCACCACCGTGATCACCAACATAACTAAATCAACATCAACACTGTTGTCAGCTCCACCATCATCATCATAACTATCCTCTAGCCAGATGCTGCGCTACTCTGCCACAGTGTATTGTTTATTTCAGTGCGCTGGTTAGTGGTTTGTGTACTGGATCTTTAACTCTGTATGGATCAGTAGAGGGAGATGTAATCCCTGCCAGGATGTGTCCCAATAGACTGAAGTGGCTTCCACTCCTTTTCTCCTTCCTTCCTCTCCACAGATGTGAAATGCACAGAGATGAACCTTCAGAAATAAGTTTCCACCATATTGTTTCCACATATCCCGTGTGCTCAGATTTGTACAGGTTAAGGGAAGGAGACAAGGAGAGGAATCCAATCTAGGATATTGGGCTGCACCCCCATCTCAACATGCCTTGTTGATGGGTGGTGATTCCCTGGATTAAAGGCTGGTAGCACTTCAGTTTACAGTGCTGAAATAACAGGGTAACGTCAATAGGAAACTACAGGTAAATAAGACTGCAATGACCAGGTAAGAAAACTGTAAAAACCTGTTATTACTTTGTATGTTACTGCTAAATTCAGATATCAAGTCATATGAATTCACCTGGTTGTTATTTAGAAGAAATTATTTGTTAATGAAGAACTGTCAATAAGAGGCTAATAAGCATAAGTATTTAAAAAGTATTTAAAGACCCAGTGCAGTCAAAAGCATGATTTTTCTGTGTTTTATATATATTTCCAGACTACGAGGTTAGAGGAATACTGTGAGATTGTGAACATGATGATAATGCACTTTTAGTGTAAGAGCTGTTTGAAAAGGTTTCTTGAAATTTCAACCTGTTTTGGTGGGTTTTTTCGTGCTGATTGATATTCTTTGCCCTCCTCCAGAGACTATGGTTAGGAGGGGCAGGATGGGACCAAAAATCTCCTCCTGGATTAGAACATCAGACTCCTGCACGTACACCAACACTGTGTGAGCTAGAAACACCATAGAAACAGCAGACTCCTGCACATCCACCAACATTGGGAACTAGAAACACCATTGATGTTTCTAGCTCCTGCACGTCCACCAACATTGGGAGCTACAAATTTTTTTTTTTTAATTCTCAAACCAACACTTAGACTCTGGAATGGATGTACTAATAGTTACTTTTCAAACAGTTATTATGCTTTAAGACATGCAAATATACAGAAAGGACAAAAATGCAGATGTTTTCAGCTACAATTGTGGTCTGTAGCACCACCAAGGATCATGCTGAACCATGAGAACTTTACCTAATCTGGCCAGAATCTGATCTTCTGGGCCTGAGATATTGAAACTTTAGTCATTTTAAAGAGGTAAAATGTAGAAGTAGCCAAAGCGTCACAGATTCTGACCAAATTTAATTAACATATCAATATCAACTAACTATTTAATTGTACATACTTAGAGTATGGAACAAACACATTTATAGTTACTTGTGTCATAATTATTATGCTTTAAGTCACAGAGAAACACCATATTTTCCATCATAAAAAAAAAAAAACATATTTTATTTTCTATTTCACCTTTATTTAACCAGGTAAGCTAGTTGAGAACAAGTTCTCATTTACAACTGCGACCTGGCCAAGATAAAGCAAAGCAGTGCGACACATACAACAGAGTTACACATGGAATAAACAAACAGTCAATAATACAATAGAAAAAGTATATATACAGTGTGTGCAAATGAGGTAATATGAGGCAATAAAATGGGCCATAGTGGCGAGGTAATTACAATATAGCAATTAAACACTGGAGTGATACATGTGCAGAAGCTGAATGCGCAAGTAGAGATACAGGGGTGCAAAGGAAAAAAATAAAAAAATAAATAAATACAGTATGGGGATGAGGTAGTTGGATGGGATATTTACAGATGGGCTATTTACAGGTGCAATGATCTGTGAGCAACACTGACAGCTGGTGCTTGAAGTTAGTGAGGGAGACAAGAGTCTCCATTTTGGTCAAACTGTATGAAAAGTAACTACTAATGCATCCGTTCCACAGTCTAAGGGCTTATGTTTGATAATCCACTCTGTTCCACGCAGGCCCTGCTCTCCTTTTCACAATGTTGTCTGTTTCTCACACACCCCATCCATCTCTCTTCCCCTTTGTGACCCTCACAGCTGTGTGGCACCACGCTTGGTGAACTCCAGTCTGTCACCTGGGTGTTTCAGGGTCCCAGTTTAGCATCTCTGATGATTCAGATAGACAGTTAAAGTAGTTAAGTAGCCCAGGAACTGTTGGGACTGTTCCTATACACTTTCATGATCTAATTCTCACTACATTGTTTCAGCTGAGGACAAACGGCCTTTTACATAAATCACCTGGTGGCTGGTAACCATACAATGTTTCAACCATGTGAACACAATTTGCATTTGGTTTGAATAAATGGGGAGATGGTTCAAATAATGAGACAATTGAATCACAACTTCATTTATATTAGAAGCCGTTGTCAACAACTGTATTCATTTTATTATTGAATATTTTCAGTCATTCACTGCTACTCATCACACACAATGTTATTGACAGACCATATTCATGGTTTGTGTTTGTAATACATATAACTCACTTTTCAAGAATTGCATTGAACAATGAGTCCTTAACTAAAATAACAAATGTCCATATTTATTTAGTTATTTTTATTTCACCTTTATTTAACCAGGTAGGTGAGTTGAGATCCATTTCTCTTTTGCAACTGTGACCTGGCCAAGATAAAGCAAAGCAGTGCGACAAAAAACAACAACATGTGGTTTCTCATATCTGTCCTGGGCACCTCCACCTAAATGCATTAATATGTCTTGATTGTAATTATTTATAGGGGAGAGAGTTAAAAATGTGTTTTTATCAGGTGTGTATCAAAATGAGTGTTGGGTGGAGTAATTCAAAGCTACCCAAGCTTGACTTCTACCCAGGATGCACCTGCACTCTGATAAAGACATTTCCCTGATATAGCATCTTGATTAACCCTAAAAAGGGCCGATGTATCATTGTGAAAGTGCAGTAACACATGTAAAAACACACAACAGTGATGTATTGCAGATGTGGGAGAAAATGTCAAATTATGATTTGAAAAGTAATTGAGTGTCGTTTAGCCATGTATTGGTTTTGTGACAGTTGCTGATCAATTAAAACTTATTGAGACTAGGGGCAGTATTTTGATGTTTGGATGAAAAACATGCCCAAACGAAACTGCCTATTTCTCAGGCCCAGAAGCTAGAATATGCATATAATTAGATTAGGATAGAAAACACACTATAGTTTCCAAAACTGTCAAAATATTGTCTGAGTATAACAGAACTGATATTGCAGGCGAAAACCTGAGGAAAATCCAACCAGGAAGTGCTGTTATTTTGAAACCTCTGTTCCATTGTATGCTAACCCTCCATTTAAAGGGATATCAACCAGATTCCTTTCCCTAAGTCTTCCACAAGGTGTGAACAGTCTTTAGACAGTTTCAGGCTTTTATTCTGAAAAATGAGCGAGAATGATCACATCACGTTAGTGGATAGTTGGGTGTCCCCAGACTTGTGCATGCGTGAGCCACTGGAGCGAGATCTTTTCTCTCTCTCTTCTATTGAAAACGCTACCGTCCGGTTGAAATATTATCGATTATTTATTGTAAAAACAACCTGAGGATTGATTATAAAAAACGTTTGAAATGTTTCTACGATCTTTACGGATACTATTTGGAATTTACATCTGCCCGTCGTGACCTGCACGAGTCTGTGGATTACTCAACAAAATGCGCCAACCAAATGGAGGTTTTTGGATATAAAAATAATCTTTATCGAACAAAAAACCCAAAACATTTATTGTGTAACTGGGAGTCTCGGGAGTGCAAACATCCAAAGATCAAAGGTAAGCGATTAATTTTATTTATTTTCTTACTTTCGTGACCAACCTACTTTGCTGCTAGCTGTTTGTAATGTTTTTTCGGCTGAGAGAGATGTCCTCATATAAACGCTTGGTTTGCATTCACTGTAAAGCTTTTTTGAAGTCTGACACGCCAGGTGGATTAAGGTCAAACGTTTTCTGTAAGTCTTCAAAGTTTTCACACACTGTTGCTGGTATTTTGGCCCATTCCTCCATGCAGATCTCCTCTAGAGCAGTGATGTTTTGGGGCTGTTGCTGGGCAACACGGACTTTCAACTCCCTCCAAAGATTTTCTATGGGGTTGAGATCTGGAGATTGGCTAGGCCACTCCAGGACCTTGAAATGTTTCTTACGAAGCCACTCCTTCGTTGCCTGGGCGGTATGTTTGGGATCATTGTCATGCTGAAAAAACCCAGCCACGTTTCATCTTCAATGCCCTTGCTGATGGAAGGAGGTTTTCACTCAAAATCTCACGATACATGGCCCCATTCATTCTTTCCTTTACACGGATCAGTCGTCCTGGTCCCTTTGCAGAAAAACAGCCCCAAAGCATGGTGTTTCCACCCCCATGCTTCACAGTAGGTATGGTGTTCTTTGGATGCAACTCAGCATTCTTTGTCCTCCAAACACGACGAGTTGAGTTTTTACCAAAAGGTTCTATTTTGGTTTCATCTGACCATATGACATTCTCCCAATCTTCTTCTGGATCATCCAAATGCTCTCTAGCAAACTTCAGACGGGCCTGGACACGTACTGGCTTAAGCAGGGGGACACGTCTGGCACTGCAGGATTTGAGTCCCTGGTGGCGTAGTGTGTTACTGATGGTAGGCTTTGTTACTTTGGTCCCAGCTCTCTGCAGGTCATTCACTAGGTCCCCCACGTGTGGTTCTGGGATTTTTGCTCACCGTTCTTGTGATCATTTTGACCCCACGGGGTGAGATCTTGCGTGGAGCCCGAGATCGAGGGAGATTATCAGTGGTCTTGTATGTCTTCCATTTCCTAATAATTGCTCCCACAGTTGATTTCTTCAAACCAAGCTGCTTACCTATTGCAGATTCAGTCTTCACAGCCTGGTGCAGGTATACAATTTTGTTTCTGGTGTCCATTGACAGTTCTTTGGTCTTGGCCATAGTGGAATTTGGAGTGTGACTGTTTGAGGTTTTGAACAGGTGTCTTTTATACTGATAACAAGTTAAAGAGGTGCCATTAATACAGGTAACGAGTGGAGGACAGAGGAGCCTCTTACAGAATAAGTTACAGGTCTGTTAGAGCCAGAAATCTTGCTTGTTTGTAGGTGTCATGGGGGAGGGGCTGATTGTGATTGGTCCTCCCAGTAAGGAGGAGCTCATGCAACAACATTCTAGTCCTCCATCTTTATTAATGTCTCTGTTGAAAGAAGATTTTGCTGTAGACTCTCAATTACCATTAGAGAACTACACAGACCACTATCTTTCCTACCACAGGAATATTCTTACTGACAGTATATCTAACAGGTGTTTATACTGTCTATCAAATAAATAAGTTGACATCAGGTTTTAGTTTCAACTTCAACAACATCTCTGCTTTCTGTTTCCGCAGGTGTTCATGGTCAGACACTGACTGAGTCTGGACCAGTAGTTAAAAAGCCTGGAGAATCACACAAACTGACCTGTACAGCATCTGGGTTCACATTCAGTAGCTATAGGATGGGTTAGATCAGACAGGCTCCTTGGAAAGGACTGGGGTGGGTTGCTTATATAGGCACATCTAGTAGTCCAATCTCTTCCTCCCAGTCAGTCCAGGGTAGATTCACTATCTCCAGAGATGACTCCAGCAGTAAGCTGTACTGACAGATGAACAGTCTGAAGAGTGAGGACACAGCAGTGTATTACTGTGCTAGAGAGTCACAGTGGTAAAACTAATGGGAGAAGCTGTACAAAAAACATCTGGAATAGAAAGGATGTACTTGCCCAAGTGTATGCACAAACATTAGCTGGCCAATGTTCAGATACCGTATCATCACACAGTGACACAGAGATAACACACCTGTTAGATATGTTGGTATAGTGTTGTTGATACACCAAGAGATATCCCATTATCTTCATTTTACTGATGTCTCAATACTTTAGTTAATTGATGGAGGATCTGCAATGTTTTGAAGTGTCATGTAATGTTTCAGTTCATAAGGATCATTCTTCTATAAGTTTTATTTTAGAATAAAAACATGAATGTAGCTGCTGCTTAATTTCTTTTGACCATTTGTCATTCTTCCTTATCTACTTTTTGTTGCCGATGTATGTATCCCGCATAGTTTTATGACTAAGCTATTTAGTTGTATGTGGCACAATCACAAATATAATCCAAAGAGGGTCTGTGAGTTTTCACATTGTAAAGGTTGTATTCAAATCAAATTAAATCAAATGTATTTGTCACATACACATGGTTAGCAGATGTTAATGCGAGAAGTAGCGAAATGCTTGTGCTTCTAGTTCCGACAATGCAGTAATAACCAACGAGTAATCTAACCTAACAATTCCACAACTACTACCTTATACACACAAGTGTAAAGGGATAAAGAATATGTACATAAAGATATATGAATGAGTGATGGTACAGAGAGGCATAGGCAAGATGCAGTAGATGGTATCGAGTACAGTATATACATATGAGATGAGTATGCAAACAAAGTGGCATAGTTTAAAGTGGCTAGTGGTACATGTATTACATAAAGATGCAGTAGATGATATAGAGTACAGTATATACGTATACATATGAGATGAATAATGTAGGGTATGTAAACATTATATTAAGTAGCATTGTTTAAAGTGGCTAGTGATATATTTTACATCAATTCCCATCAATTCCCATTATTGAAGTGGCTGGAGTTGAGTCAGTGTATTGGCAGCAGCCACTCAATGTTAGTGGTGGCTGTTTAACAGTCTGATGGCCTTGAGATAGAAGCTGTTTTTCAGTCTCTCGGTCCCAGCTTTGATGCACCTGTACTGACCTCGCCTTCTGGATGATAGCGGGCTGAACAGGCAGTGGCTCGGGTGGTTGTTGTCCTTGATGATCTTTATGGCCTTCCTGTACTATCAGTAATAGTGGTGGAGGTCCTGAAGTGTCTCTTATATACTGTATCTCCCACCATCTCTCCATGTCAATGCAAACCCTCCCTCTGATTCCCTACTTAAACTGTGTCTGTCTGTCCTTAGAGGCCTCTATGAGAACTGGAGCGAAGAGCAGCTCCCACTAGCTCAGCATCAACACAAGCCATGTTCCCTGCATCTCTGCTGCTGCTGCTGGCAGCTGTATCCTGTGAGTTTCTCTGTTCATACAAATTTATATTTATTACAACTCTGAATTGATAATTTCTCATTTCTGATGAAAACTGACAATGCTGTGTATTGATGTGTGTTTCTCCTTCCAGGTGTCTGCTGTGGTATTGAACTCATCCATTCTGGTCCAGTGGTTATAAAACGAGTCTTTCAGCATCTCCTGTAAATTCTCTGAGTTTTGTTAATATTCTTACTGTCCTCGCTGGATATGACAAGCTGAAGGCAAAGCTTTGGAGTATGTTGGTCATACATGTATTAGTAGTACTTCTACTGTAGACTCACTGAAGATCCCTTCTAGTTATGGCAGCTCTAGCAGTACAGTGTTTGATTGTATAATAGGACTCCTTAAATTAAATACAACAGAGATGCTTCACCACATCAAATTTGTAAATGAATACAAGCCCATCATTGGTGGGGCTGGAAATGTTTGTCAATTATACTCCTGAAATGACTTGATGGTATTCTAATTGATGTCTATCAAACGTTGAATGAACTCATTCATGATCCAACACTTTAATGTTTTAATCATTCACATGATGAAGGTGGCCAGTACCGAACAAGAAGATCTAAGCTCTATAGTATCAACAAGACACGTAATGAAGTGTTATGATATAAATACAAATATATGCACCAATATAAAGACTGGGGACAATTCACACTATTGAGTTGTGATACAAAAAATATTAGCAGAGTGTAAAGCTCATTGTATCACAGTCCTGTCTAACATTATCCTCCAGTATAAGTCTTATTACATGGAGAACACACTAGAGTATTTATAGCTTGCACAGTTATTACATATTGTTTCCCTACTGATATTTCCATTAATAATATATATCCTCTCCTTATGCAAATTTCACTGAGCCCCTCTTCCTTTCTCTCCCTCTCCCTCCTCCTTATATAAAAACCTCTGTATCTGAGAGTCCTAGTACGTCCTTCTGAGTCCTGGAGAGTAGAGAATAGCAGCTCCCACCAGTTCAGCTTCAACACAAACCATGTACCCTGCATCTCTACTGCTGATGCTGGCAGCTGTATCCTGTGAGTTCCTGATTGTATTCTGATCAGTGTAACTTGTGTTGCTGTGATACTGATGTGACTCCTTGATTGATCTGACCTGTCATTCCTCTCCCTCCTCAGGTGTCCACTGTCAGGTCGTACTCACACAGGCTGAACAGTCAGTCCAGGGGACTCCTGCAGGATCCCTCAAACTCACATGTGCCTGTAGTGGATTCACTCTAAGCAGCACTAATATGCACTGGATCCGCCAAGCACCTGGAAAAGGACTTGAATGGATCATTTACTATTATTCTGACAGTTACAAGAGCAATGCCCAGGTAGTACAGGGCCGATTTACTGCATCAAAGGACAGCAGTAATTTATATCTGCACATGAGCCAGTTGAAGCCAGAGGACTCTGCAGTGTATTACTGTGCTAGAGACTCACTATGGTTAAACTAATGAGAATAGCTGTACAAAAACCATCTGGTAGAGAAAGGAAGGACGTGTACAAACACATGACAAGGGGATACATGAGGAACAATTCTAATGATGTATCAAATAATAACACAATGATACACCTGTTAAATACATGGTGCTAGTGTTGTTGATGCACCAACAGGGGGCACTCTCTCTCCATATGATTAAAATAAAGACCAGTACTGATGAAGAATCTGATAATTAATTTTATTGCAAGAAAAAAGTATAATTTGTTGATTCTAAATAGTTTAGTTTGTCAAAACAAAAGTAGTGTCTTAAATATGTTTCATCCACAACAAGTATGAAATAATGCTGTAAATGTAGTGTTTCATATTTACCCCCCCCCCCCCATTCAAAAAGATAACAGAGAGGGTCTCTGAGTTATCAGAATGTAAAGGTTGTGTCCAGTAATAGTGGAGATGGTCCTGCAGTGTTTCTAACCATCTTATACATCCCCTCCCCTTTTATGTCAATGCAAACCTGGTTCTCTCCCTACTTAAACTGTATCTGTCTGTCCTAGTTCATCCCACCAAGTCCTGGAGAGTAGAGAAGAGCAGCTCCCACCAGTTCAGCTTCAACACACACAATGTTCCCTACATCTCTGCTGCTGCTGGCAGCTGCCTCCTGTGAGTCTCTAGGGATTTTGGAGGAAAGACAAAACAAAGAAAATTGCCTGTAGTATAAAACTGGCTGCAACACAACTACAAGACTTGATATAGTTTAAGTGTAACATGTTGCTATTTTGTGTATTTGACATTGTTCATTATTTTCTTTCTCAGGTGTACAGAGTTATTTTTAACTCACTCAGCCAATCTCTATGACTGTCCAGCCAGGTCAACCACTGACCATCTCCTGTAAGGTCTCATATTCAGTTACTACTGTTACTACATTCTGGATTCGACAGCCTGCTGGGAAAACATTGTAGTGGATTGGATATATAAATAATGCTGGAGACACAGCTTATAAAGATTCACTGAAAAACAGCATCACATTATTTTCAAAAGGAGTCTGCAGACTGAAGATACAGCTGTGTATTATTGTGCTCCCCTCCACAGTGATACAAATCAACACCAGACCTGTACAAAAACCCACCTTCTGGGAAGATGATGTGAAATGACTCATAAACACAGAGATTTAGTTAATTATCAGTTGCAGTTCAATGTTTCTGAAAGTATACTGTACATAGGAAATATGTAAAACAGGTGTATCATCTGTTTCCTTCCATTATGAGCAAAACGTTCACGTACTGTATGAAACTCATCCTCATCACTGGTGACATACAAGATCATCTATTAACGACCAGGAAATTAATATCTGACTACTAATGTAATTAAAAACTGGAGACCACTATCACTTCTGTCTTGTGGTGAAATCATATTGGCAATAGGTTTTGCTAGTATCAAGAGTCATCCCACTGGACACAAACTGTCTGAATCAACGTGGTTTCCACGTCACTTCGTTTAAAACAATATTATTTTTTTTCCATCTGTTGACATTTAACAAGGTGGATAACTGATTGGATTTGCAAGAAGCCATCAATGTAAAGGAATGTCTGCAATGTGTATTTTCTTCCAACTTTTAACCAAAATCCAAAAACGGTGTTATTTTTTTGTTTGTGTTTGAATTCACGTTAGATGACAACTGAATCTAATGTTAATAAAACGAGACATTATTAAACTGACATCTGTGCCCAGTGGTTAACTATTACTCATCAGTAACAATCTAGCTTAGTACAATAGAAAGTGAATATAAAAATATGGCATAGTTGTCAAAGAAAGGTTTTGATATAGTTTTGAAAGAAAGGTTTACTGCTATTCCCATTCCTCCCACACCTGCCTCTTCTCCCTATACAGATTGTACCACACTCCTCTCTTCCTCCCCACCTCTCCCTTATATAAACAATCTCTGTGTGTGTCCCTCTGAGTCCTGAGTTCCCATCAGTTCAGCTTCAAAATGAACTGTGTTCCCTGCATGTCTGCTGCTGCTGCATCCAGTGAGTCTCTCTGGATTTGGGAGGAACTCGACACATTTTTGGATTGGCAGAAATATAAACAATTCTAATGTATCTTTAAGGTTGTTTGTGAACAATGTTAATATATTTAAGTGTTTTATCCATACAGGTATTTACTGTGATATCACACTAACACAGCTAACACAGCCTGGTTCAATTGTTGTAAGTCCAGGAGAATCCTTTTGTAAGGTTCTGTATTTATTTTCTTAGTCAACCTTGTGTTCTTGAACGTAACCCTGTTTCTTTGTGTTCTTGAACATAGCCCTGTTTCTTTGTGTTCTTGCGCGTAGCCCTGTCTTTCATTTTTGTTCATTGATTTCACCTGTGTTAGTTACTCACCTGGTCTCATCAGCTCCTTATTTAGCTCAGTTCATTCTGTTTGTGCCTTTGTGAGGTATTGTTCTTTTTGACTCTACTAAGCCTTTTCCTGGCGCGTTTGTAAAAAACAGTTATAGCCTTCAGTCCTAGTTTTGGTTCACCTGCCTGTTTGCCTTCCTGTGTATGACCATTGCCTGCCTGTGACCATGATTCCTGCCTTCTGCGAAGGTGAAATAAACACCTCTCTGTGCGTTAATCACCTTTTTCTCCCTGAGTATTCATTACACCTTTACCATCTCCTGTAAGACCTATGGTTATACTCTTGCTAGCTATTGTACTACTGGATATGACATTATGAGGGCAAAACCATGGAGTGGATTGGTTATGGGGTTTGCGGAACTGGCAGTGGGAGCACCAGCATAATAGACCCACTGAAGAGCAAAATCGGCTACACAATTGACACTTCCAGTAGCACAGTGTTTCCACAAGGGAAGAACTTTCAGACTGAAGACACAGCTGTGCATTACTGTGCTCTCAATTCCCACAATGATACAAACCATGGCCAGAGCAGTACAAACCCATTATCTGGGGACACATGGAACATGAAGAGCAGAGATGTGACCTTTAGTTCCAATTTCACACTCTAGGAGGCACTTATGGATTTCCCCTGTATTGAAAAGCTTTCCACAATGTTATTCAATAAAGATATTCTTCAAGGGTTGATTCAGAGAACATGGTTTCTCTCTGGTACATTTCAGTGACAGATGGTAAAGAAACATTGATCCACTTTCATAATTTGACATTGCATCCCTTCCACATATTGTTGTTGTAAGAGAGAGTGTTTTTCAACTTACCCAGTAAAATAAAGATACATCAAAAAATATCAAAGGTGAACTATGGGTGTATATCAAAGCCTCTTGTGATTGGTCCTCCCAGTAAGGAGGAGCTCATGCAAATACTCTAGTCCTGCCTCTTTATTAATGTCTCTGTTGAAGGTTGTTTCTGCTGAGGACTGTCTCAACTACCTTTAGAGAACAACACAGATCACCATGTTTCCTACCACAGGAATACTCTTACTGACAGTCTATCTAACAGGTGAGGATATGCAGCCTAATTATAAGCGTATCACGGAAATAAATCGACACATTAGCTTTTAGCTTCAAAACCCTCTTCAACATTCTATGTATTTCAACAGGTGTTCAGGGTCAGACACTGACTGAGTCTGGACCAGTGGTTAAACATCCTGGAGAATCACACAAACTGACCTGTACAGGCTCTGGGTTCACATTCAGTAGCTATGGGATGAACTGGATCAGACAGGCTCCTGGGAAAGGACTGGAGTGGATTGCTTATAGTTATAGTACTACTGCTGACTACTCCCAGTCATTTCAGGGTAGATTCACCATCTCCAGAGATGGCTCCAGCAGTAAGCTGTACCTACAGATGAACAGTCTGAGGAGTGAGGACACAGCAGTATATTACTGTGCCCGGTACACACAGTGAGAGATAGTGGTGAGAGAGCTGTACAAAAACCACTTCCCCATGGAACACAGACAACCAAATGTATTTATGATGAATGGTTTAATAGCAGAAGCTCAGCCATACTTTAAACACATACATACATACATACATACATACATACATACATACATACATACATACATACATACATACATACATACATACATACAGTATATAATTGATAAATATAATGGTTAGGTGGGTACTTATATTTGTCATGCTGTATTGGAAATGTGTTTTTTCCCTTCATATTCCATTCCCCCGAGAGCCTCAGAGAGAGGGGACACGGACAGGATTACCAATAAAAAGCACCCATGTCATTTGAGTCCCATAAAGAATGTTTAACCATTCTAAGGAGTTACTACATATCATATCAGTTTCATCCCCAATAAGTCTAGTGTTAAAAACTGACACGTTATCACATAATATCCCCCCATTTTGCATTGATATTCCCAGTCCTTGTATACCTGACTGTCTTCGCTCTATATGTGTGTCATAATACGTCCCTATAAAACCTCTCTGTATCTGAGAGTCCTCGTGCTTCCCTCTGTGTCCTGGGGAGTAGAGAAGAGCAGCTCACACCAGTTCAGCTTCAACACAAACCATGTTACCTGCATCTCTGCTGCAGCTTTCTCCTGTGAGTCTCTCTGGATTTGGGGGAAAGATAGAACAATAAGCAATGGCTTTGCTTTTGTTAAAACTTTAATATGATTTCATTTGTTGTGAGTTACATTTTAAATTCTTTGTCCACAAGTATTTACTATGAAGAACTCACTCAGTCAGGCTCTATGACGGTCCAGCCAGGTCAACCACTGACCATCTCCTGTAAGGTCTCACATATGGAATAAACATATAGTTACTTGTGTCATAATTATTAAGCTTTAAGTCACACAGAAACCGCATATTTTCCATAATATTGGTCAAACTGTATAAGAAGTAACTATTAATGCATCCATTCCATAGTCTAAGGGTTTATGTTTGATAATCTATTCTGTTCCACACAGGCCCTGCTCTCCTTTTCTCAGTAGTGTCTGTTTCTCTCACACACCCCACCCATCTCTTCCCCCCTGTGACCCTCACAGCTGTGTGAACTCCAGTCTGTCACCTGGGTGTTTCAGGGTCCCAGTTTAACATCTCTGATGATTCAGATAGACAGTTAAAGCAGTTAAGTAGTCCAGAGACTGCAGGGACTGTTCCTATACACTTTCATGATCTAATTCTCACTACATTGTTTCAGCTGAGGATAAACTGCCTTTTTGCATCAGCCAGCTGGTGGCTGGTAACCATACAATGTTTCAACCACATGAACACAATTTCCATTTGGTTTGAATAAATGGTGAGATGGATCAAAGAATCAGATAATTGAATCACCATTAAATACATATTATAGACCTTGTTAGCAGTTGTATTCATTACATGATTTAATATTTTCAGTCATTCACTGCTACTCATCACACACCATGTTATTGACACACCATATTCATGGTTTGTGTTTGTAATAGATATAACACACTTTTCAAGAATTGCATTGAACAATGTGGTTTCTCAAAGCTGCCCTGGGAAATTCCCCCTAAATACTTTAGTATGTCTTGGGGAGAATATGTTCAAGAATGCGTTTTTATTTGTCGTGTCTATCAAAACAGAGCATTGGGCACAGTAGTTCAAAGCTACCCAAGCATGACTTCTAACCCAGGATGCACCTGCACTCTGGTAAAGGCATTTCCCTGATATAGCATCTTGATTAACCCTAAAAAGGACCAATGTATGAATGTAAAAGTACAGTAACACATTTAAAAACAACACACAACAGTGATGTATTGCAGATGTGGGAGAAAATGAAAAATTATTAATTGAAAAAGTCATTGAGTGAAGTTTAGCCATCTAAGTGAAGTAGTTTGGTGAAAGTTGTTGACCATGTGACATTGAAACAAGGAGAATACATTTTAGGGTACATTACTTGTTGTTCGTTCTTGTTTTTTTAAATATTGTGCTGTTGTAATATGATTTGATATCAACTATTTCATGACTCTTCTTAATACATGAAACATAATGTTCGAATTTGAGACCTGAAGAAGAAAAAAACATTTAATTTATTGTTTAAACAGTACAGAAAATGTTTGCTGATTGACAGTGATCACTGATGTCTGACTTTGTTTTAAAATGTATTTATTGCCTTGAAACCCCTTATATATGCATGTGACATGCTACTATCCAACCATGGTTGTCATGCAAATACTGTTTTACAAGTTTGTGTACTTATGTGATGTTTCCTCTCAAATATGAATTGTCTTCCATACTGATAAGATGACAGGAAAACTATACCTCCTCCTGGTCTTGCTGGGCCTCTGCAGTATGTTCTCAATCTAGCAATTTATTGGACCAAAGTATTTTACGAATAGAGATAATTCTTATATCCATTGAGTTAACATATTTGTGATTTATTGTCTTCATTCTCTTTTCTCTATTAGGGGTGTATAGTCAGAGTCTGGAGGCCATTCCCTCCAGTCCAGTCTTGAAAAAGCCTGCAGAACCTCTCAGCCTCTCCTGTAAGGGATCTGGCTTTACCTTTAGTAGCTACAACATGGCCTGGATACGTCAACCTGAAGGAAGAGCACTTGAATGGATAGGCATTATATGAAGTGATGCTGGTGGAACTGTATATACAAAAAGTGTTGAAGGACGGATAGAAGTCACAAGAGACAATTCTAACAGCATGGTGTATCTGAAGCTGTCTGGTCTGAGAGCAGAGGACTCTGCTGTGTATTACTATGCAAAAGAGACACAGTGGTGTGAGTGGAGGATCTGTACAAAAACCCCTCAGAGAATCTAACAAGCAGCAGAGTCAACAGAGGGCAGTAGAGCATCAGTACAGCAGAGTCAACAGAGGGCAGTAAAGCATCAGTACAGCAGAGTAAAAACTGCACACATTCCACTGAGAACCAAATCAACCAGTAAACCATAAACTGAACTGCTGTTAACATGAGCATTGTCCTACAGGCAAAAGTAGAGAGTTAGAAACATGGATGAAAGTGTCACTCCACAGTACATTCATTGACAATACAAAATGCAGAACCACATTATGGACCACTCAGAGTTTTGAGACATTGTAGGCAATCATATGCAAACATAGTACAGTATGTAATTTGGTATCAGCTATAATACATTATAAAACGGGTTGTTTGGATCCTGAATGCTCATTGGACGAGCAGCGTTCCAAGCCGTGCTGTGTTGGCCGTCACAGACATACCAATGCCCATCTGAAAATGTTCCATCTGAAAATGATCACTGCACCTCCATAACAATATCATGTTCATGTTGCTGTGCGAATCATCTCTTATATTTATCTCACCTCGCACTTTATTTCCCATTGCTTCTAGCCCAACATTTAGTTTGTTATAGCGGGGGTTAAAATAAGCCTTGCTGTCTGCCTATCAGACCTCAGAAGATTTGTTTAACTTTTGAAATTTAAATTCCCCTGTAGAGAGAAAGGTCACGTCCCCCTTTCAGATGTTGCATACATCAACCAATGGTTGCATGCCACGTCATCGGCTGTGTCATCGACTGACAGATTTCCATAGAGATCCTATTAAATGACTAATTCCTAATTCTATGCAGATTTCTATAACATACAATGTGGTTAGCTGATAGGTATTTTACCTATCAGGGCGTTGTAAGATTTGAAAGCCTCAGCAACACCTGGGCTAACGCTTTGGGTCGAACAACGCCAAATACCTGTCACTGTACTGAGCACATAGCACGCCCTCTTGTGCCTTATTGATTAATTACATCATCTATATACATGTATGCATAAACAAAAAAAGTACAGGGTATGTGAGGTGTTGAATCTCATTAAGCTGTGTTCATTCATGACAGAAAGTATAATCGTAAAATGGCCTTGTTGTTAAATTATTGATTTTGCTTAACTGCCCCATTGGAAACAGGTCCTGTGAATACTAATGTACTGTTTTTGTCACCCATGCCCTTTACGTATTGTTCTTAACTGACTTGCCTAGTTAAATAAAGGTAAAAAATAATATATATATATATATGCCATACGAGTCCACAATTAAATGAAATCATGAAGGTTATCAACATTTTGAAAATCATCATGTTCCCCACTGTTCCTCCAGTCATTGAGTCAGTTGCATATGTGTGTGATGAGTAGGCCCTGGAGGTTTTTCTGACTAAGTGAACTGACCAACTTTTTTCTGGTCAGGTCATGTGATAAAGGACAACTCCTGGCCCTAATTATGAGCCATAAATTGACCTCTGACCTCAGAGTCATCAGTCCCTCCCCCATGACATCATGATGTAAATCCAGATCCCTCAAGAGTTCATATATACACTTATGTTCTGCTGTTGACTTGTTGTCTTGTGTGGAGCAGCTGAGTTCATATCTCCACCCTCAGTATGACGGGAAAACTCTACCTTCTGCTGCTCTCTCTCTGTCTGACCTGTGAGTTCTGCTTGATTTTACTCCTTATCAACTTGTCTTAATGAGGAATGACGGAACTTTGACGTTAGTTTGTTACAACCTAATTTTTTTTACCCTCCTCTTCTACTGTATCTTTAACTTTCCATCAGCTTTAAATGGTCAGAGTATGGAGTCCATTCCCTCTGGTCCAGTCCTGAAAAAGCCTGGAGATACTCTCAGCCTCTCCTGTAAGGGAGATGGCTTTACATTTAGTAGCTATGGCATGCACTGGATACGACAACCTGCAGGAAAAGCACTGGACTGGATGGGATTAATCTACTCTGATGCCAGCAAAACGATCTATTCAAAAAATATTGAAGGACGTATAGAAGTCACCAGAGATAATTCTAACAGCGTGGTGTATCTGAAGCTCTCTGGTCTAAGAGCAGAGGACTCTGCTGTGTATTACTGTGCAAGAGAGGCACAGTGGTGTGAGTGAGTGGAGGATCTGTACAAAAAACCCCTCAGAGAATCTAACTGGCAGCAGAGTCAACAGAGGGCAGTAGAGCATCAGTACCGCAGAGTCAACAGAGGGCAGTAGAGCATCAGTACCGCAGAGTCAACAGAGGGCAGTAGAGCATCAGTACAACAGGGTCAACAGAGGGCAGTAGAGCATCAGTACAACAGAGTCAACAGAGGGCAGTAGAGCATCAGTACAACAGAGTCAACAGAGGGCAGTAGAGCATCAGTACAACAGAGTCAACAGAGGGCAGTAGAGCATCAGTACAACAGAGTCAACAGAGGGCAGTAGAGCATCAGTACAACAGAGTCAACAGAGGGCAGTAGAGCATCAGTACCGCAGAGTCAACAGAGGGCAGTAGAGCATCAGTACAATATAGTCACATCTACTGAAGTATAATATTCCCCTGAAAGACAAAACAACATAACTGCCTGTACATCAACACAAGGCACATACACTACATGACCAAAAGTATGTGGACACCTGCTCATCGAACATCTCATTCTGAAATCATGGGCATTAATGTGGAGTCGGTCCCCCCTTTACTGCTATAACAGCCTCCACTCTTCTGGGAAGGCTTTCCACTAGATGTTGGAACATTGCTGCAGGGTAATGCTTCCATTCAACAACAAGAGCATTGGTGTTGTTGGGCCCTGATGTTGGCCTGGCTCGCAGTCGACCTTCCAATTCATCCCAAAGGTGGGGCTAAGGTCAGGGCTCAGTGCAGGCCAGTCAATTTCTTCCACACTGATCTCAACAAACCATTTCTGTATGGACCTTGCTTTGTGTATGGGGGCATTGTCATGCTGAAACAGGAAAGGACCTTCCCCAAACTTTTGCCACAAAGTTGGAAGCACAGAATTGTCTAGAATGCCATTGTATGTTGTAGAGTTTTGATTTCCCTGCACTGGAACTAAGGGGCCTAGACCGACCATGAAAAACAGCCCCAGACAATTATTCTTCCTCCACCAAACTTTACAGTTGGCACCATGCATTGGGGCAGGTAGTGTTCTCCTGGCCTCCGCCGAGACCAGATTCGTCCGTCGGACTGCCAGATGGTGAAGTGTTATTCATCAACCAAGAGAACATGTTTCCACTGCTCCAGAGTTCAATGGCTGTGAGCATTTAACCACTCCAGTCGGTGCTTGGCATTGCGCATGGTGATCTTAAGCTCCAGGCGGACAGTTCTTGCGCTGACATTGCTTCCAGAGGCAGTTTATAACTAGGTAGTGAATGTTTTAACCGAGGAAAGACGATCGGTGGTACCTTTCTCTGAGCTTGTGTGGCCTACCACTTTACGGCTGAGCCGTTGTTGCTCCTAGATGTTTCCACTTAACAATACAATAACAGCACTTACAGTTGACAGTGGGCAGCTCTAGCAGGGCAGAAATATGAGGAACTGACTTGTTGGAAAGGAGGCATCTTATGACAGTGCCACATTGAAAGTCACTGAGCTCTTCATTAAGGCCTTTCTACTGCCACTGTTTGTCTATGGAGTCTGCTCCTCTGTGTTGTTCCCTGTAGTAGCATTCTTTGACGTGTCGTGTTTATCTCCAGATGCTGTCCCTGTTCCATTGTGTGTCCATCTGTATTAACTGGTTCACTCCCTGTACCTGCTTTTCATCTCCTGTGTTGGGCCTTACAGAATGCTACTCCCATCACAAGAAGCATCAGGGAGTATTTTAGGGTTTTGTTTTTTGGTGAAGTTGGACCTGGGGGCTGCCACCGATGGAACTGGGGATGCCTAAGCTGGCTCGTTGGGCTGTCATGCCCTAGCTGACTGGAGAGGTTTCCTTGTCCCGGTTGACTCGGCAGGATCCCATTCCACGTCATGCTTCAGCCGGCTCGTTTGGCTCCTATGCCTCAGCCGGCCCATGAGTTTTCTTGTTTTGTTGGTGACGTCGGGCTTGGATTCCGCCTCCGATGGAACCGGGGGTGTCTAAGCTGGCTCGTCGAGCTGTCACGCCTGTTCCCGCATCCCCTCCCTGCTCGAGGGCGCCAGGCTACCCGTCATTATATGCACCTATTACCATAATTGATCGCAGCTGCGGTCATTGGACTCACCTGGACTCCCTTACTTTGTTCATTTCTCCTGCATTTATGTCTGCTCCTCTGTGTTGCTCCCTGTAGTAGCATTGTTTGTTGTGTTGTGTTTATGTCCAGACGCTGTTCTTGGTCCGTTGCATGTCCGTCTACAAGGCTCCTTTTTCTCCAATTCCTATCTGAATGACGTGCCCAAAGTAAACTGCCTGTTACTCAGGCCCTGAAGCCAGGATATGCATATAGTTGGTACCATTCGACAGAAAACACTTTGAAGTTTGTAGAAATGTTAAAATGATGTAGGAGAGTATAAAACAATAGACATGGTAGGAGAAAATCCAAAGAAAAACCAACCAGAAATGTATTTTTGAGAGAGACTATGCCCTTCCAATGGCCAGTATAAGGTGAATACTCAATTCTACTTCCCAGGATGCGGGACACCTAGGCTTAAAATAAGTTAAGGGCTAGGCGTCCCGTTAGCGGGACAACGTCCGGTGAAACTGGAGGGTGCGCAATTCAAATAAATAATTACAAAAATTATGGAAATTAAACATTTAGGTACATACAAGTGTTTTATATCGGTTGAAAGATTACAATTGTGCTAATCTAACTGCACTGTCCGATTTACAGTAGCCATTACAGTGAAAGCATGCCATGCGATTGTGTGAGGACGGCGCCCCACATCAAAATATTTTTCCACAGGTTTCATAAATTCACAAATAGCGATTAAATATTAACTTACTTTTTGAAAATCTTCCTGATTTGTCATCCAAAGGGTCCCAGCTATAACATATAGTGTTGTTTCGTTTTGTTAGATGAAATCCTTCTTTATATCCCAAAAAGTCAGTTTAGTTGGCACCATCGATTTGGTAAACCACTCGTTCAACTTTCAGAGAAAGGAATCTGAAAATCTAACGCTAAACTTTGTTAAAACAAGTCAAAATACTTTTCTATTGACTCCTCAGATATCCTAAAATGTAATCAAACTATAATATTTCTTACCGAAGGAGCTAACGCTAGCAGGGGCTACACAAAACGCTGAAATAAAATATAAAATATGCATTACCTTTGACGAGCTTCTTTTGTTGGCACTCCAATAGGTCCCATAAACATCACAATTGGTCCTTTTGTACGATTAATTCCGTCAATATATATCGAAAATGTCAATTTATAAAGTGTGTTTGATCCGTAAAAAAACAGTTTAGAAAAACGCAACGTCAGTACAAAATATTTCAAAAGTTGCCTATAAACTTTGCCAAAATATTTCAAACTACTTTGTAATACAACGTTAGGTATTTTTAAAAGTTAATAATCGATCAAATTGTAGACGGGGCAATCTGTATTCAATACATGAACGAAAAGAAAAAAGCTCTGCTCTTCACGTCTTGCGCAACTCACAAAAGTGTCCCCTGTTCCGAGGTGGCCTACTTCCTGATAAGACAAAGGAATAACCTCAGCCATATTCCAAACACTGGCGACATCGTGTGGAAGCGGTAGGAACTGAAAATAGGTTCCTATTAAATATTCAATGGCAAAGACAATAAAGGGAAGGGAGATGGGAAAAGAAAAACAATTCTAAACAGTTAGTCCTCTGGGTTTTGCCTGCTACATAAGTGGTGTTATACTCACAGACATGATTCAAACAGTTTTAGAAACTTCAGGGTGTTTTCTATCCAAATCTATGAATAATATGCATATCTTATATTCTTAGCATGAGTAGCAGGAAGTTGAAATTGGGCACGCTATTTATCCAAAAGTGAAAATTCTGCCCCCTAGCATAACACAACGTTAACTATTCATGGAAATCGCAAATGAAATGAAATAAATATATTGGCTCACAAGCTTAGCCTTTTGTTAACAACACTGTCATCTCAGATTTTCAAAAAATGCTTTTCAACCATAGCTACACAAGCATTTGTGTAAGATTATTGACAGCTAGCATAGCATTAAGCCTAGCATTCAGCAGGCAACATTTTCACAAAAACAAGAAAAGCATTCAAATAAAATAATTTACCTTTGAAGAACTTCGGATGTTTTCAATGAGGAGACTCTCAGTTAGATGGCAAATGTTCAGTTTTTCCAAAAAGATTATTTGTGTAGGAGAAATCGCTCCGTTTTGTTCATCACGTTTGGCTAAGAAAAAAACCCGAAAATTCAGTCATTACAACGGCAAACTTTTTTCCAAATTAACTCCATAATATCGACAGAAACATGGCAAACGTTGTTTAGAATCAATCCTCAAGGTGTTTTTCACATATCTATTCGATGATAAATCACTCGTGGCAGTTTGGTTTCTCCTCTGTTCAAAATGGAAAAATGCGCGCACCTGGAGATTACGCAATAGTTTCGACGGAGGACACCGAGCGGACACCAACTCAATATTCCAATGATATGCCTACAAATACGTCACAATGCTGCAAACACCTTGGGGAAACGACAGAAAGTGTAGGCTCATTCCTGGTGCATTCACAGCCATATAAGGAGACATTGGAACACAGCGCATTCAAAATCTGGCTCACTTCCTGTATGAAATTTCATCTTGGTTTCGCCTGTAGCATTAGTTCTGTGGCACTCACAGACAATATCTTTGCAGTTTTGGAAACGTCAGTGTTTTCTTTCCAAAGCTGTCAATTATATGCATAGTCGAGCATCTTTTACGAAAAGAGCATACCATGCAATAATCTGAGACGGCGCTAAGACGTAACAATATTTCTCCGCCATGTTGGAGTCAACAGAAATACGAAATTACAAAATACGTTTCTATTGATTTCTCAGATACCCTAAAATGTAATCAAGCTGTAATATTTCTTAACCTGTTACGGCTGCAGTCCCGATACCGGGATTGATATGACAACTACCAGTGATGCAATTGCAACAAATAATCTGCTCAGACCCCAACCAAGAACATCAAAAGTCGTGCTATAAATTCACAGACAACACAAAGATTCCTTGATGTCCTTCCAGATTCCCTCTGTCTACCCAAGGACGCCAGAAGACAAAAATCAGTTAACCACCTAACTGAGGAACTCAATTTAACCTTGCGCAATACCCTAGATGCAGTTGCACCTTTAAAAACTAAAAACATTTCTCATAAGAAACTAGCTCCCTGGTACACAGAAAATACCCGAGCTCTGAAGCAAGCTTCCAGAAAATTGGAATGGAAATGGCGCCACACCAAACTGGAAGTCTTCTGACTAGCTTGGAAAGACAGTACTGTGCAGTACCGAAGAGCCCTTACTGCTGCTCGAGCATCCTATTTTTCTAACTTAATTGAGGAAAATAAGAACAATCCGAAATTCCTTTTTGATACTGTCGCAAAGCTAACTAAAAAGCAGCATTCCCCAAGAGAGGATGACTTTCACTTTAGCAGTGATAAATTCATGAACTTCTTTGAGGAAAAGATTATGATTATTAGAAAGCAAATTACGGACTCCTCTATAAATCTGCGTATTCCTTCAAAGCTCAGTTGTCCTGAGTCTGCACAACTCTGCCAGGACCTAGGATCAAGAGAGACGCTCAAGTGTTTTAGTACTATATCTCTTGACACAATGATGAAAATAATCATGGCCTCTAAACCTTCAAGCTGCATACTGGACCCTATTCCAACTAAACTACTGAAAGAGCTGCTTCCTGTGCTTGGCCCTCCTATGTTGAACATAATAAACGGCTCTCTATCCACCGGATTTGTACCAAACTCACATAAAGTGGCAGTAATAAAGCCTCTCTTGAAAAAGCCAAACCTTGACCCAGAAAATATAAAAAAAACTATCGGCCTATATCGAATCTTCCATTCCTCTCAAATTTTTTTGAAAAGGCTGTTGCGCAGCTACTCACTGCCTTCCTGAAGACAAACAATGTATACGAAATGCTTCAGTCTGGTTTTAGACCCCATCATAGCACTGAGACGGCACTTGTGAAGGTGGTAAATTACATTTTAATGGCATCGGACCGAGGCTCTGCATCTGTCCTCGTGCTCCTAGACCTTAGTGCTGCTTTTGATACCATCGATCACCACATTCTTTTGGAGAGATTGGAAACCCAAATTGGTCTACACGGACAAGTTCTGGCCTGGTTTAGATCTTATCTGTCGGAAAGATATCAGTTTGTCTCTGTGAATGGTTTGTCCTCTGACAAATCAACTGTAAATTTCAGTGTTCCTCAAGGTTCCGTTTTAGGACCACTATTGTTTTCACTATATATTTTTACCTCTTGGGGATGTTATTCGAAAACATAATGTTAACTTTCACTGCTATGCGGATGACACACAGCTGTACATTTCAATGAAACATGGTGAAGCCCCAAAATTGCCCTTGCTAGAAGCATGTGTTTCAGACATAAGGAAGTGGATGGCTGCAAACTTTCTACTTTTAAACTCGGACAAAACAGAGATGCTTGTTCTAGGTCCCAAGAAACAAAGAGATCTTCTGTTGAATCTGACAATTAATCTTAATGGTTGTACAGTCGTCTCAAATAAAACTGTGAAGGACCTCGGCGTTACTCTGGACCCTGATCTCTCTTTTGAAGAACATATCAAGACCATTTCAAGGACAGCTTTTTTCCATCTACGTAACATTGCAAAAATCAGAAACTTTGTCCAAAAATGATGCAGAAAAATGTATCCATGCTTTTGTCACTTCTAGGTTAGACTACTGCAATGCTCTACTTTCCGGCTACCCGGATAAAGCACTAAATAAACTTCAGTTAGTGCTAAATACGGCTGCTAGAATCCTGACTAGAACCAAAAAATGTGATCATATTACTCCAGTGCTAGCCTCTCTACACTGGCTTCCTGTCAAAGCAAGGGCTGATTTCAAGGTTTTACTGCTAACCTACAAAGCATTACATGGGCTTGCTCCTAACTATCTCTCTGATTTGGTCCTGCCGTACATAACTACACATACGCTACGGTCACAAGACGCAGGCCTCCTAATTGTCCCTAGAATTTCTAAGCAAACAGCTGGAGGCAGGGCTTTCTCCTATAGAGCTCCATTTTTATGGAACGGTCTGCCTACCCATGTTAGAGACGCAAACTCGGTCTCAACCTTTAAGTCTTTACTGAAGACTCATCTCTTCAGTGGGTCATAGGATTGAGTGTAGTCTGGCCCAGGAGTGGGAGGGTGAACGGAAAGGCTCTGGAGCAACGAACCGCCCTTGCTGTCTCTGCCTGGCCGGTTCCCCTCTTTCCACTGGGATTCTCTGCCTCTAACCCTATTACAGGGGCTGAGTCACTGGCTTACTGGGGCTCTCTCATGCCGTCCCTGGAGGGGGTGCGTCACCTGAGTGGGTTGATTCACTGATGTGCCCCCCCCCCCCCGTGGGTTGTGCCGTGGCGGAGGTCTTTGTGGGCTATACTCAGCCTTGTCTCAGGATGGTAAGTTGGTGGTTGAAGATATCCCTCTAGTGGTGTTGGGGCTGTGCTTTGGCAAAGTGGGTGGGGTTATATCCTTCCTGTTTGGCCCTGTCCGGGGGTGTCTCCTGACCCCTCCTGTCTCAGCCTCCAGTCTTTATGCTGCAGTAGTTTATGTGTCGGGGGGCTAGGGTCAGTTTGTTATATCTGGAGTACTTCTCCTGTCCTATTCGGTGTCCTGTGTGAATCTAAGTGTGCGTTCTCTAATGCTCTCCTTCTCTCTTTCTTTCTCTCTCTCGGAAGACCTGAGCCCTAGGACCATGCCCCAGGACTACCTGACATGATGACCCCTTGCTGTCCCCAGTTCACCTGGCCGTGCTGCTGCTCCAGTTTCAACTGTTCTGCCTTATTATTATTCGACCATGCTGGTCATTTATGAACATTTGAACATCTTGGCCATGTTCTGTTATAATCTCCACCCGGCACAGCCAGAAGAGGACTGGCTACCCCACATAGCCTGGTTCCTCTCTAGGTTTCTTCCTAGGTTTTGGCCTTTCTAAGGAGTTTTTCCTAGCCACCGTGCTTCTACACCTGCATTGCTTGCTGTTTGGGGTTTTAGGCTGGGTTTCTGTACAGCACTTTGAGATATCAGCTGATGTACAAAGGGCTATATAAATAAATTTGATTTGATTTGATTTGATTTAACCAGGTATGCTAGTTGAGAACAAGTTCTCATTTACAACTGCGACCTGGCCAAGATAAAGCATAGCAGTGTGAACAGACAACAACACAGAGTTACACAGGGAGTAAACAATAAACAAGTCAATAACACAGTAGAAAGAGTCTATATACACTGTGTGCAAACGGCATGAGGAGGTAGGCGAATAATTACAATTTAGCAGATTAACACTGGAGTGATAAATGATCAGATGGTCATGTGCAGGTAGAGATACTGGTGTGCAAAAGAGCAGAAAAGTAAATAAATAAAAACATTATAGGGATGAGGTAGGTAAATTGGGTGGGCTATTTACCGATGGACTATGTACAGCTGCAGCGATCGGTTAGCTGCTCAGATAGCAGATGTTTAAAGTTGATGAGGGAGATAAAAGTCTCCAACTTCAGCGATTTTTGCAATTTGTTCCAGTCACAGGCAGCAGAGAACTGGAAGGAAAGGCGGCCAAATGAGGTGTTGGCTTTAGGGATGATCAGTGAGATACAATTGCTGGAGAGCGTGCCATCTTGACCAGTGAACTGAGATAAGGCGGAGCTTTACCTAGCATGGACTTGTAGATGACCTGGAGCCAGTGGGTCTGGCGCCGAATATGTAGCGAGGGCCAGCCGATTAGAGCATACAGGTCGCAGTGGTGAGTGGTATAAGGTGCTTTAGTAACAAAACAGATGGCACTGTGATAAACTGCATCCAGTTTGCTGAGTAGAGTTTTGGAATCTATTTTGTAGATGACTTTGCCGAAGTCGTTTTACTAGGGTAAGTTTGGCAGCGTGAGTGAAGGAGGCTTTGTTGCGAAAAGAAAGCCGACTCTAGATTTGATTTTAGATTGGAGATGTTTGATATGAGTCTGGAAGGAGAGTTTACAGTCTAGCCAGCCACCTAGGTACTTATAGATGTCCACATATTCTAGGTCGGAACCATCCAGGGTAGTGATGCTAGTCGGGCGTGCGGGTGCAGGCAGCGAACGGTTGAAAAGCATGCATTTGGTTTTACTAGCGTTTAAGAGCAGTTGGAGGCCATGGAAGGAGTGTTGTATGGCATTGAAGGTCGTTTGGAGGTTAGATAGCACAGTGTCCAAGGAAGGGCCAGAAATATACAGAATGGTGTCGTCTGCGTAGAGGTGGATCAGGGAATCGCCCGCAGCAAGAGCAACATCATTGATATACACAGAGAAAAGAGTCGGCCCGAGAATTGAACCCTGTGGCACCCCCATAGAGACTGCCAGAGGTCCGGTCAACATGCCCTCCGATTTGACACACTGAACTCTGTCTGCAAAGTAGTTGGTGAACCAGGCAAGGCAGTCATTAGAAAAACTGAGTCTACTGAGTCTGCCGATAAGAATATGGTGATTGACAGAGTCGAAAGCCTTGGCCAGGTCTTAAAATGAATGCACTTACTGTCACTCTGGATAAGAGCGTCTGCTAAATTACTAAAATGTAAATGTTTTACATACAGGTCTCATATTACTGTATGTAATATTTAATTTTAAATATTAATGTCTAAATGTATCATTTTAACAGTTCTTTATAAAAAATGTAGTCTGTTACATTTGACTGTGTAAAAACTAGCAGTACTACTTATTTACATTCCTGAAATAAAGTTGGTAAGTGGTACTGTAGACTCACTGAAGATCCCTTCTAGTTATGGCAGCTCTAGCAGTACAGTGTTTGATTGTATGATAGGACTCCTTAAATTAAATACAACAGAGATGCTTCACCACATCAAATTTGTAAATGAATACAAGCCCGTCGTTGGTGGGGCTGGAAATGTATATCTGAGTTGATTGTCAATTACACTCCTGATATGACTTGATGGTATTCTAATTGATGTCTATCAAAGGTTCAATGAACTCATTCATGATCCAACACTTTAATGTTTTAATCATTCACATGATGAAGGTGGCCAGTACCGAACAAGAAGATCTAAGCTCTATAGTGTCAACAAGACACGTAAGTGTTATGATATAAATACACATATATGCACCAATATAAAGACTGGGGACAATTCACACTATTGAGTTGTGATACAAAAAATATTAGCAGAGTGTAAAGCTCATTGTATCACAGTCCTGTCTAACATTATCCTCCAGTATAAGTCTTATTACATGGAGAACACACTAGAGTATTTATAGCTTGCACAGTTATTACATATTGTTTCCCTACTGATATTTCCATTAATAATATATATCCTCTCCTTATGCAAATTTCACTGAGCCCCTCTTCCTTTCTCTCCCTCTCCCTCCTCCTTATATAAAAACCTCTGTATCTGTGAGTCCTAGTACGTCCTTCTGAGTCCTGGAGAGTAGAGAAGAGCAGCTCCCACCTGTTGAACTTCAACACAAACCATGTTCCCTGCATCTCTACTGCTGATGCTGGCAGCTGCCTCCTGTGAGTTCCTGATTGTATTCTGATCACTGTAACTTGTGTTGCTGTGATACTGATGTGACTCCTTGATTGATCTGACCTGTCATTCCACTTCCTCCTCAGGTGTCCACTGTCAGGTCGTACTCACACAGGCTGAACAGTCAGTCCAGGGGACTCCTGCAGGATCCCTCAAACTCACATGTGCCTGTAGTGGATTCACTCTAAGCAGCACTAATATGCACTGGATCCGCCAAGCACCTGGAAAAGGACTTGAATGGATCATTTACTATTATTCTGACAGTTACAAGAGCAATGCCCCTGTAGTACAGGGCCGATTCACTGCATCAAAGGACAGCAGTAATTTATATCTGCACATGAGCCAGTTGAAGCCAGAGGACTCTGCAGTGTATTACTGTGCTAGAGACTCACTATGGTTAAACTAATGAGAATAGCTGTACAAAAACAATCTGGTAGAGAAAGGAAGGATGTGTACAAACACACGACAAGGGGATACATGAGGAACAATTCTAATGATGTATCAAATAATAACACAATGATACACCTGTTAAATACATGGTGCAAGTGTTGTTGATGCACCAACAGGGGGCACTCTCTCTCCATATGATTAAAATAAAGACCAGTACTGATGTAGACTCTGATAATTAATTTTATTGGAAGAAAAAAGTATAATTTGGATGTTGATTCTAAATAGTTTAGTTTGTCAAAACAAAAGTAGTGTCTTAAATATGTTTCATCCACCACAAGTATGAAATAATGCTGTAAATGTAGTGTTTCATATTTACCCCTCCCCCACCTCCCCCCATTCAAAAAGATGACAGAGAGGGTCTCTGAGTTATCAGAATGTAAAGGTTGTGTCCAGTAATAGTGGAGATGGTCCTGCAGTGTTTCTAAGCCTCTTATACATCCCCTCCCCTTTTATGTCAATGCAAACCTGGTTCTCTCCCTACTTAAACTGTATCTGTCTGTCCTAGTTCATCCCACTAAGTCCTGGAAAGTAGAGAAGAGCAGCTCCCACCAGTTCAGCTTCAACACACACAATGTCCCCTGCATCTCTGCTGCTGCTGGCAGCTGCCTCCTGTGAGTCTCTAGGGATTTTGGAGGAAAGACAAAACAAAGAAAATTGCCTGTAGTATAAAACTGGCTGCAACACAACTACAAGACTTGATATAGTTTAAGTGTAACATGTTGCTATTTTGTGTATTTGACATTGTTCATTATTTTCTTTCTCAGGTGTACAGAGTTATTTTTAACTCACTCAGCCAATCTCTATGACTGTCCAGCCAGGTCAACCACTGACCATCTCCTGTAAGGTCTCATATTCAGTTACTACTGTTACTACATTCTGGATTCGACAGCCTGCTGGGAAAACATTGTAGTGGATTGGATATATAAATAATGCTGGAGACACAGCTTATAAAGATTCACTGAAAAACAGCATCACATTATTTTCAAAAGGAGTCTGCAGACTGAAGATACAGCTGTGTATTATTGTGCTCCCCTCCACAGTGATACAAATCAACACCAGACCTGTACAAAAACCCACCTTCTGGGAAGATGATGTGAAGGGACTCATAAACACAGAGATTTAGTTAATTATCAGTTGCAGTTCAATGTTCCTGAAAGTATACTGTACATAGGAAATATGTAAAACAGGTGTATCATCTGTTTCCTTCCATTATGAGCAAAACGTTCACGCACTGTATGAAACTCATCCTCATCACTGGTGACATACAAGATCATCTATTAACGACCAGGAAATTAATATCTGACTACTAATGTAATTAAAAACTGGAGACCACTATCACTTCTGTCTTGTGGTGAAATCATATTGGCAATAGGTTTTGCTAGTATCAAGAGTCATCCCACTGGACACAAACTGTCTGAATCAACGTGGTTTCCACGTCACTTCGTTTAAAACAATATTATTTTTTTTCCATCTGTTGACATTTAACAAGGTGGATAACTGATTGGATTTGCAAGAAGCCATCAATGTAAAGGAATGTCTGCAATGTGTATTTTCTTCCAACTTTTAACCAAAATCCAAAAACGGTGTTATTTTTTTGTTTGTGTTTGAATTCACGTTAGATGACAACTGAATCTAATGTTAATAAAACGAGACATTATTAAACTGACATCTGTGCCCAGTGGTTAACTATTACTCATCAGTAACAATCTAGCTTAGTACAATAGAAAGTGAATATAAAAATATGGCATAGTTGTCAAAGAAAGGTTTTGATATAGTTTTGAAAGAAAGGTTTACTGCTATTCCCATTCCTCCCACACCTGCCTCTTCTCCCTATACAGATTGTACCACACTCCTCTCTTCCTCCCCACCTCTCCCTTATATAAACAATCTCTGTGTGTGTCCCTCTGAGTCCTGAGTTCCCATCAGTTCAGCTTCAAAATGAACTGTGTTCCCTGCATGTCTGCTGCTGCTGCATCCAGTGAGTCTCTCTGGATTTGGGAGGAACTCAACACATTTTTGGATTGGCAGAAATATAAACAATTCTAATGTATCTTTAAGGTTGTTTGTGAACAATGTTAATATATTTGTGTGTTATAGCCATACAGGTATTTACTGTGATATCACACTAACACAGCTAACACAGCCTGGTTCAATTGTTGTAAGTCCAGGAGAATCCTTTTGTAAGGTTCTGTATTTATTTTCTTAGTCAACCTTGTGTTCTTGATTGTAACCCTGTTTCTTTGTGTTCTTGAACATAGCCCTGTTTCTTTGTGTTCTTGCGCATAGCCCTGTCTTTCATTTTTGTTCATTGATTTCACCTGTGTTAGTTACTCACCTGGTCTCATCAGCTCCTTATTCAGTTCAGTTCATTCTGTTTGTGCCTTTGTGAGGTATTGTTCTTTTTGACTCTACTAAGCCTTTTCCTGGCTCGTTTGTAAAAAACAGTTATAGCCTTCAGTCCTAGTTTTGATTCACCTGCCTGTTTGCCTTTCTGTGTATGACCATTGCCTGCCTGTGACCATGATTCCTGCCTTCTGCGAAGGTGAAATAAACACCTCTCTGTGCGTTAATCACCTTTTTCTCCCTGAGTATTCATTACACCTTTACCATCTCCTGTAAGACCTATGGTTATACTCTTGCTAGCTATTGTACTACTGGATATGACATTATGAGGGCAAAACCATGGAGTGGATTGGTTATGGGGTTTGCGGAACTGGCAGTGGGAGCACCAGCATAATAGACCCACTGAAGAGCAAAATCGGCTACACAATTGACACTTCCAGTAGCACAGTGTTTCCACAAGGGAAGAACTTTCAGACTGAAGACACAGCTGTGCATTACTGTGCTCTCAATTCCCACAATGATACAAACCATGGCCAGAGCAGTACAAACCCATTATCTGGGGACACATGGAACATGAAGAGCAGAGATGTGACCTTTAGTTCCAATTTCACACTCTAGGAGGCACTTATGGATTTCCCCTGTATTGAAAAGCTTTCCACAATGTTATTCAATAAAGATATTCTTAAAGGGTTGATTCAGAGAACATGGTTTCTCTCTGGTACATTTCAGTGACAGGTGGTAAAGAAACATTGATCCACATTGCATCCCTTCCACATATTGTTGTTGTAAGAGAGAGTGTTTTTCAACTTACCCAGTAAAATAAAGATACATCAAAAAATATCAAAGGTGAACTATGGGTGTATATCAAAGCCTCTTGTGATTGGTCCTCCCAGTAAGGAGGAGCTCATGCAAATACTCTAGTCCTGCCTCTTTATTAATGTCTCTGTTGAAGGTTGTTTCTGCTGAGGACTGTCTCAACTACCTTTAGAGAACAACACAGATCACCATGTTTCCTACCACAGGAATACTCTTACTGACAGTCTATCTAACAGGTGAGGATATGCAGCCTAATTATAAGCGTATCACGGAAATAAATCGACACATTAGCTTTTAGCTTCAAAACCCTCTTCAACATTCTATGTATTTCAACAGGTGTTCAGGGTCAGACACTGACTGAGTCTGGACCAGTGGTTAAACATCCTGGAGAATCACACAAACTGACCTGTACAGGCTCTGGGTTCACATTCAGTAGCTATGGGATGAACTGGATCAGACAGGCTCCTGGGAAAGGACTGGAGTGGATTGCTTATAGTTATAGTACTACTGCTGACTACTCCCAGTCATTTCAGGGTAGATTCACCATCTCCAGAGATGGCTCCAGCAGTAAGCTGTACCTACAGATGAACAGTCTGAGGAGTGAGGACCCAGCAGTATATTACTGTGCCCGGTACACACAGTGAGAGATAGTGGTGAGAGAGCTGTACAAAAATCACTTCCCCATGGAACACAGACAACCAAATGTATTTATGATGAATGGTTTAATAGCACAAGCTCAGCCATACTTTACATACACACATATACATACATACATACATACATACATACATACATACATACATACATACATACATACATACATACATACATACATACATACATACATACATACAGTATATAATTGATAAATATAATGGTTAGGTGGGTACTTATATTTGTCATGCTGTTTTGGAAATGTGTTTTTTCCCTTCATATTCCATTCCCCCGAGAGCCTCAGAGAGAGGGGACACGGACAGGATTACCAATAAAAAGCACCCATGTCATTTGAGTCCCATAAAGAATGTTTAACCATTCTAAGGAGTTACTACATATCATATCAGTTTCATCCCCAATAAGTCTAGTGTTAAAAACTGACACGTTATCACATAATATCCCCCCATTTTGCATTGATATTCCCAGTCCTTGTATACCTGACTGTCTTCGCTCTATATGTGTGTCATAATACGTCCCTATAAAACCTCTCTGTATCTGAGAGTCCTCGTGCTTCCCTCTGTGTCCTGGGGAGTAGAGAAGAGCAGCTCACACCAGTTCAGCTTCAACACAAACCATGTTACCTGCATCTCTGCTGCTGCTTTCTCCTGTGAGTCTCTCTGGATTTGGGGGAAAGATAGAACAATAAGCAATGGCTTTGCTTTTGTTAAAACTTTAATATGATTTCATTTGTTGTGAGTTACATTTTAAATTCTTTGTCCACAAGTATTTACTATGAAGAACTCACTCAGTCAGGCTCTATGACGGTCCAGCCAGGTCAACCACTGACCATCTCCTGTAAGGTCTCACATATGGAATAAACATATAGTTACTTGTGTCATAATTATTAAGCTTTAAGTCACACAGAAACCGCATATTTTCCATAATATTGGTCAAACTGTATAAGAAGTAACTATTAATGCATCCATTCCATAGTCTAAGGGTTTATGTTTGATAATCTATTCTGTTCCACACAGGCCCTGCTCTCCTTTTCTCAGTAGTGTCTGTTTCTCTCACACACCCCACCCATCTCTTCCCCCCTGTGACCCTCACAGCTGTGTGAACTCCAGTCTGTCACCTGGGTGTTTCAGGGTCCCAGTTAAACATCTCTGATGATTCAGATAGACAGTTAAAGCAGTTAAGTACCCCAGGGACTGTAGGGACTGTCCCTAAACACTTTCATGATATAATTCTCACTACATTGTTTCAGCTGAGGAGAAACTGCCTTTTTGCATAAGCCAGCTGGTGGCTGGTAACCATACAATGTTTCAACCACATGAACATAATTTCCATTTGGTTTGAATAAATGGTGAGATGGATCAAAGAATCAGATAATTGAATCACCATTAAATATATATTATAGACCTTGTTAGCAGTTGTATTCATTACATGATTTAATATTTTCAGTCATTCACTGCTACTCATCACACACCATGTTATTGACACACCATATTCATGGTTTGTGTTTGTAATAGATATAACACACTTTTCAAGAATTGCATTGAACAATGTGGTTTCTCAAAGCTGCCCTGGGAAATTCCCCCTAAATACTTTAGTATGTCTTGGGGAGAATATGTTCAAGAATGCGTTTTTATTTGTCGTGTCTATCAAAACAGAGCATTGGGCACAGTAGTTCAAAGCTACCCAAGCATGACTTCTGCCCCAGTATGCACCTGCACTTTGGTAAAGGCATTTCCCTGATATAGCATCTTGATTAACCCTAAAAAGGACCAATGTATGAATGTAAAAGTACAGTAACACATTTAAAAACAACACACAACAGTGATGTATTGCAGATGTGGGAGAAAATGAAAAATTATTAATTGAAAAAGTCATTGAGTGAAGTTTAGCCATCTAAGTGAAGTAGTTTGGTGAAAGTTGTTGACCATGTGACATTGAAACAAGGAGAATACATTTTAGGGTACATTACTTGTTGTTCGTTCTTGTTTTTTTAAATATTGTGCTGTTGTAATATGATTTGATATCAACTATTTCATGACTCTTCTTAATACATGAAACATAATGTTCGAATTTGAGACCTGAAGAAGAAAAAAACATTTAATTTATTGTTTAAACAGTACAGAAAATGTTTGCTGATTGACAGTGATCACTGATGTCTGACTTTGTTTTAAAATGTATTTATTGCCTTGAAACCCCTTATATATGCATGTGACATGCTACTATCCAACCATGGTTGTCATGCAAATACTGTCTCACAAGTTTGCATACTTATGTGATGTTTCCTCTCAAAGATGAATTGTCTTCCATACTGATAAGATGACAGGAAAACTATACCTCCTCCTGGTCTTGCTGGGCCTCTGCAGTATGTTCTCAATCTAGCAATTTATTGGACCAAAGTATTTTACGAATAGAGATAATTCTTATATCCATTGAGTTAACATATTTGTGATTTATTGTCTTCATTCTCTTTTCTCTATTAGGGGTGTATAGTCAGAGTCTGGAGGCCATTCCCTCCAGTCCAGTCATGAAAAAGCCTGGAGAACCTCTCAGCCTCTCCTGTAAGGGATCTGGCTTTAACTTTAGTAGCTACAACATGGCCTGGATACGTCAACCTGAAGGAAGAACACTTGAATGGATAGGCATTATATGGAGTGATGCTGGTGGAACTGTATATACAAAAAGAGTTGAAGGACGGATAGAAGTCACCAGAGACAATTCTAACAGCATGGTGTATCTGAAGCTGTCTGGTCTGAGAGCAGAGGACTCTGCTGTGTATTACTGTGCAAGAGAGGCACAGTGGTGTGAGTGGAGGATCTGTACAAAAACCCCTCAGAGAATCTAACAAGCAGCAGAGTCAACAGAGGGCAGTAGAGCATCAGTACAGCAGAGTCAACGGAGGGCAGTAAAGCATCAGTACAGCAGACTAAAAACTGCACACATTCCACTGAGAACCAAATCAACCAGTAAACCATAAACTGAACTGCTGTTAACATGAGCATTGTCCTACAGGCAAAAGAAGAGAGTTAGAAACATGGATGAAAGTGTCACTCCACAATACATTCATTGACAATACAAAATGCAGAACCACATTATGGACCACTCAGAGTTTTGAGACATTGTAGGCAATCATATGCAAACATAGTACAGTATGTAATTTGTTATGAGCTATAATACATTATAAAACTGGTTGTTTGGATACTGAATGTTGATTGGACGAGCAGCGTTCCAAGCCGTGCTGTGTTGGCCGTCACAGACATACCAATGCCCATCTGAAAATGTTCCATCTGAAAATGATCACTGCACCTCCATAACAATATCATGTTCATGTTGCTGTGCGAATCATCTCTTATATTTATCTCACCTCACACTTTATTTCCCATTGCTTCTAGCCCAACATTTAGTTTGTTATAGCGGGGGTTAAAATAAGCCTTGCTGTCTGCCTATCAGACCTCAGAAGATTTGTTTAACTTTTGAAATTTAAATTCCCCTGTAGAGAGAAAGGTCACGTCTCCCTTTCAGATGTTGCATACATCAACCAATGGTTGCATGCCACGTCATCGGCTGTGTCATCGACTGACAGATTTCCATAGAGATCCTATTAAATGACTAATTCCTAATTCTATGCAGATTTCTATAACATACAATGTGGTTAGCTGATAGGTATTTTACCTATCAGGGCGTTGTAAGATTTGAAAGCCTCAGCAACACCTGGGCTAACGCTTTGGGTCGAACAACGCCAAATACCTGTCACTGTACTGAGCACATAGCACGCCCTCTTGTGCCTTATTGATTAATTACATAATCTATATACATGTATGCATAAACAAAAAAAGTACAGGGTATGTGAGGTGTTGAATCTCATTAAGCTGTGTTCATTCATGACAGAAAGTATAATCGTAAAATGGCCTTGTTGTTAAATTATTGATTTTGCTTAACTGCCCCATTGGAAACAGGTCCTGTGAATACTAATGTACTGTTTTTGTCACCCATGCCCTTTACGTATTGTTCTTAACTGACTTGCCTAGTTAAATAAAGGTAAAAAATAATATATATATATATATGCCATACGAGTCCACAATTAAATGAAATCATGAAGGTTATCAACATTTTGAAAATCATCATGTTCCCCACTGTTCCTCCAGTCATTGAGTCAGTTGCATATGTGTGTGATGAGTAGGCCCTGGAGGTTTTTCTGACTAAGTGAACTGACCAACTTTTTTCTGGTCAGGTCATGTGATAAAGGACAACTCCTGGCCCTAATTATGAGCCATAAATTGACCTCTGACCTCAGAGTCATCAGTCCCTCCCCCATGACATCATGATGTAAATCCAGATCCCTCAAGAGTTCATATATACTTATGTTCTGCTGATGACTTGTTGTCTTGTGTGGTGCAGCTGAGTTCATATCTCCACCCTCAGTATGACGGGAACACTCTGCCTTCTGCTGCTCTCTCTCTGTCTGACCTGTGAGTTCTGCTTGATTTTACTCCTTATCAACTTGTCATAATGAGGAATGACTGAACTTTGACGTTAGTTTGTTACAACCTATTTTTTTTTACCCTCTTCTTCTACTGTATCTTTAACTTTCCATCAGCTTTAAATGGTCAGAGTATGGAGTCCATTCCCTCTGGTCCAGTCCTGAAAAAGCCTGGAGATACTCTCAGCCTCTCCTGTAAGGGAGATGGCTTTACATTTAGTAGCTATGGCATGCACTGGATACGACAACCTGCAGAAAAAGCACTGGACTGGATGGGATTAATCTACTATGATGCCAGCAAAACGATCTATTCAAAAAATATTGAAGGACGTATAGAAGTCACCAGAGATAATTCTAACAGCGTGGTGTATCTGAAGCTCTCTGGTCTAAGAGCAGAGGACTCTGCTGTGTATTACTGTGCAAGACAGACACTGTGGTGTGAGTGAGTGGAGGATCTGTACAAAAACCCCTCAGAGAATCTAACTGGCAGCAGAGTCAACAGAGGGCAGTAGAGCATCAGTACCGCAGAGTCAACAGAGGGCAGTAGAGCATCAGTACCGCAGAGTCAACAGAGGGCAGTAGAGCATCAGTACCGCAGAGTCAACAGAGGGCAGTAGAGCATCAGTACAACAGAATCAACAGAGGGCAGTAGAGCATCAGTGCAACAGAGTCAACAGAGGGCAGTAGAGCATCAGTACAACAGAGTCAACAGAGGGCAGTAGAGCATCAGTACAACAGAGTCAACAGAGGGCAGTAGAGCATCAGTACCGCAGAGTCAACAGAGGGCAGTAGACCATCAGTACAGCAGAGTCAACAGAGGGCAGTAGAGCATCAGTACAACAGAGTCAACAGAGGGCAGTAGAGCATCAGTACCGCAGAGTCAACAGAGGGCAGTAGAGCATCAGTACCGCAGAGTCAACAGAGGGCAGTAGAGCATCAGTACAACAGAATCAACAGAGGGCAGTAGAGCATCAGTGCAACAGAGTCAACAGAGGGCAGTAGAGCATCAGTACAACAGAGTCAACAGAGGGCAGTAGAGCATCAGTACAACAGAGTCAACAGAGGGCAGTAGAGCATCAGTACCGCAGAGTCAACAGAGGGCAGTAGACCATCAGTACAGCAGAGTCAACAGAGGGCAGTAGAGCATCAGTACAACAGAGTCAACAGAGGGCAGTAGAGCATCAGTACCGCAGAGTCAACAGAGGGCAGTAGAGCATCAGTACCGCAGAGTCAACAGAGGGCAGTAGAGCATCAGTACCCCAGAGTCAACAGAGGGCAGTAGAGCATCAGTACAACAGAGTCAACAGAGGGCAGTAGAGCATCAGTACAACAGAGTCAACAGAGGGCAGTAGAGCATCAGTACAACAGAGTCAACAGAGGGCAGTAGAGCATCAGTACAACAGAGTCAACAGAGGGCAGTAGAGCATCAGTACAACAGAATCAACAGAGGGCAGTAGAGCATCAGTACCGCAGAGTCAACAGAGGGCAGTAGAGCATCATTACAATATAGTCACATCTACTGAAGTATAATATTCCCCTGAAAGACAAAACAACATAACTGCCTGTAAATCAACACAAGGCACATACACTACATGACCAAAAGTATGTGGACACCTGCTCATCGAACATCTCATTCCGAAATCATGGGCATTAATGTGGAGTCGCTCCTCCCTTTGCTGTTATAAGAGCCTCCACTCTTCTGGGAAGGCTTTCCACTAGATGTTGGAACATTGCTGCAGGGTCATGCTTCCATTCAACAACAAGAGCATTGGTGTTGTTGGGCCCTGATGTTGGCCGAGAAGGCCTGGCTCGCAGTCGACCTTCCAATTCATCCCAAAGGTGGGGCTAAGGTCAGGGCTCAGTGCAGGCCAGTCAATTTCTTCCACACTGATCTCAACAAACCATTTCTGTATGGACCTTGCTTTGTGTATGGGGGCATTGTCATGCTGAAACAGGAAAGGGCCTTCCCCAAACTTTTGCCACAAAGTTGGAAGCACAGAATTGTCTAGAATGCCATTGTATGTTGTAGAGTTTTGATTTCCCTGCACTGGAATTAAGGGGCCTAGACCGACCATGAAAAACAGCCCCAAACAATTATTCTTCCTCCACCAAACTTTACAGTTGGCACCATGCATTCGGGCAGGTAGCATTCTCCTGGCCTCCGCCAAGACCAGATTCGTCCGTCGGACTGCCAGATGGTGAAGTGTTATTCATCAACCAAGAGAACATGTTTCTACTGCTCCAGAGTTCAATGGCAGTGAGCATTTAACCACTCCAGTCGGTGCTTGGCATTGCGCATGGTGATCTTAAGCTCCAGGCGGACAGTTCTTGCGCTGACATTGCTTCCAGAGGCAGTTTATAACTAGGTAGTGAATGTTGTAACCGAGGAAAGACGATCGGTGGTACCATTCTCTGAGCTTGTGTGGCCTACCACTTTACGGCTGAGCCGTTGTTGCTCCTAGATGTTTCCACTTAACAATACAATAACAGCACTTACAGTTGACAGTGGGCAGCTCTAGCAGGGCAGAAATATGAGGAACTGACTTGTTGGAAAGGAGGCATCTTATGACAGTGCCACATTGAAAGTCACTGAGCTCTTCATTAAGGCCTTTCTACTGCCATTGTTTGTCTATGGAGTCTGCTCCTCTGTGTTGTTCCCTGTAGTAGCATTCTTTGACGTGTCGTGTTTATCTCCAGATGCTGTCCCTGTTCCATTGCATGTCCATCTGTATTAACTGGTTCACTCCCTGTACCTGCTTCTCATCTCCTGTGTTGGGCCTTACAGAATGCTACTCCCATCACAAGAAGCATCAGGGAGTATTTTAGGGTTTTGTTTTTTGGTGAAGTTGGACCTGGGGGCTGCCACCGATGGAACTGGGGATGCCTAAGCTGGCTCGTTGGGCTGTCATGCCCTAGCTGACTGGAGAGGTTTCCTTGTCTCGGTTGACTCGGCAGGATCCCATTCCACGTCATGCTTCAGACGGCTCGTTCGGCTCCTATGCCTCAGCCGGCCCATGAGTTTTCTTGTTTTGTTGGTGACGTCGGGCTTTGATTCCGCCTTCGATGGAACCGGGGGTGTCTAAGCTGGCTCGTCGAGCTGTCACGCCTCGGCCGGCCCATCCGGCTCGCCGAGGTGAAAAGGGGGGGGGGGGGTGTACTGTCACGTCTGTTCCCGCATCCCCTCCCTGCTCGAGGGCGCCAGGCTACCCGTCATTATATGCACCTATTACCATAATTGATCGCAGCTGCGGTCATTGGACTCACCTGGACTCCCTTACTTTGTTCATTTCTCCTGCATTTATGTCTGCTCCTCTGTGTTGCTCCCTGTAGTAGCATTGTTTGTTGTGTTGTGTTTATGTCCAGACGCTGTTCTTGTTCCGTTGCATGTCCTTCTACAAGGCTCCTTTTTTCTCCAATTCCTGTCTGAATGACGTGCCCAAAGTAAACTGCCTGTTACTCAGGCCCTGAAGCCAGGATATGCCTATAGTTGGTACCATTCGACAGAAAACACTTTGAAGTTTGTAGAAATGTTAAAATGATGTAGGAGAGTATAAAACAATAGACATGGTAGGAGAAAATCCAAAGAAAAACCAACCAGAAATGTATTTTTGAGAGAGACTATGCCCTTCCAATGGCCAGTATAAGGTGAATACTCAATTCTACTTCCCAGGATGCGGGACACCTAGGCTTAAAATAAGTTAAGGGCTAGGCGTCCCGTTAGCGGGACAACGTCCGGTGAAACTGGAGGGTGCGCAATTCAAATAAATAATTATAAAAATTATGGAAATTAAACATTTAGGTACATACAAGTGTTTTATATCGGTTGAAAGATTACAATTGTGCTAATCTAACTGCACTGTCCGATTTACAGTAGCCATTACAGTGAAAGCATGCCATGCGATTGTGTGAGGAAGGCGCCCCACATCAAAATATTTTTCCACAGGTTTCATAAATTCACAAATAGCGATTAAATATTAACTTACTTTTTGAAAATCTTCCTGATTTGTCATCCAAAGGGTCCCAGCTATAACATATAGTGTTGTTTCGTTTTGTTAGATGAAATCCTTCTTTATATCCCAAAAAGTCAGTTTAGTTGGCACCATCGATTTGGTAAACCACTCGTTCAACTTTCAGAGAAAGGAATCTGAAAATCTAACGCTAAACTTTGTTAAAACAAGTCAAAATACTTTTCTATTGACTCCTCAGATATCCTAAAATGTAATCAAACTATAATATTTCTTAACGAAGGAGCTAACGCTAGCAGGGGCTACACAAAACGCTGAAATAAAATATAAAATATGCATTACCTTTGACGAGCTTCTTTTGTTGGCACTCCAATAGGTCCCATAAACATCACAATTGGTCCTTTTGTACGATTAATTCCGTCAATATATATCGAAAATGTCCATTTATAAAGTGTGTTTGATCCATAAAAAAACTGTTTAGAAAAACGCAACGTCAGTACAAAATATTTCAAAAGTTGCCTATAAACCTATAAACAAAATATTTCAAACTACTTTTGTAATACAACGTTAGGTATTTTTAAAAGTTAATAATCGATCAAATTGTAGACGGGGCAATCTGTATTCAATACATGAACGAAAAGAAAAAAGCTCTGCTCTTCACGTCTTGCGCAACTCACAAAAGTGTCCCCTGTTCCGAGGTGGCCTACTTCCTGATAAGACAAAGGAATAACCTCAGCCATATTCCAAACACTGGCGACATCGTGTGGAAGCGGTAGGAACTGAAAATAGGTTCCTATTAAATATCCAATGGCAAAGACAATAAAGGGAAGGGAGATGAGAAAATAAAAAAAATTCTAAACAGTTAGTCCTCTGGGTTTTGCCTGCTACATAAGTGCTGTTATACTCACAGACATGATTCAAACAGTTTTAGAAACTTCAGGGTGTTTTCTATCCAAATCTATGAATATTATGCATATCTTATATTCTTAGCATGAGTAGCAGGAAGTTGAAATTGGGCACGCTATTTATCCAAAAGTGAAAATTCTGCCCCCTAGCTTTATTAACCTGTTGCGACGAACATTCCCGTATCCGGGAGCGTAATTATAGCCTCAAGCTCATTAGCATAACGCAACGTTAACTATTCATGGAAATCGCAAATGAAATGAAATAAATATATTGGCTCACAAGCTTAGCCTTTTGTTAACAACACTGTCATCTCAGATTTTCAAAAAATGCTTTTCAACCATAGCTACACAAGTATTTGTGTAAGAGTATTGATAGCTAGCATAGCATTAATCCTAGCATTTAAATAAAATAATTTACCTTTGAAGAACTTCGGATGTTTTCAATGAGGAGACTCTCAGTTAGATAGCAAATGTTCAGTTTTTCCAAAAATATTATTTGTGTAGGAGAAATCGCTCCGTTTTGTTCATCACGTTTGGCTAAGAAAAAAACCCGAAAATTCAGTCATTACAACGGCAAACTTTTTTCCAAATTAACTCCATAATATTGACAGAAACATGGCAAACGTTGTTTAGAATCAATCCTCAAGGTGTTTTTCACATATCTATTCGATGATAAATCACTCGTGGCAGTTTGGTTTCTCCTCTGTTCAAAATGGAAAAATGCGCGCAACTGGAGATTACGCAATAGTTTCGACGGAGGACACAGAGCGGACACCAACTCAATATTCCAATGATATGCCTACAAATACGTCACAATGCTGCAAACACCTTGGGGAAACGACAGAAAGTGTAGGCTCATTCCTTGCGCATTCACAGCCATATAAGGAGACATTGGAACACAGCGCATTCAAAATCTGGCTCACTTCCTGTATGAAATTTCATCTTGGTTTCACCTGTAGCATTAGTTCTGTGGCACTCACAGACAATATCTTTGCAGTTTTGGAAACGTCAGAGTGTTTTCTTTCCAAAGCTGTCAATTATATGCAGAGTCGAGCATCTTTTACGAAAAGAGCATACCATGCAATAATCTGAGACGGCGCTAAGACGTAACAATATTTCTCCGCCATGTTGGAGTCAACAGAAATACGAAATTACAAAATACGTTTCTATTGATTTCTCAGATACCCTAAAATGTAATCAAGCTATAATATTTCTTAACCTGTTACGGCTGCAATCCCGATACCGGGATCGATATGACAACTACCAGTGATGCAATTGCAACAAATAATCTGCTCAGACCCCAACCAAGGAACATCAAAAGTCGTGCTATAAATTCACAGACAACACAAAGATTCCTTGATGTCCTTCCAGATTCCCTCTGTCTACCCAAGGACGCCAGAGGACAAAAATCAGTTAACCACCTAACTGAGGAACTCAATTTAACCTTGCGCAATACCCTAGATGCAGTTGCACCCTTAAAAACTAAAAACATTTCTCATAAGAAACTAGCTCCCTGGTACTAAGAAAATACCCGAGCTCTGAAGCAAGCTTCCAGAAAATTGGAACGGAAATGGCGCCACACCAAACTGGAAGTCTTCTGACTAGCTTGGAAAGACAGTACTGTGCAGTACCGAAGAGCCCTTACTGCTGCTCGATCATCCTATTTTTCTAACTTAATTGAGGAAAATAAGAACAATCCGAAATTCCTTTTTGATACTGTCGCAAAGCTAACTAAAAAGCAGCATTCCCCAAGAGAGGATGACTTTCACTTTAGCAGTGATAAATTCATGAACTTCTTTGAGGAAAAGATTATGATTATTAGAAAGCAAATTACGGACTCCTCTATAAATCTGCGTATTCCTTCAAAGCTCAGTTGTCCTGAGTCTGCACAACTCTGCAAGGACCTAGGATCAAGAGAGACGCTCAAGTGTTTTAGTACTATATCTCTTGACACAATGATGAAAATAATCATGGCCTCTAAACCTTCAAGCTGCATACTGGACCCTATTCCAACTAAACTACTGAAAGAGCTGCTTCCTGTGCTTGGCCCTCCTATGTTGAACATAATAAACGGCTCTCTATCCACCGGATGTGTACCAAACTCACTAAAAGTGGCAGTAATAAAGCCTCTCTTGAAAAAGCCAAACCTTGACCCAGAAAATATAAAAAAAACTATCGGCCTATATCGAATCTTCCATTCCTCTCAAAATTTTTTGAAAAGGCTGTTGCGCAGCAACTCACTGCCTTCCTGAAGACAAACAATGTATACGAAATGCTTCAGTCTGGTTTTAGACCCCATCATAGCACTGAGACGGCACTTGTGAAGGTGGTAAATTACATTTTAATGGCATCGGACCGAGGCTCTGCATCTGTCCTCGTGCTGCTAGACCTTAGTGCTGCTTTTGATACCATCGATCACCACATTCTTTTGGAGAGATTGGAAACCCAAATTGGTCTACACGGACAAGTTCTGGCCTGGTTTAGATCTTATCTGTCGGAAAGATATCAGTTTGTCTCTGTGAATGGTTTGTCCTCTGACAAATCAACTGTAAATTTCAGTGTTCCTCAAGGTTCCGTTTTAGGACCACTATTGTTTTCACTATATATTTTTACCTCTTGGGGATGTTATTCGAAAACATAATGTTAACTTTCACTGCTATGCGGATGACACACAGCTGTACATTTCAATGAAACATGGTGAAGCCCCAAAATTGCCCTTGCTAGAAGCATGTGTTTTAGACATAAGGAAGTGGATGGCTGCAAACGTTCTACTTTTAAACTCGGACAAAACAGAGATGCTTGTTCTAGGTCCCAAGAAACAAAGAGATCTTCTGTTGAATCTGACACTTAATCTTAATGGTTGTACAGTCGTCTCAAATAAAACTGTGAAGGACCTCGGCGTTACTCTGGACCCTGATCTCTCTTTTGAAGAACATATCAAGACCATTTCAAGGACAGCTTTTTTCCATCTACGTAACATTGCAAAAATCAGAAACTTTGTCCAAAAATTATGCAGAAAAATGTATCCATGCTTTTGTCACTTCTAGGTTAGACTACTGCAATGCTCTACTTTCCGGCTACCCGGATAAAGCACTAAATAAACTTCAGTTAGTGCTAAATACGGCTGCTAGAATCCTGACTAGAACCAAGAAATTTGATCATATTACTCCAGTGCTAGCCTCTTTACACTGGCTTCCTGTCAAAGCAAGGGCTGATTTCAAGGTTTTACTGCTAACCTACAAAGCATTACATGGGCTTGCTCCTAACTATCTCTCTGATTTGGTCCTGCCGTACATAACTACACATGCGCTACGGTCACAAGACGCAGGCCTCCTAATTGTCCCTAGAATTTCTAAACAAACAGCTGGAGGCAGGGCTTTTCTCCTATAGAGCTCAATTTTTATGGAACGGTCAGCCTACCCATGTTAGAGACGCAAACTCGGTCTCAACCTTTAAGTCTTTACTGAAGACTCATCTCTTCAGTGGGTCATATGATTGAGTGTAGTCTGGCCCAGGAGTGGGAGGGTGAACGGAAAGGCTCTGGAGCAACGAACCGCCCTTGCTGTCTCTGCCTGGCCGGTTCCCCTCTTTCCACTGGGATTCTCTGCCTCTAACCCTATTACAGGGGCTGAGTCACTGGCTTACTGGGGCTCTCTTATGCCGTCCCTGGAGGGGGTGCGTCACCTGAGTGGGTTGATTCACTAATGTGGTCATCCTGTCTGGGTTGTCGCCCCCCCCCCCCCCCCCCCCCCCCTGTCCGGTGCTGCTGCCGCTGGTCGCTCTTCTTTTCAGTTCTCTGCAGCTAGCTACTGGAACCAGTTGCAACAAACACTCAAACTGGACAGTTTTATCTCAATCTCTTCATTCAAAGACTCAATCATGGACACTCTGACTGACAGTTGTAGCTACTTTGTGTGATGTATTGTTGTCTCTACCTTCTTGACCTTTGTACTGTTGACTTTGCCCAATAATGTTTGAACCATGTTTTTGTGCTGCTACCATGTTATGTTGCTACCATGTTGTTGTCATGTTATGTTGCCACCATGCTGTGTGTGTTGTGTCATGTGTTGCTGCCTTGCTGTTGTTGTCTTAGGTATCTCTTTATGTAGTGTTGTGTCTCTCTTGTTGTGATGTGTGTTTTGTCCTACAGTGCCTTGCGAAAGTATTCGGCCCCCTTGAACTTTGCGACCTTTTGCCACATTTCAGGCTTCAAACATAAAGATATAAAACTGTATTTTTTTGTGAAGAATCAACAACAAGTGGGACACAATCATGAAGTGGAACGACATTTATTGGATATTTCAAACTTTTTTAACAAATCAAAAACTGAAAAATTGGGCGTGCAAAATTATTCAGCCCCCTTAAGTTAATACTTTGTAGCGCCACCTTTTGCTGCGATTACAGCTGTAAGTCGCTTGGGGTATGTCTCTATCAGTTTTGCACATCGAGAGACTGACATTTTTTCCCATTCCTCCTTGCAAAACAGCTCGAGCTCAGTGAGGTTGGATGGAGAGCATTTGTCAACAGCAGTTTTCAGTTCTTTCCACAGATTCTCGATTGGATTCAGGTCTGGACTTTGACTTGGCCATTCTAACACCTGGATATGTTTATTTTTGAACCATTCCATTGTAGATTTTGCTTTATGTTTTGGATCATTGTCTTGTTGGAAGACAAATCTCCGTCCCAGTCTCAGGTCTTTTGCAGACTCCATCAGGTTTTCTTCCAGAATGGTCCCGTATTTGGCTCCATCCATCTTCCCATCAATTTTAACAATCTTCCCTGTCCCTGCTGAAGAAAAGCAGGCCCAAACCATGATGCTGCCACCACCATGTTTGACAGTGGGGATGGTGTGTTCAGCTGTGTTGCTTTTACGCCAAACATAACGTTTTGCATTGTTGCCAAAAAGTTCAATTTTGGTTTCATCTGACCAGAGCACCTTCTTCCACATGATTGGTGTGTCTCCCAGGTGGCTTGTGGCAAACTTTAAACAACACTTTTTATGGATATCTTTAAGAAATGGCTTTCTTCTTGCCACTCTTCCATAAAGGCCAGATTTGTGCAATATACGACTGATTGTTGTCCTATGGACAGAGTCTCCCACCTCAGCTGTAGATCTCTGCAGTTCATCCAGAGTGATCATGGGCCTCTTGGCTGCATCTCTGATCAGTCTTCTCCTTGTATGAGCTGAAAGTTTAGAGGGACGGCCAGGTCTTGGTAGATTTGCAGTGGTCTGATACTCCTTCCATTTCAATATTATCGCTTGCACAGTGCTCCTTGGGATGTTTAAAGCTTGGGAAATCTTTTTGTATCCAAATCCGGCTTTAAACTTCTTCACAACAGTATCTCGGACCTGCCTGGTGTGTTCCTTGTTCTTCATGATGCTCTCTGCGCTTTTAATGGACCTCTGAGACTATCACAGTGCAGGTGCATTTATACGGAGACTTGATTACACACAGGTCGATTGTATTTATCATCATTAGTCATTTAGGTCAACATTGGATCATTCAGAGATCCTCACTGAACTTCTGGAGAGAGTTTGCTGCACTGAAAGTAAAGGGGCTGAATAATTTTGCACGCCCAATTTTTCAGTTTTTGATTTGTTAAAAAAGTTTGAAATATCCAATAAATGTCGTTCCACTTCATGATTGTGTCCCACTTGTTGATTCTACACAAAAAAATACAGTTTTATATCTTTATGTTTGAAGCCTGAAATGTGGCAAAAGGTCGCAAAGTTCAAGGGGGCCGAATACTTTCGCAAAGGCACTGTATATTCATGTTGCATTAATTTTTGTATTTTTTTAAATCCCTGCCCCTGTCCCCGCAGGAGGCCTTTGCCATTTGGTAGGCCGTCATTGTAAATAAGAATTGTTTCTTAACTGACTTGCCTTGTTAAATAAAGGTTAAATAAATAAACAAATAAAATAAAAATATATCCTCTCCTTATGCAAATTTCAAATAGCCCCTCTTCCTTTTACTCCCTCTACCTCCTTCTTATATAAAAACCTCTCTGTATCTGAGAGTCCTAGTACGTCCCTCTGAGTCCTGGAAAGTAGAGAAGAGCAGCTCACACCTGTTGAACTTCAACACAAACCATGTTCTCTGCATCTCTGCTGCTGCTGTTGGTAGCTGCTTCCTGTAAGTCTCTTTTTTAAACGATTTATGGGGAATAAATTGAGTAATTCAGTTTTAGATTCTGTTTTAACAACATCTGTAATTTCTTTCAAAAGGTGTTCATAGTCAGATATTGACTGAGTCTGGACCAGTAGTTAAAAAGCCTGGAGAATCACACAAACTGACCTGTACAACCTCTGGGTTCACATTCAGTAGCTACTACATGGCTTGGATCAGACAGGCTCCTGGGAAAGGACTGGAGTGGATTGCTTCTAGTTATAGTACTGCTACATATTATTCCCAGTCAGTCCAGGGTAGATTTACCATCTCCAGAGATGACTCCAGAAGTAAGCTGTACCTACAGATGAACATTCTGAAGAGTGAGGACACAGCAGTGTATTACTGTGCTAGAGAGTCACAGTGGTTAAATTAAGTGAGAAGCGGCACAAAAACCACTTCCCCATTCAGCACAAACAACCTCATATCTTGTTGATGCATTTTTTAAATGTGTGGTGTGTGGAAGCACAGCTTATAAAGATTCCCTTAAAAACAAGTTCAGCATCACCAGAGACACTTCCAGCAACACATAGTTTTAAAAGGACAGAGTCTGCAAATTGAAGACACAGCTGTGTATTATTGTGCTCAACTCCACAGTGATACAAACCAGCACCAGTAGTAAAACTCACTTTTCCCCTGTTCAGTTGAATTTAGAAGTATCTACCAGGAGGGAGCGATCTGAGTCTGAATCTAAAAATAAAAAAGAAATATCCCATGATCTAATGACTCATTACAACATACCAATGGAGGCTGCTGGTGGGAGGATGGCTCATAATAATTGGCTGGAACAGAGCAAATGGTATGGCATTTGTGTTTGCTGTATTTGATACCATTCCACTCCAGCACTTACCATGAGCTTATCCTCCCCAATTACAGTGCCACCAACCTCCTGTTGGTGGCACTGGTTTCATGCATGTTAAGCCTTGGTTTAATTTATGTTAACATCAGAAGCCTCCTCCCTAAGTTTGTTTTATTCACTGTTTTAGCACACTCTGCCAACCCTGACATCCTAGCTGTGTCTGAATCCTGGCTTAGGAAGTCCACCAAAAATTCTGAAATTTCCATCCTACAACATTTTCTGCCAAGATTGAACTGCCAGGGGGTGGAGTTGCAATCTACTGCAGAGATACCCTGCAGAGTTCTCTCATGCTATCCAGGTCTGTGCCCAAACAGTTCGCGCTCCTACCATTAAAAATCCACCTTTCCAGAAAGAAGTCTCTCACTGTTGCCGCTTGTTATAGACCCACCTCAGCCCCCAGCTGTGCCCTGGACACCATATGTGAATTAATTGCTCCCCATTTATCTTCAGAGTTTGTACTGTTATGTGACCTACACTGGGATATGCTTAACACCCCGGACGTCCTACAATCTAAGCTAAATACCCTCAATCTCACACAATTTATCAAGGAACCTACCAGGTACAACCCTAAATCCGTAAGCACGGCACACTCATAGATATCATCCTGGCCAACCTGCCCTCTATATACACCTCTACCATCTTCAACCAGGATCTCAGCGATCATTGCCTCATTGCCTGCATCCATAATGGGTCTCCGGTCAAACGACCACCCCTCATCACTGTCAAATGCTCACTAAAACACTTCAGCGTGCAGGCCTTTCTTATCGACCTGGCCCGGGTATCATGGAAGGACCTCATTCCGTCAGTAGAGGATGCCAGGTTATGTCCCATTCCAAAAATGTCGAACTAAGAACAGATATAGCCCTTGGTTGACTCCAAACTTGACTACCCTTGACCAGCACAAAAACATCCTGTGGCCTACTGCATTAGCATTGAATAGCCCCCGCGATATGCAACTTTTCAGGGAGGCTGTTAGGAAAGCAAAGGCTAGCTTTGTCAAACAGAAATTTGCATCCTGTAGCACAAACTCCAAAAAGTTCTGGGACACTGTAAAGTCCATTGAGAATAAGAACACCTCCTCCCAGCTGCCCACAGCACTGAGGAAAGGAAACACTGTCACCACCGATAAATCTACGATAATCGAGAATTTCAATAACCATTTTTCTACAGCTGGCCATGCTTTCCACCAGGCTACCCCTACCCCAGTGAACAGCGCTGCACCCCCCCACAGGAACTTGCCCAAGCCTCCCCCATTTATCCTTCACCTACAGTGCCTTGCGAAAGTATTCGGCCCCCTTGAACTTTGCGACCTTTTGCCACATTTCAGGCTTCAAACATAAAGATATAAAACTGTATTTTTTTGTGAAGAATCAACAACAAGTGGGACACAATCATGAAGTGGAACGACATTTATTGGATATTTCAAACTTTTTTAACAAATCAAAAACTGAAAAATTGGGCGTGCAAAATTATTCAGCCCCCTTAAGTTAATACTTTGTAGCGCCACCTTTTGCTGCGATTACAGCTGTAAGTCGCTTGGGGTATGTCTCTATCAGTTTTGCACATCGAGAGACTGACATTTTTTCCCATTCCTCCTTGCAGAACAGCTCGAGCTCAGTGAGGTTGGATGGAGAGCATTTGTGAACAGCAGTTTTCAGTTCTTTCCACAGATTCTCGATTGGATTCAGGTCTGGACTTTGACTTGGCCATTCTAACACCTGGATATGTTTATTTTTGAACCATTCCATTGTAGATTTTGCTTTATGTTTTGGATCATTGTCTTGTTGGAAGACAAATCTCCGTCCCAGTCTCAGGTCTTTTGCAGACTCCATCAGGTTTTCTTCCAGAATTGTCTGTATTTGGCTCCATCTATCTTCCCATCAATTTTAACCATCTTCCCTGTCCCTGCTGAAGAAAAGCATGCCCAAACCATGATGCTGCCACCACCATGTTTGACAGTGGGGATGGTGTGTTCAGCTGTGTTGCTTTTATGCCAAACATAACGTTTTGCATTGTTGCCAAAAAGTTAAATTTTGGTTTCATCTGACCAGAGCACCTTCTTCCACATGTTTGGTGTGTCTCCCAGGTGGCTTGTGGCAAACTTTAACAGACACTTTTTATGGATATCTTTAAGAAATGGCTTTCTTCTTGACACTCTTCCATAAAGGCAAGATTTGTGCAATATACGACTGATTGTTGTCCTATGGACAGAGTCTCCCACCTCAGCTGTAGATCTCTGCAGTTCATCCAGAGTGATCATGGGCCTCTTGGCTGCATCTCATATTATCGCTTGCACAGTGCTCCTTGGGATGTTTAAAGCTTGGGAAATCTTTTTGTATCCAAATCCGGCTTTAAACTTCTTCACAACAGTATCTCGGACCTGCCTGGTGTGTTCCTTGTTCTTCATGATGCTCTCTGCGCTTTTAACGGACCTCTGAGACTATCACAGTGCAGGTGCATTTATACGGAGACTTGATTACACACAGGTGGATTGTATTTATCATCATTAGTCATTTAGGTCAACATTGGATCATTCAGAGATCCTCACTGAACTTCTGGAGAGAGTTTGCTGCACTGAAAGTAAAGGGGCTGAATAATTTTGCACGCCCAATTTTTCAGTTTTTGATTTGTTAAAAAAGGTTGAAATATCCAATAAATGTCGTTCCACTTCATGATTGTGTCCCACTTGTTGTTGATTCTTCACAAAAAAATACAGTTTTATATCTTTATGTTTGAAGCCTGAAATGTGGCAAAAGGTCGCAAAGTTCAAGGGGGCCGAATACTTTCGCAAGGCACTGTATATCCAGATAGCTGATGTTTTGAAAGAGCTGAAAAATCTGGACCCCTACAAATCGGCTGGGCTAGACAATCTGGACCCTCTCTTTCTAAAATTATCCGCCGCAATTGTTGCAACCTGTACAATCTCTCTTTCGCATCGTCTGAGATTCTCAAAGATTGAAAAGCTGCCACGGTCATCCCCCTCTTCAAAGGGGGAGACACTCTAGACCCAAACTGTTTCAGACCTATATCTATCCTACCCTGTTTTTCTAAAGTCTTCGAAAGCCAAGTTACTATGGCTGGGGGCAGTATTGAGTAGTGTCATGACGTTGGCCTGGGGGGTTGGTTTATGACAATCATAAATACCTCTTCCCCCCTTTTTCCTCTCTCTACCCTACTAAGGTTACATTTGCAAAACCCTTGGTTAACATAGAGATTCTGGGAATGTCAGAATGTGGGGGGTATGAACTATATTCGGGTAATCCGAACAATTGAACATATGCGGTGGTACTTAATTAATATGATGTCAGTTCGGTTGTCATCTGAGACATTCTCATCAATGATAAGATGACATAAACTCTACAGTGGAAAGTCTACACATCAGAGTTATCGGATTCACTTGGAATTGTTGTTCAATTTAAATGTTTGAATATTAAATTATTTGTGATGGGATGAAATGTGATTTTAGCTTCTAAAATGTAACATTTGGGTTTTCATAAGATAGGGCTGCTCAATCAGTGGCCCTCCCCTGTGAGGGACAAGGGCTATAAAACTGTTCAAACACGCCATCTTCTCCCTTCCTATATAAAGCCTTGACGACAACAGAACTTCCTGTTCCGAGGATATGAGGGCGACGGTCCTATGTCAGAATGGTTCAGATAATAACGACAGAACGAAGCCAACATCAGCATGAGCTTTGGTTGCGAATGGTATGAACTTTGAACTCTTATTCACTACAGAAGTGATACCTCCTAAATCAAATCAAATCAAATCCAATTTTATTTGTCACATACACATGGTTAGCAGATGTTAATGCGAGTGTAGCGAAATGCTTGTGCTTCTAGTTCCGACAATGCAGTAATAACCAACAAGTAATCTAACTAACAATTCCAAAACTACTGTCTTGTACACAGTGTAAGGGGATACAGAATATGTACATAAGGATATATGAATGAGTGATGGTACAGAGCAGCATAGGCAAGATACAGTAGATGGTATCGAGTACAGTATATACATATGAGATGAGTATGTAAACAAAGTGGCATAGTTAAAGTGGCTAGTGATACATGTATTACATAAGGATACAGTCGATGATATAGAGTACAGTATATACGTATGCATATGAGATGAATAATGTAGGGTAAGTAACATTATATAAGGTAGCATTGTTTAAAGTGGCTAGTGATATATTTACATCATTTCCCATCAATTCCCATTATTAAAGTGGCTGGAGTTGAGTAAGTGTCAGTGTGTTGGCAGCAGCCACTCAATGTTAGTGGTGGCTGTTTAACAGTCTGATGGCCTTGAGATAGAAGCTGTTTTCCAGTCTCTCGGTCCCAGCTTTGATGCACCTGTACTGACCTCGCCTTCTGGATGATAGCGGTTGATGATTCCTGTGACATCGGGTGGTGTAGGTGTCCTGGAGGGCAGGTAGTTTGCCCCCGGTGATGCGTTGTGCAGACCTCACCACCCTCTGGAGAGCCTTACGGTTGAGGGCGGAGCAGTTGCCGTGCCAGGCGGTGATACAGCCCGCCAGGATGCTCTCGATTGTGCATCTGTAGAAGTTTGTGAGTGCTTTTGGTGACAAGCCGAATTTCTTCAGCCCCCTGAGGTTGAAGAGGCGCTGCTGCGCCTTCTTCACAATGCTGTCTGTGTGAGTGGACCAATTCAGTTTGTCTGTGATGTGTATGCCGAGGAACTTAAAACTTGCTACCCTCTCCACTACTGTTCCCATCGATGTGGATAGGGGGGTGTTCCCTCTGCTGTTTCCTGAAGTCCACAATCATCTCCTTAGTTTTGTTGACGTTGAGTGTGAGGTTATTTTCCTGACACCACACTCCGAGGGCCCTCACCTCCTCCCTGTAGGCCGTCTCGTCGTTGTTGGTAATCAAGCCTACCACTGTTGTGTCGTCCGCAAACTTGATGATTGAGTTGGAGGCGTGCGTGGCCACGCAGTCGTGGGTGAACAGGGAGTACAGGAGAGGGCTCAGAACGCACCCTTGTGGGGCCCCAGTGTTGAGGATCAGCGGGGAGGAGATGTTGTTGCCTACCCTCACCACCTGGGGGCGGCCCGTCAGGAAGTCCAGTACCCAGTTGCACAGGGCGGGGTCGAGACCCAGGGTCTCGAGCTTGATGACGAGCTTGGAGGGTACTATGGTGTTGAATGCCGAGCTGTAGTCAATGAACAGCACTCTCACATAGGTATTCCTCTTGTCCAGATGGGTTAGGGCGGTGTGCAGTGTGGTTGAGATTGCATCATCTGTGGACCTATTTGGGCGGTAAGCAAATTGGAGTGGGTCTAGGGTGTCAGGTAGGGTGGAGGTGATATGGTCCTTGACTAGTCTCTCAAAGCACTTCATGATGACGGAAGTGAGTGCTACGGGGCGGTAGTCGTTTAGCTCAGTTACCTTAGCTTTCTTGGGAACAGGAACAATGGTGGCCCTCTTGAAGCATGTGGGAACAGCAGACTGGTATAGGGATTGATTGAATATGTCCGTAAACACACCGGCCAGCTGGTCTGCGCATGCTCTGAGGGCGCGGCTGGGGATGCCGTCTGGGCCTGCAGCCTTGCGAGGGTTAACACGTTTAAATGTCTTACTCACCTCGGCTGCAGTGAAGGAGAGACCGCATGTTTTCGTTGCAGGCCGTGTCAGTGGCACTGTATTGTCCTCAAAGCGGGCAAAAAAGTTATCTAGTCTGCCTGGGAGCAGGACATCCTGGTCCGTGACTGGGCTGGATTTCTTCCTGTAGTCCGTGATTGACTGTAGACCCTGCCACATGCCTCTTGTGTCTGAGCCGTTGAATTGAGATTCTACTTTGTCTCTGTACTGACGCTTAGCTTGTTTGATAGCCTTGCGGAGGGAATAGCTGCACTGTTTGTATTCGGTCATGTTACCAGACACCTTGCCCTGATTAAAAGCAGTGGTTCAGTTTCACGCGGATGCTGCCATCAATCCACGGTTTCTGGTTAGGGAATGTTTTAATCGTTGCTATGGGAACGACATCTTCAACGCACGTTCTACTGAACTCACACACCGAATCAGCGTATTCGTCAATGTTGTTGTCTGACCCAATACGAAACATGTCCCAGTCCACGTGGTGGAAGCAGTCTTGGAGTGTGGAGTCAGCTTGGTCGGACCAGTGTTGGACAGACCTCAGCGTGGGAGCCTCTTGTTTTAGTTTCTGTCTGTAGGCAGGGATCAACAAAATGGAGTCGCAGCTGCAAACGCAGGTTAGGAAGGAACAGACAGAGTATCACACAACGACGTTACCACAACGTATCCAACATTCTTCAAAGGACAGAGGACTCGGTTTGGCAACACGGTCTTTCATCTACCACCAACCCACTGAAGTGCAGCTCAGAGTAAATAATTATTGCATTTTCCTTTTCCAAATGGGCGGTAATTTAGAATGCATAAGATACTGTATTTAGGATAGCACAGCTTCTCCCAGTGTCCCTCAGTCTGCCTGCTCTTTCACTCCAACCCAGCCCCTTTTCCTTTGTGTAACAAGCTGTCATATCTGTTCCGCCCGCTAGGGACGTTTCCCTTTATGACGTAATTTGTAATCAAGTTATGATTAATTGTGTGTATGTAAATTCTGTGTGATTAGTTAGGTATGTAGTAAATAAATAATTAAACCGAATTTTGTATTGCTGATTCAAATTGTTAGCCAGGGTTCTTGCAGATAAACAAGAATTTACAACTTTCAGATGAGACTGAAGTAAGATGAAGATTAATGTTGACTGCTATGGATGTAAAATATTACTAGGTCTTTAAGAGTTTACTCGGAAGATAACAGCTCTATAAATATTATTTATTGGTGCCCGGCTCTCTAGTTAATTACATTTACATGATTAGCTCAATCAGGTGACATTAATTACGGAGAAATGATTTTATAGAATAGCATGTCATATCAATTAATCTGGCATAGCCAAAGACACGACAGTAGCTTGGATGAAAAAGGTGCCCAGAGTAAACTGTTGGTTACTCAGGCCCAGTTGCTAATATATGCATATTATTAGTAGATTTAGATAGAAAACACTCTGAAGTTTCTAAAACTGTTTAAACGATGTCTGTGAGTATAACAGAACTCATATGGCAGGAGAAAACCTGAGAAAAATCCAACCAGGAAGTGGGAAATCTGAGGTTTGTAGTTTTTCAACTCATTGCCATTCTAATATACAGTGTCTGTGGGGTCATATTGTACTTCCGCTAGATGTCAACAGTCTTTAGAACCTTGTTTGATGATTGTACTGTGAATGAGGGCCGAATGAGAGGTGATTGAGCCAGGTGACTGGCAGAGTGCCATGAGCTCGTGAAGCGCATTCATGTGAGAGTTAGCTCGCGTTCCATTGCATTTCTACGGACAAAGGAATTCTCCGGTTGGAACATTATTGCAGATTTATGATAAAAACATCCTAAAGATTGATTCTATACTTCGTTTGACATGTTTCTACGGCCTGTAATATAACTTTTTGGACTTTTCGTCTGACCTTTCGGCTGGACTTGCACGCGCATTTGGATTTGTTTACCAAACACCCTACGATTCCTGGGAGTGCATTCGGATGAAGATCATCGAAGGTAAGGGAATATGTATAATGTTATTTCTGACTAATGTTGACTCCACAACATGGCGGATATCTGTTTGATCCGGTATATGGTACAGTGCCTTGCGAAAGTATTCGGCCCCCTTGAACTTTGCGACCTTTTGCCACATTTCAGGCTTCAAACATAAAGATATAAAACTGTATTTTTTTGTGAAGAATCAACAACAAGTGGGACACAATCATGAAGTGGAACGACATTTATTGGATATTTCAAACTTTTTTAACAAATCAAAAACTGAAAAATTGGGCGTGCAAAATTATTCAGCCCCTTTACTTTCAGTGCAGCAAACTCTCTCCAGAAGTTCAGTGAGGATCTCTGAATGATCCAATGTTGACCTAAATGACTAATGATGATAAATACAATCCACCTGTGTGTAATCAAGTCTCCGTATAAATGCACCTGCATTGTGATAGTCTCAGAGGTCCGTTAAAAGCGCAGAGAGCATCATGAAGAACAAGGAACACACCAGGCAGGTCCGAGATACTTTTGTGAAGAAGTTTAAAGCTGGATTTGGATACAAAAAGATTTCCCAAGCTTTAAACATCCCAAGGAGCACTGTGCAAGCGATAATATTGAAATGGAAGGAGTATCAGACCACTGCAAATCTACCAAGACCTGGCCGTCCCTCTAAACTTTCAGCTCATACAAGGAGAAGACTGATCAGAGATGCAGCCAAGAGGCCCATGATCACTCTGGATGAACTGCAGAGATCTACAGCTGAGGTGGGAGACTCTGTCCATAGGACAACAATCAGTCGTATATTGCACAAATCTGGCCTTTATGGAAGAGTGGCAAGAAGAAAGCCATTTCTTAAAGATATCCATAAAAAGTGTTGTTTAAAGTTTGCCACAAGCCACCTGGGAGACACACCAAACATGTGGAAGAAGGTGCTCTGGTCAGATGAAACCAAAATTGAACTTTTTGGCAACAATGCAAAACGTTATGTTTGGCGTAAAAGCAACACAGCTGAACACACCATCCCCAATGTCAAACATGGTGGTGGCAGCATCATGGTTTGGGCCTGCTTTTCTTCAGCAGGGATAGGGAAGATGGTTAAAATTGATGGGAAGATGGATGGAGCCAAATACAGGACCATTCTGGAAGAAAACCTGATGGAGTCTGCAAAAGACCTGAGACTGGGACGGAGATTTGTCTTCCAACAAGACAATGATCCAAAACATAAAGCAAAATCTACAATGGAATGGTTCAAAAATAAACATATCCAGGTGTTAGAATGGCCAAGTCAAAGTCCAGACCTGAATCCAATCGAGAATCTGTGGAAAGAACTGAAAACTGCTGTTCACAAATGCTCTCCATCCAACCTCACTGAGCTCGAGCTGTTTTGCAAGGAGGAATGGGAAAAAATTTCAGTCTCTCAATTCGCATAACTGATAGAGACATACCCCAAGCGACTTACAGCTGTAATCGCAGCAAAAGGTGGCGCTACAAAGTATTAACTTAAGGGGGCTGAATAATTTTGCACGCCCAATTTTTCAGTTTTTGATTTGTTAAAAAAGTTTGAAATATCCAATAAATGTCGTTCCACTTCATGATTGTGTCCCACTTGTTGTTGATTCTTCACAAAAAAATACAGTTTTATATCTTTATGTTTGAAGCCTGAAATGTGGCAAAAGGTCGCAAAGTTCAAGGGGGCCGAATACTTTCGCAAGGCACTGTATATGGAATTATCAGGATTAATGTTCACATTGTAAACATTCATTATTGCTCCTTTTGTCATAAATATTATAAATAAATATTATAAATATTATTAAACAACATAATTCCATCATTTTTGTCAAACTATGAGAAGTAACTAGTAATGCATCCGTTAAAAAATCTAAGGGTTTATGTTTGATAATCCATTCCATTGCACACCAGCCCTGCTCTCCTTTTCTCAGTAGTGTCTGTTTCTCTCACACACCATCCCTCTCTCTTCCCCTCTGTGACCCTCACAGCTGTGTGGCACCACACTTGGTGAACTCCAGTCTGTCACCTGGGTGTTTCAGGGTCCCAGTTTAGCATCTCTGATGATTCAGATAGACAGTTTAAGTAGTCCAGAGACTGCAGGGACTGTCCCTATACACTTTCATGATCTAATTCTCACTACCATGTATCAGCTGAGGAGAAACAGCTTTTTTTTGCATCAGCCAGCTGGTGGCTGGTAACCATATTGTTTCAACCACATGAAGATGATTTGCAATTTGTTTGAATAAATTGTCGAATTGATCAAAGAATCTGACAATTAAATCACTGTTTGTTTATATTATCGACCTTGTTAACAGTTGTATTAATTACTTATTTAATATTTTCAGTCATTCACTGCTACTCATCAAATCAAATCTAATTTTATTTGTCACATACACATGGTTAGCAGATGTTAATGCGAGTGTAGCGAAATTATTGTGCTTCTAGTTCTGACAATGCAGTAATATCCAACAAGTAATCTAACCTAACAATTTCACAACAACTACCTTATACACACAAGTGTAAAGGAATGAATAAGAATATGTACATTAAAAAATATATGAATGAGTGATGGTATAGAACGGGCATAGTCAAGATGCAGTGGATAACACACAATGTTATTGATACACCATATTCATGGTTTGTGTTTGCAATAAATGACACACTTTTCAAGAATTGCATTGATCAATCAGTCATTAACTAAAATAATAAATTGCTCTATGTGGTTTCTCATAGCTGTCCTGGGAAACTCCCCCTAAATACTTTTGTATGTCTTCATTATAATTATTTATAGGGGAGAGAGTTTAAGAATGTGTTTTTATCAGGTGTATCTAGAAAAATGAGTGTTGGGTGTAGTAGTTCAAAGCTACTCAAACATGACTTCTGCCACAGGATGCAACTGCACTCTGGTAAAGACATTTCCCTGATATATTATCTTCATTAACCCTAAAAAGGATCAATGTATCATTGTGAAAGTGCAGTAGCACATTTTAAAACAACACATAACTGTGATGTATTGCAGATGTTGGAGAAAATGACACATTATGAATACAAAAAGTAATTGAGTGAAGTTTAGCCATGTATTGGTTTGGTGACAGTTGCTGACCATTTGACATTGAAACAACGGGAACACATTTCAGGGTACAGTATTTCAGGATGTGAATAGTTCATTGTTTCATGTGTTGTTCTGACTTTATTATTCCTATAAATTGTATATATCCTCTCCTTTTGCATATCTCACTTAGCCCCTCTCCCTCCCCCTATATAAAAACCTCTCTGTATCTGAGAGTCCTAGTACACCCCTCTGAGTCCTGTTAGAGTAGAGAAGAGCAGCTCCCACCAGTTCAGCTTCAACACAAGCCATGTTACCTGCATCTCTGCTGCTGCTGCTGGCAGCGGTCTCTTGTGAGTCTGGATTTGGGGAATAAACTTAAAGAAATCTGCCTGTATTATGAAACTGACTACAACATAACTAGTTACTAGAATGTATATAGTGTAACTGTAACATCTTGCTATTTTGTGTATATAAGGTTGTTCATTATTCTCTTTCAACAGGTGTACAGAGTTATGAACTCACACAGCCAGCCTCTCTGACTGTCCAGCCAGGTCAACCAATGACCATCTCCTGTAAGGTCTCATATTCAGTTACTGGCTATTATACAGCTTGGATCCGACAGCCTGTAGGGAAACCACTGGAGTGGATTGGAAATGTATATTCTGGAGACACACAATACAAGGATTCTCTGAAGAACAAGTTCAGCCTCTCAGTAGACTCTAGCAGTAATGTTGTGTTTTTAAAAGGGCAGAACCTTCAGACTGAAGACTCAGCTGTGTATTATTGTGCCTACCCTCACAGTGATACAAACCAGCACAAGAGCTGTACAAAAACCAACCTCTAGGGATTTGCTGTACAGAAAATGGAAGCTGAAGAGCAGACGTAATTCTCCTCAGTTCACTCAAATCATGGAAAAATATATGTTTTATTCATAAAATACTCAATGAGAAAGTTTAGCCTATCTCCTTTTTATTTAACTAGGCAAGTCAGTTAAGAACAAATTATTATTTTCAATGACAGCCTTAGGGGCAGAAAGACAGATTTTTACCTTGTCAGCTCGGGGATTCAATCGTGCAACCTTTCGGATACTAGTCCAACGCTCTAGCCACGAGGCAACCTGCCGTCCTTTGTTAATAAGAGGTGAACTGGTCAATATACTAAATACCCCTAAAATAACGGTGGACAAGTTATGCTAAATTGTGATAAAAAATATTGACTAGCCTTACCACTAGGTTCTGTAACAATACATGGGGTAACATACCACAATTTCTGAAATTAGACAACATTATGACAAGCTATAGGACACAGCCATTCATCTTCCTTGGCCAAAATATGGTGCCATGACTCCATAATTCATCAGTCACAACTAGAATTAATTATTTATACATTCATACTGTGTGTACAGTATGTATGTACAGTGCCTTCGGAAAGTATTCAGACCCCTTGACTTTTTCACACATTTTGTTACGTTACAGCCTTATTCTAAAATGTATAAACTGAAATCTTCAGCAATCTACACACAATACCCCATAATGACGAAGCAAAAACTGGTTTTTAGAATTTTTGCTAATTTATTAAAAATAAAAATCATAAATAACTTACATAAGCATTCAGACTCTTTGCTATGAGACTCGAAATTGAGCTCTGGTGCATCCTGTTTCCATTGATCGTCCTTGAGATGTTTCTAAGACTTGGAGTCCACCTGTGGTAAATTCAATTGATTTGACATGATTTAGAAAGGCACACACCCGTTTATATAAAGGTCCCACAGTTGACAGTGCATATCAGAGCTAAAACCAAGTGGTGAAGTCAAAGGAATTGTCCGTAGAGCTCCGAGACAGGATTGTGTCGAGGCACAGATCTGGGGAAGGGTACCAAAAAATGTCTGCAGCAGTGAAGGTCCCCAAGAACACAGTGGCCTCCATCATTCTTAAATGGAAGAAGTTTGGAACTACCTTGACTCTGCCTTGAGCTTGTCGGCCCGGCCAAACTGAGCAATCAGAGGAGAAGGGCCTTGGTCAGGGAGGTGACCAAGAACCTGATGGTCACTCTGACAGAGCTCTAGAGTTCCTCTGTAGGGATAGGAGAACCTTCCAGAAGGACAACCATCTCTGCAGCACTCCACCAATCACGCCTTTATGGTAGAGTGGCCAGACAGAAGCCACTCCTCAGTAAAAGGCACATGACAGCCTGCTTGGAGTTTTCCAAAAGGCACCTAAAGTCTCTCAGACAATGAGAAACAAGATTGAACTCTTTGGCCTGAATGCCAAGCGTTATGTCTGGAGGAAACCTGGCACCATCCCTTTGGTGAAGCATGGTGGTGGCAGCATCATGCTGTGGGGATGTTTTTCAGAGGCAGTGACTGGCAGACTAGTCAGGATCGAGGGGATGATGAACAGAGCAAAGTACAGAGAGATCCTTGATGAAAACCTGTTCCAGAGTGCTCACCACCTCAGACTGGGGTGAAGGTTCAACTTACAAAAGGACAATGACCCTAAGCACACAGCTAAGACCACTCAGGAGTGACTTTGAGACAAGTCTCTTAATGTCCTTGAGTGGCCCAGCCAGAGCCTGGACTTGAACCCAATCTAACATATCTGGATAGACCTGAAAATAGATGTGCAGCAACGCTCCCGGACCAACCTGGCAGAGCTTGAGGATCTGCAGAGAAGAATGGGAGAAACTCCCCAAATCCAGGTGTGCCAAGCTTGTAGCATCATACCCAAGAAGACGCAAGCCTGTAATTGTTGCCAAAGGTGCTTCAACAAAATACTGAGTGAAGGGTCTGTATACTTATGTAAATGTGATATTTGCAAACATTTCTAAAAACTGGATGCTTTTATAGTGGAGATCAAGTTTATAAATATCTTGGCTGTGCAGATGAGACAGTAGATTGTGCAGTCAGATGGAACAGAGTAAAAAGGCATTTTAACGTCATAGATTTAGCCGGTGATAACTTGTGGAATAGACACCGGCTGGAATGCGGTGTTAACCAATCAGCATTCAGGATTAGACTGGATAATTGAAAACAATCACCGCATGGTACTTAATTGTTACTCAGAAATGATTTCATGTTGAGATAAAAATGGCTGCATTGAACTTTTAACAAACTATTCAGGCCATATGAACAGTAGTGGTGCGTTAGTAAAATCACTGGGGAAGCCAGAAGAAAAAAAATGGCATATTACAACCTACGTGTTGAGATAATTGTGCTGTTTGCTCTATAACCTGTTAGTTCATATGCTTTGCGACCATGATATATAGGCCTAAGGGTGGGACAATTTTATTTTTTTATTTTTTTTTATTTCACCTTTATTTAACCAGGTAGGCTAGTTGAGAACAAGTTCTCATTTGCAACTGCGACCTGGCCAAGATAAGGCATAGCAGTGTGAACAGACAACACAGAGTTACACATGGAGTAAACAATTAACAAGTCAATAACACAGTAGAAAAAAGGGGAGTCTATATATACATTGTGTGCAAAAGGCATGAGAAGGTAGGCAAATAATTACAATTATGCAGATTAACACTGGAGTGATAAATGATCAGATGGTTATGTAAAGGTAGAGATAGAGATATTGGTGTGCAAAAGAGCAGAAAAATAAATAAATAAAAACAGTATGGGGATGAGGTAGGTGAAAATGGGTGGGCTATTTACCAATAGACTATGTACAGCTGCAGCGATCGGTTAGCTGCTCAGATAGCAGATGTTTGAAGTTGGTGAGGGAGATAAAAGTCTCCAACTTCAGCGATTTTTGCAATTCGTTCCAATCACAGGCAGCAGAGAACTGGAACGAAAGGCGGCCAAATGAGGTGTTGGCTTTAGGGATGATCAGTGAGATACACCTGCTGGAGCGCGTGCTACGGATGGGTGTTGCCATCGTAACCAGTGAACTGAGATAAGGCGGAGCTTTACCTAGCATGGACTTGTAGATGACCTGGAGCCAGTGGGTCTGGCGACGAATATGTAGCGAGGGCCAGCCGACTAGAGCATACAAGTCGCAGTGGTGGGTGGTATAAGGTGCTTTAGTGACAAAACGGATGGCACTGTGATAAACTGCATCCAGTTTGCTGAGTAGAGTGTTGGAAGCAATTTTGTAGATGACATCGCCGAAGTCGAGGATCGGTAGGATAGTCAGTTTTACTAGGGTAAGTTTGGCGGCGTGAGTGAAGGAGGCTTTGTTGCGGAATAGAAAGCCGACTCTTGATTTGATTTTCGATTGGAGATGTTTGATATGGGTCTGGAAGGAGAGTTTAGAGTCTAGCCAGACACCTAGGTACTTATAGATGTCCACATATTCAAGGTCGGAACCATCCAGGGTGGTGATGCTGGTCAGGCGTGCGGGTGCAGGCAGCGAACGGTTGAAAAGCATGCATTTGGTTTTACTAGCGTTTAAGAGCAGTTGGAGGCCACGGAAGGAGTGCTGTATGGCATTGAAGCTCGTTTGGAGGTTAGATAGCACAGTGTCCAAGGACGGGCCGGAAGTATATAGAATGGTGTCGTCTGCGTAGAGGTGGATCAGGGAATCGCCCGCAGCATGAGAAACATCATTGATATATACAGAGAAAAGAGTCGGCCCGAGAATTGAACCCTGTGGCACCCCCATAGAGACTGCCAGAGGACCGGACAGCATGCCCTCCGATTTGACACACTGAACTCTGTCTGCAAAGTAATTGGTGAACCAGGCAAGGCAGTCATCCGAAAAACCGAGGCTACTGAGTCTGCCGATAAGAATACGGTGATTGACAGAGTCGAAAGCCTTGGCAAGGTCTATGAAGACGGCTGCACAGTACTGTCTTTTATCGATGGCGGTTATGATATCGTTTAGTACCTTGAGCGTGGCTGAGGTACACCCGTGACCGGCTCGGAAACCAGATTGCACAGCGGAGAAGGTACGGTGGGATTCAAGATGGTCAGTGATCTGTTTGTTGACTTGGCTTTCGAAGACCTTAGATAGGCAGGGCAGGATGGATATTGGTCTGTAACAGTTTGGGTCCAGGGTGTCGCCCCCTTTGAAGAGGGGGATGACTGCGGCAGCTTTCCAATCCTTGGGGATCTCAGACGATATGAAAGAGAGGTTGAACAGGCTGGTAATAGGGGTTGCGACAATGGCGGCGGATAGTTTCAGGAATAGAGGGTCCAGATTGTCAAGCCCAGCTGATTTGTACGGGTCCAGGTTTTGCAGCTCTTTCAGAACATCTGCTATCTGGATTTGGGTAAAGGAGAACCTGGAGAGGCTTGGGCGAGTAGCTGCGGGGGGGGGGGAGCTGTTGGACGAGGTTGGAGTAGCCAGGCGGAAGGCATGGCCAGCCGTTGAGAAATGCTTGTTGAAGTTTTCGATAATCATGGATTTATCGGTGGTGACCGTGTTACCTAGCCTCAGTGCAGTGGGCAGCTGGGAGGAGGTGCTCTTGTTCTCCATGGACTTCACAGTGTCCCAGAACTTTTTGGAGTTGGAGCTACAGGATGCAAACTTCTGCCTGAAGAAGTTGGCTTTAGCTTTCCTGACTGACTGTGTGTATTGGTTCCTGACTTCCCTGAACAGTTGCATATCGCGGGGACTGTTCGATGTTAGTGCAGTCCGCCACAGGATGTTTTTGTGCTGGTCGAGGGCAGTCAGGTCTGGAGTGAACCAGGGGCTATATCTGTTCTTAGTTCTGCATTTTTTGAACGGAGCATGCTTATCTAAAATGGTGAGGAAGTTACTTTTAAAGAAAGACCAGGCATCCTCAACTGACGGGATGAGGTCAATGTCCTTCCAGGATACCCGGGCCAGGTCGATTAGAAAGGCCTGCTCACAGAAGTGTTTTAGGGAGCGTTTGACAGTGATGAGGGGTGGTCGTTTGACTGCGGCTCCATAGCGGATACAGGCAATGAGGCAGTGATCGCTGAGATCCTGGTTGAAGACAGCGGAGGTGTATTTGGAGGGCCAGTTGGTCAGGATGACGTCAATGAGGGTGCCCTTGTTTACAGAGTTAGGGTTGTACCTGGTGGGTTCCTTGATGATTTGAGTGAGATTGAGGGCATCTAGCTTAGATTGTAGGACTGCCGGGGTGTTAAGCATATCCCAGTTTAGGTCACCTAACAGAACAAACTCTGAAGCTAGATGGGGGGCGATCAATTCACAAATGGTGTCCAGGGCACAGCTGGGAGCTGAGGGGGGTCGGTAGCAGGCGGCAACAGTGAGAGACTTATTTCTGGAGAGAGTAATTTTCAAAATTAGTAGTTCGAACTGTTTGGGTATGGACCTGGAAAGTATGACATTACTTTGCAGGCTATCTCTGCAGTAGACTGCAACTCCTCCTCCTTTGGCAGTTCTATCTTGACGGAAGATGTTATAGTTGGGTATGGAAATCTCAGAATTTTTGGTGGCCTTCCTGAGCCAGGATTCAGACACGGCAAGGACATCAGGGTTAGCAGAGTGTGCTAGAGCAGTGAGTAAGACAAACTTAGGGAGGAGGCTTCTGATGTTGACATGCATGAAACCAAGGCTTTTTCGATCACAGAAGTCAACAAATGAGGGTGCCTGGGGACATGCAGGGCCTGGGTTTACCTCCACATCACCCGCGGAACAGAGAAGGAGTAGTATGAGGGTGCGGCTGAAGGCTATCAAAACTGGTCGCCTAGGGCGTTGGGGACAGAGAATAAGAGGAGCAGGTTTCTGGGCATGGTAGAATATATTCAGGGCATAATGCGCAAACAGGGGTATGGTGGGGTGCGGGTACAGCGGAGGTAAGCCCAGGCACTGGGTGATGATGAGAGAGGTTGTATCTCTGGACATGCTGGTTGTAATGGGTGAGGTGTGTGTGTGGGGGGTGGGACAAAGGAGGGTGAGGGGTGAGGTGTGTGTGTGGGGGGTGGGACAAAGGAGGTAACAGGGGTATAAAGAGTGGAACTAGGGGCTCCATTGTAAACTAAAACAATGATAACTAACCTGCACAACAGTATACAAGGCATATTGACATTTGAGAAAGACATACAGCAAGGCATACAGTAATCACAGGTGTTGAATTGGGAGAGCTAGCTAAAACAGTAGGTGAGACAACAGCTAATCAGCTAGCACAACAACAGCAGGTAGAATGGCGATTGATTAGGCAGAGAGGGTCGGATTAACTACACACAGAGCCTAAGTGCGGCTGGGGCCGACAGATAAAACATAAACAAGCAGAATGGATTACCGTGATTAATGGACAGTCCAGCATGCATCAGCTATGTAGCCAAGTGATCAGTGTCCAAGGGGCAGCGGTGGATGGGGCAGGGAAGCTGGACTGGCGAGTGTTATCCAGGTTAGAAAACTAACAATGACCAAATAGCTTGTAGCCAGTTAGCTGGTTAGCTTCTGGAGGTTCTTGAGTGTGTTCTAAAAATGTAAAGATAATAGCGGTTCCGTATCACATTGGGTGAGGCAGGTTACCGGAAGGTATAAACAAATTAAAAATCGAAAAGGGATAGAAAGTAAATATGGGTTCAGTGAGTGTTTGGGACGCGGCGATTCAGACGGTTAGCAGGCCTGTGCTAACAAGCTAACAGTTAGTAGACGGTGCTAAACACGGTAGCAGTTAGCGGACCGGGCTAAACAAGCTAGCAGTTAGCAGGCCGAATTTGCAAGCAAGGAGATAGCAAGGGCTAGAGAGTTAGCCTTTGGGGACGTCGCGATGGGGGTATCTGTTTATTCCTCTTCATGCAGTGACATCGATGGACCGGTCGTGGGTCTGGATATTGTAGCCCAGGAGCTCAAAATGTTCCGTTTGCGATGGGAATCCGGGGATGAAAAATAAAATAAAATAATAAATAGGTCCGTTATGCTCTGGTTAGAGTCGCGTTGTTCGAACTGGCGAGAGCTTTCCGAGCTAAAGGTTAGCTGATGACCGGTTAGCTGAAGACCGCTAGCAATGTTTTGCTGAAGCTGGTAGTTCGTTGGCTAGCTTCAGTTGAGGGGTTCCAAGGTCCGAAGTAAATATAAATACTTTAGGAAAAATAGCTACGTTGGGTGAGGCGGGTTGCAGGAGAGTATTTAGAAGAAGTTGAGGTTCAGCAAAAAGTTTTAAAGATATGTGAAGAAAAAAAAACGAAAACAAACGATATATACAAGGGACACAACACGACAATACGTCCTACTGCTACGCCATCTTGGATCCATCGATCAGTGGCAGAATAAATTCAGTGGCAGAATAAATTCAACCACACCTTTGTTTCATCACAAAACCGGAGAGCAACAGCTGTCCTGTGGAGTCCACAAAGCATATTGCATGTAACAAATGGTTACATGACCAAAAGCATGGTCAAGCAAGTTAATAATGTTTCCATCATTTTCAGACCACTAATCAACTATTGATTTAGAACCACAGAGTTAAAGTAAGTCGCATAGAAAACAGGAGCCTCATCCACTTTTCCAGCACCATTTCAACTTCAACATGTCAACATCATCAAATTACCAAATGCTTAATCTAATACAGTGACAACTAAAAGATACCAAAAACAATTTAGTTCAAGCATCATAAGCTAAATATTATGTGGCTGTCCATGTTTCTGATTTATGTGTGTGTGTGTGTGTGTGTGTGTGTGTGTGTGTGTGTGTGTGTGTGTGTGTGTGTGTGTGTGTGTGTGTGTGTGTGTGTGTGTGTGTGTGTGTGTGTGCATGCGTGCGTGTGTGTTCGTGCAAATATAAAAAACATGTTTACTAGCCAAAGCCATCCTCCTCTCTTTCATGTTGATGAAACGGTCTATCAATCTGTCATACAACACACACTTTTATTTTTGGTTGTCTTAGGCTACCTAGCTAAAATGCTTGCTCGCTAGCCTAACTTCCTTTCATGGGCAACGTTAGCTAGTTAACATTAGCCTCCTAGAGTACATCTAGCTACATATTGAACTTCAAACCTCTCAGACCAGGGGCAAAATGTATGAATTAATGGTTGGTTCAGAATCACCATTATAATAATTGGCCAGTAGGGAGAATTAAGTAAAACCACAAGTTCAAATCTCCATTCATGGCTAATATAGGAAACGGACAATTTTAGCTAGCTAGCTAGCTAGCTAGCAACTCGAGGACAACAACATAACGAGATGCAACAATTCAAGTTGTTTCTGTCAATGACATGTGCTCTTGGTGCGATTTCATAGGAGTGACGCCAAATCCAAACTGGCTTCCCTTTATACTTTTTTTGGTGTGCCAGGACCATTCACAGTTCAACTCACTCAGTTAAGCTCAACACTGATTGGTTATTATTTTAACTTTTTTTATCAAGGGAGGCCAAATGCTCGCTGGATTCCCTTGCATTCAATGCTACGGGCGGCAACAATGTCATACTCTTTTGGACCAGACAGCATCATATAAATGGCCTAAACATACAGAGACAAATATCGCTCGGATGCTTTCTCCGGTGAGATACATTTAGCCTCTTGCAAATTGAAGGACAATTAGGAAACACAGAGAGATGAAAGATAAAGATTTGAAAAAATGTATCGGTACATTTTTGGGGGAAGCCTGGCTTCCCTTGGCATCCATGAATACATGCCACTGCATATGAAGCTGTTCACCATCTCTGAGTTCTCTATATTATATTATGTCATATACATTATATTATATACTATGTGTTCCTGTACCCTACTCCCCTGTGAGGAGGAGTCAATGCATAACTCTAAGCTATTCCATCACTACTTATCTCACTGCAGAGTAGAGGAGAGGGACTGAAGCACTGAATAGATTGAGGAACAGAGACACATCATAATTACTAATAATTAATCATGACATTTACTATTGTGGCTCTACTGATAACAATGGGCTTGACAGGTGAACACGATTAGACTGTTTTTATTTGATACAGAATGATCACAGAGGTTTTGAGTCCAGGGATTTTCTCTAATGTTACTTTGTTTCCACAGGTGTTCATGGTCAGACACTGACTGAGTCTGGACCAGTGGTTAAAAAGCCTGGAGAATCACACAAATTCATTAACCCCATGGAGATGCAAATATATTCTGTGTACCAAGAGCCAATGTCTCCTCCCATTACAATAGTCTGCTATAATAACTGAACCCCTGAGACCATCTCCCTCATTCACAACTGTCACTTTGTCTACACCTTTGTTTCAAAAATTGTACAACCTCCCAGCAATGAGAGTTCTAGAATGTGTGTTCCTCCTGGCTCTCATCTCAGGTGAGTTAACAGGAGTTATTTCTGTCCAGTGTAGGAGACAGGAGAGGAGCTGTGCTACTTGGCTGGAGGGTGATAGTCATCTAAACTCTTGTTTGTTTTTCAGCTGTTCAGGGGCAGTCACTCACCTCCTCTGAGTCAGTGGTGAAGAGACCTAGTGAGTTAGTAACAGTGTCCTGTACTGTGTCTGGTTTCTCTATGGGTAGCTACTACATGCACTGGATGCGTCAGAAACCAGGGAAAGAACTAGAGTGGATTGGACAAATTGATGGGGGCACTGGCACTATATTTGCCCAGTCCATCCAGGGCCAATTCACCATCACTAAAGACAGCTTCAAAAACCAGCTGTACTGAAATGTGAAAAGCCTGAAGACTGAAGACTCTGCTGTTTATTATTGTGCCAGAGACACAGTGACTCAGTAGGCTACAGCGTCATACAAAAACTAATCAACACTGATCTCAGTATGAGAGGTAATGAGGCGTTCTCTAAACACACACAGCCGCTCTTAGAAAAAAGGGTTCCAAAAGGGTTCCAAAATGTTTTTTTGGCTGTCCCCCTAGAATAACCCTTTTTGGTTCCAGGCAGAATCCTTTTGGGTTAACATATAGGACCCTCTGTGGTAAGGGTTTTACATGGAACCCAAAATGGTTATACCTGGAACCAAAAAGGGTTTTTCAAAGGGTTCTCTTATGGGGACAGCCAAAGAACCCTTTGGGGTTCTAGATAGCACCTTTTCTCTAAGAGTTCACTGTGAGGCAAATATCTGTCAACATCAATCCCATGGCCCCACCAACGCTGGGAAAGAATAGCCTAGACACATCACACTCTAAATTAGAACCCAAATGTCCATAAAACATACCTGTCATCTTTTGTAAGATAACTATATGAATATCCTCATGACAATTTCACTGAAAACTGTAAAGCCATTCAAAGTTAACAATGGCTAATAACCAACAGTATCAATAATACATATGGTCATTCAGTAAAGCTACCATCAATGTCAAGCAGCTCAAACCATTTATTTTGTAATGCCTTTCAATTAGGTAAGCTTTTAATGAAATCCGATTTCAAATGTATGCAAATGTATGCAAGGTATTACATCAGCAAAATAACTAACATTACACTTCTAATCAGCAGCCTCAACAAGTATTACCGATGCATACTATTTAGAATCTAACAATTGCTTTGTTGTTTTTTACAGGTGTGCATTGTAGTGTTGAACACAACCAGCCAAACTCATTGAGTTTAAAGCCTGGAGAAACTTTGACTATCAGTTGTGCAATCTCTGGGTATTCTCTTACAGACAACATCTATGCGGTAGCTTGGATCCGACAGTCTGCAGGGAAACCAATGGAATGCATTTTTTATATTTGGGGTGGTGGTAGTTTTTACCTTAACAATGCACTAAAAAACAAGTTCAGCTTTAGAAGAGACATGTCCAGCAGTACTTCAACTCTAATAGGACAGAACCTGCAGACTGAAGACACAGCTGTGTATTATTGTGCTCGACGACCACAGTGATACAAACCAACACAGGACCTGTACAAAAACCTCTAGTCCCAAGAGTAAAAAACATGCTCATAATGGCTTGTGTTTTGTACATGGAATAACTGATATGATGCAGTATGATCTATGTTCATTTGTACTGCAATTCATCAAATATACTCAGACATACTCCATTAAACATCTAAAATAATTATGTAATTATTATATAAAAGGAAAAAGATATTTAGTTGACTTATTTCTATATAATAGTTTAAAGATTATCAACCATCTCTCTCCAAGCCTTTAGAGGGTGAGCTAGGTTACAAAGAAAGACATGTAAACATGTGAATGTCTGATAAAGCAGTAGTAATCCCCTCCATCATGAAACATTATGTCTAAAGCACATTTTATAAGCATCCTGGTGCTGCTCGGACATAAAAACAAACAAAACAACAAACACAAATGTGGGGATTAATACAATGTACATTAAAATGTTATTCATTCACTTGAACAGTAATGTTTTTAAGGCATATAACCCAAAATTGTCAGTTTGATCCTCGGGACCACCCATACGTAAAATGTATGCACACATGATTGTCACTTTGGATAAAGGCCTCTGTTAAATAGTAAATATTATATTATGGCATATACATTATATGTTCATATTCTCTACTGCCCTGTGAGGAAGAGTCAATGCAAAACTCTGACCTCATCCATCACTACTTATCTCACTGCAGAGTGGAGGAGAGGAACAGAGATAATGTACTTAGAGTTCATCAAGACGTTTACTATTGTGTTTCCAGAGGTGGGACCAAGTGTAACGGATGTGAAATGGCTAGATAGTTAGCGGTGTTCGCGCTAAATAGCGTTTCAATCGGTGACGTCGCTTGCTCTGAGACCTTGAAGTAGTAGTTCCCCTTGCTCTGCAAGGGCAGCGGCTTTTGTGGAGCGATGGGTAACGATGCTTCGTGGGTGACTGTTGTTGATGTGTGCAGAGGGTCCCTGGTTCGCGCCCGGGTATGGGTGAGGGGACGGTCTAAAGTTATACTGTTACACAAGTCATTGTTTTACAAGTCACAAGTAAGACTCAAGTCTTAGCACTCAAGTCCCAAGTTAAGTCCCAAGTCAAGACAGGCAAGTCCGAGTCAAGTCTCGAGTCAAGACCGTCAAGCGCTGACAGAGATGGCCGCCTCGCTTCGCTTTCCTAGGAAACTATGAAGTATTTTGTTTTTTGACGTGTTATTTCTTACATTGGTACCCCAGGTAATCTTAGGTTTCATTACATACAGTCCGGAAGAACTACTGAATATAAGAGCAACGTCAACTCACCATCATTACGACCAAGAATATGACTTTCGCGAAGCGGATCCTGTGTTCTGCCTTCCACCCAGGACAACGGAATGGATCCCAGCCTGCAACCCGAAAGAACGACGTCGTAAAAGAGGCAAACGAAGCGGTCTTATGGTCAGGCTCCGGAGACGGGCACATCGCGCACCACTCCCTAGCATACTACTCGCCAATGTCCAGTCTCTTGACAACAAGGTTGATGAAATCCGAGCAAGGGTAGCATTCCAGAGAGTCATCAGAGACTGTAACGTTCTTTGCTTCACGGAAACATGGCTCACTCGAGAGACGCTAACAGAGTCGGTGCAGCCAGCTGGTTTCTTCACGCATCGCGCCGACAGAAACAACCATCTTTCTGGTATGCCTTATGATTAACGAGACGTGGTGTGATCATAGCAACATACAGGAACTCAAGTCCTTCTGTTCACCTGACTTAGAATTCCTCACAATCAAATGTCGACCGCATTATCTACCAAGGGAATTCTCTTTGTTTATAATCACAGCCGTATATATTCCCCCCCAAGCAGACACTTCAATGGCCCTGAAAAAACTTTATTTGACTCTTTGCAAACTGGAAACCACATATCATGAGGCTGCATTCATTGTAGCTGGGGATTTTAACAAGGCTAATCTGAAAACAAGGCTCCCTAAATTGTATCAGCATATCGATTGCGCAACCAAGGCTGGTAAAACCTTGGATCATTGCTATTCTAACCTATGTGATGCATATAAGGCCCTCCCTTCTTTCGGAAAAGCTAACCACGACTCCATTTTTTTGCTCCCAGCCTACAGACAGAAACTAAAACAAGAAGCTCCCGAGCTCAGGTCTGTTCAACGCTGGTCTGACCAATCTGATTCCACGCTTCAAGACTGCTTCGATCACGTGGATTGGGATATTTCCACGGTGCTTCCAACAACAACATTGACGAATACGCTGATTCGGTGAGCGAGTTCATTAGAAAGTGCATTGAAGATGTCGTTCCCATAGCAACGATTAGAACATTCCCAAACCAGAAACCGTGGATTGATGGCAGCATTCGCGTGAAACTGAAAGCAAGGGCAAGGACACCGGAAGCATGACCGAATACAAACAGTGTAGCTATTCCCTCCGCAAGGCAATCAAACAAGCTAAGCGTCAGTATAGAGACAAAGTAGAGTCACAATTCAATGGATCAGAGACAAGAGGTATGTGGCAGGGACTACAGTCAATCACAGATTACAAAAAGAAAACCAGCCCTGTCACGGACCAGGATGTCTTGCTCCCAGACAGACTAAATAACTGTTTTGCCCACTTTGAGGACAATACAGTGCCACTGACACGTCCCGCAACCAAAACCTGCGGACTCTCCTTCACTGCAGCCGACGTGATTAAAACATTTAAACATGTTAACCCTCTGTTAAGGGAATTTCTATCAATGATGACTAATTATGTATACATTTCAATCAGGACTGACTAATCCGAATACTATTATGTTACTGTATATGTACTAATCCGAATACTATTATGTTGCTGTATATGTATGAGTTTTCTTTCTTGATCCCAGTACTAAATATAATGTGTGTGAATGTGGTCAAGAGTTAGAACAATGACTGTCTGTTCCTTGGTAGAAATTAATGAACAATATCTTCAGACTGGCTAGAATGCTAGGGAGACGGATGTGGGAAGGCTTGAGATACAGCCTTTGTACTGGAACGGAGATGGCACGGGTTGGTGCTGAAACTAATGACGTCATTTTCAGTTTATAACCTGTGGTAAACTGTATCGTATTCAGTACTCTCGTGAATAAACTCTGCTGATTGACTTTAAGACTGGGCTCTGTCCATTATTATAGAATAAGGGTCTTACAAATCCTTATGAATTGACAGAGTGTTTAATTTAATTGGGTATTAAAACAGAGCAATTTAATTCCTGTAACACCCTCGCAAGGCTGCAGGCCCAGACGGCATCCCCAGCCGCATCCTCAGAGCATGTGCTTACCAGCTGGCTTTACGGACATATTCAATCAACCCTTATCCCAGTCTGCTGTTCCCACATGCTTCAAGAGGGCCACCATTGTTCCTGTTCTCAAGAAAGCTAAGGTATCTGAGCTAAACGACTACCGCCCCGTAGCACTCACTTCCATCATCATGAAGTGCTTTGAGAGACAAGTCAAGGACCATATCACCTCCACCCTACCTGACACCCTAGACCCACTCCAATTTGCTTACCGCCCAAATACGTCCACAGACGACGCAATCGCATTCACACTGCACACTGCCCTAACCCATCTGAACAAGAGGAATACCTATGTGAGAATGCTGGTCATCGACTACAACTCAGCATTTAACGAGAAATTTGTGCAGTGGTTGAAAAACGAGTTTTAATGACCCCAGTCTATGTAAACTTCCGACTGTATGTCCTCTCCCGATGCAAATTTCACCTAGCCCCTATTCCTTTCGCTCGCTCCTCCTTATATAAAAACCTCTCTGTATCTGACAGTCCTAGTACACCCCTCTGAGTCCTGGAGAGTAAAGAAGAGCAACTCCCACCAGTTCAGCTTCAACACAAACCATGTTCCCTGCATCTCTACTGCTGATGCTGGCAGCTGCCTCCTGTGAGTCTCTTTGGATCTAGGGGAAATGACACATGAATGAAAACGTAAGTAGACTGACATAGTTTGACACTATTTGGAGCTTGTCATTCCTTCCTTCTCTCCCCACAGGTGTTCACTGCGAAGAACTCACTCAGCCAGCCTCTGTCCAGCTAGGTCAATCTCTGACCATCTCCTGTAAAAGTCTCATACTCTTTATCTATCTATTGGACAGCTTGGTTCTGACCACCTGCAGGGAAAGCACTGGAGTGGAATGGGCAAATATACTGGAAACAGTCTACAATGATTCACAGAAAAACAAGTTCAGCCTCACTTTAGACTCTAACAAGATAATGACTATAACAGGGCAGAACCTGCAGACTAAAGACACAGCTGTGTATTATTGTGCCAGAGACTCACAGTGATACAAACCAGGGCCAGACATGCAGAAAAACTTACTGATACCTTAAACAGTTGTATCTATCAGGAGGGGGCGAAATTAAATACCCATGGAATGATTAATTTAGTTCATACTACATGGGTATCCTTGACAGGATAAAAAAAATAAATGACTTAGACACAATAGATATGTTTTTTGGCTTGCTCCTCTGAACAACAGTGTCCTGACGAGAGAACACATCTACTATGCCAGGCGAAATCACGCCTCATTAGCTCATTGTTATGGATGTATTCAAATAAATGTCACTAGAAAACAGCTTAAACAAATGCAAAAGGCTGTGACTGTAAATTAGCCATAGTTGGCTAGCTAGCAAGCAAGGGATAAGAACGTTGACAACCAATTTGGTTGAACAAATGACCGGGTCACGTCCATTGATACAGAACTGAATGACTGGGTCGCATCTCTGGCAACCAAACCAATAGACCGAATGACCAGCCGGCTTGGTTAGCAACCCTACATTTGCGTTGGGACTGTATTTTGTGGAAGTATGAATAGCATGAATAAATTCATCAACTGCCCCTCTTCCCTTCTCTACCTCGTCCCTTTATAAAAACCTATCTGTATCTGAGAGTCCTAGTACATCGCTCGGAGTTCTGGAGAGTAGAGAAGAGCAACTCCCACCAGTTCAGCTTCAACACAAACCATGTTACCTGCATCTCTGCTGCTGCTGCTGGCAGCTGCCTCCTGTGAGTCTCTCTGGATGTTGGTTGATAGAAATTTTACTGTATGCCAAACATATTCATGTTGTCAATATGTTTCTGTTTCAACTTAGCAGGTGTACATAGTTATGTACTCACTCAGCCAGCCTCTTTGACTGTCCAGCCAGGTCAACCACTGACCATCTACTGTAAGGTCTCCTTTTCTGTTACTAGTTTTACTGCATTTTGGATTCGACAACCTACAGGGAAAGGTGGATTGGATATATCAATAATGCTTAAAGCACCAGTTACAAACATTCAATGAAAAACAAGTTCAGCATCACCAGAGATACTTCCAGCAACACGTCGTTCTTAAAATGACAGAATCTGCAGGTTTAAGACACAGCTGTATATTACTGTGCCAGACCTGTACAAAAACACAATCTGTGGGTAGATCTTATTTTCCACCATAATTTGCAAATAAATTCATTAAAAATCCTACAATGTGATTTTCTGGATTTTTTTTCTAATTTTGTCTGTCATAGTTGAAGTGTACCTATGATGAAAATGACAGGCCTCTCTCATCTTTTTAAGTGGGAGAACTTGCACAATTGGTGGCTGACTAAATACTTGTTTGCCTAACTGTATATATTTTTTTTTATTAAAAAAATCCAGTGTTTCTATGTCAAACTGTTTTGTTCAGTCTTCTGTGATGTATATAATGTCTAATAATGGGTTGCAAACTCAAAAATGAATACATTTCAACTGACATGGTACAGGTGCTGTCACGTTCTGACCTTTCCTTGGTTTTGAGTTTATTTAGTATGGTCAGGGTGTGAGTTGGGGTGGGTAGTCTATGTGTGTTTTTCTATGTTGGGGTTTTGAGTTCAGCCCAGTATGGTTCTCAATCAGAGGCAGGTGTCGTTAGTTGTCTCTGATTGAGAATCATACTTAGGTAGCCAGTGTTTCATTTTTTAGTTGTGGGTGTTTGTTTTCCGTGTGTTTGTTTGTTGCCACAGGGTACTGTTTCAGTCGTTTCACGTTTATTGTTTTGTCGTGTTCAGTTTATGTCTTTTAATAGACGTTATAGACACTTACCACGCTGCGCATTGGTCCTCTGATCCTTCTCGCTTCTCCTCAGAAGAAGAGGAGGAATGCCGTTACAGGTGTCTTCTTAGTCATAAACCATGTGTGTGAGGTGTATACTTTTGTTTCAAAGTAGACACACCGTGTGACCCTGATTTAGCTCACTGTAGCAAAACTATTCACAAGCAGGCACTGTAAGGAACCCTTACCACTTGTGTCATGCAACATCATCTATTGAGGACCATTTTGGAAATTAATATCTGACTTCTATTGAAATAAAAAAAAACTGGACACCGCGTGTTGTGATGCTAAAATATTGGCAAAAGGTTTTGCTCATAGTGCTTATTATGCACCAGTATCAGTCCAGCTGTTTACAGGGACAATATAATGGGAAATTACAATCTGGCATAGTTATCAAAGAAAAGGGTTACTGTTATTCCCATTCCTTCCATACCTGCCTCTTTTCCCTATGCAAATTGTACCATACTCTTTGTCTATTTCTCTCCACCTCCACCTCCACCTTATATAAACAGTCTCTGTGTGTGTCCCTCAGTCCTGAACAACACACACCATGTTCCCTGCATCTCTGCTGCTGCTGTTGTTGGCAGCTGCCTCCTGTGAGTCTCTGGATTTGGGTCGGGCAGACAAAACAATTAGTGATGGCTTTAGTTTTGTTAAAACTTGAAAATGATTATATTTGTAGTAACTTAAATGTAAATGCTTTGTCCACAGGTGTTAAGTGTGAAGAACTCACTCAGCCAGCCTCTATGACTGTCCAGTCAGGTCACCACTGACCATCTCCTGTAAGGTCTCATATTCTGTAGGTAGCTATTACACAGCTTGGATCCGACAGCCTGCAGGGAAAACACTGAAGTGGATTGGAAGCAAATATACTGGAGACACATCTTACAAAGATTCCCTGAAAAACAAGTTCAGCCTTACTTTAGACTCCTCCAGCAATACGTGACATTAATAGGGCAGAACCTGCAGGCTGAAGACAAAGCTGTGTATTATTGTGCCCAAGACTCTTTGATACAAACCAGGGCCAGACGTGAACAACAACTCACTCATCCCTTAAACCGTTGGAGTTCTATGTATCTACCAGGAGGGGGCGATATTAACCTTTTTAATAAATAGAGATCCAACACCACTCCCATGGAATGATGAATTTGGTTTATACTAGATGGGTATCTTTGACAGGATATCAAATAATGGGCTTAGACATAATAGATACTGTATCTTTGCTCAGGGTTGGGGAGTAACTGATTACATGTAAACTATGCTCTATATATATCTCCAACCTTCTCCATAACATAAGCACAAGTTTCAACCTCACAAGTTTCAAACTGGGGAACCTCTCATTAAGACAATATGATAAGATCGTCACTATCCCCTCCTCTAGAGTAGGACCCCCATCTCTTCTTTTCAATGCAAACCCTCCCTCTGGTTCTTTCCCTACTAAAACAGTGTCTGTCCGTCTGTCTGTCTGTCCTGAGTTGCCCTCTGAGTCCTGGAGAGTAAAGAAGAACAACTCTCACCAGTTCAGCTTCAACACAAACCATGTTACCTGCGTCTCTGCTGCTGCTGCTGGCAGCTGTATCCTGTGAGTCTCTCTAGATTTGACAGGAAAGACAAAACAATTAAAGATGATGACTACAGTTTTGTTATGACTATAACACGATTCTATTTATAATGAGCAACATTTTAAATGCTTTGTCCACAGGTGTTCACTGTGAATAACTCACTCAGCCATCCTCTATGACTTTCCAGCCATGAAAACCACTGATCATCTCCTGTAAGGTCTCATATTCTGTTACTAGCTATATATATATATATACACTTGACATATATAGTATATATGTTATTGCTTAAATCTCCATGAAATTAATGAAAGAAAGTAACACACATACTGTATATGCTCTCAACAATTTAATTGGTAACCAAAATAACCAACGTTTCAGCAATACAGTGCATTCTTCAGGGTGGTTAATTAAATATCCACCTGTTGTGCTTGATGATATGTTTCGTAACACAGATAAGTATGTAAATAAATTCCTTTCATTTGCATAGAAATAATCTTGCAATCAGTTCCTGATTATCAATCATTCTTTGAACTTACTTAAACCCACACTTTGTTTTAATTTTCATATTCCAATAACACTGTTGTATAGGGAAGATGTTGGAAAAATGTTTTTGCTCATTTTATCAAATAACATTATCTGCCAATATACTGAAGTGTATTTTACAACGACAACACATTGGAGTATTAAAGCTGATAGAAGTTTTCACAATTTTCACTGATATTCTAAGATCTTTTAGATTTCCCTCCTTACCATATGCAAATAGCACCATGCCTCTCTCTTCCTCCCTCTATCTACCTCCCCTTATTGTTAGGGTTTATATAAACAGTCCCTCTGAGTCCTGGAGAGTAGAGAAGAGCAACTCCCATCAGTTCAGCTTCAACACAAAACATGTTCCCTACATATCTGCTGCTGCTGGCAGCTGCCTCCTGTGAGTGTCTATGGGGGGACAGACACAATAATGAATACTGCATCAGACTTAAATGTAATTGAAAGATCATGTTATCTGTTTTAATATTGTAAAAAAAATATCTTCCAACAGGTGTACAGAGTTATGAACTCACTCAGCCAGCCTCTTTGACTGTCCAGCCAGGTCAACCACTGACCATCTCCTGTAAGGTCTCATATTCAGTTAGTAGCTACTACACGGCTTGGATTCGACAGCCTGCAGGGAAAACACTGGAGTGGATTGGATATATTAGTAGTGGTGGAGGCACAGCTTATAAAGATTCACTGAAAAACAAGTTCAGCATCACCAGAGACACGTCCAGCAACACATTGTTTTTAAAAGGACAGAGTCTGCAGACTGAAGACACAGCTGTGTATTATTGTGCTCGCCTCCACAGTGATACAAACCAGCAGCAGACCTGTAGTAAAACTCACTCCTCCCGTGTACTGTTAAAGTTAGAAGTATCTTCCAGGAGGGGGCGATCTAAGTATGAATCTAAATACAAATATCAAACATCCTATGATATAATAATTACAGCATACCAGTGGAGGCTGCTAAGGGGAGGATGGCTACTAATAATTGTCTGTAACGGAGCGAATGGAATGGCATCAAACACATACAAACCATGTGTTTGGTGTATTTGATACCATTCCACTAATTCTTCTCCAGCCATTACCATGAGCCCGTCCTCCCCAATTAAGGTGCCACCAGTTGTGTTGTGACAAGGTGGGTGGGGGGGGGGGGGGGGGGGGGGGGGGTATACAGAAGACAGCCCTATTTGCTAAAAGACCAAGTCCATATTATGGCGAGAACAAAGTAGAGAGAAGACAAATGACGGTCCATCATTACATTAAGACATGAAGGTCAGTCAATACGGAACATTTCAAGAACTTTGAAAGTTTCGTCAAGTGCAATCGCAAAAACCATCAGTGCTATGATGAAACTGGATCTCATGAGGACAGCCACAGGAATGGAAGACCCAGAGTTACTTCCTTAAGCAGCCGGTGGAGATACTGTGAGACACTGCCCAATCCTTCCTTTTGGAGGGGGTTTGCCTTTGTCTGACACTGGTTACAGTGTGTTAGTATAAGGCGTGGAGATGGGTTGCATGAAAATTCCTTTCATTAACGTCGAACTCGAGTCTGATCTTATTTCTGGTTTCATTGTCATTGGAGTTGTTATGTTCTGTTAATTACTGATGTCTCTTTTAAGAATGGCGAACCCTTAGTCATGCGCAGTGTTGCTCTTTGTTGTTCTGGTACTAACACATTTTATTAAATGTGAAGCTCCAGTTCCTTTCCTTGTATTCTGAGTCTTAATTATTATATAAATAGGTAATAAGAGCTAATACACTACAATGGAAAAGAGGATGATTACCTGCAGTGTGCATCACGAATGCAGATGCAGCTCGTAGGAAGAGAGGAAGACTTTGACCCTGTAGCACAACAGATAGCAAGCAGTGACGACGAGGGGAGAGCTGACGAGAACGAGGCGGCAGATCAAAGACCCGTGGAGCTGGAGGTAAAGAGAATGGCTAGCATCGGGAAAATAGATGTGTTTGATGACACGCAAGAAAACTGGGCAAATTACATTGATTGACTGGAACAGTACTTAATTTCAAACAACATTGCTGATAACAAGAGAGTACCAGCGTTGTTTAATTTAATTGGCCCAAAAACATACAGTCTGTTAAGAGATCTGACTGCCCCTCAGAAGCTATCCAATAGAACATTCACAGAGATTGTGGAGATATTTCAAAATCATCTATCACCTAAGCCACTCATTATCGCGTGACATTTTTGTTTCCACAAGAGAGATCAGAATGAGGGGGAGTGTGTTAATACATGTGTAGCAGAATTGAAGAAACTGTCTGAACATTGTCAGTTTGGAGAGAACCTAAATGACACATTAGGGGATAGATTTGTTTGTGGACTGAAACATGAACACATTCAAAAATGTTTGCTCACAGAATCAGATCTCACTTTTGCAAAGGCTGTTGAAATTGCTGTGGCTATGGAAATCGTGACTAAAGATGCAATTGAGTTGCAAAGGAAAATAAATACTGACCTTACACAAACTTCCCTGCACAAGTTCACGCACCTGACAGCGCCCCCATGTGGCCGAACAATGCAAAAGGTGTGACAGAGGTGGTTACAGAGCAGAGGAATGCCGTTTCAAAGGCGAAATTTGGCAGAAATGCAATAGAAGGGGGCACATTCAAAGAGCATGCAGAGCAAAATTCAGTCACAACAGGAAACCTGAGAAAATGAAAGGGTCTGTGAATGCACTAGCAGAGAACAGTGGCAGTGATTCAGATGAACGATTAAATGGTACAATGGAGTTTAACACAGTGATTTCTCCCAGCAGTAGCATAATATGGGTGACACTAGAAATCGAAGGCAAACCCCTCAAAATGGAGCTGGACACAGGATCTGCAATGTCTATAATTTCCATGACTGTTAATAATTTCCAACACAAATGTATTGCTGAAGACATACTCAAGAGAGAGATTGATTCCAATGGGGGCATTGCAGGTCAGAGTGAGTTATGGGGAGCAAACACAGCAGTTACAGCTGTATGTGCTGCCTGGAACTGGACCCCCATTATCTGGTAGGGAATGGCTTTCAAAAATAAAGCTGAATTGGTGTGACTTGAAAATGCTCCACACGTTCCTGTTACGGTGCGTGAATGAGGACCCAAAAGCGAATTAACGTAAACAGAGCTTCTTTAATAACAAAACATACGTAGGCTCAGATGGACCGGCAGATTCCGACAGGACAGGACAAGGTTGCAGCAAACATGACGATAGTCTGGTTCAGGCATGAATAACACAAACAAGAATCCGACAAAGACAGGAACAAAAACAGAGAGAGATATAGAGGACTAATCAGAGGGAAAAAGGGAACAGGTGGGAAAAGGGGTGACGAGGTAGTTAGGAGGAGACAAGGAACAGCTGGGGGAAAGAGGGGGAGAAAAGGTAACCTAATAACGACCAGCAGAGGGAGACAGGGTGAAGGGAAAGGACAGAAACAAGACACAACATGACAATACATGACAGTACCCCCCCACTCACCGAGCGCCTCCTGGCGCACTCGAGGAGGAAACCTGGCGGCAACGGAGGAAATCATCGATCAGCGCACGGTCCAGCACGTCCCGAGAGGGAACCCAACTCCTCTCCTCAGGACCGTACCCCTCCCAATCTACTAGGTACTGATGACCACGGCCCCGAGGACGCATGTCCAAAATCCTACGGACCCTGTAGATGGGTGCGCCCTCGACAAGGATGGGGGGGGGGGGGGGGGAAGACGAGCGGGGGCGCGAAGAACGGGCTTGACACAGGAGACATGGAAGACCGGGTGGACGCGACGAAGATATCGCGGAAGAAGAAGTCGAACTGCGACAGGATTAATGATCTGGGAAATACGGAACGGACCAATGAACCGCGGGGTCAACTTGCGAGAAGCGGTCTTAAGGGGAAGGTTCTGAGTGGAGAGCCAAACTCTCTGACCGCGACAATATCTAGGACTCTTGGTTCTACGCTTATTAGCAGCCCTCACAGTCTGCGCCCTATAACGGCAAAGTGCAGACCTGACCCTCTTCCAGGTGCGCTCGCAACGTTGGACAAAAGCCTGAGCGGAGGGGACGCTGGACTCGGCGAACTGAGATGAGAACAGCGGAGGCTGGTACCCGAGGCTACTCTGAAAATGAGATAGCCCGGTCGCAGACGAAGGAAGCGAGTTGTGGGCGTATTCTGCCCAGGGGAGCTGTTCTGACCAAGACGCAGGGTTGCGAAAAGAAAGACTGCGTAAGATGCGACCAATAGTCTGATTGGCCCGTTCTGCTTGACCGTTAGACTGGGGGTGAAAGCCGGAAGAGAGACTGACGGAAGCCCCAATCAAACGGCAAAACTCCCTCCAAAATTGAGACGTGAATTGCGGACCTCTGTCCGAAACGACGTCTGACGGAAGGCCATGAATTCTGAAAACATTCTCGATGATGATTTGTGCCGTCTCTTTAGCAGAAGGAAGCTTAGCAAGGGGAATAAAATGAGCCGCCTTAGAGAACCTGTCGACAACCGTAAGAATAACAGTCTTCCCCGCTGACGAAGGCAGTCCGGTGACAAAATCTAAGGCGATGTGAGACCACGGTCGTGAGGGAATGGGAAGCGGCCTGAGACGGCCGGCAGGAGGGGAGTTACCGGACTTAGTCTGCGCGCAGACCGAACAAGCAGCCACGAAGCGACGCGTGTCATGCTCCCGGCTGGGCCACCAAAAACGCTGGCGAATGGAAGCAAGCGTACCCCGAACGCCAGGGTGGCCGGCTAACTTGGCAGAGTGAGCCCACTGAAGAACGGCCAGACGAGTAGGAACGGGAACGAAAAGAAGGTTCCTGGGACAAGCGCGCGGCGACGGAGTTTGAGTGAGTGCTTGCTTTACCTGCCTCTCAATTCCCCAGACAGTCAACCCGACAACACGCCCCTCAGGGAGAATCCCCTCGGGGTCAGTGGAGGCTACTGAAGAACTGAAGAGACGAGATAAAGCATCAGGCTTGGTGTTCTTAGAGCCCGGACGATAAGAAATCACGAACTCGAAACGAGCGAAAAACAGCGCCCAGCGCGCCTGACGCGCATTAAGTCGTTTGGCAGAACGGATGTACTCAAGGTTCCTATGGTCAGTCCAAACGACAAAAGGAACGGTCGCCCCCTCCAACCACTGTCGCCATTCGCCTAGGGCTAAGCGGATGGCGAGCAGTTCGCGGTTTCCCACATCATAGTTACGTTCCGACGGCGACAGGCGATGAGAAAAATACGCGCAAGGGTGGACCTTGTCGTCAGAGAGGGAGCGCTGAGAAAGAATGGCTCCCACGCCCACCTCTGACGCGTCAACCTCGACCACGAACTGTCTAGAGACGTCAGGTGTAACAAGGATAGGAGCGGATGTAAAACGATTCTTGAGGAGATCAAAAGCTCCCTGGGCGGAAACGGACCACTTAAAGCACGTCTTGACAGAAGTAAGGGCTGTGAGAGGAGCTGCCACCTGACCGAAATTACGGATGAAACGACGATAGAAGTTCGCGAAGCCGAGAAAGCGCTGCAGCTCGACGCGTGACTTAGGGACGGGCCAATCAATGACAGCCTGGACCTTAGCGGGATCCATCTTAATGCCTTCAGCGGAAATAACAGAACCGAGAAATGTGACGGAGGAGGCATGAAAAGTGCACTTCTCAGCCTTCACAAAAAGACAATTCTCTAAAGGCGCTGGAGGACACGTCGAACGTGCTGAACATGAATCTGGAGTGACGGTGAAAAAATCAGGATATCGTCAAGGTAAACGAAAACAAAGATGTTCAGCATGTCTCTCAGGACATCATTGACTAATGCCTGAAAGACAGCTGGAGCGTTAGCGAGGCCGAAAGGAAGAACCCGGTATTCAAAGTGCCCTAACGGAGTGTTAAACGCCGTCTTCCACTCGTCCCCCTCCCTGATGCGCACGAGATGGTAAGCGTTACGAAGGTCCAACTTAGTGAAAAACCTGGCTCCCTGCAGGATCTCGAAGGCTGAAGACATAAGAGGAAGCGGATAACGATTCTTCACTGTTATGTCATTCAGCCCTCGATAATCTATGCAGGGGCGCAGGGACCCGTCCTTCTTCTTAACAAAAAAAAACCCCGCTCCGGCGGGAGAGGAGGAGGGGACTATGGTACCGGCGGCAAGAGCTACAGACAAATAATCTTCGAGAGCCTTACGTTCGGGAGCCGACAGAGAGTATAGTCTACCCCGGGGGGGAGTGGTTCCCGGAAGGAGATCAATACTACAATCATACGACCGGTGTGGAGGAAGAGAGGTGGCCCTGGACCGACTGAACACCGTGCGCAGATCGTGATATTCCTCCGGCACCCCTGTCAAATCACCAGGCTCCTCCTGTGAAGAAGAGACAGAGGAAACAGGAGGGATAGCAGACATTAAACATTTCACATGACAAGAGACGTTCCAGGAGAGGATAGAATTACTAGACCAATTAATAGAAGGATTATGACAAACTAGCCAGGGATGGCCCAAAACAACAGGTGTAAAAGGTGAACGAAAAATTAAAAAAGAAATGGTTTCGCTATGATTACCAGAGACAGTGAGGGTTAAAGGTAGCGTCTCACGCTGAATCCTGGGGAGAGGACTACCATCCAAGGCGAACAAGGCCGTGGGCTCCCTTAACTGTCTGAGAGGAATGTCATGTTCCCGAGCCCAGGTCTCGTCCATAAAACAGCCCTCCGCCCCAGAGTCTATTAAGGCACTGCAGGAAGCTGACGAACCGGTCCAGCGTAGATGGACCGACAAGGTAGTGCAGGATCTTGAAGGAGAGACAGGAGTAGTAGCGCTCACCAGTAGCCCTCCGCTTACTGATGAGCTCTGGCTTTTACTGGACATGAAGTGACAAAATGACCAGCGGAACCGCAATAGAGACAGAGGCGGTTGGTGATTCTCCGTTCCCTCTCTTTAGTCGAGATGCGGATACCTCCCAGCTGCATAGGCTCAGCACCCGAGCCGGCAGAGGAAGATGGTAGTGATGCGGAGAGGGGGGCAACGGAGAACGCGAGCTCCTTTCCACGAGCTCGGTGACGAAGATCAACCCGTCGCTCAATGCGAATAGCGAGTTCAATCAAGGAATCCACGCTGGAAGGAACCTCCCGGGAGAGAATCTCATCCTTTACCTCTGCGCGGAGACCCTCCAGAAAACGAGCGAGCAAAGCCGGCTCGTTCCAGCCACTGGAGGCAGCAAGAGTGCGAAACTCAATAGAGTAGTCTGTTATGGATCGATTACCTTGACATAGGGAAGACAGGGCCCTGGAAGCCTCCTCCCCAAAAACAGATCGATCAAAAACCCGTATCATCTCCTCCTTAAAGTCCTGATACTGGTTAGTACACTCAGCCCTTGCCTCCCAGATTGCCGTGCCCCACTCACGAGCCCGTCCAGTAAGGAGAGATATGACGTAGGCGATACGAGCAGTGCTCCTGGAGTAAGTGTTGGGCTGGAGAGAAAACACAATATCACACTGGGTGAGGAACGAGCGGCATTCAGTGGGCTCCCCAGAGTAACACGGCGGGTTATTGATTCTGGGCTCCGGAGATTCGAAAGCCCTGGAAGTGGCCGGTGGATCGAGGCGGAGATGGTGAACCTGTTCTGTGAGGTTGGAGACTTGGGTGGCCAGGGTCTCAACGGCATGTCGAGCAGCAGACAATTCCTGCTCGTGTCTGCCTAGCATCGCTCCCTGGATCTCGACGGCTGAGTGGAGAGGATCCGAAGTCGCTGGGTCCATTCTTGGTCGGATTCTTCTGTTACGGTGCGTGAATGAGGACCCAAAAGCGAATTAACGTAAACAGAGCTTCTTTAATAACAAAACATACGTAGGCTCAGATGGACCGGCAGATTCCGACAGGACAGGACAAGGTTGCAGCAAACATGACGATAGTCTGGTTCAGGCATGAATAACACAAACAAGAATCCGACAAAGACAGGAACAAAAACAGAGAGAGATATAGAGGACTAATCAGAGGGAAAAAGGGAACAGGTGGGAAAAGGGGTGACGAGGTAGTTAGGAGGAGACAAGGAACAGCTGGGGGAAAGAGGGGGAGAAAAGGTAACCTAATAACGACCAGCAGAGGGAGACAGGGTGAAGGGAAAGGACAGAAACAAGACACAACATGACAATACATGACAGTTCCAGTCCAAAGAGAAAGTCACAGACCAAACACTGGAACACTTGAGGAAATACAACACAGTTTTCAGTGATCAGATGGGAACAGTAAAAGGCTTCATAGCTAAACTTGTACTGAGAGATGACGCAACCCCAAAATTCTGCAAAGCCAGATCTGTTCCATACTCCCTGAGACCAAAGGTGGAAGCGGAAATCGATCGCTTGCAGGATACATGGATTGTGACGAAAGCGGACAGAAGCAAATGGGCCACACCCATAGTTCCTATTGAAAAGAAAGACGGGTCTGTTAGAATGTGTGAGGACTTCAAGGTAACTGTGACTTCAATGTTGCATGTGGACCAATACCCCCTGCCACGTCTGTATGACATCTAGCTGGTGGAAAACACTTCAGTAAAATCAATCTGAAACAGGCTCAACTGCAACTACCGGTTGGAGAGAGCTCCAAACAGTACCTGACAATAAACACACACAAAGGTCTATACAGGTATAACCGCCTGGAATTTGGCATTGCATCGGCCCCAGATATTTGGCAACGAACGATTGGCCAGATTTTGCAAGGAATCCCAGGAACCCAGTGTTTCCTGGATGACATTACCATAACAGGACGCACCGACAAAGAGCACCTGGCTAACCTGGAAGAGGTCCTGAAAAGACTGCCTGTAGTCCATACTCTTTCAAACTTAAAAAAAGAGTTCTTCAAAGACAAGATTGTCTTCTGTGGACATGAAATTGACTGCAATGGATTGCACAAAACACAGGACAAAATCGATGCAGTGGTACAGGCACCACGACCACAAAATATCACAGAAGTGAGATCGTTCACGGGACTGATCAATTACTGCAGAAGACTCCTCCCAAACCTTTCAGCAGTACTCCAGCCTCTCAATCAGCTCCTGGAAAAGAATAGGACATGGCAGTGGACAGAACATTGTGAAAATGCTTTTCTTGAGGCCAAACGGCTCATCACATCTGAACAGGTCCTGATGCATTACGACCCTGAACTGTCAGTGAAGTTGGCTTGTGATGCGTCCCCTTATGGCTTAGGCCGTCCTTTCACACACAAAGAAAGACGGGTCAGAGAGGCCAGTTGCATTTGCGTCACGAACATTGAATGATGCAGAGAAGAACTACTCACAAAACTGACAAAGAAGCACTGGCGCTAGTGTGGGGCATCAAGAAATGTATAACATCCCTATATGGCAAGCGTTTCACACTGGTTACGGATCACCAGCCGTTGCTTTCCATTTTCAGTCCAAAGAAAGGCATTAAGGCAATGACAGCAGCCAGGTTACAGCGATACGCCTTGTTTCCTTGCCAGTCAAATGTATGGTATTGAGTTTAAGCCGTCGTCCCTCCACACAGATGTGGAGCACAGTGCAAGCGATAATATTGAAATGGAAGGAGTATCAGACCACTGTAAATCTACCAAGACCTGGCCGTCCCTCTAAACTTTCAGCTCATACAAGGAGAAGACTGATCAGAGATGCAGCCAAGAGGCCCATGATCACTCTGGATGAACTGCAGAGATCTACAGCTGAGGTGGGAGACTCTGTCCATAGGACAACAATCAGTCGTATATTGCACAAATCTGGCCTTTATGGAAGAGTGGCAAGAAGAAAGCCATTTCTTAAAGATATCCATAAAAAGTGTCGTTTAAAGTTTGCCACAAGCCACCTGGGAGACACACCAAACATGTGGAAGAAGGTGCTCTGGTCAGATGAAACCAAAATTGAACTTTTTGGCAACAATGCAAAACGTTATGTTTGGCGTAAAAGCAACACAGCTGAACTCACCATCCCCACTGTCAAACATGGTGGTGGCAGCATCATGGTTTGGGCCTGCTTTTCTTCAGCAGGGACAGGGAAGATGGTTAATAAATCCTGTTAGACATATGGCTGACTACTGCCCCCTTTGGAGGAATTGCGTGCCCATAGTAAACTGAAAAAAAATCTGTCAAAAATTGCTAATATATGCATATAATAATAATTATTTTAATAGAAAACACTCTAAAGCTTCTAAAACCGTTGGAATTATGTCTGTAAGTATAGCAGAACTCACAGGGCAGGCATTCTTCCAAACTATTTTTGTGGTCATGAAAGTTGGGGCAACTTTGACGTCATCGCTTCCACCCTTCCCAACCAGCTATGGATCTGGGGACACTTTCTATGTCTTCCACTAGATGTCCTCATTCAGTAGAGCGTTTAATCGTTCAAATCCCGCGAGAATTGGCCCTATGGGAGTGAATTGAGTGAGTGCCGCGAGAAAATACCTGGTGCGTTGGGGCTCGAATTGGTCCCATCCATTCCTTTGTTCCAGCACTTCGGGGGAGAGCTAACGATTACCGGTTGAATAGAAAATTGTTTCGTGTGTTTAAAACATCCTAAAGCTTGATTCTGCATTTAGTTTGACCTGTTTAGTCGACATATAATATGTAATTTTGAAGTTTTGATGCGCAACTTTTCCGGACCAGAGGACATTTTGAGTGCATTTCAGCGGATGTTATTAGCAGTAGCTAATACAAAGACGCAAGACTTGAAACCAAACGATGTTTTGGGTAAGTATGAACCCTTCCAGTACATTCTGAACGAAGACCATCAAAGGTAAGGGAATATTTATGCTGAAATCTGTGTTTCTGTTGACTCCAACATAGCGGAGAAATATAGCTTATATCTGAGCGCTGTCTCAGAATATTGAATAGTGAGCGATTTCTGTAACGTTAAAAATAAATGTAACAAAGCGATTGCATTAAGAAGCAGTGTATCTTTCTAACTATATGTAGAACATGTATATTTAGTCAAAGTTTATGATGTCTATTTACGTTATCTTGCCACGCGACCTATATTTTCTGCGGACGTTTTTGAGTATTTTCTGTACATGAATTCAATGTAAATGGACATTTATGGATATAAATGGCATATTATTGAAAAAAAAAATGTACTGTGTAACATGTCCTATTACTGTCATCTGATGAAGATTTTCAAAAGGTTAGTGAATTATTTATTTTTTAATCCTGCTTTTATAATTTTATATTTCATGGGACAAAATGGCTGCCTCTTGTCTTGGTTTCGGTGGTGGTCTAATATAAATATGTGGTGTGTTTTCGCCGTAAAACATTTAAAAAATCTGACATGCTGGGTAGATGAACAAGGTGTTTCTCTTTCATTTGAGCTATTGGACTTGTTAATGTGTGGAGGTTAAATATTTCTAAGAATATTTTTGCGTTCCATGCACCCCCGTTCCAGCTGAACGTGGGAGGGGATGTTCCCAAAGGGGATCCCTAACCCTCATCAGGTTCAAATTGATGGGAAGATGGATGGAGCCAAATACAGGACCATTCTGGAAGAAAACCTGATGGAGTCTGCAAAAGACCTGAGACTGGGACGGAGATTTGTCTTCCAACAAGACAATGATCCAAAACATAAAGCAAAATCTACAATGGAATGGTTCAAAAATAAACATATCCAGTTGTTAGAATGGCCAAGTCAAAGTCCAGACCTGAATCCAATCGAAAATCTGTGGAAAGAACTGAAAACTGCTTTTCACAAATGCTCTCCATCCAACCTCACTGAGCTCGAGCTGTTTTGCAAGGAAAAAATTTCAGTCTCTCGATGTGCAAAATTGATAGAGACATACCCCAAGCGACTTACAGCTGTAATCGCAGCAAAAGGTGGCGCTACAAAGTATTAACTTAAGGGGGCTGAATAATTTTGCACGCCCACTTTTTCAGTTTTTGATTTGTTAAAAAAGTTTGAAATATCCAATAAATGTCGTTCCACTTCATGATTGTGTCCCACTTGTTGTTGATTCTTCACAAAAAAATACAGTTTTATATCTTTATGTTTGAAGCCTGAAATGTGGCAAAACGTCGCAAAGTTCAAGGGGGCCGAATACTTTCGCAAGGCACTGTAGTTATACTAACCCTAGTCAGTTCAGGGTCAGTTCACCATCTCCAGAGACAATAGCAAGCAGCAGGTGTATCTCCAGAAGCTGTTTATTATTGATGCATGTCAAGACACAGTGACACAGCGTTGTAAGAAAAACTGATCAAGCACTTCTCTTACACTCTTACACACTGTCCCTGGATAAGAACCCTTTTTGGTTCCAGGTAGAACCCTTTTGGGTTTCCATATAGAACCCTCTGTGGCAAGGGTTTTACATGGAACAAAAAGGTTTCTACATGGAAACAAAAAGGGTTCTTCAAAGGGTTCTCCCATGGGGACAGCCAAAGAACCCTTTAATGTTCTAGATAGCACCTTTTTTTCTAAGAGTTCACTGTGAGACTGAGACAAATCTTTGCTCCAGTCTCTGTCAATATCACTCCCACCAACACTGGAAATGTGGCGGATGAATCAAAAATAATATACTCTTATTATTAGTTTAAGTATAACTCTGAATGGTGTGTGAAGTTTGTTTCTCCTAATTTGGTAATAGAGAAATTAACCACCACAGTGAAGAATAGCCTAGACACATCATACTCTAAATTATAACCCAAATATCCATTATTATTTGAAAAGCATAAAGCATACCTGTCATCTTTTGTAAGATAACTGTATGAATATGCTCATGAAACGTTCACTGAAAACTCTAAAGCCATTCAAATTCAGTTGAATGGCAAAGCAACTCTCCTCTGTATTTAAGGAGAAGTCTCTGTCTGTCTTTCACTCAGTTGCTGTAAAAGCAGTTTCCACAATTTCAACTTCAAAACAAATCATGTTCCCTGCCTCTTTACTGCTTCTGCTGGCAGCTGTATCCTGTAAGTTCTTCTGGATGTGGGGATGGAATGAAATGATGGAGAAAAAAATTTGAATCAGATTTATAATAGAAGCAATTCTAATCAGCAGCCTCAACAAGTATTACCGATGCATACTATTTAGAATCTAATCAATTGCTTTGTTGTTCTAGTTTTTATACAGGTGTGCACTGTAGTGTTGAACACACCCAGCCAAACTCATTGAGTGTAAAGTCTGGAGAGTCTTTGACAATCAGTTGTACAATATCTGGGTATTCTCTTACAGACAACAGCTATGCGACAGCCTGGATCCGACAGCCTGCAGGGAAACCAATATAATGGATTGTTCATGTGGGGTGGTGGTAGTTTTTACCAAAACGAAGTTTTGAAGAGACACTTCCAGCAGTACTGTAACTCTAACAGGACAGAACCTGCAGACTGAAGAGACAGCTGTGTATTACTGTGCTTGACGACCACAGTAATACAAACCAGTACCAACCTATACAAAAACCTCTAGTCCCATGAGTAAAAAAACATGCTCATAATGGCTGTGGACGTTTTGTATATGCAATAACTGTCACACCCTGACCATAGTTTGCTTTGTATGTTTCTATGTTTTGTTTGGTCAGGGTGTGATCTGAGTGGGCATTCTATGTTGTGTGTCTAGTTTGTCTGTTTCTGTGTTTGGCCTGATATGGTTCTCAATCAGAGACAGGTGTTAGTCATTGTCTCTGATTGGGAACCATATTTAGGTAGCCTGTTTGGTGTTGGGTTTTGTGAGTGATTGTTCCTGTCTCTGTTAGTTTGCACCAGAATAGGCTGTTTCGGTTTTCCACGTTTTGTGTTATGTTCATGTTTAGTTGTCTTATTAAAAAACATGAATAGTAACCACGCTGCATTTTGGTCTTCCTCTCCTTCAACTCAAGAAAACCGTTACAATAACTGAAATGATGTGATGCAGTATGATCTATGTTCATTTGTACTGCACTTCTTGGTCCATCAAACATAATCAAACATCTAAAACAATTATGTAATTGTTATATAAAAGGATGATATTTAGTTAACTTCTTTCTATATAATAGTTTAAAGATTAGCAACCGCCTCTCATCATGCCTTTAGAGGATGAGCTAGGTAAAATCATAGAAAGACATGTAAACGTGAATGTCTGATAAAGCAGTAATCCCCTCCACCGTGAAACATGTCTAAAGCACATTTTATAATTGTCCTGGTGCTGGTCGACCATTAAAATTAACAAAAAAACAAACGCAAATGTGGGGTCTAATTCGCCTGGTTACAACATACATTCAAATGTTATCCATTCTCTTGAATAGTAATCTCTTTAATGCATACAACCCAAAATTGTCAGTTCGATCCACGGGACCACCCATATGTAAAATGAATGGACACATTACTGTCATTTAGGATAAAAGTGTCTGTTGAGGATATGGCAGACATACGCCCCCTTTGGAGAGATTGGGTACCCCTAGTAAACTGGAAAAAAAATCTGTCAAAAATTGTTAATATATGCAAATAAAAATTATTATTGGATAGAAAACACTCTAAAGATTCTAAAACCGTTGGAATTATGTCTGTAAGTATAGCAGAACTCACAGGGCAGGCATTCTTCCAAACTAGTTTCTGTGGCCATGAAAGTTGGAGCAACTTTGACGTCATGGCCCCCACCCTTCCCAACCAGCTATGATTCTGGGGACACTTTCTATCTCTTCCGCTAGATGTCCTCTTTCATTAGAGCTTCAAACCGTTCAAATCGCGCGAGAATTGACCCTATGGGAGTGAAATTAGTGCGTGCCACGAGAGAATAGGCTGTGCGTATGGGCGCGAATTGGTCACAGCCATTCCTTTGTTTCCAGCACTGAAGAGAAGGGCAGACGATGGCCGATTGAATTGAAGTTTGTTTTGCACGTCTAAAACATCATAAAGCTTGCTTCTGCACTTAGTTTGACCTGTTTAGTCGACATATAATGTGTAATTTTGAAGTTTTGATGCGCAACTTATCCGGACCGGAGGACGTTTTGGGTGCATTTCAGCTGATGTTATTAGCAGTAGCTAATACAAAGACGCAAGACTTGAAACCAAACGATGTATTGGGTAAGTATGAACCCTTCCAGAACATTCTGAACGAAGACCATCGAAGGTAAGGGAATATTTATGCTTAAATCTGTGTTTCTGTTGACTCCAACATTACGTGGAAATGTAGCTTGGAACTGAGCGCTGTCTCACAATATGGAATAGTGTGCGATTTCTGTAACGTTAAAAATAAATCTAACACAGCGGTTGCATAAAGAAGCAGTGTATCTTTCTAACTATATGTAGAACATGTATATTTAGTCAAAGTTTATGATGTCTATTTACGTTATCTTGCCGCCCTACATAGATTTCCTGCGGGCATTTTTGAGTAATTTCTGAAGGTGAACTCACTGTAAATGGACATTTATGGATATAAATGGCATATTATTGAAAAAAAAAAATATGTACTGTGTAATATGTCATATTACTGTCATCTGATGAAGATTTTCAAAAGGTTAGTGAGCGATTTATTTTTTAATCCTGCGTTTGTTGATTGCATGTTTTGGCTATTGAAATGAGCTGTGTCTGGTGGTGGTTTTACATATATATGTGCTATGTTTTCGCCGTAAAACATTTTAGAAATCTGACTTGCTGGCTAAATGAACAAGATGTTTATCTTTCATTTGAGCTATTGGACTTGTTAATGTGTGGAGGTTAAATATTTTTAAGAATATTTTTGCGTTCCATGCGCCACCGTTTCAGCTGCACGTGGGAGGGTTGATTCCCAATTGGGAACCAATATCGTAAACAGGTTAAATGGCAAATATTATATTATGGCATATACATTATGTGTTCCTGTACCCTACTGCCATGTAAGGAGGAGTCAATGCAAAACTGAGCTATTCCATCACTATTTATCTCACTGCAAAGTGGAGGAGAGGACTGAAGCACTGACTAGACTGAGGAACAGAGACATACTGTACTAAGAGTTCATCATGACATTTACTATTGTGTTTCTACTGATGACAATAGGCTCGACAGGAACACTTTGAGACCATTTTATTTGTAACAGAATGTTTGAGGTGTTGAGTCCAGGTTTGATCTCAAATAGTACTTTCTCCTGTAGTGAAATTTCTAAATACTATTAAATCAGGAGAGACAAACGTATCACACAAGTCAGAGTTATACTTAAACTAAATCTTTATTCACGTATTAATAAGGGAACAGGTCACATCAAGAACAAATGTATGGAGTGTGTGCTCACTGAGCGGAGTGAGCCTCTGGGTTATATACTATCTCAGGATAGGTGTTAACTCCGAGATGACGTACAATGGTTCCAGACACTAACCTCACACATCCTGTGGCAGACCTTAGGCCCCAAATACAATGAACTTGTTGTTTTGTTCAGTACTAAGAACTTTGGACATTTGTTGTTACTTTGTTCTCTCCCCTCGATCAAGGTGCAAACTATCTCCCACCAGGAGGGAGTGACTGAGGCACAGACCCTGTGGAGAAACGCAATTGGTTCCCCATTACTCACGCCATCCGTTCACATGGTTTGCAATAGAGAAACACAGTTCACATATGGAAACAATGTTTCCCTCTGACCTCCTTTGCCATACTCCTTGCTGATATTCTGCATAGCAACAGGGACATGTGATAGACAAGCCTGACTTCTCCTCTCTCTGGACCCAAGGTGACTGAGGCCCATTTGAGGGAAGAAGTGCAGCTGCCAACACCAGATCCCGAAAGGAGACATTCTAATAACAGTTCAATCATATAAGCATATTCTGAAGACATCTTAATTATCTATGTTACTTAGCTAATTCTGATTTCTCCACTACACAGGTTCAGGGTCAGACTTTGACTGAGTCTGGATCAGCGGTTAAAAAACCTGGACAATCCCACAAACTGATGTGTGCATATTTTGGGTTTAGTGGAAATACTAATGCAGCTTGGATCAGACAGGAGTGGGTGTCCTACTCCCAGTCTGTTAAGAATCGGTTCACCATCTCCAGAGACAACAGCAAGCAGCAGGTGTATCTCCAGATGAATAGCCTGAAGACTCTGCCGTTTATTATTGTGCCAGAGACACAGTAACACAGGAGGCTGCAGGGCTGTACAAAAACTGATCAAGCACTTCTGTTACTGTGTGAGTCATTGATTCTGATCTCCAGTCATCTCCATAAATGCTATGACCACACCAACACTAGGAGAGAGTAGACACAACATACTCTTAATTATAACCATAAAATACATGATTACTTGAAAAACATAAAATATACATGACAACCTGTCAAGATAACTGTATGAATATTCTGAAGAAACATTAACCGAAAACCTTACAGCGATTCAAAGTGAGCGGACAATGTCAAATAACCCCAAACAGGATCCATAATATATGCAATCTTTCAGTCAAATTAATTATCAAACTCTAGAAGCTAAAACCATTTAGGCCTATTTGGTAATTTCTTTCAATTTGGTGAGTTTATTTAGATATTTAAATTAAACTAGATGTGAAATTAGTACAATATTGAATACAGAACCATGAAGGTCAGTAATGTTAAAGTATAGATGGAGCAAATTGAGATGGAACACGTATAGATGGAACAAATTCATTCTATTAATCCCAATAGATTATGTCATCCTGTGCTGTTCTGAGAAACAATGCTGCCAATATCCAATGTTACCAATTTAGCAACTTTGTTGCTTTATTTAGCGAGTATTCAGACCCCTCTAGCGACACATTTTCAAGTAAAAATCGACTACCAACAAATCTAGCAACTTTTTCTGGTGTTATTGGAGACTTTTGGAGACTCTGACGTGAAAGCACATATCGTTCTTGCGGGTGCTGCCGTGATCTCCACCCCCCAACCCGTCCCAAAGCACTCACAGGCGGCCCAGTCCTCGCGCTGCTGTCAGAGTAGGAGATGTTCATTAGTCAGATTGCAAAGTAACTCCGCCAGAGTGTCTCTTTTGGGTCACTTTTGCCGGTCCCAAGCCCGGATAAAGGAGGAGGGTTGGAATTGTGACATAAAAAAAACAAGAATCGACAGAGAAAGTTCATTTGTAGATCTAAACATATTAAGGGTGTCTTTTACTCACTTTTTGTCTCTCCCACGAAGTTATTCCTCTCTCCTACAGCATCCATCACAATTACATGCACATGGCCAATTATGCAAATTAGGTGATGACGTCATTTAGCGACTTTTAGGACAGCCAATAGCTACTTTCCTTACTGAGGAGTTGGCAACACTGCCAATATAAACCCTGAAAGAACATCTCCCTTTCAGTCTCTATTTAAACCTCTAGAGGGCCATCTATGCAAAGCCTCCCTGCCTTCATCCATTTATAATCAGACAGTCAGTGCTGGCCTTCTCATTATAGGTAGTGTTGGAGATTTTCCAGTCATTGGATGATTTTCAGTAACCTATACTATTCTCTTTGAAGTAGAAAGAATAATCAATATAAATATTAGACATATGTAAGCAGAATGAAGGCTAAACCTATGTGAGTGTCCAAGCTAGATCAACATCGAACTGACCATTGGACATGTAAAGAACAGAACAGAATCAGTGTAAATGAGGCAAGGTAAACTAACAAGACGTGACTGGTCTGGGCCATATCTGATCTTGTGAAGGCTACTGGACACGCACACAAGTTAAGCATATGTTAATAATGTAGGTCTGAACTTGTAAAGACCTTTGGACAGAAACTTTAGCTAAGGGGTATGCATGTCACGCCACCAATAGAATCTATGCCCCAATATCTGAGCCAATAAGAGAATGGAAACTATGTAACAAAGCAAATGGGGTGATGACATTATGTAAAGGTAAAAATGTATAAAAGCCAAGCACTAAGAATGAGAAGGCATTACTTCCATGGAGGTGCTCGGCTTTGTTGCTCTCTGCAATTAAAGTCTAATTGAATTCACAAGCTCCAGTATCTGAGTAGTATTTGATTTAATATTTTCCACAACAGTAGCTTGGACTGACATTACAGCGAGACTTAACTATTCCTGATAAAATGGAACTGATGACTGTCTGGAGTATAGTTCTCATGGTGATGTCTATAGACAGTAAGTAAAGCATTACATGGTGACTGAAGAATGTCAGAGTATCATGGTCAAAGTCAATATTAGTGTAAATACCGTAGTGTAACGACCCTGGGTTGATAAGCGCAGAAATCGACTCTGCCGCTCGAGCATGCTTTTGTCGCTAGAAGGTTCGAGACCCGCTCCCTGCTGTTTTATAACAATATAAATGTTTAAATGGCGCCAGAGAAGATGGCTGACGTTTTACGTACTCCTATCCAACTATGTTTTTTTTGTGTTGTTTGTAACTTTAATTTGTTCATTTATTTTGTTTGTATGTTGCTGCTACCGTCTCTTAGTGACCGAAAATAACTTCTACAAATCAGAACAGTGATTACTCGCCACCACGGACTGGAAGCTTTTTTTTCCGTTTAATGATAGGCTGGACAATAGAACGAGTCAAAATTCACCCAAGGCTGAAAAATGGCAAAAGAACGTTGGCTAAGCTGGACCACTAGTGTGAGCCCATAGCAAATGAATGGAATTGAACGTTGCAGAGCCTGTTTTGACTGGAGTAACGCCTAGAATTACATTTCGCCTAAATGCACCAGAAAATGTACCCCGTTTTATTTTACCACTAAGAAACTCAAAAATGTGCGCTTATGTCTGCATGATGAGTAAGTAAGGAAAACATTGTAACTTTTGACTTTCTGGTATAGCGGTCAATGACAGCATAGTACGCTTCCCAACCTTATGTACTTAGAAAGAGGAGATTATTCAGATTTTAAATGGTGTCAGACTTGAAAAAAAAAATACACATTGCGAAATATACCAGCATGCCTCTCCATAGGAATACAATGGGGGACAAAAGGTATTTCGGAGCCTAGCGTTTGATGACAACGGAGTACGCTTTCCAGCCTTACATAATTGGAAAGAGGAGATTCTCATATTTAAAATGGTGTCCAATTTCAAGCAATCTAAATATACACATTGCGAGAGATTTGGCAAAATAGACAGACATACATTGTGGCAAAAAAGTATTTAGTCAGCCACCAATTGTGCAAGTTCTCCCACTTAAAAAGATGAGAGAGGCCTGTAATTATCATCATAGGTACACTTCAACTATGACAGACAAAATGAGAAGAAAAAAACCCAGAAAATCACATTGTAGGATTTTTAATGAATTTATTTGCAAATTATGGTGGAAAATAAGTATTTGGCCACCTACAAACAAGCAAGATTTCTGGCTCTCACAGACCTGTGACTTCTTCTTTAAGAGGCTCCTCTGTCCTCCACTCATTACCTGTATTAATGGCACCTGTTTGAACTTGTTATCAGTATAAAAGAAACCTGTCCACAACCTCAAACAGTCACACTCCAAACTCCACTATGGCCAAGACCAAAGAGCTGTCAAAGGACACCAGAAACAAAATTGTAGACCTGCACCAGGCTGGGAAGACTAAATCTGCAATAGGTAAGCAGCTTGGTTTGAAGAAATCAACTGTGGGAGCAATTATTCGGAAATGGAAGACATACAAGACCACTGATAATCTCCCTCGATCTGGGGCTCCACGCAAGATCTCACCCCGTGGGGTCAAAATGATCACAAGAACGGTGAGCAAAAATCCCAGAACCACACGGGGGGACCTAGTGAATGACCTGCAGAGAGCTGGGACCAAAGTAACAAAGCCTACCATCAGTAACACACTACGCCGCCAGGGACTCAAATCCTGTAGTGCCAGACGTGTCCCCCTGCTAAAGCCAGTACATGTCCAGGCCCGTCTGAAGTTTGCTAGAGAGCATTTGGATGATCCAGAAGAAGATTGGGAGAATGTCATATGGTCAGATGAAACAAAAATATAACTTTTTGGTAAAAACTCAACTCGTCATGTTTGGAGGACAACGAATGCTGAGTTGCATCCAAAGAACACCATACTGTGAAGCATGGGGGTGGAAACATCATGCTTTGGGGCTGTTTTTCTGCCAAGGGACCAGGACGACTGATCCGTGTAAAGGAACGAATGAACGAGGCCATGTTTCGTGAGATTTTGAGTGAAAACCTCCTTCCATCAGCAAGGGCATTGAATATGAAACGTGGCTGGGTCTTTCAGCATGACAATGATCCCAAACACACCACCCGGGCAACGAAGGAGTGGCTTCGTAAGAAGCATTTCAAGGTCCTGGAGTTGCCTAGCCAGTCTCCAGATCTCAACCCCATAGAAAATCTTTGGAGGGAGTTGAAAGTCCGTGTTGCCCAGCAACAGCCCCAAAACATCACTGCTCTAGAGGAGATCTGCATGGAAGAATGGGCCAAAATACCAGCAACAGTGTGTGAAAACCTTGTGAAGACTTACAGAAAACGTTTGACCTCTGTCATTGCCAACAAAGGGTATATAACAAAGTATTGAGATAAACTTTTGTTATTGACTAAATACTTATTTTCCACCATAATTTGCAAATAAATTCATTAAAAATCCTACAATGTGATTTTCTCGATTTTTTTTCTAATTTTGTCTGTCATAGTTGAAGTGTACCTATGATGAAAATTACAGGCCTCTCTCATCTTTTTAAGTGGGAGAACTTGCACAATTGGTGGCTGACTAAATAGTTTTTTGCCCCACTGTACCTATATTTCCCTATAGTAAACAATGGGAGGACCTCGGAGTTCCGTGAGTCATTTTTTGTTTATATTTTAACTACCAGCAACGGGGGCAGGCCTCATTGCCAACAATAGCAAAGCAGGCTTTGTGACATAGAACAATAAACGGGGAGTAGAACATTTGGAAAGCGAGTTGGAGCCACGGTGCTCAATAGAACTAATAGGAGCTGTCAGGGTGAAGAATGCCCTAAAATAAGGCCTGTTTTTTGTGATTATATCAAAACCACAGCAAGTAGCTGGGGAATATGGTAATATTATGAAACAGGGATCCACTGCGGATGCAATTAACTAGTTATCAGAAAAAAAACATTGTTAAAAATGTAATGTGTCCAGCCTATTAATGAGTTTGACGAGCCCGATGTGAAGGACATACTGTTTTCCCGGGAACAGGCCCAAATCTCCGTCCTTTGCGTGAAGAGAAGGTGGACAAAAAGGGGACGGTGGTCGGGCTGCCTTCTGAGAATTCGTAGGCGATCGAATAAACCTCCACTGCCTTCCGTTCTACTAGCTAACGTGCAATCATTGGAAAATAAAATCGATGACCTACGAGGAAGATTAAACTACCAACGGGACATTTAAAATTGTAATATCTTATGCTTTACGGAGTCGTGGCTGAACGACAACATAATTTAATTACAGCTGGCTGGTAAAACACTGTATCGGCAGGATAGAACAGCGGGCGTCTGGTAAGTCAATGGGTAGCGGGCTATGTATATTTGTAAACAGCTGGTGCACAATAAGTCAAGATGTGCACGTCTCTAGATTTTTCTTGCCTGAGGTAGTGTGGTCTACAGTTTATCATGAGATACTCTATCTACCTAGAGTTTTCATAGCTGTCTACATACCACCACAGACCGATGCTGGCACTAAGGCCACGCTCAATGAGCGGTATTACGCAATAAGCAAACAGGAAAACGCTCATCCAGAGGCGGCGCTCCTAGTGGCCGGGGACTTTAATGCAGGGAAACCTACATGTACTGTACATATTACCTCAACTCTCCGGTGCCCCCGCACATTGACTCTTTACTTATTTTACTGCTGCTCTTTATTTACTAATTACTTATATTTCTTATTTGGTTAGCCGCTTGTAATTAAGCATTTCACTGTAAGGTGTATTCTGCGCATGTGACTTATACAATTGGATTTGATATCCAACTTAATGTTGAAATTTGGTTTCGCAGGTGTTTGATCCAGCTTGATATAATAACAGTCTCCATCTCAGGTGAAAAGACCTGAAGACATTGTTAAATTGTCATGTAAAGCCTGTAAAACCTAAAATGACAAGCATCTACATGCACTGGATAAGGCAGAAACCATGCAAAGCCCTGGAGTGGACCGGGAGAATGAATAGCAATTCTCCAGTCTACTCAGATTCCCTGAAAGGCCATTCTACAGCACAAAAGCATAGTCATGACTTAAGTGTAAAACTAACAATGACTCGATAATCCTTGCTCTCTGGGAATGCTTTAATATTCGGAAGTTGTGGGCAGAGGTAGAACATTTCCAGTCAGAACTATTACAATGTAAAATTACTTTTAATCCGTCTGTCTGCATATTTCAAGACATGACATATGGGGTATAGTGAGATACAAAATTGGCTGGATGATTATTTTCTCATCACTCATTTTTTTAAAACATATACTAAAAACTTGGAAGTCAATCAAGCTGCCATCAATGACAAAATGGAAAAATCTATTGATTTATTATGTAAATATTGAAATTGCATGGGCGACTGAGAAACTGGCACAAATATTGGTACATTTTTTTAATACCAAGTGGCAACCAATAATGGAGGCACTAGGGATGGGGGTTTGAGCATGCGGATCTGGGCAGAAGAGATGCAGTCACTGTTTGTATGTTTTGGGAAGTTGTCATTCGCATGTAGGCCCTATATGTTTATTTACTTATTTTTTTGTGTGGAATGTATAAAAAGAGAATTAAAAAACCCAGCTCTTAAATTTACATGGATTTAGGAACATCATCGTTTTCTCTAAATATTGCAAATCTTAGCTTGAACTACAGAATAAAAGGTATATCGACTTTGATTGCAGGTTTATAATATGACTTTGGTTTACATCATAAAATATACAGTTGAAGTTTACATACACCTTTAACCAAATACATTTGAACTCAGTTTTCAACAAATTCCTGACATTTAATCCTAGTAAAAATACCCTGTCTATGGTCAGTTATAATCACCACTTTATTTTAAGAATGTGAAATGTCAGAATAATAGTAGAGACAATTATTTCTTTCAGCTTTTATTTCTTTCATCACATTCCCAGTGGGTCAGAAGTTTACATACACTCAATTAGTATTTGGTTGCATTGCCTTTAAATTGTTTAACTTGGGTCAAATGGTTCGGGTAGCCTTCCACAAGCTTCCCACAATAAGTTGGGTGAATTTTGGCCCATTCCTCCTGACAAAGCTGGTGTGACTGAGTCAGGTTTGTAGGCCTCCTTGCTCGCACACGCCTTTTCAGTTCTGCCCACACATTTTCTATGGGATTGTGGTCAGGGCTTTGTGATGGCCACTCCAATACCTTGACTTCGTTGTCCTTAACCATTTTGAAACAACTTTGGAAGTATGCTTGGGGTCATTGTCCATTTGGAAGAACCATTTGCAACCAAGCTTTAACTTCCTGACTGATGTCTTGAGATGTTGCTTCACCATATCCACGTACGTTACCTCCCTCGTGATGCCATATGTTTTGTGAAGTGCACCAGTCCCTCCTGCAGCAAAGCACCCCCACAACATGATGCTGCCACCCCCGTGCTTCACGGTTGGGATGGTGTTCTTCGGCTTGCAAGCTTCCCCCCTTTTCCTCCAAACATAACGATGGTCATTATGCCAAACAGTTCTATTTTTGTTTCATCAGACCAGAGGACTTTTTTCTAAAAAGTACGATCTTTGTCCCCATGTGCAGTTGCAAACCATTGTCTGGCTTTTTTATGGCAGTTTTGGAGCAGTGGCTTCTTCCTTGCTGAGTGGCCTTTCAGGTTATGTCGATATAGGACTCGTTTTACTGTGGATATAGATACTTTTGTACCTGTTTCCTCTAGAATCTTCACAATGTTGTTCTGGGATTGATTTGCACTTTTCGCACCAAAGTACGTTCATCTCTAGGAGACAGAATGCGTCTCTTCCTGAGCGGTATGATGGCTGCGCGGTCCCATGGTGTTTATACTTACATACTATTGTTTGTACAGATGAACGTGGTACCTTCAGGCATTTGGAAATTGCTCCCAAGGATGAACCAGACTTCTGGAGGTCTACAGTTTTTTTCTGAGGTCTTGGCTGATTTCTTTTGATTTTCCCTTGATGTCAAGCAGTGAGTTTGAAGGTAGGCCTTGAAATACATCCACAGGTACACCTCCAATTGACTCAAAGGATGTCAATTAGCCTATCAGAATTTTCCAAGCTGTTTAAATGCATAGTCAACTTAGTGTATATAAACTTCTGACACACTGGAATTGTGATACAGTGAAATAATCTGTCTGTAAACAGTTATTGGGAAAATTACTTGTGTCATGCACAAAGTAGATGTTCACAAACTATAGTTTGTCAGTTAAGACAAGACATTTGTGGAGTGGTTGAAAAACAAGTTTTAATGTAAACTTCTGACTTCAACTGTACTCAAAAATCTGAGTGGCACTGAATTTCAAGGCACATTATGGCATTTACACTTTGTATTAGTGCAGCGGGTCATTCCTCCAAACATCAAACTGCACCCTCTCTGGGAAGGCATGGAGGAAGGATCGAAGGTTGGACTCTTCTGCATCCTGAGTGGGTTCTACCCTGACAAGCTGAGTGTGGAGTGGCAAGTGGATGGCAGGGCTGTGACCACCTCTCCAGTCCAGCAAAAGCTGCAGAGTGTGGAAGGTGAGGAGAACACTTTCAGCCTGAGCAGCCAGCTGGAGCTGGACCAAAGCCAATGGACTCAAGGGTCAAAGGTCACATGTAAGGCCACCCTAAATGCATCACAAGGACCACCAGTCTCCAGGACCACCAGCATTTGCTCAGGTGGGTTTCAGTGATGGCACTGTGTATTGGGCCAGAGGATGGGTATAGAAAAGTGTACAATTGAAAGACATAGTAACAATCCATATATGCAGGTCTTGTGAATTCTCCATCTGTTTTCCTCTCAGCGTTTCCCTCGTCTACTCCATCCATCCACCTGGAGACCCCCAGATTCAGGACAGTGATGACACAGACTGAGGTAACAGCTACATGTGTGGTCCACTCTGCGTTTGACGCCAAAGTGACCTGGCTTCTGGATGGAAAAGATCCAACCAGCAGGACCCCAGTGAACCAGGCCTGCAGGACAACTCAGAGCATAAATAGTAACCTGACGATTCCTTCAAGCCAATGGAAAACCCTGAACACAATAACATGCAGAGCTGAACATCGCTGCTTCACCTCCACAGAGAAGACCAGCAAAGTTAAAGGTTAGAATGTATCTATTTTTTCATATACTCAGAGATACTGCAGCAGCCAAGCTGTCATTTATTTAAACAATTCTACCACATAAATGAAGGTGTATTGTCATTAAGCCAGATGAATATTCATTTATCCTGTTCAAATCAAATGTTATTAGTCACATGCGCTGAATACCACAGGTGTAGACCTTACAGTGAAATGCTTTCTTACGAGTCCCTAACCAACAGTGCAGTTTCAACAAATATGGATAAGAATAAGAGATAAAAGTAACAAGTAATTAAAGAGCAGCAGTAAAACATAACAATATATACAGGGGGGTGCCGGTACAGAGTCGATGTGCGGGGACACCGGTTAGTTGAGGTAGTATGTACATGTAGGTAGAGTTATTAAAGTGACTAAGCATAGATGACAAAAGGGTGGCAGTGGTGTGGAGAGGGGGGGGGGGGAAGGGGGGGTGGCAATGCAAATACTCTGGGTAGCCATTTGACGAGATGTTCAGGAGTCTTACAACTTAAGGGTAGAAGCTGCTTAGATGCCTCTTGGACCTAGACTTGGCGCTCCGGTACCAATTGCCGTGCAGAAGCAAAGAGAACAGTCTATGACTAGAGTGGCTGGAGTCTTTGACAATTTTTCTGGCCTTCCTCTGACACCGCCTGGTGTAGAGGTCATGGATGGCAGGAAGCTTGGCCCCAGTGATGTAGTGGGCCGTTCGCACTACCCTCTGTAGTGCCTTGCGGATGGAGGCCGAGCAGTTGCCATACCAGGCAGTGATGCAACCAGTCAGGATGCTCTCGATGGTGCAGCTGTTGAAACCTTTGAGGATCTGAGGAACCATGTTCAGTCTTCTGAGGGGGAATAGGTTTTGTCATGCACGCTTCACGACTGTCTTGCTGTGCTTTGACCATGTTAGTTTGTTGGTGATGTGAACACCAAGGAACTTGAAGCTCTCAACCTGCTCTACTGCAGCCCTGTCAATGGGAATGGGGGTGTGCTCGGTCCTCTTTTCCTATAGTCCACAATCATCTCCTTTGTCTTGATCATGTTGAGGTGGAGGTAGTTGTCCTGGCACCACAAAGCCATGTTTCTGACCTCCTCCCTATAGGCTGTCTCGTTGTTGTCAGTGATCAGGCCTACCACTGTTTTGTCATGGGCAAATTTAATGATGGTGTTGGAGTCTTGCCTGGCTGTGCAGTCATGAGTGAACAGGGAGTACAGGAGGGGGCAGAGCACACACCCCCGAGGGGCCCCTGTGTTGATGATCAGCGTGGCAGATGTGTTGTTACCTACCCGTACCACCTGGGGTAGGCCTGTCAGGAAGTCCAGGATCCAGTTGCAGAGGGAGGTGTTTAGTCCCAGAGTCCTAAGCTTAGTGATGAGCTTTGAGGGCACTATGGTGTTGAATGATGAGCTGTTGTCAATTAATAGCATTCTCACCTAGGTTTTCCTTTTGTCCAGGTGGGAAAGGGCAGTAATGGAGTACAATATTGACTGCATCATCTGTTGGGGGGGTATGCAAATTGTAGTGGGTCTAGGGTTTCTGTGATAATGGTGTTGATGTGAGCCATGACCAGCCTTTCAAAGCACTTCATGGCTACATACGTGAGTGTTAAGGCTCTTTAGTCATTTAGGCAGGTTACCTTAGTGTTCTTGGGCACAGGCACTATGGTGGTCTGCTTAAAACATGTTGGTATTACAGACTCGGACAGGGAGAGTTTGAAAATGTCTATGAAGACACGTGCTAGTTGGTCATCGCATGGTCGCAGTACACTACCTGTTGATCGTTTTTCTCTGTGTGTGTGTGTGTGTTCTCCAGGACCTGCAGTGAGCAGCACTCCCACAGTTCTGATCAGGAGGTCTCTCCCAGACTTACTGGATGGAGACAGTGCTGTGCTGGAGTGTGCCATCACACAACTCTCCTCCATTGACCTCTACGTCACCTTTCAGGCCAATGGGGTTGATTTCCCTGAGAAACAGTATGTTGATCTGCCTGCCTGCAAAGATCCCCATTCAATCACCAGACACTTCTTTGTCCCCAAATCACACTGGAAGACAGACAACACTTTCACCTGTAAAGTGAACCAAGGCTACTCCAACAGCTGGGTGTCTAACTCCACAGGAAAGCTTTTTGGTAGGTGAACAACTCTCATACTTACCTTATGATAGCATCAACATTTTTTTTATATAATTCTGCTTTCCAACGTGAAATTAGGTTTCCATTGTTGGTTGAAAATGGAAAAGTGTTTGTTTCCAGGTGAACCGTCCATGGAGCTCCTTCTAGTTCGCAGTGAGGAGACGTCAGGCTCAGGGTCCCAGAAACTCATGTGTTCTGGTTGGGGCTTTAACCCTCAAATCAAGTGGCTATCAGGGTCTGAGCAGAGGTTTGCAGCAGCCAATGAGATAAGGATGGGGGAAGACGGACGTGTGGTAGTAACCAGTCATATCATAGTAGCACAGCAGGAGTGGAATCAGGGGAAGGACTTCACCTGTGAGGTCATAGACCAGGATCTTCAGAAAACTGTCAGGAAGAGCACCAGTTTATGTACAGGTAGGTTGTAAACTTATAGATATCCATTGCCTGTTTCAATTTGAGCTTTTAAAAAGTCTTAAATCAGAACCTAATTATCTGTGAGTATAAACAACTATTAATGGATTTTATATCCACCCTCATCTGTTTTCTTCTCAGCTTTTCCCTCGTCTACTCCATCCATCCACCTGGAGACCCCCAGATTCAGGACAGTGATGACACAGACTGAGGTAACAGCTACATGTGTGGTCCACTCTGCGTATGATGCCAAAGTGACCTGGCTTCTGGATGGAAAAGACCCAACCAGCAGGACCCCAGTGAACCAGGCCAGAAGCACATCTGAGAGCATAAGCGGTAACCTTACTCTTTCCTCAAGCCAATGGAAAACCCTGAACACAATAGCATGCAGAGCTGAACATCGCTGCTTCAACTCCGCAGAGAAGACCAGCAAAGTTAAAGGTTAGAATGTATCTATTTTTTCATATACTCAGAGATACTGCAGCAGCCAAGCTGTCATTTATTTCAACAATTCTACCACATAAATGAAGGTGTATTGTCATTAAGCCAGATGAATATTCATTTATCCTGTTCAAATCAAATGTTATTAGTCACATGCGCTGAATACAACAGGTGTAGTAGACCTTACAGTGAAATGCTTTCTTACGAGTCCCTAACCAACAGTGCAGTTTCAACAAATATGGATAAGAATAAGAGATAAAAGTAACAAGTAATTAAAGAGCAGCAGTAAAACATAACAATATATACAGGGGGGTGCCGGTACAGAGTCGATGTGCGGGGACACCGGTTAGTTGAGGTAGTATGTGCATGTAGGTAGAGTTATTAAAGTGACTAAGCATAGATGACAAAAGGGTGGAAGTGGTGTGGAGAGGGGGCGGGGGGGGGGCAATGCAAATACTCTGGGTAGCCATTTGACTAGATATTCAGGAGTCTTACAACTTAGGGGTAGAAGCTGTTTAGATGCCTCTTGGACCTAGACCTGGCTCTCCGGTACCGCTTGCCGTGCAGAAGCAAAGAGAACAGTCTATGACTAGGGTGGCTGGAGTCTTTGACCATTTTTCTGGCCTTCCTCTGACACCGCCTGGTATAGAGGTCATGGATGGCAGGAAGCATGGCCCCAGTGATGTAGTGGGCCGTTCGCACTACCCTCTGTAGTGCCTTGCGGATGGAGGCCGAGCAGTTGCCATACCAGGCAGTGATGCAACCAGCCAGGATGCTCTCGATGGTGCAGCTGTAGAAACCTTTGAGGATCTGAGGAACCATGCCAAATGTTTTCAGTCTTCTGAGGGGGAATAGGTTTTGTCATGCCCGCTTCACGACTGTCTTGGTGTGCTTTGACCATGTTAGTTTGTTGGTGATGTGAACACCAAGGAACTTGAAGCTCTCAACCTGCTCTACTGCAGCCCTGTCAATGGGAATGGGGGTGTGCTCGGTCCTCTTTTCCTATAGTCCACAATCATCTCCTTTGTCTTGATCATGTTGAGGTGGAGGTAGTTGTCCTGGCACCACAAAGCCATGTTTCTGACCTCCTCCCTATAGGCTGTCTCGTTGTTGTCAGTGATCAGGCCTACCACTGTTTTGTCATGGGCAAATTTAATGATGGTGTTGGAGTCTTGCCTGGCTGTGCAGTCATGAGTGAACAGGGAGTACAGGAGGGGGCAGAGCACGCACCCCCGAGTGGCCCCTGTGTTGATGATCAGCGTGGCAGATGTGTTGTTACCTACCCGTACCACCTGGGGTAGGCCTGTCAGGAAGTCCAGGATCCAGTTGCAGAGGGAGGTGTTTAGTCCCAGAGTCCTAAGCTTAGTGATGAGCTTTGAGGGCACTATGGTGTTGAATGATGAGCTGTTGTCAATTAATAGCATTCTCACCTAGGTTTTCCTTTTGTCCAGGTTGGAAAGGGCAGTAATGGAGTACAATATTGACTGCATCATCTGTTGGGGGGGTATGCAAATTGTAGTGGGTCTAGGGTTTCTGTGATAATGGTGTTGATGTGAGCCATGACCAGCCTTTCAAAGCACTTCATGGCTACATATGTGAGTGTTAAGGCTCTTTAGTCATTTAGGCAGGTTACCTTAGTGTTCTTGGGCACAGGCACTATGGTGGTCTGCTTAAAACATGTTGGTATTACAGACTCGGACAGGGAGAGTTTGAAAATGTCTATGAAGACACGTGCTAGTTGGTCATCGCATGGTCGCAGTACACTACCTGTTGATCGTTTTTCTCTGTGTGTGTGTGTTCTCCAGGACCTGCAGTGAGCAGCACTCCCACAGTTCTGATCAGGAGGTCTCTCCCAGACTTACTGGATGGAGACAGTGCTGTGCTGGAGTGTGCCATCACACAACTCTCCTCCATTGACCTCTACGTCACCTTTCAGGCCAATGGGGTTGATTTCCCTGAGAAACAGTATGTTGATCTGCCTGCCTGCAAAGATCCCCATTCAATCACCAGACACTTCTTTGTCCCCAAATCACACTGGAAGACAGACAACACTTTCACCTGTAAAGTGAACCAAGGCTACTCCAACAGCTGGGTGTCTAACTCCACAGGAAAGCTTTTTGGTAGGTGAACAACTCTCATACTTACCTTATGATAGCATCAACATTTTTTTTATATAATTCTGCTTTCCAACGTGAAATTAGGTTTCCATTGTTGGTTGAAAATGGAAAAGTGTTTGTTTCCAGGTGAACCGTCCATGGAGCTCCTTCTAGTTCGCAGTGAGGAGACGTCAGGCTCAGGGTCCCAGAAACTCATGTGTTCTGGTTGGGGCTTTAACCCTCAAATCAAGTGGCTATCAGGGTCTGAGCAGAGGTTTGCAGCAGCCAATGAGATAAGGATGGGGGAAGACGGACGTGTGGTAGTAACCAGTCATATCATAGTAGCACAGCAGGAGTGGAATCAGGGGAAGGACTTCACCTGTGAGGTCATAGACCAGGATCTTCAGAAAACTGTCAGGAAGAGCACCAGTTTATGTACAGGTAGGTTGTAAACTTATAGATATCCATTGCCTGTTTCAATTTGAGCTTTTAAAAAGTCTTAAATCAGAACCTAATTATCTGTGAGTATAAACAACTATTAATGGATTTTATATCCACCCTCATCTGTTTTCTTCTCAGCTTTTCCCTCGTCTACTCCATCCATCCACCTGGAGACCCCCAGATTCAGGACAGTGATGACACAGACTGAGGTAACAGCTACATGTGTGGTCCACTCTGCGTATGATGCCAAAGTGACCTGGCTTCTGGATGGAAAAGACCCAACCAGCAGGACCCCAGTGAACCAGGCCAGAAGCACATCTGAGAGCATAAGCGGTAACCTTACTCTTTCCTCAAGCCAATGGAAAACCCTGAACACAATAACATGCAGAGCTGAACATCGCTGCTTCAACTCCGCAGAGAAGACCAGCAAAGTTAAAGGTTAGAATGTATCTATTTTTTCATATACTCAGAGATACTGCAGCAGCCAAGCTGTCATTTATTTCAACAATTCTACCACATAAATGAAGGTGTATTGTCATTAAGCCAGATGAATATTCATTTATCCTGTTCAAATCAAATGTTATTAGTCACATGCGCTGAATACAACAGGTGTAGTAGACCTTACAGTGAAATGCTTTCTTACGAGTCCCTAACCAACAGTGCAGTTTCAACAAATATGGATAAGAATAAGAGATAAAAGTAACAAGTAATTAAAGAGCAGCAGTAAAACATAACAATATATACAGGGGGGTGCCGGTACAGAGTCGATGTGCGGGGACACCGGTTAGTTGAGGTAGTATGTGCATGTAGGTAGAGTTATTAAAGTGACTAAGCATAGATGACAAAAGGGTGGAAGTGGTGTGGAGAGGGGGCGGGGGGGGGGCAATGCAAATACTCTGGGTAGCCATTTGACTAGATATTCAGGAGTCTTACAACTTAGGGGTAGAAGCTGTTTAGATGCCTCTTGGACCTAGACCTGGCTCTCCGGTACCGCTTGCCGTGCAGAAGCAAAGAGAACAGTCTATGACTAGGGTGGCTGGAGTCTTTGACCATTTTTCTGGCCTTCCTCTGACACCGCCTGGTATAGAGGTCATGGATGGCAGGAAGCATGGCCCCAGTGATGTAGTGGGCCGTTCGCACTACCCTCTGTAGTGCCTTGCGGATGGAGGCCGAGCAGTTGCCATACCAGGCAGTGATGCAACCAGCCAGGATGCTCTCGATGGTGCAGCTGTAGAAACCTTTGAGGATCTGAGGAACCATGCCAAATGTTTTCAGTCTTCTGAGGGGGAATAGGTTTTGTCATGCCCGCTTCACGACTGTCTTGGTGTGCTTTGACCATGTTAGTTTGTTGGTGATGTGAACACCAAGGAACTTGAAGCTCTCAACCTGCTCTACTGCAGCCCTGTCAATGGGAATGGGGGTGTGCTCGGTCCTCTTTTCCTATAGTCCACAATCATCTCCTTTGTCTTGATCATGTTGAGGTGGAGGTAGTTGTCCTGGCACCACAAAGCCATGTTTCTGACCTCCTCCCTATAGGCTGTCTCGTTGTTGTCAGTGATCAGGCCTACCACTGTTTTGTCATGGGCAAATTTAATGATGGTGTTGGAGTCTTGCCTGGCTGTGCAGTCATGAGTGAACAGGGAGTACAGGAGGGGGCAGAGCACGCACCCCCGAGTGGCCCCTGTGTTGATGATCAGCGTGGCAGATGTGTTGTTACCTACCCGTACCACCTGGGGTAGGCCTGTCAGGAAGTCCAGGATCCAGTTGCAGAGGGAGGTGTTTAGTCCCAGAGTCCTAAGCTTAGTGATGAGCTTTGAGGGCACTATGGTGTTGAATGATGAGCTGTTGTCAATTAATAGCATTCTCACCTAGGTTTTCCTTTTGTCCAGGTTGGAAAGGGCAGTAATGGAGTACAATATTGACTGCATCATCTGTTGGGGGGGTATGCAAATTGTAGTGGGTCTAGGGTTTCTGTGATAATGGTGTTGATGTGAGCCATGACCAGCCTTTCAAAGCACTTCATGGCTACATATGTGAGTGTTAAGGCTCTTTAGTCATTTAGGCAGGTTACCTTAGTGTTCTTGGGCACAGGCACTATGGTGGTCTGCTTAAAACATGTTGGTATTACAGACTCGGACAGGGAGAGTTTGAAAATGTCTATGAAGACACGTGCTAGTTGGTCATCGCATGGTCGCAGTACACTACCTGTTGATCGTTTTTCTCTGTGTGTGTGTGTTCTCCAGGACCTGCAGTGAGCAGCACTCCCACAGTTCTGATCAGGAGGTCTCTCCCAGACTTACTGGATGGAGACAGTGCTGTGCTGGAGTGTGCCATCACACAACTCTCCTCCATTGACCTCTACGTCACCTTTCAGGCCAATGGGGTTGATTTCCCTGAGAAACAGTATGTTGATCTGCCTGCCTGCAAAGATCCCCATTCAATCACCAGACACTTCTTTGTCCCCAAATCACACTGGAAGACAGACAACACTTTCACCTGTAAAGTGAACCAAGGCTACTCCAACAGCTGGGTGTCTAACTCCACAGGAAAGCTTTTTGGTAGGTGAACAACTCTCATACTTACCTTATGATAGCATCAACATTTTTTTTATATAATTCTGCTTTCCAACGTGAAATTAGGTTTCCATTGTTGGTTGAAAATGGAAAAGTGTTTGTTTCCAGGTGAACCGTCCATGGAGCTCCTTCTAGTTCGCAGTGAGGAGACGTCAGGCTCAGGGTCCCAGAAACTCATGTGTTCTGGTTGGGGCTTTAACCCTCAAATCAAGTGGCTATCAGGGTCTGAGCAGAGGTTTGCAGCAGCCAATGAGATAAGGATGGGGGAAGACGGACGTGTGGTAGTAACCAGTCATATCATAGTAGCACAGCAGGAGTGGAATCAGGGGAAGGACTTCACCTGTGAGGTCATAGACCAGGATCTTCAGAAAACTGTCAGGAAGAGCACCAGTTTATGTACAGGTAGGTTGTAAACTTATAGATATCCATTGCCTGTTTCAATTTGAGCTTTTAAAAAGTCTTAAATCAGAACCTAATTATCTGTGAGTATAAACAACTATTAATGGATTTTATATCCACCCTCATCTGTTTTCTTCTCAGCTTTTCCCTCGTTTACTCCATCCATCCACCTGGAGACCCCCAGATTCAGGACAGTGATGACACAGACTGAGGTAACAGCTACATGTGTGGTCCACTCTGCGTATGATGCCAAAGTGACCTGGCTTCTGGATGGAAAAGACCCAACCAGCAGGACCCCAGTGAACCAGGCCAGAAGCACATCTGAGAGCATAAGCGGCAACCTTACTCTTTCCTCAAGCCAATGGAAAACCCTGAACACAATAACATGCAGAGCTGAACATCGCTGCTTCAACTCCGCAGAGAAGACCAGCAAAGTTAAAGGTTAGAATGTATCTATTTTTTCATATACTCAGAGATACTGCAGCAGCCAAGCTGTCATTTATTTCAACAATTCTACCACATAAATGAAGGTGTATTGTCATTAAGCCAGATGAATATTCATTTATCCTGTTCAAATCAAATGTTATTAGTCACATGCGCTGAATACAACAGGTGTAGTAGACCTTACAGTGAAATGCTTTCTTACGAGTCCCTAACCAACAGTGCAGTTTCAACAAATATGGATAAGAATAAGAGATAAAAGTAACAAGTAATTAAAGAGCAGCAGTAAAACATAACAATATATACAGGGGGGTGCCGGTACAGAGTCGATGTGCGGGGACACCGGTTAGTTGAGGTAGTATGTACATGTAGGTAGAGTTATTAAAGTGACTAAGCATAGATGACAAAAGGGTGGCAGTGGTGTGGAGAGGGGGGGGGGAGAGGGCAATGCAAATACTCTGGGTAGCCATTTGACTAGATATTCAGGAGTCTTACAACTTAGGGGTAGAAGCTGTTTAGATGCCTCTTGGACCTAGACCTGGCTCTCCGGTACCGCTTGCCGTGCAGAAGCAAAGAGAACAGTCTATGCCTAGGGTGGCTGGAGTCTTTGACCATTTTTCTGGCCTTCCTCTGACACCGCCTGGTATAGAGGTCATGGATGGCAGGAAGCATGGCCCCAGTGATGTAGTGGGCCGTTCGCACTACCCTCTGTAGTGCCTTGCGGATGGAGGCCGAGCAGTTGCCATACCAGGCAGTGATGCAACCAGCCAGGATGCTCTCGATGGTGCAGCTGTAGAAACCTTTGAGGATCTGAGGAACCATGCCAAATGTTTTCAGTCTTCTGAGGGGGAATAGGTTTTGTCATGCCCGCTTCACGACTGTCTTGGTGTGCTTTGACCATGTTAGTTTGTTGGTGATGTGAACACCAAGGAACTTGAAGCTCTCAACCTGCTCTACTGCAGCCCTGTCAATGGGAATGGGGGTGTGCTCGGTCCTCTTTTCCTATAGTCCACAATCATCTCCTTTGTCTTGATCATGTTGAGGTGGAGGTAGTTGTCCTGGCACCACAAAGCCATGTTTCTGACCTCCTCCCTATAGGCTGTCTCGTTGTTGTCAGTGATCAGGCCTACCACTGTTTTGTCATGGGCAAATTTAATGATGGTGTTGGAGTCTTGCCTGGCTGTGCAGTCATGAGTGAACAGGGAGTACAGGAGGGGGCAGAGCACGCACCCCCGAGTGGCCCCTGTGTTGATGATCAGCGTGGCAGATGTGTTGTTACCTACCCGTACCACCTGGGGTAGGCCTGTCAGGAAGTCCAGGATCCAGTTGCAGAGGGAGGTGTTTAGTCCCAGAGTCCTAAGCTTAGTGATGAGCTTTGAGGGCACTATGGTGTTGAATGATGAGCTGTTGTCAATTAATAGCATTCTCACCTAGGTTTTCCTTTTGTCCAGGTTGGAAAGGGCAGTAATGGAGTACAATATTGACTGCATCATCTGTTGGGGGGGTATGCAAATTGTAGTGGGTCTAGGGTTTCTGTGATAATGGTGTTGATGTGAGCCATGACCAGCCTTTCAAAGCACTTCATGGCTACATATGTGAGTGTTAAGGCTCTTTAGTCATTTAGGCAGGTTACCTTAGTGTTCTTGGGCACAGGCACTATGGTGGTCTGCTTAAAACATGTTGGTATTACAGACTCGGACAGGGAGAGTTTGAAAATGTCTATGAAGACACGTGCTAGTTGGTCATCGCATGGTCGCAGTACACTACCTGTTGATCGTTTTTCTCTGTGTGTGTGTGTTCTCCAGGACCTGCAGTGAGCAGCACTCCCACAGTTCTGATCAGGAGGTCTCTCCCAGACTTACTGGATGGAGACAGTGCTGTGCTGGAGTGTGCCATCACACAACTCTCCTCCATTGACCTCTACGTCACCTTTCAGGCCAATGGGGTTGATTTCCCTGAGAAACAGTATGTTGATCTGCCTGCCTGCAAAGATCCCCATTCAATCACCAGACACTTCTTTGTCCCCAAATCACACTGGAAGACAGACAACACTTTCACCTGTAAAGTGAACCAAGGCTACTCCAACAGCTGGGTGTCTAACTCCACAGGAAAGCTTTTTGGTAGGTGAACAACTCTCATACTTACCTTATGATAGCATCAACATTTTTTTTATATAATTCTGCTTTCCAACGTGAAATTAGGTTTCCATTGTTGGTTGAAAATGGAAAAGTGTTTGTTTCCAGGTGAACCGTCCATGGAGCTCCTTCTAGTTCGCAGTGAGGAGACGTCAGGCTCAGGGTCCCAGAAACTCATGTGTTCTGGTTGGGGCTTTAACCCTCAAATCAAGTGGCTATCAGGGTCTGAGCAGAGGTTTGCAGCAGCCAATGAGATAAGGATGGGGGAAGACGGACGTGTGGTAGTAACCAGTCATATCATAGTAGCACAGCAGGAGTGGAATCAGGGGAAGGACTTCACCTGTGAGGTCATAGACCAGGATCTTCAGAAAACTGTCAGGAAGAGCACCAGTTTATGTACAGGTAGGTTGTAAACTTATAGATATCCATTGCCTGTTTCAATTTGAGCTTTTAAAAAGTCTTAAATCAGAACCTAATTATCTGTGAGTATAAACAACTATTAATGGATTTTATATCCACCCTCATCTGTTTTCTTCTCAGCTTTTCCCTCGTTTACTCCATCCATCCACCTGGAGACCCCCAGATTCAGGACAGTGATGACACAGACTGAGGTAACAGCTACATGTGTGGTCCACTCTGCGTATGATGCCAAAGTGACCTGGCTTCTGGATGGAAAAGACCCAACCAGCAGGACCCCAGTGAACCAGGCCAGAAGCACATCTGAGAGCATAAGCGGTAACCTTACTCTTTCCTCAAGCCAATGGAAAACCCTGAACACAATAACATGCAGAGCTGAACATCGCTGCTTCAACTCCGCAGAGAAGACCAGCAAAGTTAAAGGTTAGAATGTATCTATTTTTTCATATACTCAGAGATACTGCAGCAGCCAAGCTGTCATTTATTTCAACAATTCTACCACATAAATGAAGGTGTATTGTCATTAAGCCAGATGAATATTCATTTATCCTGTTCAAATCAAATGTTATTAGTCACATGCGCTGAATACAACAGGTGTAGTAGACCTTACAGTGAAATGCTTTCTTACGAGTCCCTAACCAACAGTGCAGTTTCAACAAATATGGATAAGAATAAGAGATAAAAGTAACAAGTAATTAAAGAGCAGCAGTAAAACATAACAATATATACAGGGGGGTGCCGGTACAGAGTCGATGTGCGGGGACACCGGTTAGTTGAGGTAGTATGTACATGTAGGTAGAGTTATTAAAGTGACTAAGCATAGATGACAAAAGGGTGGCAGTGGTGTGGAGAGGGGGGGGGGAGAGGGCAATGCAAATACTCTGGGTAGCCATTTGACTAGATATTCAGGAGTCTTACAACTTAGGGGTAGAAGCTGTTTAGATGCCTCTTGGACCTAGACCTGGCTCTCCGGTACCGCTTGCCGTGCAGAAGCAAAGAGAACAGTCTATGCCTAGGGTGGCTGGAGTCTTTGACCATTTTTCTGGCCTTCCTCTGACACCGCCTGGTATAGAGGTCATGGATGGCAGGAAGCATGGCCCCAGTGATGTAGTGGGCCGTTCGCACTACCCTCTGTAGTGCCTTGCGGATGGAGGCCGAGCAGTTGCCATACCAGGCAGTGATGCAACCAGCCAGGATGCTCTCGATGGTGCAGCTGTAGAAACCTTTGAGGATCTGAGGAACCATGCCAAATGTTTTCAGTCTTCTGAGGGGGAATAGGTTTTGTCATGCCCGCTTCACGACTGTCTTGGTGTGCTTTGACCATGTTAGTTTGTTGGTGATGTGAACACCAAGGAACTTGAAGCTCTCAACCTGCTCTACTGCAGCCCTGTCAATGGGAATGGGGGTGTGCTCGGTCCTCTTTTCCTATAGTCCACAATCATCTCCTTTGTCTTGATCATGTTGAGGTGGAGGTAGTTGTCCTGGCACCACAAAGCCATGTTTCTGACCTCCTCCCTATAGGCTGTCTCGTTGTTGTCAGTGATCAGGCCTACCACTGTTTTGTCATGGGCAAATTTAATGATGGTGTTGGAGTCTTGCCTGGCTGTGCAGTCATGAGTGAACAGGGAGTACAGGAGGGGGCAGAGCACACACCCCCGAGGGGCCCCTGTGTTGATGATCAGCGTGGCAGATGTGTTGTTACCTACCCGTACCACCTGGGGTAGGCCTGTCAGGAAGTCCAGGATCCAGTTGCAGAGGGAGGTGTTTAGTCCCAGAGTCCTAAGCTTAGTGATGAGCTTTGAGGGCACTATGGTGTTGAATGATGAGCTGTTGTCAATTAATAGCATTCTCACCTAGGTTTTCCTTTTGTCCAGGTGGGAAAGGGCAGTAATGGAGTACAATATTGACTGCATCATCTGTTGGGGGGGTATGCAAATTGTAGTGGGTCTAGGGTTTCTGTGATAATGGTGTTGATGTGAGCCATGACCAGCCTTTCAAAGCACTTCATGGCTACATATGTGAGTGTTAAGGCTCTTTAGTCATTTAGGCAGGTTACCTTAGTGTTCTTGGGCACAGGCACTATGGTGGTCTGCTTAAAACATGTTGGTATTACAGACTCGGACAGGGAGAGTTTGAAAATGTCTATGAAGACACGTGCTAGTTGGTCATCGCATGGTCGCAGTACACTACCTGTTGATCGTTTTTCTCTGTGTGTGTGTGTTCTCCAGGACCTGCAGTGAGCAGCACTCCCACAGTTCTGATCAGGAGGTCTCTCCCAGACTTACTGGATGGAGACAGTGCTGTGCTGGAGTGTGCCATCACACAACTCTCCTCCATTGACCTCTACGTCACCTTTCAGGCCAATGGGGTTGATTTCCCTGAGAAACAGTATGTTGATCTGCCTGCCTGCAAAGATCCCCATTCAATCACCAGACACTTCTTTGTCCCCAAATCACACTGGAAGACAGACAACACTTTCACCTGTAAAGTGAACCAAGGCTACTCCAACAGCTGGGTGTCTAACTCCACAGGAAAGCTTTTTGGTAGGTGAACAACTCTCATACTTACCTTATGATAGCATCAACATTTTTTTTATATAATTCTGCTTTCCAACGTGAAATTAGGTTTCCATTGTTGGTTGAAAATGGAAAAGTGTTTGTTTCCAGGTGAACCGTCCATGGAGCTCCTTCTAGTTCGCAGTGAGGAGACGTCAGGCTCAGGGTCCCAGAAACTCATGTGTTCTGGTTGGGGCTTTAACCCTCAAATCAAGTGGCTATCAGGGTCTGAGCAGAGGTTTGCAGCAGCCAATGAGATAAGGATGGGGGAAGACGGACGTGTGGTAGTAACCAGTCATATCATAGTAGCACAGCAGGAGTGGAATCAGGGGAAGGACTTCACCTGTGAGGTCATAGACCAGGATCTTCAGAAAACTGTCAGGAAGAGCACCAGTTTATGTACAGGTAGGTTGTAAACTTATAGATATCCATTGCCTGTTTCAATTTGAGCTTTTAAAAAGTCTTAAATCAGAACCTAATTATCTGTGAGTATAAACAACTATTAATGGATTTTATATCCACCCTCATCTGTTTTCTTCTCAGCTTTTCCCTCGTCTACTCCATCCATCCACCTGGAGACCCCCAGATTCAGGACAGTGATGACACAGACTGAGGTAACAGCTACATGTGTGGTCCACTCTGCGTATGATGCCAAAGTGACCTGGCTTCTGGATGGAAAAGACCCAACCAGCAGGACCCCAGTGAACCAGGCCAGAAGCACATCTGAGAGCATAAGCGGTAACCTTACTCTTTCCTCAAGCCAATGGAAAACCCTGAACACAATAACATGCAGAGCTGAACATCGCTGCTTCAACTCCGCAGAGAAGACCAGCAAAGTTAAAGGTTAGAATGTATCTATTTTTTCATATACTCAGAGATACTGCAGCAGCCGTTGTCATTTATTTCAACAATTCTACCACATAAATGAAGGTGTATTGTCGGACATTTATGAAAGTTTAACTAAGTTTATTCTTCCCAAAGGGATGATACAGCTGCATTCAGACACACGTTTCCACCAGCACAAGTATATATACTCCAATTTAGACTCTCCTCCTTCTCTCCAATCCTTACATCTGTTATGGTTTGACAGGAAGAGGGTAATACGCCATAATTTCTCCCTTCAGGGTATCTGAGCTGACCTCAATCCCTCATTCACCCAATCCACAGATGTCCATCCACTTCCCCTTTAGCAATCCTGTGATTTCCTACCGTCCACCCAACATATTCGAAAACCATCTGGCTCCTACAGATAACCATTAACTTCTGACATAAAAAAAACAGTCTCTTTGACTCCTTATATACTATACTTCTGAGTACAACAATGTTCCAAGTTAAACGCAGTATCTAGCATGACCAAGAAAGATCATATAAATCTATTAGTCTATATTATCATTGCTGTTCATGTTTTTTCAGGTCTGCCTACTCCATTTGTCATGTTCGTTTCTTGGGCCAATTAACCTTTATTGGGCCAATTAACCTATCGACTTCAGAAAAACTATTTGCCCCTTAAAGGCCTAGCTTTACAATAAAACTCCTTGTCTGATTAGATACCCGGTGCATGTTTACAGTAACAAATGTGTTTTAAGAGGAATAGAAGTGGCTAACAACAAATGCATGATTACATCTTAAAATAGCCAATGACCACTTGAAGAGCTTTGCAGAGCTGATCATTGCTCGCTGGAACATTTGTGTCATTGTCACCGGCTACAAAACAAGTAGGACTGTCCTTGACTAAATAACATCTTGGTCGATCGAGAGTCATCTGTTCTTTCAACCAATCGATTGGTAGAAATTTGAAAACGTGTATTTTTCCACATATAGACACACCCTATGATTTAATAAAATCAACTATATTTAGGCTACAGAGCTTGTCTGATATATTTAAGCACTTAAAAATTAAGACAAACATATTACTCAAGAGGAAGCCAGAGAGCAATATAAACCTGTACATGACTCTCCTCCTCTTGCTGCCCTCTGCTGCTGGCTTTTGTTGATTCTGCCATTATGCTTCTGAAGTTGCAGGTAATAGGCTACACCAGCGGTCGGCAAACTTGGAGTGCCAATTTATCGTACCATTTCTACTGATCTCCGTGCAAGTTATGATTTTATATACACATTTTTGTTAAAGTTTAATTTAATTCAATTTATAATAAAGTCTTCATATCTCAATCTATTTCATGTGGCTAATCATTGTACCTGAATGACAATTAGACTATTCTAAAAGTAACTTCTTATTACCATTGCCAACATGTAAAAATCGCCTCCATAAAGCCAACAAATAAAACATTGCAGCCTGCAGGTAGAAAATATCTTAATTAAAATGTAACATAAATCTCTCCTATAAATCATGCATGGTCTGTCTGCAAGGACATTGAAACATTGTATCAACTTGGTCCAGCAGGTAGCTGGTGCTAGCAAACTTACTACATTGTATAAAATATTCTGAGCCCTCAGTTTCTAGTGCCAGTACCAGTGTCGGTGAGCTCCGTACAGACAGCTGTATACTATTTTCACAAGGGATAAGAAGTAATCAGGCAGGCATATTTTATGAGGTTTCAACCAGATTGGAACATGACATTTCTTCCTCTTTCATGCTGAGTGATTAGTAGCGTAGGCCTACTTCTATGCTTAGTCAGGTGTATGTCCTTACTCAAGATTAACAGGAGTGATCCAAACGAAAGACAATGAATACATTGACAACTCATAAATGGAATGAAATAAACCAAAACTTGTTTTGCGTAAGTGTAGCCTAGATTGTGCGCTCTGCGTAAAACTACGTCACAATAATAATATATTGAATGCACTATCAGAAATTAACGTAACCAAACATTAGTTTTAAAATTATGGGAATTAACAGTAAATGTGATACTGGTGTGCCATCCCCACGTCCTCCGCAATGGATTAGTCAACTGAGACGGGAGTGAATCAGACAGGTTTGTTGTGTGCCATAAAAAAATATATTTTAATAACTGTGACTGTTCAACTAAAATATCTTGGTAGACCAACAGTTGATCGACCAAACAATCGACCATTCGACTAAATGGAGTCAGCCCTAAAAACAAGTCATTTAGGCCAATTAAACAAAGACAGGTCAGGTACAGTGCCTTGCAAAAGTATTCAGCCCCTTGGCGTTTTGCCTATTTTTTTTTTTATATCACAAACTGTAATTTAAATAGATTTTTATTTGGATTTCATGTAATGGACATAGACAAAATAGTCCAAATTGGTGAAGTGAAATAAAAATTGTTCAATTTTTTTTTTACCGGAAAAGTGGTTTGTGCATATGTATTCACCCCCGTTGCTATGAAGCCCATAAATGAGATCTGGTGCAATTACCTTCAGTAGTTACATAATTAGTTAGATTGCACACAGGTGGACTTTATGTAAGTGTCACATGATCTCAGTAATATGTGTGTTCTGAAAGGCCCCAGAGTTTGCAACACCATTAAGCAAGGGGCACCACGAAGCAATGAAAACCATAAAAAAATATCAGAAACTTTGAACATCCCACGGAGCACCATTTTAAATCCATTATTAAAAAATGGAAAGAATATGGCACCACAAAAAACATGCCAAGAGAGTGCCGCCCACCAAAACTCCCGGACCAGGCAAGGAGGGCACTAATCAGAGTCAACAAAGAGACCAAAGCTAACCCTGCAAAGCTCCACAGCGTAGATTGGAGTATCTGTTCATAGGACCACTTTAAGCCATACACTCCACAGAGCTGGGCTTTACAGGAGAGTGGCCAGAGAAAAAGCCATTGCTTAAATAAAAATAAACAAACACATTTGGTGTTCACCTAAAGGCATGTGGGATACTCCCCAAACATGTGGAAGAAGGTACTCTGGTCAGATGAGACTAAAATTGAGCTTTTTGGCCATCAAGGAAAACTCTGGCTGGCGCAAACCCAACACCTCTCATCGCCCCGAGAACACCATTCCCACAGTGAAGCATGGTGGTGGCAGCATCATGCTGTGGGGATATTTTTCATTGGCAGGGACTGGGAAACTGGTCAGAATTGAAGAAATTATGGATGGTGCTAAATACAGGGAAATTCTTGAGGGAAACCTGTTTGTCTTCCAGAGATTTGAGACTGGGATGGAGGTTCACCTTCCAGAAGGACAATGGCCCTAAGCATACTGTTAAAGCAACACTTGAGTGGTTTAAGGGGAAACATTTAAATGTCTTGGAATGGCCTAGTCAAAGCCCAGACCTCAATCCAATTGAGAATCTGTGGTATTACTTAGATTGCTGTACACCAGCGGAACCCATCCAACTTGAAGGAGCTGGAGCAGTTTTGCCTTGAAGAATGGGCAAAAATCCCAGTGGCTAGATTTGCCAAGCTTATAGAGACGTATCCCAAGAGACTTGCAGCTGTAATTGCTGCAAAAAGTGTCTCTACAAGGTATTGACTTTGGGGGGGTCAATAGTTATGTACCCTCAAGTTTTCCGTTTTTTTGTCTTATTTCTTGTTTCACAAAAAAAGATTTTGCGTCTTCAAAGTGGTAGGCATGTTGTGTAAATCAAATGATACAAACCCCCCAAAAAATCAATTGTAATTTCAGGTTGTAAAAAACAAAATAGTAAAAATGCCAATGGGGTGAATACTTTCTCAAGCCACTGTATGAGTTTGATTGTGCTGTAGGTGATAGAACTAGGATGAGGGTTGGAGTGGCAGTAACCTTCCCATACATTTGAGTCGTTAGGTAATTTAACCATGTCTACTCAGCACATAGTGTTGAGTGCTTTGCTTTCTCTGCATGCATAATCCTGTGATGTCCACAGTCTTAACTGCTTGATCATTTTAATAATTGAATCATGTGGGCCTATACATTGATTGGTCGACAGATTTGAGACATGATACTTTAGTCCATAAGCAAGTGACACAATTCAAGTCACTTTATGGACAGAGTTTTGACCTTTCCATCTCCACCACTAACACTCCCGAATAACACACACACACACACACACACACACACACACACACACACACACACACACACACACACACACACACACACACACACACACACATAGTATAACAGCAAAATAGGCTATCAAAGTGTATAGTTTAAAAGTTGGTAGGCGCATTGTGCACAAAGTGTAGAACTTGATTCCCAGCAATTGATTGCCCAGATGGAAGCCATATTAACACTATTCCATTCTAGTGTACTTCTTCCTCTCAGCCTCTGCATACACCTGTGTACAGGGATGTTTTTTCATCAGCATCTGCATTCATATACAGTGGGGAGAACAAAAATCATGTAGAGGTCTATAATTTTTATCATAGGTACACTTCAACTGTGGGAGACGGAATCTAAAACAAAAATCCAGAAAATCACATTGTATGATTTAAGTAATTCATTTGCATATTATTGCATGACATAAGTGTTTGATACATCAGAAAAGCATAACTTAATATTAGGTACAGAAACCTTTATTTGCAATTACAGAGATCATACGTTTCCTGTAGTTCTTGACCAGGTTTGCACACACTGCAGCAGGGATTTTGGCCCACTCCCGGGGCTGTCGGGGCTGTCGCTGGGCAATACGGATTTCAGCTCCCTCCAAAGATTTTCTATTGGGTTCAGGTCTGGAGACTGGCTAGGCCACTCCAGGACCTTGAGATGCTTCTTACGGAGCCACTCCTTATTTGCCCTGGCTGTATGTTTCGGATCGTTGTCATGCTGGAGGACCCAGCCACGACCCATCTTCAATGCTCTTTTACTGAGGGAAGGAGGTTGTTGGCCAAGATCTCGCGATACATGGCCCCATCCATCCTCCCCTCAATATGGTGCAGTCGTCCTGTCCCCTTTGCAGAAAAGCATCCCCAAAGAATGATGTTTCCACCACCATGCTTCACGGTTGGGATGGTGTTCTTGGGGTTGTACTCATCCTTCTTCTTCCTCCAAAAACAGCGAGTGTAGTTTAGACCAAAAAGCTCTATTTTGGTCTCATCAGACCACATGACCTTCTCCCATTCCTCCTCTGGATCATCCAGATGGTCATTGGCAAACTTCAGACGGGCCTGGACATGCGCTGGCTTGAGCAGGGGGACCTTGTGTGCGCTGCAGGATTTTAATCGATGACGGCACCGTGTGTTACTAATGGTTTTCTTTGAGACTGTGGTCCTAGCTCTCTTCAGGTCATTGACCAGGTCCTGCCGTGTAGTTCTGGGCTGATCCCTCACCTTCCGCATGATCATTGATGCCCCACGAGGTGAGATTTTGCATGGAGCCCCAGACCGAGGGTGATTGACCGTCATCTTGAACTTCTTCCATTTTCTAATAATTGTGCCAACAGTTGTTGCCTTCTCACCAAGCTGCTTGCCTATTGTCCTGTAGCCCATCCCAGCCTGGTGCAGGTCTACAATTTTATCCTTGATGTCCTTACACAGCTCTCTGGTCTTGGCCATTGTGGAGAGGTTGGAGTCTGTTTGATTGGGTGTGTGGACAGTTGTCTTTTATACAGGTAACGAGTTCAAACAGGTGCAGTTAATAGTGGAGAACAGGAGGGCTTCTCAAAGATAAACTAACAGGTCTGTGAGAGACGGAATTCTTACTGGTTGGTAGGTGATCAAATGCTTATGTCATGCAATGAAATGCAAATGAAATACTTAAAAATCATACAATGTGATTTTCTGGATTTTTGTTTTAGATTCTGTCTCTCACAGTTGAAGAGTACCTAAGATAAAAATTACAGACCTCTACATGCTTTGAAAGTAGGAAAACCTGCAAAATCGGCAATGTATCAAATACTTGTTCTCCCCACTGTTCGTGTTTGTTTGTTATTCAGTTGAGCATCCGCCCGTCTCCCCGTCTCTTTTTGTAATGACCCCCTCAGAAGAGGAGATGCATGACAAAACAGCTTCCTTCGCCTGCTTAGCAAGGGACTTTTCACCCAAAGATCATGAGATTACATGGCTGAAGAACAATAAGCCAATAGCCAAGGGTGTCACATTCTGACCTTAGTTCTTTTGTTATGTCTTTGTTTTAGTCAGGTCAGGGCGTGAGTTGGGTGGGTAGTCTATGTTCTTTTTTCTATGTTGTGGTTTTGTGTTTGGCCTGGTATGGTATGGTTCTCAATCAGAGGCAGGTGTCGTTCGTTGTCTCTGATTGAGAATCATACTTAGGTAACCTTTTCCCACCTGTGTTTTGTGGGTGATTGTTTTCTGTTTTGTGTCTTCACCAGACAGGACTGTTTCGTTTCGTTATTAATTATTTTCCTGTTGGAGAAAACCCCTTCACAACAGTTGGCCAGATCAAGAACATTCAAGAGAAGACTTCACCAGAGTAAATACTGACGGTTTACCACAAGATGTGAACCATTGGTAAGATTCAAAAACAGGAAGACCAGATTAGAGTTTGCCAAACAGCATAAAAAAAGCCTGTACAGTTATGGAACAACATCATATGGACAGATGAGACAATGATCAGCTTGTACCAGAATGATGGGAAGAGGAGAGTATGGAGTGAAGTATACCACCTCATCTGTGAATCATGTTGGCGGTAGTGTTATGGCGTGGACATGTATGGCTGCCAATGGAACTGGTTCCCTTGTATTTATTGATGTGACTGCTGACAAAAGCACCAGGATGGTTTCTGAAGTGTTTAGGTCTATATTATCTGCTCAGATTCAGCCAAATGCTTCAAAACCCATTGGACGGCGCTTCACAGTGCAGATAGACAATGACCTGAAGCATACTGCGAAACAGGTCTATACATAGAGGACTGTACTACAATTGATGTCATGCTCATATTTTTATTTCACCTCTATTTAACCAGGTAGGCCAGTTGAAAACAAGTTCTCATTTACAACTGCAACCCTTCCAAGATAAAGCAAAGCGGTATGTCAAAAAACAACAGAGTTACACATGGGATTAATAAAAGTACAGTCAATAACACAATAGAAAAAATCTATATACAGTGTGTGCAAATGTAGTAAGGAGACACGGCAATAAATAGGCCAATAGTAGCGAAGTAATTACAATTTAGCAAATTAACACTGGAGTTATAGATGTGCTGATGATGATGTGCAAGTAAAACTACTGGTGAGCAAAAAAGTAAATCAAAACAATATGGGGATGAGGTAGGTAGTTGGATGGGCTATTTACAGATGGGCTGTGTACAGCTGCAGCGAACGGTAAGCTACTCCAATAGCTAATGCTTAAATTTAGTGAGGGAGATATGTCTCCAACTTCAGTGATTTTTGCAATTTGTTCCTGTCATTGGCAGCAGAGAACTGGGAGGAAAGGCGGCCAAAGTAGGTGTTGGCTTTGGGGATGACCAGTGAGAAACACCTGCTGGAGCGCGTGCTACGGGTGGGTGTTATGGTGACCAGTGAGCTGAGATAAGGCGGAGCTTTACCTAGCATAGATTTATAGATGACCTGGAGCCAGTGGGTCTGGCGACAAATATGTAGCGAGGGCCAGCCGACGAGAGCATTCAGGTCGCAGTGGTGGGTGGTATATGGGGCTTTGGTGACAAAACGGATGGCACTGTGATAGATTGCATACAGTTTGCTGACTAAAGTGTTGGAGGCTATTTTGTAAATGACATCGCCGAAGTCGAGGATCGGTAGGATAGTCATTTTTACGAGGGTATGTTTGGCAGCGTGAGTGAAGGAGGCTTTCTTGCGAAATAGGAAGCCAATTCTAGATTTAATTTTGGATTGGAGATGCTTAATGCAAGTCTGGAAGGAGAGTTTACAGTCGTCCACATCACCCGCAGCAAGAGCGACATCATTGATATACAGTGCCTTGCGAAAGTATTCGGCACCCTTGAACTTTGCGACCTTTTGCCACATTTCAGGCTTCAAACATACAGATATAAAACTGTATTTTTTTGTGAAGAATCAACAACAAGTGGGACACAATCATGAAGTGGAACGACATTTATTGGATATTTCAAACCTTTTTAACAAATCAAAAACAGAAAAATTGGGCGTGCAAAATTATTCAGCCCCTTTACTTTCAGTGCAGCAAACTCTCTCCAGAAGTTCAGTGAGGATCTCTGAATGATCCAATGTTGACCTAAATGACTAATGATGATAAATAAAATCCACCTGTGTGTAATCAAGTCTCCGTATAAATGCACCTGCACTGTGATAGTCTTAGAGGTCCGTTAAAAGCGCAGAGAGCATCATGAAGAACAAGGAACACACCAGGCAGGTCCGAGATACTGTTGTGAAGAAGTTTAAAGCCGGATTTGGATACAAAAAGATTTCCCAAGCTTTAAACATCCCAAGGAGCACTGTGCAAGCGATAATATTGAAATGGAAGGAGTATCAGACCACTGCAAATCTACCAAGACCTGGCTGTCCCTCTAAACTTTCAGCTCATACAAGGAGAAGACTGATCAGAGATGCAGCCAAGAGGCCCATGATCACTCTGGATGAACTGCAGAGATCTACAGCTGAGGTGGGAGACTCTGTCCATAGGACAACAATCAGTCGTATATTGCACAAATCTGGCCTTTATGGAAGAGTGGCAAGAAGAAAGCCATTTCTTAAAGATATCCATAAAAAGTGTCGTTTAAAGTTTGCCACAAGCCACCTGGGAGACACACCAAACATGTGGAAGAAGGTGCTCTGGTCAGATGAAACCAAAATTGAACTTTTTGGCAACAATGCAAAACGTTATGTTTGGCGTAAAAGCAACACAGCTCATCACCCTGAACACACCATCCCCACTGTCAAACATGGTGGTGGCAGCATCATGGTTTGGGCCTGCTTTTCTTCAGCAGGGACAGGGAAGATGGTTAAAACTGATGGGAAGATGGATGGAGCCAAATACAGGACCATTCTGGAAGAAAACCTGATGGAGTCTGCAAAAGACCTGAGACTGGGACGGAGATTTGTCTTCCAACAAGACAATGATCCAAAACATAAAGCAAAATCTACAATGGAATGGTTCAAAAATAAACATATCCAGGTGTTAGAATGGCCAAGTCAAAGTCCAGACCTGAATCCAATCGAGAATCTGTGGAAAGAACTGAAAACTGCTGTTCACAAATGCTCTCCATCCAACCTCACTGAGCTCGAGCTGTTTTGCAAGGAGGAATGGGAAAAAATGTCAGTCTCTCGATGTGCAAAACTGATAGAGACATACCCCAAGCGACTTACAGCTGTAATCGCAGCAAAAGGTGGCGCTACAAAGTATTAACTTAATTAAGGGGGCTGAATAATTTTGCACGCCCAATTTTTCAGTTTTTGATTTGTTAAAAAAGTTTGAAATATCCAATAAATGTCGTTCCACTTCATGATTGTGTCCCACTTGTTGTTGATTCTTCACAAAAAAATACAGTTTTATATCTTTATGTTTGAAGCCTGAAATGTGGCAAAAGGTCGCAAAGTTCAAGGGGGCCGAATACTTTCGCAAGGCACTGTATACAGAGAAAAGAGTCGGCCCAAGAATTGAACCCTGTGGTACCCCCATAGAGACAGCCAGAGGTCCAGACAACAGGCCCTCCGATTTGACACACTGAACTCTGTCTGAGAAGTAGTTGGTGAACCAGGCGAGGCCGTCATTTGAGAAACCAAGCTGAGTTGCATCCGTGACCAGCTCGGAAACCGGATTGCACAAAGGAAAAGGTACAGTGGGATTCGAAATGGTCAGTGATCTGTTTGTTAACTTGGCTTTCGAAGACTTTAGAAAGGCAGGGCAGGATAGGTATAGGTCTATAACAGTTTTTGTCTCGAGTGTCACCCCCTTTGAAGAGGATGATAACTGCGGCAGCTTTCCAAACTGTACGGATCTCGGACGATACGAAAGAGAGGTTGAACAGACTAGTAATCGTGGTTGCAACAATGGCGGCGGATAATTTTAGAAAGAGAGGGTCCAGGTTGTCTAGCCCAGCTGATTTGTACGGGTCCAGGTTTTGCCACTCTTTCAGAACATCTGCTATCTGGATTTGGGTGAAAGAGAAGCTGTGGAGGCTTGGGAAAGTAGCTGCAGCGAGTGCGGAGCTGTTTGCCGGGGTTGGGGTAGCCAGGAGGAAGGCATGGCCAGCCGTAGAGAAATGCTTATTGAAATTCTCGATTATCGTGGATTTATCGGTAGTGACAGTGTATCCTAGCCTCATTGCAGTGGGCAGCTGGGAGGAGGTGCTCTTTTTCTCCATGGACTTTAATGTCCCATGTCCCACTTTTTGGAGTTAGAGCTACAGGATGCAAATTTCTGTTTGAAAAAGCTATCTTGTGCGTTCCTAACTGACTGTGTATTGGTTCCTAACTTCCCTGAAAAGTTGCGTATTGTGGGGACTCTTCGATGCTAGTGCAGTATGCCACAGGATGGTTTTTATGCTGGTTGAGGGCTGTCAGGTCTAGAGTGAACCAAGGGCTATATCTGTTCTTAGTTCTACATTTTTTGAAAGGGGCATGTTTATTTAAGATGGTGAGGAAATTACTTTTAAAGAATAGTCAGGCATCCTCTACTGACGGGATGAGGTCAATATCCTTCCAGGATACCCGGTCCAGGTTGATTTAAAAGGCCTGCTCGCAGAAGTGTTTAGGGAGCGTTTGACAGTGATGAGGGGTGGTCGTTTGACCGCGGACCCATAATGGATGCAGGCAGTGGTCGCTGTTATCCTGATTTGAAAACCGCAGAGGTGTATTTGGAGGGCAAGTAGCTCAGGATAACATCTATGAGGGTTCCCATGTTTATGGATTTAGGGTTGTACCTGGTGGGTTCCTTGATAACTTGTGTGAGATTGAGGGCATCTAGTTTAGATTGTAGGACGGCCGGGGTGTAACCTCTTATGGCATTGGGCAGTATTGAGTAGCTTGGATGAATAAACTGCTCAGAGTAAGCGGCCTGCTCCCAGTTGCTAATATATGCATATTATTAGTATATTTAGAGGATAGAAAACACTCTGAAGTTTCTAAAACTGTTTTATTGATGTCTGTGAGTATAACAGAACTCATATGGCAGGCAAAAACCTGAGAAAAAATCCAAACAAGGAAGTGGGAAATCTGAGGTTGGTTGATTTTCAACTTAGCCCCTATCGAATACACAGTGGGATATGGGTCAAGTTGCACTTCCTAAGGCTTCCACTAGATGTCAACCGTCTTTAGAAACTGGTTTGAGGCTTCCACTGTGAAGTGAGGCGGAATGAGAGCTGAATGAGTCAGGAGTCTGGCAGAGAGCCACGCACTGGTCATGTGCATTTCACATGAGAGCGACCTGTGTTCCATTGCTGTTCTACAGACCTAGGAATTCTCCGGTTGGAACGTTATTGAAGATTTATGATAAAAACATCCTAAAGATTGATTCTATACATAGTTTGAAATGTTTCTACGATCTGTAATATAGCTTCTGAAACTTTTCGTCCGACGTTCGGCTGGACCTGCACGCTCGTTTGGATTTGTGTACTAAACACCCTAACAAAAGTAGCTATTTGGACATAAATGATGGACATTATCGAACAAATCAAACATTTTTTGTGGAACTAGGATTCCTGGGAGTGCATTCTGATGAAGATCATCAAAGGTAAGTGAATATTTATATTGTTATTTCTGATTTCTGTTGACTCCAACATGGCGGATATATATATATATTTTTCTGAGCTTCCTTCTCAGATTATTGCATGATTTGCTTTTTCCATAAAGTTTTTTAAAATCTGACACAGTGGTTGCATTAAGGAGAAGTGGATCTCTAATTCAATGTGTAACACTTGTATTTTCATCAACATTTATGATGAGTATTTCTGTAAATTGAAGTGGCTATGCAAAATCACTGGACGTGGAACTACTCCAATGTAAAGATTTTTTATATAAATATGAACTTTATCAAACAAAACAGACATGTATTGTGTAACATGAAGTACTATGAGTGTCATCTAATGAAGATCATCAAAGGTTAGTGATTAATTTAATCTCTATTTGTGCTTTTGTGACTCCTATCTTTGGCTGGGGAAATGGCTGTGTTTTTCTGTGGCTTGATGGTGACCTAACATAATCGTTTGTGGTGCTTTCGCTGTATTTTTTACATCAGACACTGTGACTCGATTAACGAGAATTTTAACTTTAAAATGGTGTAAAATACTTGTATGCTTGAGGAATTTAATTGTGAGATTTTTGTTGTTTTGAATTTGGCGCCCTGCACTTTCACTGGCTGTTGTCATATCGATCCTGTTAATGGGATTTCAGCCATAAAAAGTTTTAAGCATATCCCAGTTTAGGTCACCTGACAGAACGAACTCTGAAGATAGAAGGGGGGGCAATCAATTCACATATGGTGTCCAGGGCACAGCTGGGAGCTGAGGGGGGGCTATAACAGGCAGAAATAGTGAGACTTATTTCTGGAGAGATTCATTTTTAAAATTAGAACCTCGAACTGTTTGGGCATAAACCTGGAAAGTATGACAGCCTGAAAAGTTCTATATCTGCAGTTGATTGCAACTCCGCCCCCTTTGGCAGTTCTATCTTGACGGAAAACGTAGTTGTGGATGGAAATCTCTGAATTTTTGGTGGATTTCCTAAGCCAGGATTCAAATCAAATCAAATCAAATGTATTTATAAAGCCCTTCGTACATCAGCTGATATCTCAAAGTGCTGTACAGAAACCCAGCCTAAAACCCAAAACAGCAAGCAATGCAGGTGTAGAAGCACGGTGGCTAGGAAAAACTCCCTAGAAAGGCCAAAACCTAGGAAGAAACCTAGAGAGGGACCAGGCTATGAGGGGTGGCCAGTTGTCTTCTGGCTGTGCCGGGTGGAGATTATAACAGAACATGGCCAAGATGTTCAAATAAATGACCAGCTTGGTCAAATAATAATAATCACAGTAGTTGTCGAGGGTGCAGCAAGTCAGCACCTCAGGAGTAAATGTCAGTTGGCCTTTCATAGCCGATAATTAAGAGTATCTCTACCGCTCCTGCAGTCTCTAGAGAGTTGAAAACAGTAGGTCTGGGACAGGGAGCACATCCGGTGAACAGGTCAGGGTTCCATAACCGCAGGCAGAACAGTTGAAACTGGAGCAGCAGCACGGCCAGGTGGACTGGGGACAGCAAGGACATCAGGGTTGGCAGAGTGTTCTGAAGCAGTGAGTAAAACAAACTTAGGGAGGAGGCTTCTGATGTTAACATGCATGAAACCAAGGCTTTTACAGTTACAGAAGTCAACAAATGAGATTGCCTGGGGACACACAGGGCCTGGGTTAACCTCTACATCACCCGAGGAACAGAGGAGGAGTAGGATGAGACGTTGGGGGCAGAGAATAACTTGAGCAGAATTCTGGGCGTGGTAGAATAGATTCAAGGCATAATGTACAGACGGATATGGTAGGATGCGGGTACAGTGGAGGTAAACCTAGGCATTGAGTGACGATAAGAGAGGTTGCATCTCTGGAGGCACTAATTATGCTAGGTGAGGTCACCGCATGTGTGGAAGGTGAGACAAAAGAGCTCCGCAGTAAAATAAAACAATGATAACTACCCTAAACAACAATATACAAGGCATATTTACATCAGAGAGAGAGGCATAAAGCAATCACAAGTGTTGATTGGGAGAGCTAGCTAAGACAATGGGTAAGACAACAGCTAATCCGCTAAGACAACAACAAAATGGCGATGAATGGGCAGAGACGGTCAGTTAACTACACACAGGGCATGAGTTCGAGGCTGGGACCGACAGATAAACAATATAAACAAAAATGGAGTATCGTGATTAATGAACAGTCTAGCAGGCATCAGCTACAGTTGAAGTCAGAAGTTTAAAAATAGTTTTTCAACCACTACACAAATTTCTTGTTAACAAACTATAGTTTTGGCAAGTTGGTTAGGTCATCTACTTTGTGCATGACACAAGTAATTTTTCCAACAATTGTTTACAGACAGATTAATTCACTGTATCACAATTCCAGTGGGTCAGACGTTTACATATACTAAGTTGACTGTGCCTTTAAACTGCTTGGAAAGTTCCAGAAAATAATGTCATGGCTTTAGAAGATTCTGATGGGCTATTTGACATAATTTGAGTCAATTGGATGTGTACCTTTTGGATGTATTCAAGGCCTACCTTCAAACTCACTGCCTCTTTGCTTGACATCATGGGAAAATCAAAACAAATCAACCAAGACCTCAGAAAATAAAATTGTTGACTTCCACAAGTCTGGTTCATCCTTGGGAGCAATTTCCAAACGCCTGAAGGTACCATGTTCATCTGTACAAACAATAGTATGCAAGTATAAACACCATGGGACCACGCAGCCGTCATTCCGCTCGGGAAGGAGACGCATTCTGTCTCCTATAGAGGAACGATCTTTGGTGCGAAAAGTGCAAATCAATCCTAGAACAACAGCAAATTACCTTGTGAAGATGCTGGAGGAAACAGGTACAAAACCATCTATATCCACAGTAAAGAGAGTCCTATATCGACAACCTGAAAGGCCGCTTGGCAAGGAAGAAGCCACTGTTCCAAATCCGCCATAAAAAAAGCCAAACTACTGTTTGCAACTGCACATGGGGACAAAGATCGTACTTTTTGGTGAAATGTCTTCTGGTCTAATGAGGGAAAAAAAAGAACTGTTTGTCCATAATGACCATCGCTATGCTTGGAGGAAAAAGGGGAAGCTTGCAAGCTGAAGAACACCATCCAAACCGTGAAGCACGGGGTGGCAGCATCATGTTGTGGGGGTGCTTTGCTGCAGAAGGGACTGGTGCACTTCACAAAATAGATGGCATTATGAGGTAGGAAAATTATGTGGCTATATTGAAGCAACATCTCAAGACATCAGTCTGGAAGTTAAAGCTTTGTCTCAAATGGGTCTTCCAAATGGACAATGACCCCAAGCATACTTCCAAAGTTGTGGAAAAATGTCTTAAGGGCAACAAAGTCAAGTTATTGGAGTGGCCATCACAAAGCCCTGACCTCAATCCTATAGAAATTTTGTGGGCAGAACTGAAAAAGCGTGTGCGAGCAAGGAGGCCGACTCTGTTACACCAGCTCTGTCAGGAGGAATGGGCCAAAATTCACCCAACTTATTGTGGGAAGGTTGTGGAAGGCTACCCGAAACGTTTGACCCAAGTTAAACAATTTAAAGGCAATGCTATCAAATTGTAATCTAGTATATGTAAACTTCTGACCCACTGGGAATGTGATGAAAGAAATTAAAGCTGAAATAAATAATTCTCTACTATTATTCTGACATTTCACATTATTAAAATAAAGTGGTGATCCTAACTGACTTAAGGCAGGGATTTTTTACTAAGATTAAATGTCAGGAATTGTGAAAAACTGACTTTAAAGGTATTTGGCTATGGTGTATGTAAACTTCCGACTTCAACTGTATGTAGCCAGGTGATAGTAAGGTCCAATGAACAGCAATTGATGAAACAGGGAAGCCGATAGGTAGTTGTTACTACGCTATCAAGCAGGAGACACGGCTTTCATAAAGTTAGCAGGCCGGGGCTAGCAGAAGCGTCTTCACCGACGTCCGACAAATGCCGGTTGAGACAACATCGGACGGGATCGGTCGGAAGACCAGTCGTAATGGATCGGCGAGGCTCCGTGTCGACAAAGGGTCCAGGCCAATTGGCAAAAGAGGTATTGAAGCTGGAGTAATTTAATTTGCTAGCCAGGAGATGCACCTGGCTCAAGGCTAACTGGTGCTAGCTTCAGGACAAGGGCGTTAGCCACTATAGCCACTCGGTAGCAGCTAGCTAGCTGCGATGATTCGATGCAAAGGTCCAGAGCTTACGGCAGGAATCGGGTGATGTAGTGGCTTCCTAGTTGTGTTAGTGAAGAGTCCAGGAGGCGTCAGCTGTGTAGCCGAGTGTTCATAGGGTCCACTGAGCAGGCCGGGAGATGGGCCTGGCTCAAGGCTAGCTTCAGGGCTGGGCAACTCGGTAGCAGGTAGCTAGCTGCAATGATCTGGAGTAAAGGTCCAGAGCTTACGGCAGGAATCTGGTGATGTAGTGGAGAAAAGCAGTCCGGTATGCTCAGGGTTGATATCACGCTGTGCAGACTGGCGGGTATTATCTGGGCTAAAAGTGTCTGGTGTCTGAGATAAAGGTAAAGACCGCTAGCAGTGGCTAACAATGACTAAATAGCTGGTACCTAATTAGCTGGTTAGCATCTGATGGCTAGGTTCTGATGGAAGTTATAGCTGTAAGGTCTAAAAATTGCAGATCCGTATCACTTTGGGTGAGGCGGGTTGCCGGAAGGTATATTTAATTTAAAAATGGAAAAAGAGATTTCAATATTTTTCACTGTATAACCAAAAAAAAAAAAAAAAAAAAACGAAAAATACTGAATTTGCATGGGACAACGACAAAACACGTCTACACTGCTATGACATCTTGGATGCGACCTCTATTATTTAGTGTAGTTCCTCATCAGTAATATCAACATGTCATGCTTTCCCACTGCTTCTCTCCTTTTCAGAACCACTGATGGTGACTCTGAACCCACCGAGTGTGAGAGAGGTGTTCTTTGACAACCAAGCAGTGCTGGACTGTGTCATCACTGGTACAGACCAGGACACAGTGTCTGGTACCACTATCACCTGGCAGGTCAACGGACAGGCCAAGACGAGTGGCATCATTCTGAAACCTATTGAATCAAAGGGTAACATGAACAGCAGGGTCAGTACTCTGACCATAGACCAGACAGAGTGGACCAATGTGAACAAAGTCCAGTGTTCTGCCATGAAGAGAGGTGAAGTCACACCGGTCATTCAGGACCTCAGCTTTACCAAAGGAAGTAGGTCACTGAGACGTCTCAATGTGGTTGTGATAAGTGGTCACATACTCCAGGTTCTGGAGAGGGAGGCACAGGATGTGCAGACTTTTGCTCCAGCCCAGCACTAACACATCTGAGTCAGCAAATCAACTAATCATTAACTAATCATCACCTTTCCTTAGTTGAATCAGGTGTGTTAGTGCTGGACTAGAACATAAACCTGCACACCCCTGTGTTGCTCCAGAACCAGGGTTAAGGACCACTAGGGTGGATTTTAATCTGATATTCATGTACTGGTTTTCATACATACCTACACGTACATGAGTGTAACGTTTCTCCTTAAAATCAATCCTCTTACAGGTGAAGCCCCTTCAGTGTCCGTCCACATTCTCCCGGAGGAAGACACCAGGGAGGAGGGGGAAGTGACTCTGGTGTGCCTGGTGGTCTGCCCGTCTCTCTGTGACGTCCACATCATGTGGAAGGGGAACAGCGGTGATTACCAGGAGGGGGTCACCAGCCCTCCTCAGAAAACCCAGAAAGGCAACTATTCTGTCACCAGCGTCTTTACCACCACCAAGAAGGAGTGGGAGGGAAACTCGGTTTTCACATGCGCCGTCAAGCACCTCGGCTCGGACAACAATACCCCACCTCAGGAGAGGAGTGTGTTTAAGTCCATGGGTAACTCATGTGAAGACAAGTGATATTAATCTGTGTGTGTTGTGTCATTGTGTCTCCTTATTGACTCCTCTATGGGTCAGAATAGCCCATTACTAGGAGTGTCCCCTGTTGTCCTCTTTGATGTCATTGTTGTTGTCCTTGAGATAAAGTTAACATGTTAGTGTTGCCATTGTTTTGTTGACTGTAGACATGTATATTGTGTTGAAAGATGTCAGTCCTACGGCAGTCTTGTGTTGTCCATTGTCATTGTTCAATGTGTCTTCCTAATGTGGAGACTGGCTAATAAACAATACCGCACATGGTTTGGTGTTCGTATATCAATTACAAGTCTTGCTGTATTTGTTAGAATATGATGAAGACCAATACACTTGTGTCTGTGTGTATTGTACACCTGTATGTCTGTTCCTCACCACCTGCCTCTCTCCCTGTTCTCAGAGAACATCCTACTAACTGAGCCTGACGTGGGCTTCACTCTGAGCTGCATGGACAACGTTGATGAGTTCAGCAGCCTGTGGTCCTTCATCAGAAGTCGTAGAGGTTATTACCACGAAATAAATCAATAAGGACATTTTGTGGACTGTTACTTTTCAAACAGTTATGCTTTAAGACATGCAAATATACAGAATTTCATGTTTCAGGATAAAACCCAGATGCAGACACTTTTGAAGTAACAAAAGTTTATTACTGAAATGGGATAGGTCAAGGGCAGGCAGAACTCAGTAATCGAGATCAGAGTCTACAAAGTACAGAACGGCAGGCAGAATGGTCAAAACTGGGAGAACTAGAGGAAGACAGGAGCACGGGGAAAAACGTTGGTAGGCTTGATGAAACAAAACGAACTGGCAACAGCCAAACAGAACACCGGTATAAAAACAGGAGACAAAGAGCTGAGACATAGGTTTGATCCTAGACACATGAAAAGTGGGATGTATACACAGGGTATGGGGCAACAGAAGAGAAACAGCAGAGGGGGTAATAATCTTGGAGATGGGCCGATAAACCGGGGCTTGATGTAACAAAACGAACTGGCAACAGCCAAACAGAGAACACAGGTGTACAGTATATATAATGGGGAAGATTGACGACACCTGGAGGGGGGTGGAAACAAGCACAAAGACCGGTGAAACAGATATTGAAACTTTAATGTAATTTTTAAAACCTGTTAGGGATGATGTGAATTTTCGCAGCTTTTCGCAGCTTTTTGTTGAAAATCGCGCAACATTTCAAAGTCCTGCTACTCATGCCAGGAATATAGTATATGCATATGATAAGTATGTGTGTATAGAAAACACTCTGAAGTCTCTAAAACTGGTTAAATCGTGTCTGTGGCTATAACAGAACGTTTTTAGGAGTAAAAATCCCAGGGAAAACTGTTCACCAAAAACACAAAAAAAATATTCATCCGCCAGTCAATGTATTGTCTAAGGCGATAGAAAATAGATGAGGTTCCGTTTACAATGCCTACAGCTTCCACACGATGTCGCCAGTACTGGCATTTCATGGCTGGTTTATCCTTGGTGGGATGACGTATAGGCACTTCCTGTCTTGGGGCACACCGGAGGAAGTTATGAAAGTGAAAAAATGGACGATGATTTCAAGACTTGCTGCTATCGAATACAGATCGCCCCGTGATCAATTTGATCGATTATTAACGTTTATTAATACCTAAAGTTGGTTTACAAAAGTAGTTTGAAGTGATTTGTAAAAGTTTATAGGCAACTTTTTTAATTTTAAAAAGTGAAAAGGTCTTGTAAAGGTGAATTTTCCTGGATCAGACCGGCCTTTATAAAATGACATTTTGGGTATACAATGACGGATTTAATCGGGAAAAAGACCCAATTGTGATGTTTATGGGACATATAGGAGTGCCAACAAAGAAGCTCGTCAAAGGTAATGAATGTTTTATATTTTATTTCTGCGTTTTGTGTAGCGCCGGCTACCGCAAAATCTTTTGTTTAGGTCTCGTTCAGGTATTTCGGGGGTGCATGCTATCAGATAATAGCTTCTCGTGCTTTCGCCGAAAAGCATTTTACAAATCTGACATGTTGGCTAGATTCACAACGAGTGTAGCTTTAATTGAGTATCTTGCGTGTGTGTTTTAACGAAAGTTTGAGTTTTATCGAGTACTATAGGTGGCGCTCTGAAATTTCCGCTGATTTGGTTCCTGTACAGGAACCACCATCCGAAACAGGTTTTAAGAGGTAAGATGTATAAGTAGAAAAATAGATTCTGACCAAATTGACTGAACATATCACACTATAAACTGACTATTTAATTGTACATACTGTACTTAGAGTATGAAACAGAAACAACATATTTTCCATCTTGTTGGTCAAGCTGTATGAGAAGTAAGTATTAATGTATCCGTTCCATAGTCTAATGGTTTATGTTTGATTATCCATTCTGTTCCACACAGGGACTGCTCTCCTTACCTCAGTTCTGTCTGTTTCTCTCGCACACCCCACCCCTCTCTCTTCCCGTCTGTGACCCTCACAGCTGTGTGACACCACGCTTGGTGAACTCCAGTCGGTCACCTGGGTGTTTCAGGGTCCCAGTTTAGCATCTCTGATGATTCAGATAGACAATTTGCATTTGGTTTGAATAAATTATGAAATGGATCAAAGAATCAGACAATTGAATTACTAATTTCATTTATATGATAGACCTTGTTAACGGTTGTATTAATTATTTAATATTTTCAGTCATTCACTGCTACTGATCACACACAATGTTATTGACAGTCTATATTCATGGTTTGTGTTGGAAATAAAAATAACACACTTTTTAAGTATTGCATTGAACAACAAGTCCTTAAAAACTTCTTATGGCTGCAGGGGCAGTATTGAGTAGCTTGGATGAAAAGGTGCCCTTTGTAAACGGCCAGCTCCTCAGTCTCAGTATATGCATATTATTATTAGTATTGGATAGAAAACACTCTAAAGTTTCCAAAACTGTCAAAATATTGTCTGTGAGTATAACAGAACTGATATTGCAGGCGAAACCCTGAGGAAAATCAAACCCGGAAGTGGCTTCTATTTTGAAAACTCCATGTTCCATAGCCTCCCTTTGCTCTATTTAATACTCACAGACAATATTTTTACAGTTTTGGAAACTTTAGAGTGTTTTCTATCCTAAACTGTCAATTATATGCATATTCTAGCATCTTGTCCTGACAAAATATCCCGTTTACTACAGGATTTTTTTTTTTCCATAAATAAAAATACTGCCCCCTAGTCACAACAGGTTAAAAGAAGATGCCAAAAAATAAATACTATTCAGATCCTGAAGTACCCTAAAATGTGTTCCCATTGTTTCAACATTACATGGTCAGCAACTGTCGCCAAACAACTTGCCTTAGATGGCTACCGACTGGGCACTCTACGTCATTTCAAAGTGGATAATTGGGTAATATTTGGATGAGACGTTCATGAATGAGATTACAACCTATATTCACCCCCTCAAAAAGACAGCCAAAAGTTTGTTGGATTTCCAATGTGTCATATTTTTGGTTTGGTTGTCACCCAAAGGGACACTGCTCTTTCAACCATTCAAAATCAGAGCAAAATTCAAATGGGAATAGAATCTCAGATATTCAAATCAAATCAAATGTATTTATATAGCCCGTCGTACATCAGCTGATATCTCAAAGTGCTGTACAGAAACCCAGCCTAAAACCCCAAACAGCAAGCAATGCAGGTGTAGAAGCACGGTGGCTAGGAAAAACTCCCTAGAAAGGCCAAAACCTAGGAAGAAACCTAGAAAGGAACCAGGCTATGTGGGGTGGCCAGTCCTCTTCTGGCTGTGCCGGGTGGAGATTATAACAGAACATGGCCAAGATGTTCAAATGTTCATAAATGACCAGCATGGTCGAATAATAATAAGGCAGAACAGTTGAAACTGGAGCAGCAGCACAGTCAGGTGGACTGGGGACAGCAAGGAGTCATCATGTCAGGTAGTCCTGGGGCACGGTCTTGGGGCACGGTCCTATTCTGTTTATTTATAGAACAGATGAAGATGATTTCTCTATGTTTCATCTAATAGCAGAACCAAATGACCTGGATTGCAGTTGATATTACATTAAATGTGCATGGTGTAAGCGATCAATGCCGTTGAAGATTTTGCACAGATTGTTACAACAATTGTGAAGATCTCCACAGACCTCTTGAACATGCATGCTTTAAATGTTTACATAAGAATACATGTATAGTTACATTAACCTAAAAATGTGGCCAGATTTAATTCTACCTTTTATCAACAATATAACACATACAATGACATCATACGAACATCAACAACATCACACCTGCCCAGACACACTAGCCCTCACCCATAACTCCAGCGGTGCCCGTATCACTTCCTGCCACATGGCCTCAAACTGCATGATTTTGTTTCTCTCCGTTGCCCATGCACTTTCAATATTTAGATAGAAAAGCATTTGACATTTGCATTGCGTGAACAACGGACGATTGGTTGATTTTAAATGTATTATGTATTTTTTTTTAAAGATGATTGATGAGAAAAGTATTTTCCAAACCACCAGGTGTCTCACTGCAGACTCATATGCCATGTCTTGAAATATGCAGACATACAAATTAAAAGTAACTTTACATTGTAATACTTCTGACAGCCGTCTTTCCAACTCTGACCATAACTTTTGGACTTTAGAACATTCCCAGAATGTCACAACTTCTGTCGAAGTCGGTCCTTCTCCTCGGGCGGCGTTCGGCGGTCGACGTCACAGGCCTTCTAGCCATAGCCGATCCACTTTTCATTTTCCATTTGTTTTGTCTTTGTCTTACACACCTGATTTGAATTCCCCAATTACTTGCTCAGTATTTAACCCTCTGTTCCCCCATGTATGTTTGTGAGTAATTGTTTGTATGATATTCAGTCTGTTATGTGGGCTTGCTTATTTATATTTGCCTATTTTTGGGTAAATTACGTTTACTTACTCATATCTGCTGTCCTGCGCCTGACTCCTCTACACAAGCTACACACAGACCGTAACACAAAAGTCATGAATTATTGAGTAATTGGTAGTTTCACACTTCAGATATGACTCTGCCTTTGTGCTGTAGAATTTGTGAATGTTGTCTCTTGTATAATACATTCTATACATTAGTTTATATTGGATTAAGTGTATATTTGCAATAACTGTAATCTCATAAATTATGTTCCAACATTCCCTCTATCTTGTGCCAATATCAGTTATTTTAAAATCTTGGTTCCAATCATTTATATTTATTTCTAAGAGATTGTCAGCTGGATAGGATCTCTGCAACGTTTTGTATAGCTTACCAATCATATGAAAGTATGTTCACATTCATTAGCTCTGTTAACTGTTAAACCTACCCTTTGGAATGACTTTAATTGCAACAAGTGTAATTTCGTTTTTAAATGTGTTACTGCAGTTTTACAATGATATATTGGTCATTTTTTGGGTTAATCAATATACTATACCAGGGAAATGTCTTTCAGAGTGCAGGTGCATCCTGGTTAGAAGTCATGCTTGCGTAGCTTTGAACTACTGAGCCCAACACTCATTTTGATGGACACGCCTGATACAAATACATTCTTAAACTCTACCCCATATAAATCATTTTAATCAATACATGAAGTATTTAGGGGGAGATGCCCAGAACAGCTATGAGAAACCACAGAGCAATTTGTTATTTTAGATAAATAAGGACTCATTGTTCAATGCAATTCTTGATAAGTGTGTTATATTTTCTACAAAACATGAATATGGCGTTTCAATAACATTGTGTGTGACGAGTAGCAGTGAATGACTGAAAATATTAAATCCTATAATTAATACAACTGTTAACAAAGTCTATCATATAAATGAAACCGTGAATAAATTGTCAGATTATTTGATCATTCTCACCATTTATTCAAACCAAATGCCAGTCGTGTTCATGTGGTTGAAACATTGTATGGTTACCAGCCACCAGCTGGCTTATAAGAAAGGCAGTTTATCTTCAAATGAAACAAGGTAGTGAGAATTAGATCATGAAAATGTATAGGAACAGTCCCTGCAGTCCCTGGGCTACTTAACTAATTTAACTGTCTATCTGAATCATCAGAGATGCTAAACTGGGACCCTGAAACACCAGGTGACAAACTGGAGTTCACCAAGCGTGGTGCCACACAGCTGTGTGGGCCACAGAGGGGACGAGAGGGGGGTGGGGTGTGTGAGAGAAGCAGACAGAACTGAGAAAAGAAGAGCAGGGTCGGTGTGGAACGGAATAGATGATCAAACATGAACCCTTTGACTATGGAATGGATGCAGTTTGACCAACGGGATGGAAAAAAATATATGTTTCTGTGACTTAAAGCATAATAATTATGACAAAAGTAACTATACATATGTTTTTCCATACTCTAAGTATGTACGATTAAATAATCAGTTTATATATGTTCAGTCAATTTGGTCAGAATCTATTTTTCTACTTATACATTTTACCTCTTAAAAATGACCTTCAAGTTACAATATCTCAGGCCCAGAAAGTCAGATTCTAATGAGGTAAAGTTCTTCTGGTTCCGTTTTATCAGAGGGTCTACATCATCAGAGAATGGTCCTTGGTGATGCTACAGACCACAACTGTAGCTGAAAACATGAGCATGTTCATCCTTTCTGTATTTTTGCACGATAGCATAATGACTGTTTGAAAAGTAACAGTCCATGGTAGATGGAGTGAACATTACAGTAGAACATGCTGGCCCATGTTGTTGCTAATGTTCTCGCTAATGTAAAGATGCTGGCCCATGTTGTAGCTAATGCTTCCCACAGTTGTGTTAAGTTGACTGGATGTCCTTTTGGTTGTGGACCGTTCCTGATACACATGGGAAACTGTTGAGTCTGAAAAACTCAGTTTTTGACACAAACTGGTTTTGTATGCATTAACTAAAAAGAGGACAGGCTATGTGAGGTGTTGAACCTCATTAAGCTGTGTTCATCATGATGAACAAGGAGTCTTTCCTTGACAAATGGATGTCTATCTCATATTTAAAATAATCCACAATTAAATTAAATCTAGTCAGTTATGCGTGTGGTGAGAAGGGCCTGTAGGTTTTTCTGACTAAGTGACCTGATCAGGAAAAACACTGTTCCTGGTCAGGTCATGTGACAACTCCTGGCACTACTGATGAGCCATAGATTGACCTCTGACCTCAGAGTCATCAGCCCCTCCCCCATGACATGATGATGTAAATCCAGATCCCTCAGAGTTCATATATACTTATATTCTGCTGTTGACTTGTTGTCTCGTGTGGAGCAGCTGAGTTCATATCTCCACCCTCAGTATGACGAGAAAACTCTCCCTTCTGCTGCTCTCTCTCTGTCTGACCTGTGAGTTCTGCAGCCACCTACTCCTTTAATTACTGTGCTTACACTAAAATATGAGCTAACATTTGAATATTTTTAATTGGTTGTTTTATCCTTTGTTTTGATCCATTTGTACTGTTCTCCCTCTCATGTTCACTTCTTCATTCTCTTTCTCTCCATCAGGTTTAAATGGTCAGAGTATGGAGTCCATTCCCTCTGGTCCAGTCCTGAAAAAGCCTGGAGAAACTCTTACCCTTTCCTGTAAGGGATCTGGGTACACACAATGTGGAAACTATGGTATGAGCTGGATAAGACAACCTGCAGGACAATCACTGGAATGGATTGGGTATACTGGTACATACACAAAGAGTGTTGAAGGGCGTTGAATACCATCTGCATGGTGTATCTGAAGCTGTCTGTTCTGAGAGCAGAGGACTCTGCTGTGTATTACTGTGCAAGACAGACACAGTGGTGTGAGTGAGTGGAGGATCTGTACAAAAACACCTCAGAGAATCTAACTGGCAGCAGAGTCAACAGAGGGCAGTAGAGCATCAGTACAACAGAGTCAACAGAGGGCAGTAGAGCATCAGTACAACAGAGTCAACAGAGGGCAGATGAGCATCACTACAACAGAGTCAACAGAGGGCAGTAGAGCATCAGTACAACAGAGTCAACAGAGGGCAGTAGAGCATCAGTACAACAGAGTCAACAGAGGGCAGTAGAGCATCACTACAACAGAGTCAACAGAGGGCAGTAGAGCATCAGTACAACAGAGTCAACAGAGAGCAGTAGAGCATCAGTACCGCAGAGTCAACAGAGGGCAGTAGAGCATCAGTACAACAGAGTCAACAGAGGGCAGTAGAGCATCAGTACCGCAGAGTCAACAGAGGGCAGTAGAGCATCAGTACAACAGAGTCAACAGAGGGCAGTAGAGCATCAGTACAACAGAGTCAACAGAGGGCAGTAGAGCATCAGTGCAACAGAGTCAACAGAGGGCAGTAGAGCATCAGTACAACAGAGTCAACAGAGGGCAGTAGAGCATCAGTACAACAGAGTCAACAGAGGGCAGTAGAGCATCAGTACAGCAGAGTCAACAAAGGGCAGTAGAGCATCAGTACAGCAGAGTCAACAGAGGGCAGTAGAGCATCAGTACAGCAGAGTCAACAGAGGGCAGTAGAGCATCAGTACAACAGAGTCAACAGAGGGCAGTAGAGCATCAGTATAACAGAGTCAACAGTGGGCAGTAGAGCATCAGTACAACAGAGTCAACAGAGGGCAGTAGAGCATCAGTACAACAGAGTCAACAGAGGGCAGTAGAGCATCAGTACCGCAGAGTCAACAGAGGGCAGTAGAGCATCAGTACAGCAGAGTCAACAGAGGGCAGTAGAGCATCAGTACAACAGAGTCAACAGAGGGCAGTAGAGCACCAGTACAACATAGTCATGTCTACTGAAGTATAAAATTCCCCTAAGAACCAAAATAACAGAACTACTTGTACATCAACACAATGTACACATTTCCCTGACGAAAGATATAAAGTAAAGAGGAATCACATAAAGGCCTACATAGCTGTGTTCATTCATGAAGAACACTTTGACTGTCCTTGATAGCTTGATCCCTAATCTGATATTTACAGTAAATTAACCCAAATGGTGAAGGATTTCTATAAATATTTAGAAAATCATTCTCACAGATTCCCTGCAGTTTTACCAACCTCCGTGACCTGAGCAGGAAAAACTCCAGGCCCTGGTTCGGGCATGGGGACAGAGTTTGTCTGTGACATGTCATGTGATCAACGAAAACTCCTGGCCCTATAGATGAGTCATAGATATACCCCTGATCAACCTCTTAAGGATCCGCCCCTTTTTTCAATTTTTGCCTAAAATGACATACCCAAATCTAACTGCTTGTAGCTCAGGCCCTGAAGCAAGAATATGCATATTCTTGATACCATTTGAAAGGAAACACTTTGAAGTTTGTGAACATGTGAAAGGAATGTAGAGTTTCTCATGATAAGCTGCAGACCACATTACCTACCAAGAGAGTTTTCATCTATATTCTTTGTAGCTGTTTACATACCACCACAGTCAGAGGCTGACACTAAGATAGCATTAAACGAGCTGTATTCTGCCATAAGCAAACTCGGCCTCAGACCGCAAGGCACTACAGAGGGTAGTGCGAACGACCCAGTACATCACTGGGGCCAGGCTTCCTGCCATCCAGGACCTCTATACCAGGCGGTGTCAGAGGAAGGCCCTAAAAATTGTCAAAGACTCCAGCCACCCTAGTCATAGACTGTTCTCTCTGTTACCACATGACAAGCGGTACCTGAGCGCCAAGTCTAGGTCCAAGAGGCTTCTAAACAGCTTCTACCCCCAAGCCATAAGACTCCTGAACATCTAGTCAAATGGCAACCCAGACTATTTGCATTGACCCCCCTCCCCTCTCCACAACACTGCCACTCTCTGTTGTCATCGATGCATAGTCACTTTAATTAACTCTACTTACACGTACATACTACCTCAACTAACCGGTGCTCCCGTACATTGACTCTGTACCAGCACCCCCCTGTATATATTGTTATTTTTTACTGCTGCTCTTTAATTACTTGTTACTTTGGTCTATTATTCTCGTAAGTAAGCATTTCACTGTAAGGTTGTATTTGGTTGTACCTGTTGTATTTGGCGCGTGGGACTAATAACATTTGATTTGATTTGATTTGTACATTGGACTAACAAGAATTTAAGCTTTCTGCCTATATCAGATATGTCTATGTCCTGGGATGGCACACAGTGAAGTGAGTGGTGGAGCTGTACAAAAACCCCTCAGACATATACTGAACAAAAATATGAACGCAACATGCAGCAATTTCAAAGATTTTACTGAGCTACAGTTCATATAAAGAAATCGTTCAATTGAAATAAATTAATTAGGCCCTGATCTATGGATTTCACATGACTGGGCAGGGATGCAGCCAATTGTGGGCCAGGGAGGACACAGGCCCACCCACTGTGGAGCCAGGCCCAACCAATCAGAATGAGTCTTTCCCTACAAAATGGCTTTATTACAGACAGAAATACTCCTCAGTTTCATCAGCTGTCCAGGTGGCTGGTCTCAGACGATCCCAAAGGTGAAGAAGCCGGATGTGGATGTCCTGGGCTGGCGTAGTTACATGTGGCTGTGAGGCCGGTTGGATGTACTGCTGAATTCTCTAAAACGACCTTGGCCTCCAAGGCTTTTGGTAGAGAAATTAACATAAAATGATCTGGCAACAGCTCTGGTGGACATTCCTGCAGTCAGCATGCCAATTGCACGCTCCCTCAAAATTTGAGACATCTGTGGCATTGTGTTATGTGACAAAAGTGCGCATTTTAGAGTTGCCTTTTATTGTCCCCAGCACAAGGTGGATCTGTGTAATGATCATGCTTTTTAATCAGCTTCTTGATATTCCACAACTGTTAGGTGGATGGATTATATTGGCAAAGGAGAAATGCTCACTAATAGGGATGTAAACAAATTTGTGCATCAAATTTGAGAAAAATATGCTTTGTGTGTGTATGGAACCTTTCTGGGATCTTTTATTTCAGGTCATGACGCATGGGACCAACATTTTACATATTTTTGTTCAGTATATAGAGACAGGCTGTGGAACATTGACTAAGTCTTCTCTGCAAACAGCGGGAATAGACAACCTTATACTTTAATTAAATGTCCCGAACCTCAGAAACAATGTCCATGCTTCATGAATAAGCTCTCTGAGGTTTTCCTTATGTTGTGACCTGTCTCCTTTTCAGAAAGAGCAGAAAATACATTAAGGACATAAGGACCTTGACTGTCCAAAAGAAGAGGGTTCGCCAACTTTGACTTAACACTTAACAGTGTCTTAACAGTAAGGATATTGAATTGTGAAAAATAATTTTTATTTCATATCAAAGTGATATTTGACAACATTCCATAATACTATGTGTAGCTAATGTACGACTTTAGTTTTTAGTTAGTCAATTTGAAATAATAGTACTACGATTCTGTAAAATCACACAGAAATATTAGCTGAGCATGGATTCTGCAGAAAGGTTTTTGACAGGGTAAAGAGTAAAAACTATGTTGAATGCAAAACTCAGAGACCACCAAGCAGGGTCCCACCAAGACCTCTCTTAGAAAGAGTAGTGATGGATCAGTATTATTCTGCACACTGCATTGATGCATACAATCCATGTTCTCTTCATAGGCTATATGATTATACATTATTAATTTTCTGAGGCAATCAGTAGAGCTTACTAAATGGTAATGCATTCATTTGAATGTCCCATGTTACACCAAGATAACCATGAATGTATCCATCCAGACAACAACTGTGGTCATGTTTTAAGGCACTGAGCAGAGGAACTGGCTGGTATTTTATCTTTTCTCTTTCACTCCTCTTTGGATCAACAACATGTACCTACTGTATGCTATGAAAAAGCCCTACTTTAGTACCCATCTCCAATTCAACAAACCCATTTGTGCTAAACGGCTACAGGCCTGTAGCATTAACGTCCCTGTCTATTAAGTGTAGTATTATTAATGTGTACTGACTCCCTCGTTCTGACCCTATTCTCTCCCCCTGGGGCATCTTCCTGGACTCGCCCGGTGGCCAGAACTGGGGCTGCGGCCAGAACTTGGGGGGGCGGTAGCTTTTGAGGTCATCATAACTATTCAAATATGATGACAATCCTTCATATGGCACGCTTGTGTCAGAAAGAAAATGACCAAAATATAGACAGAGGAAGAAAATGGCCAGGCCACAGAGGGTCACCACCACAGCAGCCGTGTTGGTCCTGTAAGCATGACCACTGCACTGCCGCGCCCCCTTCAGGCCCCTCTTCGCCATCCTCTTCCTCACCTGAGAGGTGAAAAACAAGGACATAGACAGGGGAATAAAGGGTTTTGTACATTTCTGATTTCAAAGTCATTAAAATGCCAGCTTAACTGGTCACATTTTACTCATGCTAGACCAACAATAACTGAAGAAAGTGCATTGTATAACTCTTGAATTACACAATGGCGGTTAAGTGACCTAAAAGTCTCATCCCTGATTAGCTTAAAACTCTTAAACCTATAACAAAGTGCCTAGGTAGATTGGAGCCATCATTGTACCCACACAGCTCACCATGACAACCATCTTATTTCTTAGTGCTTTGTTATGACATGATCCAATCAATGTCAGACATCTTACCTGATAAGAGCAGAGCAGGGCCAGGAGCACTAGGAAGAGGAAGTTTCAGAACATGGTGTTTAACACAGAGCAACAGAGGTAGTCTTTAATCTGGACTCCTATGTGTCTTAGAGCCCATTGCTGTTGTGGCTGTCGGGGTCGTCTGGGCCGGCCTGAGCGTCCACGATCTCCCTTCTCTTCCTATTCTTCTTCTTCTCCCTCCTCTTCAACATCACCATAGTGATCCATCTCTAGGTCCGCTTCACCAAAATCAAACTGCACTTCAGGCATATCAAAATCAAATCCTTCCTCCATGACTGTCCAAATGACATTAATGTTGAGCTGAACTAAAGGTTTCGCCAGGTATCTCTCCAATTCCCTCTCCCTCTCATACACTGTATGACATGTATCTCATACACTTGATGCTTAACGTCTGTAACATGGGGTGTGAACTAGCTACACATTCCTAAGTAGAGACTGTATATCCCTCCTTCAACCACAGCACCATTTTCTCTCATTTAACACTATCTCTTGCTGCACAAGATTTGCAGAATGGTGTAATGTTCCAAATCTCTGTGGTGAATGACACATCGAGCAAACTAACTATCTGACCTAGAACAACTGACCATGAAATCTGTGGTAGTCAAAACCCCCACCTACCCAACAGCAGCACTATCTCCTGATGTAATAGACAGCTTCTTTATTAATACTATCTTAGTCTCTCACAGTCTCTTAATCCTCCATGATCACTGTAGAACAGTATTGTTGAGTTAGTCATGAATGTTTGCATGGAAATCTGTACAATATAAGCATTTTTTCCGGAACCTAGGTTGATGTCTCAATATTGACTCCTGTTTACTCTGTAAATAAAAGACGGAGAATATGCAAATAATCCCCTCTGATAATAACTGTATATCAATGACCAGCTCTGAGGGGCAGCCACACACACAGACACACACACACAGACACAACCTTCATCACTGCAACCACCCTGTCTGCCAGTACCCAGACAGACACTGTCTGCCATTCAACAGAGAAACATGTTTCTTACATCTCTCCTCCTCCTGTCCTTCCTACCAGGTAAGTGAGGTCATTTTAATATCTTCAAATACAGAGTACAAAACAAGATTGTAGAGTAAATCTGGTAAATAAGGTTGTTTTTGCCCATGTGTTAATTTTTGTATAAAGACGTAGATGGTTGGAAAAAGTAATTTATTCTCTTTCATCAGATTAAGTTTCCTGTCTGTCTCTCTGTTCTCCCTGCTCTCTTTCAGATATACACAGCATTAGTTTGACCTCCTCCCCTGCTCAACTCAAACCTCCTGGAGAGTCAGTGAAACTATCTTGCCAAGTCTCTGGCTATGCCCTGACAGACTATGGTACAGCTTGGATACGACAGCAGCCAGGGAAAACACTGGAGTGGATTGGGATCATCTGGAGTGGTGGATCAATTGAATCTGGAGCCTCTTTTAAGAGCAGATTCACCATCTCCAGAGACAGTAGTAATGTACTGTACTTAGACATCACCAGTCTGCAGGCTGAGGACACAGCTGTGTATTATTGTGCTCGGTGGTCACAGTGATACAAACCAGCACCAGACCTGTACAAAAACTCATCAACCAATAAATGGTTGGAGTTATATGTACCCACCAAGAGTGGGCGTTCTTAGCCTTTACATGAAATATCCTGCTATGATGTGATGACTATATGAACTAGATGTAGTATCAGTCACTAGTCATAACGTAGGACTACTGTAGGATATGAACAGATATATTGTTAGAGGAATTCTAAATTCCTATATGTTTTGTAGCCAATACCAAATTCACACTCTATCTATTTCATAATAAGTTTTAAATTGATCATTTTGCATGAAATAGAAAGGGACCAGTCTTAAAAACAAGTTCAGCATTTATTATTGATGAGTACTGACTCAAAATACAAAGAACATTAAATTTTAAGGAGAGAAAATAAAATGACATCATCAGTTTCTCACACTCTCTCCGATTCACACAATAGCGCAGTGTCTTCAGGTCTGGAGACTGTCTACTACTCCCCTCATAAAACAAACATTCCAATCTGTCTAAAATATATACTTTTCTCCACTAATGGAACATCAAACAAACATTCTTATCTGTCTGAGAAGATATATGCCATCCCTCTCCCTTAAACCCGCAAGGTACAGACAATTAATTAGTTTTACTTACATTTTCAGTAACAGCTTAACCAAGAACCCATACATTTCATACCATAACACAAGAGTATTAAAATAAATGGTTCTTAAATAAATGTATACATAATTAATAATTTCAACTATAATTTCCTCCAACATAACACAATACCCTCACTATTAAACATGTGTTAATATCAGTGGTGGAAAAAGTACCCAATTGACATACTTGAGTACAAGTATAGATATAGAAAAGGACTTGAGTAAAAGTCAAAAAGTATTTGGTTTTAGATATACTTAAGTATTAAAAGTAAATGTAATTGCTCAAATATACTTACGTAAAAGTAAAATAATAAATAATTTCAAATTCCTTTTTAAGCAAACCAAATGGCACGATTTTCTTGTTTCTTTTTATTTACGGATAACCAGGGGCACACTCCAAAACTAAGACATCCTTTACAAATGAAGCATGTGTGTTTAGTGAGTCCGCCAGATCAGAGGCAGTAGGGATGACCAGGGATATTCTCTTGATAAGTGCACGAATTGGACCATTTTCCTGTCCTGCTAAGCACTAAAAACGTAATGAAAACTTTTGGATGTCAGGGAAAGTGTATGGAGTAAAAATGACATTTTCTGTAGTGAATTAAAAGTAAAAGTACTCAAAAATATAAATAGTAAAGTACAGATACCCCCCAAAATTACGTAATTAGTACTTTAAAGTATTTTTACTTAAGTACTTTGTACCATTGATTAAAATGTTATTCAACAAGTACATATTGTGGGATTGATTCAGTGGATGTTTCAGAAGTTTGCCCCTTTATCATGCTATGACAACATGATGGCAGCATGTACCAATATTACTTTACTGTCATGAGTAATAATTTGTACATTCATTCTGAAACGGTCCTTACAACTCCTCCTCGGGTTTGTGTTGTAATGGAAATGTATTCTCCATCAATTTACCTGGGAAAATAAATACATAGAAACACAAACAGAAGGATTTCTTCTTCATAACAGAGCATCTCAAGATGACCTCATACTAGGTGATCTGTGGGTATCTATCAAAGCCTCTTGTGATTGGTCCTCCCAGTAAGAAGGAGCTCATGCAAAACATTCTAGTCCTCCATCTTTATTAATGTCTCTGTTGAAGGAGGATTCTGCTGTAGACTCTCAACTACCATTAGAGAACTAAACAGATCACCATGTTTCCTACCACAGGAATATTCTTACTGACAGTCAATCTAACAGGTGTTTATACTGTCTATCAAATAAACAAGTTGACATCAGGTTTTAGTTTCAACTTAAACAACATCTCTGCGTTCTATTTCCACAGGTGTTCATAGTCAGATATTGACTGAGTCTGGACCAGTAGTTAAAAAGCCTGGAGAATCACACAAACTGACCTGTACAGCATCTGGGTTCACATTCAGTAGCTATAGGATGGGTTGGATCAGACAGGCTCCTGGGAAAGGACTGGAGTGGATTGCTTATATTAGCACACAGAGTAATCCAATCTCTTAATCCCAGTCAGTCCAGGGTAGATTCACTATCTCCAGAGATGACTCCAGCAGTAAGCTGTACCTACAGATGAACAGTCTGAAGAGTGAGGACACAGCAGTGTATTACTGTGCTAGAGAGTCACAGTGGTAAACTAATGGGAGAAGCCGTACAAAAACACTTCCGCATTCAGCACATCATCTTATTTATTTCTGATGAACGCTAATAGCAATATGTTTATAAGCACCGCAATACATTTGTTTTTACAATAATAACTGTATACATGTAGTATAGGATTACCAATAATGAGAAAACAATGTTTAACCATTCTAGAGTGTAGTGTTAGAAACTGACACATTATAAATATTTTACCACCATTTGCATTGATATTCCCAGTGCTTTAATACTGATTATCTTCATTTTGCAAATATAATCTCACCCCTCACTTCCTCTCACTCTCCGTTATATAATGTCCCACATTCTTAGAAAAAAAGGTTCCAAAAAGATTCTTCAGCTGTACCCATATTAGAACCCTTTTGGGCTCCATTTAGAACCCTCTGTGAAAATAGTCCTACATGGAACCAAAAAGGGTTCTTCCAAGGATTCTCCTATGGAGACAGTCAACAAACACCTTTAGGTTCTAGATAGCTCCTTTTTTTCCAAGCGTGTAGTATGTCTCTGAGTCCTGGAGAGTAGAGAAGAGCTGCTCCCACCAGTTCAGCTTCAACACAAACCATGTTCCCTGCATCTCTACTGCTGATGCTGGCAGCTGCCTCCTGTGAGTTCCTGACTATAGTCTGATCAGTATAACTTGTGTTGCTGTGATACTGATGTGACTCCTTGATTGATCTGACCTGTCATTCCTCTCCCTCCTCAGGTGTCCACAGTCAGGTTGTACTCACACAGGCTGAGCAGTCGGTCCAGGGGACCCCTGCAGGATCCCTCAAACTCAGATGTGCCTGTAGTCAATTCACTCTAAGCAGTACTAATATGCACTGGATCCGCCAGGCACCTGGAAAAGGACTTGAATGGATAATTTACTATTATTCTGACAGTGACAAGAGCAATGCCTGACTTGAATGGATAATTTACTATTACTCTGATAGTAACAATAGCAATGCCCAGGTAGTACAGGGCTGATTCACAGCATCGAAGGACAGCACTAATTTCTATCTGCACATGAGCCATGTGTATCTGCAGTGTATTACTGTGCTAGAGATTCACTATGGTTAAACTAATGAGAATAGCTGTACAAAAACCATCTGGTAGAGAAAGGAAGGACGTGTACAAACACATGACAAGGGGATACATGAGGAACAATTCTAATAATGAATCAAATAATAACACAATGATACACCTGTTAAATACATGGTGTTAGTGTTGTTGATGCACCAACAGGGGCCCCTCTCTCTCCATATGATTAAAATAAAGACCAGTACTGATGAAGGCTCTGATAATAAATGTTATTACAGGAAAAATGTATAATATGGATGTTGATTCAAAATGGTTTAGTGTGTCAAAACGAAAGTAGTGTCTTAAATATGTTTCATCCACCAACCACATGTATAAACCAAGGAGGTAAATGTAGTGTTTCAACCCGCCCCACCACCCCGCCTTTCAAAAAGGTAATCTAAAGAGGGTCTCTGAGTTATCAGAATGTAAAGGTTGTGTCCAGTAATAGTGGAGATGGTCCTGCAGTGTTTCTAACCATCTTATACATCCCCTCCCCTTTTATGTCAATGCAAACCTGGTTCTCTCCCTACTTAAACTGTATCTGTCTGTCCTAGTTCATCCTACCAAGTCCTGGAAAGTAGAGAAGAGCAGCTCCTACCAGTTCAGCTTCAACACACACAATGTCCCCTGCATCTCTGCTGCTGCTGCTGGCAGCTGCCTCCTGTGAGTCTCTAGGGATTTTGGAGGAAAGCATAGAAAATTGCCTCAAGTATAAAACCCGCTTCAACATAACTACTAGAATGCATGTAGTGTAACATGTTGCTATTTTGTGTATTTAATGTTGTTCGTTCTTTTCATTCAACAGGTGTACAGAGTTATTTTTAACTCACTCAGGCAGCCTCTATGACTGACCAGCCTGGTCAACCACTGACCATCTCCTGTAAGGTCTCTTCTTCTGTTACTAACACTTTAAAAATTGTTTTTATTTAACTAGGCAAGTCAGTTAAGAACAAATTCTTATTTACAATGATGGCCTACCAAAATGCAAAAGGCCTTCTGTGGGAATGGGGGCTTAAAAATAAAAAATAAAATAAGATACCTGATTTATAGCTGATTATCTTCGTTGTGCAAATATTTGTATGTATTTATTTATTTAAACTTTATTTAACCAGGTAGGCAAGTTGAGAACAAGTGCTCATTTACAACTGCGACCTGGCCAAGATAAAGCAAAGCAGTTCGACACATACAACAACACAGAGTTACACATGGAGTAAACAAATGTACAGCCAATAACACAGTAGAAAAACAAGTCTATATACAATGTGTGCAAATGAGGTGAGATAAGGGAGGTAAGGCAATAAATAGGCCATGGTGGCGAAGTAAATACAACATAGCAATTAAACACTGGAATGGTAGATGTGCAGTAGATGAATGTGCAAAGTAGAAATACTGGGGTGCAAAGGAGCAAAATAAATAAATAAATACAGTAGAGGATGAGGTAGTTGTTTGGGCTATTTACAGATGGGCTATGTACAGGTGCAGTGATCTGTGAGCTGTTCTGACAGCTGGTGCTTGAAGTTAGTGAGGGAGATATAAGTCACCAGTTTCAGTAATTTTTGTAGTTTGTTCCAGTCATTGGCAGCAGAGAACTGGAAGGAGAGGGGTACAAAGGAGGAATTGGCTTTTGGGGGTGACCAGTGAGATATACCTGCTGGAGTGCGTGCTACGGGTGGGTGCTGCTATGGTGACCAGCGAGCTGAGATAAGGCGGGGCTTTACCTAGCAGGGTCTTGTAGATGACCTGGAGCCAGTGGGTTTGGCGACGAGTATGAAGCGAAGGCCAGCCAACGAGAGCGTACAGGTCGCAGTGGTGGGTATTATATGGGGCTTTGGTGACAAAACGGATGGCACCATGATAGACTGCATCCAATATGTTGAGAAGAGAGTTGGAGGTTATTTTGTAAATGACATCGCCAAAGTCGAGGATCGGTAGGATGGTAAATTTTACGAGGGTATGTTTGGCAGCATGAGTGAAGGATGATTTGTTGTGAAATAGGAAGCCAATTCTAGATTTAATTTTGGATTGGAGATGTTTGATGTGAGTCTGGGAGGAGAGCTTACAGTCTAACCAGACACCCAGGTATTTGTAGTTGTCCACATATTCTAAGTCAGAACCGTCCAGAATAGTGATGCTGGACGGGCGGGCAGGTTAAGGCAGCGATCGTTTGAAGAGCGTTCATTTAGTTTAACTTGTATTTAAGAGCAGTTGGAGGCCACAGAAGGAGAGTTGTATGGCATTGAAGCTCGTCTGGAGGGTAGTTAACACAGTGTCCAGAGAAGGGCCAGAAGTATACAGAATGGTGTCGTCTGCGTAGAGGTGGATCATAGACTCACCAGCAGCAAGAACGACATCATTGATTTGTACAGAGAAGAGAGTCGGCCCAAAAATTGAACCCTGTGGCACCCCCATAGAGACTGCCAGAGGCCCGGACAATCAGCCCTCCGATTTGACACACTGAATTCTATCGGAGAAGTAGTTGGTGAACCAGGCGAGGCAATCATTTGAGAAACCAAGGCTGCTGAGTCTGCCGATAAAGATGTGGTGATTGACAGAGTCGAAAGCCTTAGCCAGGTCAATGAATACGGCTGCACAGTATTGTTTCTTATTGATGGCGGTTATGAAATCGTTAAGGACCTTGAGCGTGGCTGAGGTGAACCCATGACCAGCTCTGAAATCAGATTGCATTGCGGAGAAGGTACTGTGGGATTCAAAATAGTTGGTAATCTGTTTGTTAACTTGGCTTTCGAAGACCTTAGAAAGGCAGGGTAGGATAGACATAGGTCTGTAGCAGTTTGGGTCAAGAGTGTCTCCCTCTTTGAAGAGGGGGGTGACCGCAGCTGCTTTCCAATCTTTGGTAATCTCAGACGACAAGAAAGAGAGGTTGAACAGGCTAGTAATAGGGATTGCAACAATTTCGGCAGATAATTTTAAATAGATAAATATAATCTTACCCCTCACGTCCTCTCCCTCTACCTCTCCGTTACATAAATGGGCTCTATGTTTGTCTGTCCTACACTCTTAGAAATAATATTATAACAATAGAACCCTTTTTGGTTCCATGCAGAACCTTTTTGGTTCCATGCAGAACCTTTTTGGGTTCCATTGAGAACCGTCTGTGAAAATATTCCTACATGGAACCCAAAATTGTTTCACCTGGAATCAAAAAGGGTCCTCCTATGGGGACAGCCGACAAACCCTTTTAGGTTCTAGATAGCTAAAAAAATATATAATAGTGTAGTACGTCTCTCTGAGTCCTGGAGAGTAGAGAATAGCAGCTCCCACCAGTTCAGCTTCAACACAAACCATGTTCCCTTCATCTCTGCTGCTGCTGCTGGCAGCTGCCTCCTTTGAGTTCCTGACTGTAGTTTCATCAGTTAACCGCTTGATTGATCTTACCTGTCATTCCACTCGCTCCTCAGGTGTCCAGTCTAACGGTCATACTCACACAGGCTGAACAATCAGTCCAGGGCACCCCTGCAGGATCCCTCAAACTCACATGTGCCTGTAGTGGATTCACTCTAAGCAGCAATTATATGTACTGGATCTGCCAGGTACCTGGACTGATTATTCAGAGAGTAGAAAGAGCAATGCCTCTGGAGTACAGGGCTGATTCACAGCATGGAAGGACAGCACTAATGTATGCACATGAGCCAGTTGATGTCAGAGGACTCTGCAGTGTATTACTGTGCTAGAGATTCATTATGGTTAAACTAATGAGAATAGCTGTACACAAACCATCTGGTAGAGAAAGGAAGGACGTGCACAAACACACAGACACACGTATAGTATGACCAGTAGACCATGACAAGGGGATACATGAGGAACAATACTGTGGAGTGGCTACCGACATGAGTGCCCCGGGCGGTAATCATTTAGGCAGGTTACCTTCGTTTACTTGGGCACAGGGACTATGGTGGTCTGCATGAAACATGTAGGTATTACAGACTCTGTAAAATGTCAATGAAGACAATTCACAGTTGGTCCGCAAGCTTTGAGTTCACGTCCTGGTAATCTGTCTGGCCAAGTGGCTTTGTGAATGCTGAGTAAATGTTTTGTTCACATCGGCTACCGAGAGCGTTCTCACAGTCATCCGGAACAGCTGGTGCTCTTGTGCATGCTTCAGTGTTGCTTGCCTCAAAGCAAGCATAAAAGGAATTTAGCTCGTCTGGTAGGCTTGCGTCACTGGGCAGCTCGCATCTGGGTTTCCCTTCGTAATAGTTGTCAAGCCCTGCCACATCCGAAGAGGGTCAGAGCTGGTTTAGTAGGATTCAATCTTAATCCTGTATTGACACTTTGCTTGTTTGATGGTTCGTCTGAGGGCATAGCGGGATTACTTTTCAGCATCCGGATTAGTCTCCCGCTCCTTGAAAGCGGCAACTCTAGCCTTTAGCTCGATGCAGATGTTGCTTGTAATCCATGGCTTCTGGTTGGGATATGTACGTACAGTCACTGTGGGGATGACGTCATCGATGCACTTATTGATGAAGCCGATGATTGAGGTGGTGTATTCCTCAATGCCATTGGATGAATCCCAGAACATATTCCAGTCTGTGCTAGCACAACAGCCCTGTAGTGTAGCATCCATGTAATCTGACCACTACTTCCGTATTGAGCAAGTCACTGGTACTTCCTTGTTTAGTTTTTGCTTGTAAGCAGGTATCAGGAGGATAGAATTGTGGTCCGATTTTTCCAAATGGAGGGCGAGGAGAGCTTTGTATGCATCTCTGTGTGTGGAGTAAAGGTGGTCGAGAATTTTTTTCCCCTGGTTGCACATGTGACATGTGAGCCAGATAGGGTTCAAAAGGGCAAAACGAACTGGCAGCAGACAAACAGAGAACACAGGTATACCTACACTGGGGATAATGGGGAAGATGGGCAACACCTGGAGGAGGGTGGAGACAATCACAAAGACAGGTGCAACAGATCAGGGTGTGACACTAACAGCATGGTGTATCGAAGCTGTATGTACTGAGAACAGAGGACTCTGCTGTATAAATGTAAAACACTATTTTTTTGGCAATTTCCAATTACTATCACATTGAAAACATATCCTGTGAATACTGGTGTACTGTTTTTGGCACCAATGGCCTTTTTGTATATACATGTTAATTGTTTCCTTGACAAATGGATGTATATGCCATTTCAATGAACCCACAATTAAATTAATTCATGAAGATGATCAATATTTAGAAAATCATCATGTTCCCCACAGTTCCTCCAGTCCTTGAGTCAGTTGTGTGTGGTGAGTAGAACCTGGATTTTTTTTGAATAAGTGACCTGATCAGGAAAAACTCTGTTCCTGGTCAGGTCATGTAATAAAGGACAACTCCTGGCCCTACTTATGAGTCATAAATTCACCTCTGACCTAATTTATCAGCCCCTCCCCCATGACATCATGATGTAAATCCAGATCTCTCAGAGTTCATATATACTTATGTTCTGCTGATGACTTGTTGTCTTGCGTGGAGCAGCTGAGTTCATATCTCTACCCTCAGTATGCCGAGAAAACTCTCCCTTCTGCTGCTCTCTCTCTGTCTGACCTGTGAGTTCTGCAGTACTTAATTAGCTGTCTTTTATGGAATGACTGAACATTGACAATGTTTTTTGTAAACTCTCTTCTCTTGCTATCCTTAATTTTTCTGCTGCTTTCCCTGTAACACATTCTTCCTATTTCTTTCTCTCTCTCTCTCCATTAGGTTTAAATGGTCAGAGTCTGGAGTCCATTCCCTCCAATTCAGTCATGAAAAAGCCTGAAGAAGCTCTCAGTCTCTCCTGTAAGGGATCTGGGTATACCTTTAGTAGCTACAACACACATTGGATTAGACAACCTGCTGGGAAAGCATTGGAATGGATGGGTTACTCTGGATTAGGCCTAGGTAACCATGCTAAAAGCTTTGAAGGACGTATGGAAACGACTAAAGATAATTCCAACAGCATGATGACTCTGAAGCTGTCTGGTCTGAGAGCAGAGGACTCTGCTGTGTATTACTGTGCACGAGACACACAGTGGTGTGAGTGAGTGAAGGATCTGTACAAAAACCCCTCAGAGAATTTAACTGGCAGCAGAGTCAACAAAGAGCAGTAGAGCATCAATACAACAGTGTAACATCTACTGAAGTATTATATTCCCCTGGGAGCCAAAAAATACTTGTCAACAGAACTACTTGTACATCAATACAAAGTACACATTTCCCTGAGGAGAGGTGTAGTAAGGAGAGGGAGAATTGCATTACACTGTGTTTAAGATGTCTTATCTGCCATTTAAATCATGATGAAGCTTTTTATCATCCACCAAGGTTTCCCAAAGTTCCTCCAATTGCTGAGTCAGTCCAGATGTCTGATGAATAGAACCAGTCCATTCAATGACAGACTCAAGACCCAGGTTTTAGAACTGTTTTTTTGTATCGTGCTTTGTATTTCTATTTTTAATCTGATTTTTTATTTTTATTGGGCTCACTTGAAAAAGAGACCTTGATATCAACATGACTCCCAGTCAAAAATAAAGGTTAAATAAACTCTTCGCCCTACTGATGACTCAAAAATTCACCTCTGACCTCATTCAACAGCCCCTCGCCCATGACATCATGATGTAAATATAGATCCCTCAGAGTTCATATATACTTATGTTCTCCTGCTGACTTGTTGTCTTGTGTGGAGCAGCTGAGTACATATCTCCACCCTCAGTATGACAGGAAAACTCTACCTTCTGCTGGTCTCTCTCTCTGTCTGCCCTGTGAGTTCTGCAGTACTTCATCAACAATTTTTTTGTGGAATGACTGAACATGGACAATGTTTTTTGTAAACTCTCTTTTCTTGCTATCCTTACATTTTTCTGCTGCTTTCCTCTAACATGTTCTTCGTATTTTATTCTCTCTCTCCATCAGGTTTAAATGGTCAGAGTCTGGATCCCAGTCCCTCCAGTTCAGTCCTGAAAAAGCTTGGATAAACTATAAGTCTCTCCTGTAAGATATCTGGATTCACCTTTGACAGCCACAACACACAATGGATAAGACAGCCAGCTGGAATATCCCTGGAATGGATGGGTTACTCTGGATTAGGCCTAGGTAACCATGCTAAAAAGTTTGAAGGACACATGGAAACGACAAAAGACAATTCCAACAGCATGATGACTCTGAAGCTGTCTGGTCTGAGAACAGAGGACTCTGCTGTGTATTACTGTGCAAGATACTCAGTGGTGTGAGTGAGAGGAGGATCTGTACAAAAACCCATCAGAGAATCTACCTGGCAGCAGAGTCAACAGAGGGCAGTAGAGCGTCAGTACAACAGAGTAACAGAGTATCTAATGAAGTATAATATTCCCTCAAGGGTCAAAACTACAGAACTACTTGTACGTCAACACATGGTACATAACCCAAAGTATGTGGACATCTGCTCGTCAAAAATCTCATTCCAAAATCATTGGCATTAATGTGGAGTTGGTCCCCCTTTTGATTCTATAACAGCATGGTCAGAGTATTAACCCCAATGGAGAAGTATTTCTATAAATATTTAGAAATTCATCCTCCAAGATTCCCTACAGTTTTACCAACCTCCCTGACCTGAGCAGGAAAAGCTCTTTGCCAAATCAAATCAAATCAAATCAAATTTTATTTGTCACATACACATGGTTAGCAGATGTTAATGCGAGTGTAGCGAAATGCTTGTGCTTCTAGTTCCGACAATGCAGTAATAACCAACAAGTAATCTAACTAACAATTCCAAAACTACTGTCTTGTACACAGTGTAAGGGGATAAAGAATATGTACATAAGGATATATGAATGAGTGATGGTACAGAGCAGCATAGGCAAGATACAGTAGATGGTATCGAGTACAGTATGTACAAATGAGATGAGTATGTAAACAAAGTGGCATAGTTTAAAGTGGCTAGTGATACATGTATTACATAAGGATACAGTCGATGATATAGAGTACAGTATATACGTATGCATATGAGATGAATAATGTAGGGTAAGTAACATTATATAAGGTAGCATTGTTTAAAGTGGCTAGTGATATATTTACATCATTTCCCATCAATTCCCATTATTAAAGTGGCTGGAGTTGAGTCAGTGTCAGTGTGTTGGCAGCAGCCACTCAATGTTAGTGGTGGCTGTTTAACAGTCTGATGGCCTTGAGATAGAAGCTGTTTTTCAGTCTCTCGGTCCCAGCTTTGATGCACCTGTACTAACCTCGCCTTCTGGATGATAGCGGGGTGAACAGGCAGTGGCTCGGGTGGTTGATGTCCTTGATGATCTTTATGGCCTTCCTGTGACATCGGGTGGTGTAGGTGTCCTGGAGGGCAGGTAGTTTGCCCCCGGTGATGCGTTGTGCATACCTCACCACCCTCTGGAGAGCCTTACGGTTGAGGGTGGAGCAGTTGCCGTACCAGGCGGTGATACAGCCCGCCAGGATGCTCTCGATTGTGCATCTGTAGAAGTTTGCCCTGGTTAAGGCACGGGTACATAGTTTGTCCGTGTCACTTCACATGTCATGTTATGAACAAAATAAAATAAACATACCAAAGAAATCTGCCTGTAGTATAAAACTGGCTTCAACGTAACTAGCTACTAGAATGTATATAGTATATATTTTGTGTATTTAATGTTGTTCATTATTTTCTTTCCCAGGTGTACAGAGTTATGAACTCACTCAGCCAGACTCTATGACTGTACAGCCAGGTCAACCACTGACCATCTCCTGTAAGGTCTCTTCTTCTGTTGGTAGCTATTGGACAGCTTGGATCTGACAACCTGCAGGGAAAAGCATTGGAGTGGAATGGAAATGCATATTCTGGAGACACACAATACAAGGATTCACTGAACAACATGTCCGGCCTCTCAGTAGATTCTAGCAGTAATGTTGTGTTTTTAAAAGGGCAGAACCTTCAGACTGATGACACAACTGTGTATTATTGTGCCTACCCTCACAGTGATATAAACCAGCACCAGAGCTGTATAAAAACCCATCCTCTTGGGAGACACTGTATAGAATATGGAAGCTGAAGAGCAGCTATGTAATGCTCCTCTTCTCCACTAATTGTATTAAAAATAAATGTTTTATCCATAAAATGATTGGACTGGAAGTAATTATTTACATTTACAAAAGGTATGTATGTAGGTATTTGAATGTATTGTATTGTATGTGCATATATTATGAGTATATTATGCATATAGAATGCATCCACTGACACCTGTCTTTGCAGGACATACAGTATGCAAATAAACCCCCTCCCTCTGATATATAAATGACCTGTTCTGACCTTCCTCACTGCAACCACCCTGTCTGTACTCGGACACACACTGCCAGAGATCTAACAGAGAAACATGTTTCTTACATCCCTACTCCTCCTGGCAGTCCTGCCATGTAAGTGGGGGGGATTTTAGTCTCTTTGTATACAGGACACCAAACAATGTATTAGTCAGTTGTTTTATCATTTTGTTAGTCAGTTGTAGTCAGTTGTTTTGTTGCCATTGTGACAGTTTTTGGGGAATTCCTCTCATCTCTCTTTCTCTACATTCCTGCTCTCTTTCAGATATACACAGCATTAGTTTGACCTCCTCCCCTGCTCAACTCAAACCTCCTGGAGAGTCAGTGAAACTATCTTGCCAAGTCTCTGGCTATGTCCTGACAGACTATGGCACAGCTTGGATACGACAGCAGCCAGGGAAAACACTGGAGTGGATTGGGATCATCTGGGGTGGTGGATCCATCAACTCTGGGGCCTCTTTTAAGAGCAGATTCACCATCTCCAGAGACAGTAGTAATGTACTGTACTTAGACATCACCAGTCTGCAGGCTGAGGACACAGCTGTGTATTATTGTGCAAAAACTGGAGGCACAGTGCAACAGCTCAATGGAAGACCTGGACAAAAACATCTTACATACTAATTTTCAACAAATACACAGCAAGTTGGGTGTAGGTTTTTTTTCAGTTTAAAAGTTGTGGTGTTGATTTCTAAACGATTTGACTCTAAATGGCACACTCCATGGTCATAAATTCAACACCCCCATAGTTAATTTAATGCTGATAAATACACCTTTTTTTGGTGATAAGGGTCAAATAAGGATTTCTAAAAAATAGTCCAATGACTGTTTTTCTAAACATACTTTTGAGTCCCATCCTATAAGTGAAGCGTGAAAAGTCAATATGGTTCAGTGGGTTTTCTGAAATTTCTAATTGCTATCGGCTCCCGAGTGGCGCAGCGGTCTAAGGAACTGCATCTCAGTGCTAGAGGTGTCACTACAGACCCTGGTTTGATTCCAGGCTGTATCACAATCCGGCCGTGATTGGGAGTCCCATAGGGCGGTGGACAATTGGCCAGGCGTGTAGGCCAACATTGTAAATAAGAATTTGTTCTTAACTGACGTAAATAGTCAAATAAAAAATAATCACAATGTACCTGCCTTGTGCAAATTACACATAGCTTTCTAATTTTTTTACTAATTCATCTCCCTCTCTCTACCTTATATAAAACAGTCTCTCTGTGTGAATCATACAGTATCTCTCTCCCATCAGTTCAGCTTCAACACAAAGCCTGTTCCCTGATTCTCTGCTGCTGCTGTTGGCAGCTGTTTCCTGTCTCTCAGGATTTGGGTGTTTAATTAACAGACTTATAACATGTTTAAAGGAATATATTGTGTAATTAATGATTACATAGCTTTAAAATAGTTGTACTTTGAGATTGTTCTACATGATATTATGATGTTTCTTAACAGGTGTACACTGTGGTCTGGAGCTCACCCAGCCGAGTTCAATGGTTATAAATTCTGGAGTCTTTGGTAATCACCTGTAAGGTCTCCGGGTATTCTCTGACTGATAGCACCAACCTCTATAGAGTATCATGGGTCCAACCTGAAGGCATTATAACAGAGTGGGTTGGGAACATCTACTGTTTCACGATGCAGGCACAGCTTACAAAGATTATCTTAAACACAAGTTCAGCTTGACCAGAGACATTTTAAGAGGCACAGTGGCTTTAATAGGACAGTCTGCAGACTGAAGATTCAGCTGTGTATAACTGTTCTCGTTACCACAGTGATACAAACAAGCACAAAATGTGTACAACAATCTCAACAGCCATGAGTAGAAAACAAACTCAATCATATTGTATTTCCCCCACAAGAAATAACATTTATAGATGTCTACTGTACATTGCAAATCAAGTGTTTAAACACACACAAGTAATGCTCAAATCATTCCTCTGTACATTTCACTCTACATGATGTGTTGTATCTTATTTGCTCTATACGATGTGCCAATTCTCAATGAAATTCAGAGTTCATACTAGCTAGCTATAGTTAACCATCAATACTTCACTGAAAATATAATCATTACATTCTGATACTGATTCTGTGTATAACATGTCATAATGATACACGTCCCTTCCTCTTTTTTTATGACTCTTTCACTGCAAAGCAACTCTCCTCTCTTGTATGAAGAGGAATATCTCTCCTGCTTTCACTTAGCAAGTGCAGTTACCACCAGTTCAGCTTCAACACAAACCATGTTCCCTGCATCTCTACTGCTGATGCTGGCAGCTGTATCCTGTGAGTTTTGGGGGACTGATACATCAACATTGGTGTACTAGGGAGTAGTAGAGTTTTGGAGATGTAATTAGCAACATTATTAGTTTTGTTTGTTTTGTTTTACAGGTGTGTTCTGTTAGAATGAACAGCCTCTGACTCTCTCCTGTAAGGCCTCTGGGTATTCTTTAACCAGCACCAGCTACTGTACAGGAGTGAATCACCAACTTGTAGGAAAAGAACTGGAGTGGATCGGATTCATTTGTCACGATGGTAGACATATTACAGTGATAAACTGAAAAACAAATTCAGTATCTCCAGAGACATGTCCAGCATCACAATGACTTTAACAGGACAGAGTCTGCAGACTGAAGACACAGCTCTGTATTATTGTGCTCGCCATCCATACTGAAACAAACCAATGCAGAACCGGTACAAAAACTCCATGACATTCATATGAATATAAAGGTATCCAAACACTAAACATGACACTAGAATACAAACTTTTAAACAATTAAAACACACAGACTTTATACACAATTACTGTGTTACTACAATTTCTTAGCAGTTATACTCCATCCATCAAATCTGCTCAAAGTATTAGTGTCACGCTCCCTTCTTCATTTGTTTGTTGTATTCTGTCTTTTCGTATGGAGAGTGCAGATTAACTAATCATCCCTTATTTACTATTTGTTACACTGTAGAATAATAGTGAAGACATCAAAGCTATGAAATAACACACATAGAATCATGTATTAACCAAAAAAGAGTTAAACAAATCGAAGTATATTTTATTTAAATAGCCACCATTTGCCTTGATGACGTCTTTGCACACTCCTGGCATTCTCTCAACCAGCTTCACCTGGAATGCTTTTCCAACAGTCTTGAAGGAGTTCCCACATATGCTGAGCACTTGTTGGCTGCTTTTCCTTCACTCTGCGGTCTGACTCATTCCAAACCATCTCAATTTGGTTGAGGTCGGGAGATTGTGGAGGGCAGGTCATCTGATGCAGCACCCCATCACTCTCCTTCTTGGTCAGATAGCCCTTACACAGCCTGGAGGTGTGTTGGGTCATTTTCCTGTTGAAAAAACGAATGATAGTCCCACTAAATGTAACAGGTGTAAAATATACTTGATGTATTTCACCGAAAATCATTAAAATGTATTTTATTTTATTATTTTAAGGTTATTTTAAGATGTATTACATTACTTTCAAGAGTGAATTATTTTATTTTATTTATTTTCTAAATTGTGTTAATGCTGTGATGTCATCAACAGGAGTCATGCTCTTACTCCTCAGTTTGCTCAGAGCATGATGAGGAGAGGTAGGGGTTACGTATGCTCCGGTCTTTTGAATGCACATGTTCGCAAATGTTCACAAATTCACAAGATGTGACAATCAAAAGTTATATCATCACTAATTTAGTGTTGCATTACTGTTTATAGGAATACATATTCATGTGAATGTGGATAATGTTCGAGTGCAACTTTGCAAAGCTAGCTCAACTATCATTAGCCTTGTGGCGGGTGGGGGTCTCTGTCAAGTGCAGACATCGTGAGTTTTTCTATTATATTCTCATTGGTTTTCTGCACTGTCTTTTATCAGGCATATATACTTGAATGGAGTCCAGACTGCAGTAGTAACTTTTGCTTTGTATTTGTATCCATTCCATGCAGGTATGTTGTGAAATGTGATGATTTTGTATTTCATGTTTAATATGCCTAGTTCGCTGTTGTTCATTTGTTACTTTCCCGGGAATGTCAAAAATGGCGCTGTTATTCCATTAGTATGCTTCAGGTATAATGGTACAATAACACACGCTCTAAGAATTATTTTACACTTATTAGCAATTTATTAGTGTATTGGTGGACAACATTTTATAAAATGTAATGAGTCTTTTGGAAATATGAACAGGTACATTTTGTACAATGTACTTTTTGTTGATACTCTTACACTACAGTTTGCTCAGAGCGTGATGAGGAGAGGCAAATATACTTGTATGGAGTCCAGACTGAAGCAGTTACATTTGCCTTGTATTTGTATATATTCCACACAGTCATTAAAAGAGAGACAACTGGCAGAATTGTGTCCAGAGCCTTATCTTCCACATACACCTTACCAGAACACAACGCAGAAAGGTACCGGTGCAGAACCGGTTACATAAGGGCAAACCAGATGGGATGGTGAATCACTACAGAATGCTGTTGTAGCCATGCTGGTTAAGAGTGACTTAAATTCAAATTAAATCCCAGATAGCGTCACCAGAAAAGCACCATCCTCCTCCATGCTTTAAACATGAGTAGGTCATCCATTCACCCACACCGCGTCTCATAACAGACAGGCTGCAGTTTCTGAGGCTGGTAACTCTAATGAACTTATTCTCTGCAGCAGTGGTAACTCTGGGTCTTCCATTCCTGTGACGGTCCTCATTAGAGCCAGTTTCATCAAAGCGCATTATGTTTTTTGCAACTGCACTTGAAGAAATGTTCAAAGTTCTTGACATTTTCCGCATGGACTGAGCTTCATGTCTTAAAGTGATGATGGACTGTTGTTTCTCTTTGCTTAATTGAGCTGTTCTTGCCATAATATGGACTTGGCTTTTTACCAAATAGGGCTATGTTTTGTATACCCCCCTACATTGTCACAACACAACTGATTGGATCAAACACATTAAGAAGGAAATAAATTCCACAAAATACATTTTAACCTTTTGTGACTAGGGGGCAGTATTTTCATTTGTGGAAAAATAATGTTCCCGTAGTAAACAGGATATTTTGTCAGGACAAGATGCTAGAATATGCATATAATTGACAGCTTAGGATAGAAAACACTCTAAAGTTTCCAAAACTGTAAAAATATTGTCTGTGAGTATAACAGAACTGATATTGCAGGCGAAAGCCTGAGAATAATCCAATCCGGAAGTGCCTCATGTTTTGAAAGCACTGCGTTCCAATGCGTCCCTATTGAGCAGTGAATGGGCTAACAACCAGATTACTTTTTTCCCTATTCCCCAAGGTGTCTACAGCATTGTGACGTAGTTTTACGCATTTATGTTGAAGAATACCCGTAAGCGGCTACATTGCGCAACTGGTCACCTGATGGCTCCCAGAGTGATTCTCGCGTTCTCCCATTATTCCAATCGGTCCTACTGAAAAACCAATTGTCCCTTGAGGGATAGATTATAAACAACGTTTGCCATGTTTCTGTCGATATTATGGAGTTAATTTGCAATATTTTCGTGACTGCAATTTCCGGGTGATTTCTCAGCCAAACGTGAAGAACAAACTGAGCTATTTTGCCTACAAAAATAATATTTTTGGAAAAAAGGAACTTTGGCTATCTAACTGGGAGTCTCCTGAGTGAAAACATCCGAAGCTCATCAAAGGTAAACGATTTAATTTGATTGCTTTTCTGATTTCCGTGACGAAGTTACCTGCTGCTAGCTGGACAAAATGCTATGCTAGGCTATCGATAAACTTACACAAATACTTGTCTAGCTTTGGCTGTAAAGCATTTTGAAATCTGAGATGACAGGGTGATCAACAAAAGGCTAAACTGTGTCTCAATATATTTCACATGTGATTTTCATGAATAGGAATATTTTCTAGGAACATTTATGTCCGTTGCGTTATGCTAATTAGTGTCAGTCGATGATTACGCTCCCTCATGCGGGATGGGGAGTCATTACAGGTTTTTAAGAAGGCACACCTGTTAATTCAAATGCATTCTAGATGATTACCTCATGAAGCTGGTTGAGAGGATTTATTTATTTTTATTTTATTTTATTTATTTCACCTTTATTTAACCAGGTAGGCAAGTTGAGAACAAGTTCTCATTTACAATTGGGACCTGGCCAAGATAAAGCAAAGCAGTTCGACACATACAACAACACAGAGTAAAACAACACATGGAGTAAAACAAACATACAGTCAATAATACAGTAGAAAAATAAGTCTATATACAATGTGAGCAAATGAGGTGAGATAAGGGAGGTAAAGGCAAAAAAAGGCCATGGTGGCAAAGTAAATACAATATAGCAAGTTAAACACTGGAATGGTAGATTTGCAGTGGAATAATGTGCAAAGTAGAAATAAAAATTATGGGGTGCAAAGGAGAAAAATGAATAAATAAATAAATCCAGTAGGGGAAGCGGTAGTTGTTTGAGCTAAATTATAGATAGGCTATGTACAGGTGCAGTAATCTGTGAGCTGCTCTGACAGCTGGTGCTTAAAGCTAGTGAGGGAGGTAAGTGTTTCCAGTTTCAGAGATTTTTGTAGTTTGGCAGCAGAGACCTGGAAGGACAGGCGGCCAAAGAAAGAATTGGTTTTGGGGGTGACCAGATATATATATATATATATATATATATATATATACACTGCTCAAAAAAATAAAGGGAACACTTAAACAACACAATGTAACTCCAAGTCAATCACACTTCTGTGAAATTAAACTGCCCACAGGCTGTTGCGCAAATGGAATAGAATACACCACTTCTCAGTTCCTATGCTTCCCGGCTGATGTTTTGGTCACTTTTGAATGCTGGCGGTGTTTTCACTATAGTGGTAGCATGAGAGGGAGTCTACAACCCACACAAGTGGCTCAGGTAGTGCAGCTCATCCAGGATGGTACATCAATGCGATCTGTGGCAAGAAGGTTTTCTGTGTCTGTCAGCGTAGTATCCAGAGCATGGAGGCGCTACCAAGAGACAGGCCAGTACATCAGGAGATGTGGAGGAGGCCGTAGGAGGGCAACAACCCAGCAGCAGGACCGCTACCTCCGCCTTTGTGCAAGGAGGAGCAGGAGGAGCACTGCCAGAGCCCTGCAAAATGACCTCCAGCAGGCCACAAATGTGCATGTGTCTGCTCAAACGGTCAGAAACAGACTCCATGAGGGTGGTATGAGGGCCCGACGTCCACAGGTGGGGGTTGTCCTTACAGCCCAACACCGTGCAGGACGTTTGGCATTTGCCAGAGAACACCAAGATTGGCAAATTTGCCACTGGTGCCCTGTGCTCTTCACAGATGAAAGCAGGTTCACACTGAGCACGTGACAGACGTGACAGAGTCTGGAGACGCCGTGGAGAACGTTCTGCTGCCTGCAACATCCTCCAGCATGACCGGTTTGGCGGTGGGTCAGTCATGGTGTGGGGTGGCATTTCTTTGGGGTGCCGCACAGCCCTCCATGTGCTCGCCAGAGGTAGCCTGACTGCCATTAGGTACCGAGATGAGATCCTCAGACCCCTTGTGAGACCATATGCTGGTGCGGTTGGCCCTGGGTTCCTCCTAATGCAAGACAATACTAGACTTCATGTGGCTGGAGTGTGTCAGCAATTCCTGCAAGAGGAAGGCATTGATGCTATGGACTGGCCCGCCCGTTCCCCAGACCTGAATCCAATTGAGTACATCTGAGACATCATGTCTCGCTCCATCCACCAACGCCACGTTGCACCACAGACTGTCCAGCAGTCTGAATTTGCAAACAAATTCATTAAAAATCCTGCAGTGTGATTTTTTTCATTTTGTCTGTCATAGTTGAAGTGTACCTATGATGAAAATTACTATTTTCTATTTGAAGAATATAAAATATATTCTGATTTGTTAAACACTTTTTTGGTTACTACTTGATTCCTTATGTGTTATTTCATAGTTTTGATGTCTTCACTAATATTCTACAATGTAAAAAATAGTAACAAATAAAGAAAAACACATGAATGAGTAGGTGTTCTAAAACTTTTGAACGGTAGTGTACATATATACATACATATTACATCTCCTAGATTTAGGACAGACACTTCCAACCCCTGTTTCTTATGATACATTTTTGACTCTCCTTTTTGCCATTTTTGAATGTGATATTCAATACAATTCTTTGGGCTTTAGTAATAAAAGCAAAATCAATGTTATCAAATCATTTTTATATATATTTTTTTTGATACCTAAATTGGTCCTAAAATTCCAAATCAAATAGTGAAATGATTCATAGTATGACCGTCTTAAAACAATTCAATATGTCAGCTTAGCACCCCCACCCTTCCCCAGCGTCTTCGACTCTAAAGTAGTACCAGCTATAGTACAGGTTGAGTGCGACATCCTACAGGAAAAGCACTGTAGTGGGTTGGATATATATGTAGCAGTGTTAACATATATTATAGTGATAAGCTGAGTACGTCATGGTTCCACCGGTCACCAGAGGGCGGCAGAGACCATCCTAGAGATATTGATGACACTCAGGTGTGTTCTATTGACTCATTATGATTCCCTGTTAAAAGAGGTATGTGTTCTGTTTTCCCTTGCAGAAGCTTGAATAGGGTGTGTCTGTCTCATGAGTGAGTTTGAGACTGTGTGTTTGTTGTTTTCCCAGTGGTGTTACTGTGATACTTTGTTTACCGGTTCTCAGTAAAGTATTATGTTTATCCTTTACCACTGATTCCTCGTCTGGTCTCTTTTCTAAACCAGGACCGGACCTGTGCAAAAACTGAATGTAATGGCGAATCAAGCACAAGTGCAACATATGGCCCTCCATGACTCAATATAATATAATAATATGAATTGAAGAACTGCTCTACAAAATACAACTCCTTATTGATACATTAGTACAATAAGTCTATGTCACTATAACATGTACACCTTCAGTCCTCACCAAAACATTTCTCAACAGTGCCAAGGTATGTAGCATTTAGACACTAGAGCTACGGGGAGAAGCATTTAACACCATAGAGATGCAAATAAGTTTCTGTTCACATAGACCCAAGTCATCTTCCCTTTTCTGTTGTCTGATTTAACTGCCCTCCACAGACCATCTACCTCATTCAAGACAACCACTCCCAGTCTGTGCTCCTACTTTTACAGAATTCTATATCCCTCCCACAACGAGAGTTCTAGAATGTGTGTTCCTCCTGGCTCTCATCACAGGTGTGTTATCACAGGTGTGTTATGTCTTTCCAGTGTAGTAGACAGGAGGGGAGCTGTGCTACTTGGCTGGAGGGTCACAGTCATCTGTTTTTCAGCTGTTCAGGGGCAGTCACTCATCTCTTCTGACTCAGTGGTGAAGAAACCTGGAGAGTCAGTAACACTGTCCTGTACTGTGTCTGGAATCTCCACTGGATCCGTCAGAAACCAGGGAAAGGACTTGAGTGGATTGGATACATTGACACTGGAACCACTGCTTATTATGCCCAGTCCCTCCAGGGCCAGTTCACCATCACCAAAGACAGCTCTAAAAACCAGCTGTACTTAGAGGTGAAAAGTCTGAAGCCTCTGCTGTTCATTATTGTGCCAGAGACACATTGAGACAGAATCCTGCAGCACCGTACAAAAACGGATCAATACATCCCAGAATGAGAGGCAATGTTGTTGTGAGTCCCAGTATGAGAGGCAATGAGTGGCAATGTTGTTGTTCAGACACACTCTCTATGAGAGAGCAGAAGTGCTCAACAGGAGTGGAAAAAACACTGATATCAAGATTATCCTGATAAAATAATCCACATACATGATAACTGTGAAAAGCACATGATTTACATGAATTTACATGAATTGAGTTCATATTATCTATTCAGTTTTCAGTATCTTTATCAGACATAGTTATATTAACGTGATCAGCAAACAGAAACGTACGAAAACTAAAAACAGTGATGGACTATTTAGAGATCTTTGGGGATCTCCACAATAGATTCCCAGGAAGGGATAAGAAGTAAGAGATACATCTAATTGTCAAATAATTATTTCATCAGTGTTCATAAACTCCAATTATATTTATCTGTCTGATACCCAGGGTTTGTAAAGTTCTGGTCTTAAATAAAACAGACAGAATTCCCAGCTCACAATTGATCATGTTCCAATTAATTTGCGAGAGCTACCAAGTTTTCACAATTACAGTCCTTCTTATATAATTTCTAAACTACGCACATACATACACACAAACATGGATTTTCACATGAGTCTAACCACAGTTTATAACCCCTCAACTGACCGTTCTAGGCTCCCCCAAACACCATAACTCTGGAGGAGCCCTCCCTGTCCTCTCTTATCTCCACATACATTCCTTTCTTCTAGGTACATGCCATATAACCCCTTCCTAATGGACAAACATGATGTAATACTACAAGAAAGACAGGGTAGAATTCTCGCCAGTTATAGTGCAGTATACCTCATTTAGTCATTATTGATAAAAATCCCATAACACTAATTCAATACAACTTGTATTGTCGCACATAGGGAAATGTACTTGTTTCAGTGCAGTTCAGCATTGCATAAAATCAAACAAATCTAGTCTGAACATCCCATATGTAAAATCTGAAAATAACAGAGAGCAGAATAAAGGACAGGAATAGGAGAGAATCGAGGAATAGAGCAGAAGATATCTCCCTCTCAGTCTCCAAGCCTCTAGAGGGCAGTGTATGCAAAGTATCCCTCCCATTTAACTCTATAATCAGACACTCAGCTCTGGCCTTATCATTATAGGTATCTTGGACTGACATGACAGTGAGCCCTGCACTAACCTGACTATCACTAAACAATGGAACGGATGACTGTCTGGTGTTTAGTAGTCATGGAGATGTCCATACACAGCAAGTGGGCATGTGTTATGTTCACTAGAACAGTTAACATATTGTGTGTTATGTTCACTAGAACTACTTATTAAGAACAGATAACTAAAACATAGGGGTGGGTGGAAATGGTAATACTACCACTACTTATAAAAACAATAATAAGGATAATAGAAATAATACATGGGACTTATATAAACTCAGCAAGAATATAAACGTCCTCTCACTGTCCACTGTGTTTGTTTTCAACAGACTTAACATATGTAAATATTTGTATGAACATAACACGATTTAACAACTGGGTCATAAACTGAACAAGTTCCACAGACATGACTAGAAATGGAGTAATGTGTCCCTGAACAAAAGGGGGGGGGGTCAAATTCAAAGTAACAGTCAGTATCGTGTGTGGCCACCAGCTGCATTAAGTACTGCAGTGCATCCTCCTCATGGACTGCACCAGATTTGCCAGTTCTTGGCTGGTGGCATTGTTATGCTGGACGGTCATGTCAGGATGAGCCTGCAAGAAGGGTACCACATGAGGGAGGAGAATGTCTTCCCTGTAACGCATAGCGCTGAGATTGCCTGCAATGACAACAAGCTCAGTCTGATGATGCTGTGACACAACGCCCCAGACAATGACGGCCCCTCCACCTCCAAATTGATCCCACTCCAGAGTACAGGCCTCGGTGCAACACTCATTCCTTTGACGATAAATGTGAATCCGACCATCACCCCTGGTGAGACAAAACCGCCACTCGTCAGTGAAGAGCACTTTTTGCCAGCCCTGTCTGGTCCAGCTATGGTGGGTTTGCACCCATAGGCGACGTTGTTGCCGGTTATGTCTGGTGAGGACCTGCCTTACAACAGGCCTACAAGCCCTTAGTCCAGCCTCTCTCAGCCTATTGCGGACAGTCTGAGCACTGATGGAGGGATTTTGCATTCCTGGTGTAACTCAGCCAGTTGTTGTTGCCATCCTGTCCCTGTCCCGCAGTTGTGATGTTCGGATGTACCGATCATGTGCAGGTGTTGTTACACGTGGTCTGCCACTGCGAGGGCGATCAGCTGTCCATCCGGTCTACCTGAAGCGCTGTCTTAGGCATCTCACAGTACGGACATTGCAACTTATTGCCCTGGCCACATCTGCAGTCCTCATGCCTCCTTGCAGCATGCCTAAGGCACATTCACGCAGATGAGCAGGGACCCTGGGCATATTTCTTTTGGTATTTTTCAGTGTCAGTAGAAAGGCCTCTTTAGTGTCCTGAGTTTTTATAACTGTGACCTTAATTGCCTATCGTCTATAAGCTGTTAGTGTGTTAATGACTGTTCCACAGGTGATTGTTCATGGTTCATTGAACAAGCATGGGAAACAGTGTTTAAACCCTTTACAATGAAGATCTGTGAAGTTATTTGGATTTTTACGAATTATCTTTGAAAGACAGGGTCCTGAAAAAGGGACATTTCTTTTTTTGCTGAGTTTAGTGCTTTTCAAAATAATAATACGTGGGAGATGCAAATGTGTGTCTGTTCATGTACACCCAAGGTCTCCTCCCATTTCAGTAGTCTGATATAAGTGCCCTCCACAGACCATCTCCCTCAGCCAAGACAAACACTCTGAGTCTGTGCTCCTACTTTTACATAACCTTAGAAGACTCCCACAATGAGAGTTCTAGAATGTGTGTTCCTCCTGGCTCTCATCTCAGGTGAGTTAACAGGAGTTATTTCATTCCATTGTAGGAGACAGGAGAGGGGCTGTGCTACTTGGCTGGAGGGTCACAGTAATCTAAACTCTGTCTGTTTTTCAGCTGTTCAGGGACAGTCACTCACCTCCTCTGAGTCAGTGGTGAAGAGCCCTGGAGAGTCAGTAACACTGTCATGTACTGTGTCTGGTTTCTCCATGGCTAGCTACTGGACGCACTGGATCCGTCAGAAACCAGGGAAAGGTCTAGAGTGGATTGGGCTCATTGACAGTGGCACTGGCACTATATTTGCTCAGTCCCTCCAGGGCCAGTTCACCATCACCAAAGACAACTCCAAAAACCAGTTGTACTTAGAGGTGAAAAGCCTGAAGACTGAAGACTCTGCTGTTTATTATTGTGCCAGAGACACACAGTGACAAAGGAGGCTGCAGCACCGTACAAAAACTGATCAACACTGATCACAGTATGAGAGGCAATGAGGCGCATATGTCGTTCAGACACGCTCTCTATGAGAGAGCAAAAGTACTCAACAGTAGTGTAAAAACTCTGATATCAATATTAAACCCCAAAAGTAATCCACACACATTTTTACCTGAAAAGCACATTATTTACATAAACCTAAAGTCAACTTTACAGAATTGAGTTCATATTAGCTGTTACGTTTTGAGTATTTGTATCGGACAGAATTATATTAATATTACAACTTTTGTATTTTTTATTTGGCGCTCTGCCAAATTTCAAGGACCCAAAACGTCTTATTGATACACTGTCACACTGGGTGGCAGGTAGCCTAGTGGTTAGAGTGTTGGGCCAGTAACTGAAAGGTTGCCAGTTTAAATCCCTGAGCTGACAAGATAAAAATATGTCGCTCTGCCCCTGAACAAGGCGGTTAACCCACTCTTACTAGGCCATCATTGTAAATAAGAATGTGTTCTTAACTGACTTGACTAGTTAAATATAGGTTACATTTAAAAAAATTAAACGATACATGTCTATGTCACTATTACATGTACACCTTGAGTTTTCACCAAAACTTTTCACAACAGTGCCAATATACGTAGTATTTTAGACCACTAGATCTACGGGGAGAAACATGTAAAACCATAGAGATGCAAATAGGTTTATGTTCACATCGACCCAAGGTCTCCTCCCATTTCAATAGTCTGATATAACTGCCCTTCAACAGACCATCTCCCTCAGTCACGACGACCACTCCCAGTCTGTGCTTCTTTTACAGAAGTTTAGATCTGTCCCACAATGAGAGTTCTAGAATGCATGTTCCTCCTGGCTCTCATCTCAGGTGAGTTAACTGGAGTTATTTCTGTCCAGTGTAGGAGAGAGGAGAGGGGCTGTGCTACTTGGCTGGAGGGTCACAGTAATCTAAACTCTGTCTGTTTTTCAGCTGTTCAGGGGCAGTCACTCACCTCCTCTGAGCCAGTAGTGAAGAAACCTGGAGAGTCAGTAATACTGTCATGTACTGTGTCTGGACTACCCCTGAGCTGGTTACACTGGATCCGTCAGAAACCTGGGAAAGGTCTAGAGTGGATTGGGCGCATTGACAGTGGCACTGGCACTATATTTGCCCAATCTCTACAAGGTCAGTTCACCATCACCAAAGACCGCTCCAAAAACCAGCTGTACCTCGAGGTAAAAAGCCTGAAGACCAAAGACTCTGCTGTTTATTATTGTGCCAGAGACACAGTGACACAGGATCCTGCAGTTCCGTACAAAAACTGACTGATCAACACTGATCACAGTATGAGAGGCAATGAGGCGCATTGGTTTTTTAAACACACACACACTACAACAGTAGTGGAAACACTGTCCACTGATATCAATGTTATCCACATAAAACATCCACACACATTATGAACAGTGAAAAGCACACTATTTACATGAACACAGAAGTACATTTTTTGCAACTCAGACTTCATATTAGCTATTCTTTTTTGAACATCTTTATCGGACAGAAATATATTAATGTGATCAGCAAACAAAAATAGACTAAAACAGTAATTAACCAATTATAGATCCTTGAGGAACTCCACAATAGACTTCCAAGAGGGGATACTAATTATATTGTCCCATATACGCACATTATCTTGTTTCTGTGCTGTTCTTGATTGTATAAAAGAAAATACAAATTATAGTCTGAACATCCCATATGAAAAATCTTCTACTACCCCTAATCAGTTCAGGGTCAGTTCACCATCTCCAGAGACAATAGCAAGCAGCAGGTGTATCTCCAGAAGCCTGTTTATTATTGATGCATGTCAAGACACAGTGACACAGGAGGCTGCAGCGTTGTAAGAAAAGTGCTTGATCAGTTACTCTTACACTCTTAGAAAAAAAGGTTCCAAAAGGGTTATTTGGCTGTCCCCATAGGAGATCCCTTTTTGGTTCCAGGTAGAACCCTTTTGGGTGTCCATATAGAACCCTCTGTGGCAAGGGTTTAACATGAATCAAAAGGGTTCTAACCTGGAACCAAAAAAAAGGTTATTCAAAGGGTTATCCTATGGGGACAGCCAAATATCCCTTTTGGAACCCTTTTTTTCAAAGAGAAGTGCTTGTTCAGTTTTCTTACAACGCTGCAGCCTCCTGTGTCACTGTGTCTTGACGTGCATCAATAATAAACAACACCTGGAAATACACCTGATGCCATTCAAAGTTTGTTAACAATGTCAAATAACCAACAGTATCAACAATACATATGGTCATTTAGTAAAATTATAATCAATGTCAAGCAGCTCAAACCATTTATTTTGTAATGCCTTTCAATTAGGTAAGCTTTTAATGAAATCCGATTTCAAATGTATGCAATTCAGAGGTATTACATCAGCAAACAGAAGAATGAACATACTTTTGGGTAGCATATAAGGGCTATTAATTTAAATATTGTAATGAACCAAGTACAGTATAGGTCTCATTGGGGAAGTCACATTCTGCTGTTCTCATTCTGTTCCAAAAAGCAACAACCATTCCAATAAGCATGCACAGTGATACTAGTCATTCATTTATCTCCCCCTTTCAAGCCAACTCTCTCACTCTATGCAAAGCAACTCTCCTCTCTGTATATAAAGAGAAGTGTTTCTCTGTCTTTCACTCAGCTGCTGTTAAAGCAGCTCCCACTAGTTTAGCTGTAAAACAAACCGTGATCCTTTCATCTCTACTTGTCACATCTACTCCCACTCCTCCCATCCAGCGTTCAACGTCATTATGAGAGGTGTTGCCTTCAACTAGTGGAGGATACTCTACCACCAGTCGATCCAGCGAGCCAGCACACCAGCCCATTCAGCAACCTGCCCAGTTCAGCGATGACCACTTGTCCTTACCGGATAAATATGATGGAGAGGGTCAACTATTCAGAAGAGGGTCAACGAGGTGACGTATAGATCACAGATTCCCAGTGACTACTGTATCTCATCTTTTCATGTCTCCCTTCTCAGGTCAGTGGTTCCTTGTCCCCACGACACCCCTCTGACCCCCTGGACGTCAAGGGAGCTCCCGCCTATGCAGTCAGATCCCTACAGGACTCCCAATGTTGTGGGGGTTGGCTGCAGTACCTTGTGGACTAGGAGGGGTATGGCCCAGAGGAGCGGTGTTGTGTTCTGGTGGAGAACATTCTGGATCCAAACATCATCTGTGATTTCCACGTTGCTGGTTTTCGAACCACCGGTCCTGGGAAACTTCATTACGCGCAACTGCGCTTCGTCATTACGCACGCCTGCGCTTCATCATTACGCACGCCTGGACTCCATTACCTCCCCTTTTATCTGGCACTCCCTTAGTTTCCTTCCCCAGGCAGTGTTGTTTGTTGTTCATGTCTAGACGCTACTCCTACATTGTATCTTTATATTAAACTTACAAAAGAAAAGAAGAGCCGCATACTCTAGGAGCTCAGATGCAATAATTTAATAACCTAATAACCAACGTTTCGACAAACTTAAACTTACCACCTGCTTCTCGACTGTTACAGTAATGCTGGCAGCGGTATCCTGACAGTTATTCTGGGGATGGAATGAAATGATGACAAAGAAAATGTAATTTATAATAGAAGCAATTCTATCAACAGCATTAACACGTTTTACTGATGTACATGAATACTTTTTTGCCCCACTGTACGTTATACTATATATTACATTTTCCTGTTCCCTACTGCCCTATAAGATGGAGTCAATGCAAAACTCTGAGCTCTTCCATCACTACTTATCTCACTGCAAAGTGGAGGAGAGGACTGAAGCTCTGACTAGACTGAGGAACAGAGACATACTGTACTAAGAGTTCATCATGACATTTACTATTGTGTTTCTACTGATGACAATAGGCTCGACAGGAACACTTTTAGACCATTGTATTTGTAACAGAATGTTTGCTGAGGTGTTGAGTCCAGGTATGATCTCAAATAGTACTTTTTTTCTCCAGAGGTGTTCAGGGTCAGACACTAACTGAGTCTAGACCAGTGGTAGAAAGCCTGGAGATTCCCACAAACTGACCTGTACATATTCTGGGTTTGGTGGAAATATTAATGCAGCTTGGATCAGACAGGCTCCTGGAAAAGATCTGCAGTGGGTTTCCTATATTAGCAGTGGTAGTTGTTCTACTACCCCCAGTCAGTTCAGGGTCGGTTCACCATCTCCGGAGACAACAGCAAGCAGCAGGTGTATCTCCAGATGAACAGTCTGAAGACTGTTTATTATTGTGCCATAGACACAGTGACACAGGAGGCTGCAGGGCTGCACAAAGACTGATCAATCACTTCTCTCACTTTGAGAGTCTGTTTTTCTGATCTCCAGTCGCTGTTAACATAAATCCCATGGCCCTATCAACACTAGGTGTGTAGACACATCATACTCTTAATTATACCCATGATATACATGATTACTTGATAAACATAAAACATATACATGACAACCTGTCAAGATAACTGTATGAATATCCTTAACCGAAATCCGAAATTCCACAAGTTTAGATGGAAAGAGTTTAGGGGGAACAAGTTTAGATGGAAAGAGTTTAGGTGGAACAAGTATAGATCGAACAAGTTGAGATGGAACAAGTTGAGATATAACAAATATAGATGGAACAAGTATAAAAGGAACAAGTTTAGATGGAAGAAGTATATTGTATTAATCCCAATAGATTGTCATCCTGTGCTGTTCTGAGAAACAATTTTGCCAATATCAACACCGAAAGAACACCTCCTTCTCAGTCTCTATTTAAGCCAGTGGAGGGCAGTCTATGCAAAGTCTACCTCCCCTTCAGCCCTTAAAATCAGACAGTAAGCTCTGGCCTCTTCATTATAGGTAGCTTGGACTGGCAAACCCTGCACTACTATCACTGTGCAAATGACCTGATGACAGTCTGGAGTTTAGTTGTCATGGTGATCCATACACAGTAAGTAAAGTATTACATGGTGACTGATGAATGAGTATCATGGTTAAACTCTAAATGAGCGTAAATACCAAAAATCCAACTGAATGTTGAAACATTTTTTGTTTTGCAGGTTTTCAGTCTGGATCAGTCTCTTTCTCATGTGAAAAGACCTGAAGACACTGTTAAATTGTCATGTAAAACATCTGGGTTTACAATGACAAGCTTCTACTTGCACTGGATAAGGCAGAAACTAGGCAAAGCACTGGAGTGGATCGGGAGAATGAATAGCAATTCTCCAGACTACTCAGACTCCCTCAAAGGCCAGTTCACACTGACTGAGGACGGCTCCACAAGCACACAGTTCTTAGAGGCCGAGAGTCTGAGATCAGAGGACTCTGCTGTTTATTGTTGCGCTTGAGAGACACACTGACTGAAGCTGGTGAATCATCTGTACTGAAACCACCCTAACAACATGGATAGGTGTTGTACTACTTTCTCTGTTTGTGTCACACTAGAATAATACTGAGTATCATTACTGTAAAGAATACAAAAATATCACAAAGAACTACACACTAAAAGACTCTAACATCCCAGGTGTCTCTTGCCCAGCTTTCTTTTTGTCACAAAAACACGTTTTTATAGACCCAGTGCAGTCAAAAACTAGATTACTCTGTGTTTTATATATTTCCACACTGAGTTTGGAATAATACTTTGAAATTGTGAAAATCATGATAATGCCATGTTAGTGTAAGGTTTTGGGGGAAAAAACAGCTGAAATGTCAGCCTGTTTAGGCAGGAGAACGTTTTTACCTTCCATGGTGACATCACCATGCAGTAAATGAGTTAATACACCGATAAGAAGGAGAGTTGCAAACCTCTCTGCCAATAATAGCACATTCTCTGTTTTCCCCTCCCCACTCAGACCACTCCCAGACAGTCCTAGCAAAATTCTTGCTTGATAAATTGCTCTTTGATGTAAAGCTCCTTTTTTTATACAGTTGTCATTGAAAACAATCACAGTATGGTTCTTAATAGTTACCCAGGAATGATTTCAAATTCAACAAATTATTTAGGCCATATGAACCTCCTCCCTATCTCAGACTCTATCTAATCCCTGTTTATCATCCCAACCATTGAGGAGGAGTCAATGCAAAACTGACCTCTTCCATCACTACTTATCTCACTGCAGAGTGGAGGAGAGGATTAAAGCTCTGGCCAGATTGATGAACAGAGACACATCATAACTACTAATAGTTCATCATGACGTTTACTATTGTGGTTCTTCTAATGACAATGGGCTTGAAAGGTGAACAATGTTAGGCTGATTATATTTGTAAAAGAATGTTAGCTGAGGTTTGGAGGAATTTTATCTAATGATAATTTGTCTCCACAGGTGTTCATGGTCAGACACTGACTGAGTCTGGACCAGTTGTAAAAATAACTGGAGAACCACACAAAGTGACCTGTACAGGTTCTGGGTTCACATTCAGTAGCTACTGGATGGCTTGGATCAGACAGGTTCCTGGGAAAGGACTTGAATGGATTGCCATTATAAAATATGATAGTGCTGAAATCTACTACTCCCAGTCAGTCCAGGGTCGGTTCACCATCTCCAGAGACAACAGCAAGCAGCAGGTGTATCTCCAGATGAACAGCCTGAAGACTGAAGACTCTGCTGTTTATTATTGTGCCAGAAACACAGTGACACAGGAGGCTGCAGCGCTGTATAAAAACTGGACAACACTGATCTCAATATTGGAAGCAATGAGATGAGTCTGTGCTCCACTCTGTGTCAGCATCAACCTCATGGCATTAACAAAACACATACTGGTCTACACATAACATACTCACATAGACAGGTTATACACTCACTTATATCTAAAATAATATATTAAAGATATGCCTGCCATTGTTATATAGGAATATGAAAAGAGTCATGAAACTCAGCAATACAAGTTGAAATACTAAATATGTATATAAATTTGAGGCACACCAACAGAGTGCTATTCTGTGCCATTCGAAGAAACATTGAAGACAATAATAGTGTTAATAATAATAGAGTTCAGCAAACAAAAAAGAGAACCCAGAATTAGATAGATTTTGTAATTCATTTGAGTTTTCATATCGCAGGTTAATGCAGCGTATAACAGTCATACTTAATCAATCTACTGAAAGTACATTTTTGTTTTTCCTCTTTTACAGTACCAACTCTCTCACCTTTATGCAAAATGTCTCGCCTCCCTGTCTATAAAAATGAATATTTGTCTCTCAGTATGAGTTAACAAGTCCAGTTCACATAAGTTCAGCTTTAACACAAACCATGTTCTTTGCTTTTCTGCTGCTGGCAGCTGCTTCCTGTGAGTTTTTGGGACTGATAGATCATCTATAATCAGAACAATAGTCCACAGTAAAATGTAATAGATAGATAGGCAATATAATTTAAATAGCTAAATGCAGTACTATACAGTATGTAAACTTACTATATATACAGCAGGGTTCCTCAACTGGCTGTCCTCAGGATGAATTGCTGGCTGGCTGTCCCCCCATATTTTCTGAGCAAAAAAAGATAGAAAACTATTTTAAAAATTACGAATTGTAGTTTTTTGAACATGAAAGACTGTAAAAAGAAACACAAATCAGCTCCAAGTCATTTTAATTTTGAACATCTTCTCCAAAGTATTCCCAAGCATAATAGAGAGATATACTGTATTTGATTGTATACAAATGTAATGTAGTCAAATGTAGTCAAATATTATGTCTGTTTGGGCTTCTTGAGGTCAATTTGCAGTCTACAAATGTTTTGTAATTATGTTCCAGCCCCTGACCATCTGCTCAAGAAAAAGCAGACCTTGGCTCAATCTAGTTGATGATCCCTGTCAGATATCTCTAGTTTAAACTGATGGATTTTTATGGGGATTTGTTTATTGATAACATCAACTCAGTTAACAACATTTTGCATAGAATTTTTGTCAGTAATACAGGTTGGTGCAGCTTATAACAACCATACACAATCTGTTTTTAGTAGACAAGAGCAGCTTCCACCAGTTTAGCTTCAACACAAGCCATGTTACCTGCATCTCTGCTGCTTCTGGCAGCTGCATCCTGTGAGTCCCTCTTGGGTGAATACAAATACACATACATTTATTATTATTATTATTTCAAAATACCAATTCATTATTAATGCTGAGTTACTTTGGACCTACATCAGTTATTTTCTTTTTCACAGGAGTGAACTATGGAGTTGAGCTCACCCAACAAGGCCCAACGGCCATAGAGCCTGGACAATCTGGCCCTCAGATTGGGGGGGGGTAGTGCTCTTTTCTCTGGTTCACGTTCGCTCTTTTGCAGGTTTTACTATATCGTTTCTTCCATCCTAGAAAATGTCCTCATCTGCTTGCGTCTACCTCCCCTATATAAATGTGTTTTGGTACTTTCCTTATGCACTGCGCTTTAATCTGTGCTAACTTTTACTATACCACAGGTCAATATATTCTACCAGTCTTATGGTCCATCCAGCCCTCTCTCCACCTTTCATAGTGACAATAGTGGTAGGTAGTTCATTTGTCCAGGTCTGCAATAGGCTATAGCAATCATGGCACACATAAAAGCATTCATTTGAATCCATAAGAACAAACAGGAATAGCTGATAGGCAGCGGAGAGGCCAGGTGCATCATTGAGCATGAAGGAAGAAGACATGAGACAAGCAGCACAAAAAGCCCCCCTATTGATCTTTGTTAAGGGACAATATAATTATCTTACCTAGACTGGCAAAATTCTACTCTTGGCTGCTGTGAAAATGTCATTTGAATAATTGCACAAAAGCTTTGTGGTTTGAATGTTTCATTCCATTTGGATCAGTTGTCTGTCTACTCTAGACAGTTTATAAGGTCTCGAAAGGCACATTAACAGGCCAATCTGACTGTATTTTTTCTTCTGACACTGAGAATGTAGGGTGGAGGAGAGGACTGAAGCACTGACTAGACTGAAGAACAGGGACACACCATAACTTCTGACAGTCCATGATTAAATACACTATTGCTTTACTACTGATGATTATAGGGTTGACAGGTGACCAGTTTCAGACTGATTTTACTTGAACAGATTGTTCAGTTGGGTTTTGAGTCCAGGAATGTTCTCTAATGTAACTTTGTCTCCACAGGTGTTCATGGTTAGACAGTGACTACAGTCTGATATGAAAGTCTCTAGGGACCAGTTTCTCCAGAATAAAATGAAGCCTAGTCCTGAACTAAATGGAGAGCTCAATGGAGAATCGGCATGAGAAGTTATTTTCAGTCTATGATTAGTCTTAATCTGTATCTGGGAAACTAGACCTAGGAGTCTATTTTCCACACTATCAACTACCACATGGCATCAACAACATACGGTACACTGGTCTACACATATCATACTGTCGTACACAGGTTATATATAATCTAAATGATATCTAAAATAATACAAAATCATTATTTTGAATACGTAATGAGCTGAGTATAGATCCTTGAGACACCAACAGTTAGAAATACACCACAGTCCTATGTGCTGTGACATTACAGGAAACACTGACAACAATAACAATGTTGTTAAAAATGATAACATACTGTAAAAAAAAATGTATTTCTTTTCAGTCAGGATTACAGGTTGATGCAGTTTATAACAATCATATATCAGTTGTTTTATATATTGAAATGTTCCTCTTATTCCAACCCCCCTCAACTGAAAATGAGATTTTCTCTGTATGTATAGAGGAGTGTGTATCTGTCCTTCACTCAGTTGGAGTAGACAAGTGCAGCTTCACTCAGTTGGAGTAGACAAGTGCAGCTTCACTCAGTTGGAGTAAACAAGTGCAGCTTCACTCAGTTGGAGTAGACAAGAGCATATTCAATCTCTCAGACTAGACAAGAGCATATTCACTTAGTCGGAGTAGACAAGAGCATCTTTACTTAGTCGGAGTAGACAGGTGCAGCTTCCACCAGTTTAACTTCAGTTTAGCTCAAAGTGTAGGAGAGATTGACTGCATCACTACTTGTCTTTGTGAGAGGTTTTGACATGTTGAAAGCAGTGAGCTGTCTGTTCAAATGACTAGCACACATCTCAGACACCCATGCATACCCCAGAACATGCCACCAGGTCCCCTTGTCCAGAACAGACTCAGGGAAATGCACAGTGTTACACAGAGCCATGACTACATGGAACTCTTTCCCACATCAAGTAACTCATGCAAGCAGTAAAATCAGATTTAAAACAGATAAAACAACGCGGACTGTGAAGAGACACACACACACACAGGCACATACACACGCATACTCACACACACGCTAGCACACACTCGATACAGTCACATTTTAAGAATGTTGCACAGTGGTATAACACATGTTGTGTTGTAAATATGTAGTGGTGTACTGATGTTATATGATGTACTGCTTTATTTAATGTTTGTGTTTGTTTATTGTCTGATGTGCCTTAATGTGTCTGGACCCCAGGAAGAGTAACTGCTGCCTTGGCAGACGCCAAAGGAGATCCAGAGATCCATAAGTTCTGTGCATCTCTGCTGCTACTGCTGCTGCATCCTGTGACTTTCTATCCATATGGGGGGATACTATTTCAAAAGCCCAGCTAATTAGTAACGCTGAGTTATGCTTTTCCTCCACAGCTGGCCACCTTGTCATCCCCAGGTCCAAGCTCAAGAGCTTCGGCGGCAGGGCCTTCAACAGAGTTGGATCTGGAACTCCCTTCCTCCAGCCATCCGTGACTCTGAATCCATCATTATCTTTCAGCCCCCCCCCCCCCCCCCCCCCCCCGCACACACACACACACACACACACACACACTAATGCACTACATAGACACTCTTCTCTCCACCATACTGAGCACCACCTAACACAAACCCTTCCCTAAACCGGGTTCGTATTGAAACCCAAACCCTACCCTACCCATACACTGATACTGTACATCCCACTCATTTCCTTCCTTGAGCCCATCCCTCTCTTTGCTTATGTTCTTGTTCAGTTTAATGTTGACTCCTGTTTTTTTGTTTCACTTCTAAAATTATAAAGTGACTTTGGGTCCTTGGAAGAGCTATATGAGTCCCATGTATTATTATTATTATTATTATTATTATTACTTTGATACATCATCAATTGTTTAGTTTTTTTCACAGATATGCACTGGAGCTCACCCAGCAAGGCCCAATGGCTATAGAGCCTGATAGTCTCTGACCCTCTCCTGTAAGGTCTCTGAGTATTCCTTGACTAATGATAACTACGCAACAGCTTGGATCCAACACCCTACACACCGGGATGGAGCAATTAGATTCAAAGATTACCTGACAAACAAGTTCAGTGTTTCCAAAGACCCTGCTAGCAGCGTGGTGACAATAACAATCCATGTCTCAATTGTCTCAAGGCTTAAAAATCCTTCTTTAACCTCTAAGGTACTAAGCTAACATATGGAATTGTTTTAATCTGATTTAGAATTTTAGGACCCCTGTAGGTATAAAAATATATCAATATCAATAATGTTTTTGATAAAATGTTGAATTTGACCTTTCCCACTATAGCCCATAGAAACGCATTGAATAACACATTCATGAATGTAAAAAAAATAAACCGCTAAAAAAATTATGAAAAGGAATAAGGTTTTGTAGTGTCTGTCCGATATCTAGGAGATATCTAAGAAATCCCAGGAAATATTGTGTTTTTTGGACACATATTTAACCCCTCCATGCTTCCATTTATCTGTATGGGTTACCTTCAGACGAGTTATTTTTGTTGGTGAGAGTCTCCCCTTTCCACAGTGGGGAAATATTAGTTTGTGGCCAAAACGGTTCGGACACTACATATAGAAGTTGGCACATCAGCGTTACTGACTTTAGACGAGTCCCTTGACACTTGTGGGGATGTTTTTATTGTGTTACTGTCATGTATTGTCATGTTGTGTCTTTCTGTCCTTTCCTTTCACCCTGTCTCCCTCTGCTGGTCGTATTAGGTTACCTTTTCTCCCCCGCTTTCCCCCAGCTGTTCCTTGTCTCCTCTGACTACCTCATCCACCCCTTTTCCCACCTGTTCCCTTTTTCCCTCTGATTAGGTCCCTATATCTCTCTCTGTTTCTGCTCCTGTCTTTGTCGGATTCTTGTTTGTTGTGTTTCATGCCTGAACCAGACTATCGTCATGTTTGCTGTAACCTTGTCCTGCCCTGTCGGAATCTGCCGGTCTATCTGAGCCTACCTTTGTTTTGCTATTAAAGAAGCTCTGTTTACGTTAAGTCGCTTTTGGGTCCTCATTCACGCACCGTAACAGAAGAATCCGACCAAGAATGGACCCAGCGACTTCGGATCCTCTCCACTCAGCCGTCGAGATCCAGGGAGCGATGCTAGGCAGACACGAGCAGGAATTGTCTGCTGCTCGACATGCCGTTGAGACCCTGGCCACCCAAGTCTCCAACCTCACAGAACAGGTTCACCATCTCCGCCTCGATCCACCGGCCACTTCCAGGGCTTTCGAATCTCCGGAGCCCAGAATCAATAACCCGCCGTGTTACTCTGGGGAGCCCACTGAATGCCGCTCGTTCCTCACCCAGTGTGATATTGTGTTTTCTCTCCAGCCCAACACTTACGCCAGGAGCACTGCTCGTGTCGCCTACGTCATATCTCTCCTTACTGGACGGGCTCGTGAGTGGGGCACGGCAATCTGGGAGGCAAGGGCTGAGTGTACTAACCAGTATCAGGACTTTAAGGAGGAGATGATACGGGTTTTTGATCGATCTGTTTTTGGGGAGGAGGCTTCCAGGGCCCTGTCTTCCCTATGTCAAGGCAATCGATCCATAACAGACTACTCTATTGAGTTTCGCACTCTTGCTGCCTCCAGTGGCTGGAACGAGCCGGCCTTGCTCGCTCGTCTTCTGGAGGGTCTCCGCGCAGAGGTAAAGGATGAGATTCTCTCCCGGGAGGTTCCTTCCAGCGTGGATTCCTTGATTGAACTCGCTATTCGCATTGAGCGACGGGTTGATCTTCGTCACCGAGCTCGTGGAAAGGAGCTCGCGCTCTCCGTTGCCCCCCTCTCCGCATCACTACCATCTTCCTCTGCCGGCTCGGGAGCTGAGCCTATGCAGCTGGGAGGTATCCGCATCTCGACTAAGGAGAGGGAACGGAGAATCACCAACCGCCTCTGTCTCTATTGCGGTTCTGCTGGTCATTTTGTCACTTCATGTCCAGTAAAAGCCAGAGCTCATCAGTAAGCGGAGGGCTACTGGTGAGCGCTACTACTCCTGTCTCTCCTTCAAGATCCTGCACTACCTTGTCGGTCCATCTACGCTGGACCGGTTCGTCAGCTTCCTGCAGTGCCTTAATAGACTCTGGGGCGGAGGGCTGTTTTATGGACGAGACCTGGGCTCGGGAACATGACATTCCTCTCAGACAGTTAAGGGAGTCCACGGCCTTGTTCGCCCTGGATGGTAGTCCTCTCCCCAGGATTCAGCGTGAGACGCTACCTTTAACCCTCACTGTTTCTGGTAATCATAGCGAAACCATTTCTTTTTTAATTTTTCGTTCACCTTTTACACCTGTTGTTTTGGGCCATCCCTGGCTAGTTTGTCATAATCCTTCCATTAATTGGTCTAGTAATTCTATCCTCTCCTGGAACGTCTCTTGTCATGTGAAATGTTTAATGTCTGCTATCCCTCCTGTTTCCTCTGTCTCTTCTTCACAGGAGGAGCCTGGTGATTTGACAGGGGTGCCGGAGGAATATCACGATCTGCGCACGGTGTTCAGTCGGTCCAGGGCCACCTCTCTTCCTCCACACCGGTCGTATGATTGTAGTATTGATCTCCTTCCGGGAACCACTCCCCCCCGGGGTAGACTATACTCTCTGTCGGCTCCCGAACGTAAGGCTCTCGAGGATTATTTGTCTGTAGCTCTTGACGCCGGTACCATAGTCCCCTCCTCCTCTCCCGCCGGAGCGGGGTTTTTTTTTGTCAAGAAGAAGGACGGGTCTCTGCGCCCCTGCATAGATTATCGAGGGCTGAATGACATAACAGTGAAGAATCGTTATCCGCTTCCTCTTATGTCTTCAGCCTTCGAGATCCTGCAGGGAGCCAGGTTTTTCACTAAGTTGGACCTTCGTAACGCTTACCATCTCGTGCGCATCAGGGAGGGGGACGAGTGGAAGACGGCGTTTAACACTCCGTTAGGGCACTTTGAATACCGGGTTCTTCCTTTCGGCCTCGCTAACGCTCCAGCTGTCTTTCAGGCATTAGTCAATGATGTCCTGAGAGACATGCTGAACATCTTTGTTTTCGTTTACCTTGACGATATCCTGATTTTTTCACCGTCACTCCAGATTCATGTTCAGCACGTTCGACGTGTCCTCCAGCGCCTTTTAGAGAATTGTCTTTTTGTGAAGGCTGAGAAGTGCACTTTTCATGCCTCCTCCGTCACATTTCTCGGTTCTGTTATTTCCGCTGAAGGCATTAAGATGGATCCCGCTAAGGTCCAAGCTGTCATTGATTGGCCCGCCCCTAAGTCACGCATCGAGCTGCAGCGCTTTCTCGGCTTCGCGAACTTCTATCGTCGTTTCATCCGTAATTTCGGTCAGGTGGCAGCTCCTCTCACAGCCCTTACTTCTGTCAAGACGTGCTTTAAGTGGTTCGTTTCCGCCCAGGGAGCTTTTGATCTCCTCAAGAATCGTTTTACATCCGCTCCTATCCTTGTTACACCTGACGTCTCTAGACAGTTCGTTGTCGAGGTTGACGCGTCAGAGGTGGGCGTGGGAGCCATTCTTTCTCAGCGCTCCCTCTCTGACGACAAGGTCCACCCATGCGCGTATTTTTCTCATCGCCTGTCGCCGTCGGAACGTAACTATGATGTGGGAAACCGCGAACTGCTCGCCATCCGGTTAGCCCTAGGCGAATGGCGACAGTGGTTGGAGGGGGCGACCGTTCCTTTTGTCGTTTGGACTGACCATAGGAACCTTGAGTACATCCGTTCTGCCAAACGACTTAATGCGCGTCAGGCGCGTTGGGCGCTGTTTTTCGCTCGTTTCGAGTTCGTGATTTCTTATCGTCCGGGCTCTAAGAACACCAAGCCTGATGCTTTATCTCGTCTCTTCAGTTCTTCAGTAGCCTCCACTGACCCCGAGGGGATTCTCCCTGAGGGGCGTGTTGTCGGGTTGACTGTCTGGGGAATTGAGAGGCAGGTAAAGCAAGCGCTCACTCACACTCCGTCGCCGCGCGCTTGTCCTAGGAACCTTCTTTTCGTTCCCGTTCCTACTCGTCTGGCCGTTCTTCAGTGGGCTCACTCTGCCAAGTTAGCCGGCCACCCTGGCGTTCGGGGTACGCTTGCTTCCATTCGCCAGCGTTTTTGGTGGCCCACCCGGGAGCATGACACGCGTCGTTTCGTGGCTGCTTGTTCGGTCTGCGCGCAGACTAAGTCCGGTAACTCTCCTCCTGCCGGCCGTCTCAGGCCGCTTCCCATTCCCTCTCGACCGTGGTCTCACATCGCCTTAGATTTTGTCACCGGACTGCCTTCGTCAGCGGGGAAGACTGTTATTCTTACGGTTGTCGATAGGTTCTCTAAGGCGGCTCATTTCATTCCCCTTGCTAAGCTTCCTTCTGCTAAAGAGACGGCACAAATCATCATCGAGAATGTTTTCAGAATTCATGGCCTTCCGTCAGACGTCGTTTCGGACAGAGGTCCGCAATTCACGTCTCAATTTTGGAGGGAGTTTTGCCGTTTGATTGGGGCTTCCGTCAGTCTCTCTTCCGGCTTTCACCCCCAGTCTAACGGTCAAGCAGAACGGGCCAATCAGACTATTGGTCGCATCTTACGCAGTCTTTCTTTTCGCAACCCTGCGTCTTGGTCAGAACAGCTCCCCTGGGCAGAATACGCCCACAACTCGCTTCCTTCGTCTGCGACCGGGCTATCTCCTTTTCAGAGTAGCCTCGGGTACCAGCCTCCGCTGTTCTCATCTCAGTTCGCCGAGTCCAGCGTCCCCTCCGCTCAGGCTTTTGTCCAACGTTGCGAGCGCACCTGGAAGAGGGTCAGGTCTGCACTTTGCCGTTATAGGACGCTGACTGTGAGGGCTGCTAATAAGCGTAGAACTAAGAGTCCTAGATATTGTCGCGGTCAGAGAGTTTGGCTCTCCACTCAGAACCTTCCCCTTAAGACGGCTTCTCGCAAGTTGACCCCGCGGTTCATTGGTCCGTTCCGTATTTCTCGGGTCATTAATCCTGTCGCAGTTCGACTTCTTCTTCCGCGATACCTTCGTCGCGTCCACCCGGTCTTCCATTTCTCCTGTATCAAGCCCGTTCTTCGCGCCCCCGCTCGTCTTCCCCCCCCCCCCCCCCCCCCCCCCATCCTTGTCGAGGGCGCACCCATCTACAGGGTCCGCAGGATTTTGGACATGCGTCCTCTGGGCCGTGGTCACCAGTACCTCGTAGATTGGGAGGGGTACGGTCCTGAGGAGAGGAGTTGGGTTCCCTCTCGGGACGTGCTGGACCGTGCGCTGATCGAGGATTTCCTCCGTTGCCGCCAGGTTTCCTCCTCGAGTGCGCCAGGAGGCGCTCGGTGAGTGGGGGGGGTACTGTCATGTATTGTCATGTTGTGTCTTTCTGTCCTTTCCTTTCACCCTGTCTCCCTCTGCTGGTCGTATTAGGTTACCTTTTCTCCCCCGCTTTCCCCCAGCTGTTCCTTGTCTCCTCTGACTACCTCATCCACCCCTTTTCCCACCTGTTCCCTTTTTCCCTCTGATTAGGTCCCTATATCTCTCTCTGTTTCTGCTCCTGTCTTTGTCGGATTCTTGTTTGTTGTGTTTCATGCCTGAACCAGACTATCGTCATGTTTGCTGTAACCTTGTCCTGTCCTGTCGGAATCTGCTGGTCTATCTGAGCCTACCTTTGTTTTGCTATTAAAGAAGCTCTGTTTACGTTAAGTCGCTTTTGGGTCCTCATTCACGCACCGTAACAGTTACTTAGATTGACGCACAGGTGCATCAATAGACTCTTAAGGATTTAACCTGTAAAATCAATAAGGGACATCAATAGCTTCCACCTGGATTCACCTGGACAGTCTATGACATAGAACGAGCATGTGTTCATAATGTTTTGTGCATTCAGTGTATCATTTCATACTTGTGAGAAGAACATGAGGTGTTTAATTAGGCAGTATCCATATAAATCCAGTATGGCCAGAATTCCCACACTAAAAGAGCACTTGGTCAAAATGCCCTATAGTAAGACTATTTAAGCAATATGATAAACATTTATAATCTGCAAATTACAATACAGCGCCTCTTGAGTAGTGAAGTAATACATTAATTATTTAAACTCTGTCATCTTTCCACCCTGTGAGGAGGAGTCAATGTAAAACTCTGAGCTCTTCCATCACTACATATCTCACTGCAGAGTGGATGAAAGTCACACTGACTAGACTGAGGAACAGAGACACATTATAAGAAGAGTTCATGAAATGTACTACTGTGTTTCTACTGATGATAATAGGTCTGACAGGTGGAAACATTAAGATTGTTAGAATAAAACCTTCATATTGTTATAATGTGTATTTCTGAGTCCAGCTAAAAGCTCTAATGTTACTCTCCTTCAACAGGTGTTCAGAGTCAGACATTGACTGAGTCTGGAGAATCCCACCAACTGACCTGTACAGCCTCTGGTTAAGACATAAATGCCTGCTACATGACTTGGATCAGACAGGCTCCTGGGAAAGGACTGGAGTGGATTGCGGCTATTACTGGCAGTGATGGTGACAGCACTTACTACCCCCAGTCTGTTCAGGGTCGGTTCACCATCTCTAGGAAAAATAGCATGAAACAGGTGTATCTCCAGATGAACATCCAGATACACAGTGACACAGGAGGCTGCAGTGCCATACAAAACTGGTCAACGCTGATCTCAGTATGTCTCTAAAATGAGTCTATGGTCCCCTCTGTCAGCATCAACAACACACACACTGGTCGACACATACCATACTCTCACAAACATGTCACACGCTCAATTATGTCTAAAATAATGAAATATTAAAAACATGTACTTTTTGAAAATAATATAAATATCTCACAGATAAAATATAATTGGCCCAGTATAGATCCTTGACGGACACCAACAGTTAGATTGCTATATTCTGTGCTATTGCAAGAAACATTGATGACAATAATAATTGTTTTTAAAGTAATAAGATGCTGTAAACAAAGTGAGATTCCACATTTGTAATGCAGGTTGTTGCAGCTCATACCAATCAATCTACTCAACATGTCAGTGTGATACTACTTGATTCTCTCTCTTCTTATACCAACTCTCTCAGCTGTATGCAAAGTTCCACCCCTCTTCTCTCTGCATATAAAGAAAAGTGTGTACCTGTCTTTCACTCATTTGGAATAAACAAGTGCAGATCCCACCAGTCTAACTTCAACACAAATCATGTTTCCTGCATATCTGCTGCTGCTGGCAGGGGCCTCCTGTGAGTTTCTGGGAGCGATAAATGAACAAACAACAGAGTAATAGTCAGTCAAATTATTTTGAAAATATGATTCACTAAAAGTTGTATACTGTTTTTTTTGTTTTTTTTTACAGGTGTGTTCTGTCAGACTGAGCTCACACAGCCAGGCTTTTTGACCCTGCAGCCTGGACAGCCTCTGACCCTCTCCTGTAAGGTCTCTGGGTATTCTTTAACCAGTACCAGCTACTGTACAGGTTGGGTACGACAGCCTGCAGGAAAAGCACTGGAGTGGGTTGGAAACATGTGTGGCAGTGGTAACATATACTACAGTGATAAGCTGAAAAACAAATTCAGTATCTCCAGAGACACTTCCAGCAGCACAGTGACTTTAACAGGACAGAGTCTGCAGACTGAAGACACAGCTGTATATTATTGTGCTCGACGACCACAGTGATACAAACCAACACAGAACCTGTACAAAAACTGAATATGCATGTGAGTAATGCAGTGAAACATACGCCTCCCAGTCAAAGAACTGCTCTATGACATAAAACATATTATTGATACATTAGCATGTTAAGCTGCGATGTCACTATAGCCTTTTTTTATTGCGACACAAACAACCACACAGGATTACACATTGAAAAAACAAACAGTCAATAATACAGTAGAGAATGTCTATATACAGTGTGTGTAAATGAGGTGGGATAAGGGAGATGAGGCAATTAATAGGCCATAGTGGTGAAATTATTACAGTATGGCAAATGAAACACTGAGATGATAGATGTGCAGAAGATGAGTGAGCAAGTAGCTGTACTGGGGTGCAAAGGAGCAAAATAAATAACAATATGGTGATGAAATAGTTGGATGGTGGATGGTGATGAGGTAGTTGCACAGCCAATTTACAGATTGGCTATGTACAGGTGCAGTGATCGGTGAGCTGCTCTGACAGCTGGTACTTAAATCTAATGAGGGAGATACTGTATGAGTCTCCAGCTTCAGTGATTTTTGCAGTTTGTTCCAGTCAACTGGAAGGAAAGGCGGCCGAAGGTGGAATTGGCTTTGGGGGTGACCAGTGAGATATACATGCTGGTGACCAGTGAGCTTCACCTAGCAACGACTTACCTGGAGCCAGTGGGTTTGGCGACAGATATGAAGTGAGGGCCAGCCAACGAGAGCATACAGGTCGCAGTGGTGAGTAGTAAATGGGGCTTTGGTGACAAAACGGATGGCACTGTGATAGACTGCATCCAATTTGCTGAGTAGAGTGTTGGAGGCCATTTTGTAAATGACATCGCCGAAGTCAAGGATTGGTAGGATAGTTATACTAAGGTATGTTTGGCAGCATGAGTGAAGGATGCTTTGTTTGCGAAATAGGAAGCCAATTCTAGATTACATTTTTGGATTGGAGATGCTTAATGTGAGTCTGGAAGGAGAGTTTATAGTCTAACCAGACACCTAGGTATTTTATATAACCTTTATTTAACTAGGCAAGTCAGTTTTAAGAACAAATTCTTATTTTCAATGATAGCCTAGGAATAGTGGGTTAACTGCCTTGTTCAGGGGCAGAACAACAGATTTGTACCTTGTCAGCTCAGGGATTTGATCTTGCAACCATTTCGGTTAGTAGTCCAATGCTCTAAATACAAGGCTACGCTGCCGCCCAACTATTTGTAGTTGTCCACATATTTTAAGTCAGAACCATCCAGAGTAGTGATGCTGGACGGATGGGGAGGTGTGGGCAGCGATCGGTTGAAAAGCATGCATTTAGTTTTGCTTGCATTTAATAACAGTTGGAGGCCATGGAAGGAGAGTTGTATGGCATTGAAGCTCGTCTGGAGGTTATTTAATACAGTGTCCAAAGAAGGGCCAGAAGTATACAGAATGGTGTCGTCTGCGTAGAGGTGGATCAGAGAATCACCAACAGCAAGAGCGACATCATTGATGTATACAGAGAAAAGAGTTGGCCCGAGAATTGAACCCTGTTGCACCCCCATAGAGACTTCCAGAGGTTCAGACAACAAGCTCTCCGATTTGACACACTGAACTCTGCCTGAGAAGTAGTTGGTGAACCAGTCATTTGAGAAACCAAGGCTGTTGAGTCTGTCGATAAAAATGTGGTGATTGACATAGTCGAAAGCCTTGGTCAGGTCAGATTGAATCACATTTTCCTCTAGCATTTTTCCTGTGCTTATAGCTACATTCTGCTAAAAAAATATATATTAACCCACTAATCCTTGCCGATGACAAGCATACAGTTAACAGTCACTTTAATTGTGTTTAAATACTGCATCAACCATATCATATGTACATACTGTATTCTATACTATGCCACAATATCTCCAATGCCGCTCTGACATTTATTTATATATCTAACGCTCAATGAGTGAATAGGTGTGGAGTCAGGCGCAGAGAGCAAAAGATGCGGTAAAAACACGCTTTAATGTCCAGAAATAATCACAGGAACAAAAATAGTATACCAAACCAGGTATAACTACAGAACAAAAGTACCCTATCGTGAAAAATAAAAGGACAGCGAGAAACCCAAATGAAAACACTAACCACTCTACAACATACAGATGAACAAGCCCGCACAAACAGAAGCGTGCTGAACGAACTTAAATAACCCCACCCTAACAACCAAACAAGGAACAGGTGAAACCAATTAGACAAAACCAAACGAACACAGAACAAAGGATCGGTGGCAGCTAGTAGACCGGCGACGACGACCGCCGAGCGCCACCCGAACAAGAAGGGGAGTCACCTTCGGTTATATTCGTGACAATATATGTGCAATCCATTCCTTACTTAGATTTATGTGTATTTTGGGTATATGTTGTGAAACTGTTAGATATTACTTGTTAGATATTACTGCACTGTCATAGCTAGAAGCACAAGCATTTCGCTACACCCGCAATAACATCTGCTAAACACATGTATGAAACCAATAAATATGATTTCATTTGAACATGATGCAACCTCCACCACGCTTGAAAATATGTGTAATTGAAAAACCTCCCTGGTCTTTGTGCTTGAATCTGTGCTTGAAATTCACTACTAATTGAATGTGTTGGGTACAGAGATGGGGTCATTCATTCATGTTATCCCCTTCCAGTCTCCTCCTTTATTTCCAGACTTTTTATAACTTCCCCACAATGAGAGTTCTAGAATGTGTGTTCCTCTTGGCTTTCATCTCAGATGAGTTAACTGGAGTTATTTCTGTCCAGTGTAGGAGAGAGGAAGGGAGCTGTGCTATTAGGCTGGAGGGTCACAGTCATCTAAACTGTTTGTTTCTCAGCTGTTCAGGGTCAGTCACTCACCTCCTCTGAGCCAATGGGAAAGAGACCTGGAGAGTCAGTAACACTGTCCTGTACAGCTTCTGGATTCTCCATGGGTAGGTACTGGATGCAATGGCTACATCAGAAAAAGACAAGAGTAGATTGGGAAAGGACAAGAGTGCATTGGGCAAATTGATTGGGGCACTGGCACTATACTTGCCCAGTCTCTTCAGGGAAGTTCACCATAACCAAACATAGCTCCAAAAACCAGCTGTGTTTCAAGGTGAAAAGCCTGAAGAATGAAGACTGTTGAGTGTTATTATAGTGACACAGGATGCTGCAGTGCCATACACAAACTGATTAACACTGATCTCAGTGTGTGGCAAAAGGTATGTCTGTTCTTTAAACACACAAACTACTCAACAGTAGTGAAAAAAAACACTGATATCAATATTATCCCTATAAATTAATCCTGACTGTCTGTAGTTTAATACTCATGGCTGTGTTCATACAAGGTGTGTTCATATGTGAGTCTGTTGTGTCCACTACAATCACTCTCAGACAATAGACTTTTAAAATAGTTTTTATTGTGACAACTTTAACTAACAAACTACAGAATTATGACCTACAGATTAAAGCGACTGGAGGTGTTCGAACTTCAAAGTAACATTTTTATTTCATAGTTTGCCAAATGTTGTTTGTGATTTTGAATTTCTACATGTTTTCAGGGCCAAACTGACTGAGTCTGAACCAGTGGCTAAAATGCCTGGAGAATCCCACAAACTGACCTGTACATATTCTGGAATCTCAACTGGCTCCAACTTTAATTTGATCAACGACTGTAAACAACGAGCAGAACAGAACCATTCATAATGCTGCACAATGCATTCCATAAGAGATTTTTGGATTATTATTATGATAAATAATTGTTCTACTCAATGTCACTGTGATACTAGTAATTTGTAATCTGTACGTAATCCTGAATCTCCTACCTTGATGCAAATCAATTCCCTTCTTTGTATAAAAAGAGTCTCTCTCACTCAGTTGGAGTAAATAAGTATTGTTCCCATCAGTTCTGCTTCCTCACAAACCATGTTCACCGGGGTTAGGTCTTGCTCGGGGTCCACGGGGTTTAACACGCATTACCAAGCATTATTCTAAGCATGATCAGAGAGAGAGAGAGAGACAAAGAAACCATGGCTTGTGCCATGGCCTATAGCTCATATGAGGGAAAGGAAGGGAGACAGTGTATATCTCACTACAGCAGGTCAGGAACAAAAAAAGAAAGAGACAATGAACCCAAGACCCTTCTATAACATCTGACTTGTTTGGATTCAAAATCTGAGTTGTTGACCATTGGCATTACTGTAAAGTTAACCTCCAATCAGATATCAACCCTACAGACCTACACTCCACACTGCCCCTTTCCCACCTAGACAAAAGGAGCACCTGCAATTGAAGTCGGAAGTTTACATACACCTTTGCCAAATACATTTAAACTCAGTTTTTCACAATTCCTGACATTTAATCCTACTAAAAAATGCCCTGTTTTAGGTCAGTTAGGATCATAACTTTATTTTAAGAATGTGAAATGTCAGAATAAAAGTAAAGAGAATTATTAATTTCAGGTTTTATTTCTTTCATCATATTCCCAGTGGGTCAGAAGTTTACATACACTCAAGTTTACATTTCTGGCTTTTTTATGGCGGTTTTGGAGCAGTGGCTTCTTCCTTGCTGAGTGGCCTTTCAGGTTATGTCGATATAGGACTCATTTTACTGTGGATATAGATACCTTTGTACTTGTTTCCTCCAGCATCTTCACAAGGTGAGAGGCAGGACTTTCAGCGTGATCTGCGTCAGAAATAGGAATGACTTCTATTTTAGCCCATGGTAACGCAGACGCTCATTGGCGCACGCGAGCAGTGTGGGTGCAATAATTGAATAACATGGATTTCAAATGTATTTTGTGACACTCGCGCACGCAACGTGTTTGGTCTGGTCAGCATGTAAGTGTATGTGTAATGTCGTGTGTGTAGGTGGAAGGGAAGTCAGGCGCAGGAAAATCGAACTTGGTATAAATGGAGTAGTTTAATAAAGTTAAACAAAACTCCAAAACCAAAGTACATAATAAATAAAAGTGGGTACAAGAACCCATCACGCACCAATCCATAATACACGAGCATACAAACAAACAATCTCTGACAAGGACATGAGGGGAAACAGAGGGTTAAATACACAACATGAAATGAATGCGATTGGAACTAGGTGTGTTGGAAGACAAGACAAAACCAATGGAAAATGACAAATGGATCAATGATGGCTAGAAGACCGGTGACGTCGACCGCCGAGCACCGCCTGAACAAGGAGAGGCATCGACTTCGGCAGAAGTCCTGACCGTATGTAAACTTCCAGAAGTCCTGACCATATGTAAACTTCCGACTTCAACTGTACATGATTAAATGTCCATGTGGGCTGTGTTATGCAAGTAAAACCTCTCTTTCTCTCAAACAGAGAATTAGTGAACATAAAAGTTGCATGGGCAGAAAGGACAGGGATGATCCAAACGCATTACATTTTAATGACCAAAAACATGACTTGTAATGATAACCATGCATGTAATGTTGTAAATGTGAACATGAACTGCCACCACTTCTGCCTACTCTGACGTTTTTACTTGCACTGCACCCAATGATTTATGAAAACGTACTTGACAGGTTGATGTTCTCATTGTAGTTTTACAGACGTGTTTAATACGTTTTGTGTACACTGTTAGAATACTTATGAAATGCACATTGTTATTTTTGGTAACACATGTATATTTTCCCTCGAATCCAACCCCATTCGATCCATTGAGCAGATGTGGGTAGAACAATGTCCACACAAGGGTTCAAATTAAAAACACTCACAAAAGCTCCAACGAAGGCCATGAGGTCGATATGTATCGCTTAATAAAGTGTAGTGATACTACTGTAGCAAGAGCAGTGTGGGGGTTTCTTATTTCTTCCACAGTTATTTATTAAAATAGGGAGTTATTTGTTTCATTTGACTGTGTTAACTAGCAGTACTAGATATTTCTATGAGAGTCAGATGGATACATAGCAAAAAAACATGATTATTCGTCTTTCTGAAATGAAACCATCAAGTGCTGGATTTGAAACAAAACATGTCTGTCATTGAACAACACACAATCTCTTTCATATTTTCTTTAAACAATAAACGCTAATTTTCCAACATTTCTGAAAAGAGTTTTGGAATGAAACTCGTCAAATGTACATTTAGATATCACATGAAAGTCCTTAACATGATTGTTGAATGACTACCTTTTCTCTGTACCACACACTTACAATTATTTGTGAGTTCCTTCAGTCGAGCAATGAATTTCAAACAGATTCAGCCACAAAGACCAGCAAGGTTTTGCAATGCCTCGCAAAGAAGGGCCCCTATTCGTAGATGGCAAAAAAAAAAAAGCAGAAATTGAATATCCCTTTGAGCATGGTTAAATTATTAATTACACTTTGGATGGTTTTCACCTAGTAACTACAAAGATGGTGTCCTTCCTCACTCAGTTGCCGTAGAAGAAGGTAACATAATTTGGTTGCTGTGATTATAGAAAACTGAGGATGGATCAACAACATTGTAGTTACTCCGAAATACTAACACAAATGACAGAATGAAAAGAAGGAAGCCTGTACAGAACAAAAAATACTCCAAAACATGCAATCAGGCGCAAAAGTAAAACTGCATAAAAATGTGGCAAAGAAATTAACTTTGTCTTGAATACGAAGCGTTATGTTTGAGCCAAATCCAACACAACACAGCACTGAGTACCACTCTTTATATTTTAAAGAATGGTGGTGCCTGCATCATGTTATTGGTATGCTTGTCATTGGCAAGGACTAGGAATTTTTCATTTTTTTTATAAACAGAAACGGAATAGAGCTAAGCACAGGCAAAATCCTCTAGGAAAACCTGGTTCAGTCTGCTTTCCAACAGACAAATTCACTTTTCAGCAGGACAATAACCTAAAACACAAGGCAAGATATACACTGGAGTTACTTACCAAGACAACATTGAATGTTCCTGAGTAGCCTAGTTACAGTTTTGACGTAATTGTCATGAAAAGCTGTGGCAATGTCTGTTTAATAACAATCAACAACCAGAGCTTGAACAATTTTTAAATGAATAATGTGCAAATATTGTACAGTCCAGGTGTGTAATGCTCTTAGAGACATACCCAGAAAGACTTACAGCTGTACTCGTTGCCAAAGATGATTCTAATATGTATTATTTCAGGGTTGTAAATACTTATGTACATGAGACATTACTGTATTTAATTGAATTTTAATAATTAGCTAAAATGTTTTCACTTTGCCATTAGGGGTATTGTGTGTAGATTGGTGTGAAAACTATATTTAATCCATTAATGAATTCAGGCTGTAACACAACAAAATGTGGAATAAGTCAAGGGGTATGAATAATATCTGAGGGCACTGTAATTGTCATGGTGATGTCCATACACAGTAAGTAAAGCATTACATGGTGACTGAAGAATGTCTGAGTATCATGGTCAAAGTTTATATTAGTGTAAATACCACATCTTCAACTGAATGTTTAAATGTTTTTGTTTTGCAGGTGTTTGTTCTGATATCAGATTGGATCAGTCACCTTCTCAGAAGAAAAGACCTGGAGACACAATTAAATTGTCCTGTTCAATCTTTGTTTATTCAATGATTAGATATACAATTGGATATACACTGGATAAGGCAGAAACCAGGGAAAGTACTGGAGTGGATCGGGAGAATGAAGAATGGTTCAGGCACAGATGTTATCCATGCAGACTCCCTGAAAAGCTTATTCATCCTGACTGAGGATGTCTCCACAAGCACACAGTTCTTAGAGGCCAAGAGTTTGAGAGCAGAGGACTCTGTTGTTTATTATTGTGCTCAACAGACACTGACTGGAGATGGTGAAGCAGTTATACAAAAACCCCAACACCGCCTAACAATATGGCTAGCTGGTGTACTACTTCCTCTCTTTGTGTCACGCTAGAATAATGCTGTGTATAGCATTACTGTAAATAATACAATAACAATATCACAAAGAACTACACAATAAAAGGGTCCAGCCTCTAACATTCAAACTACCTCTTGCCTAGTCTGGTCAAGCTTTCTTGATGTCACATAAAAAAATTCATAAACAAAGTATTCAGAACATATGAACCTGTTCCTCATCTCTGAATTCTCTATTTAATCTCTGTGTGATCTTCCCACCCTGGGAGGAGGAGTCAATGCAAAACTCTGAGCTCTTTCATTGTCCCTCCGGAACTGTCATTACACATACCTGGTCCCCATATCCTTGATTAGTAACTGTATAAGTGTGCCCTTTGTTCACCATTGTCTTGTCTATTATTGTTCCATTGTCCGTTGGTCGTGTGAGTAACTGTGCTTGTTTTGGCTCTCGTGCTGCGTGTTGTGCGTTTGTGTTTTCAGGTCACGTCCCGTGTATTTATTACAGATCTCGCCACGTGTATGTATTAGAGGTACTCCTCGCTCTTTGTTTGGGTTCAACCCTGTGTTTTGTATACATGTTTGTTTGATCTTCGTCCCTGTGCCTTTACATGTGACGCTGTCATTTGGTTGAAATATAAAACCATATTACGCATTTCTGCAACTGTCTCCTGACCCTTCATACCAACGAGACATCCATCACTACTTATCTCACTGCAGAGTGGAGGAGAAGGACTGACGACTAGACTGAGTGTTACACTGATCATAGTCTAACATGTTTAACAAAGATGACATAATAGGGATACTGCTACTGATTCTAGGACTGTCAGAAAAACACTTTGTTTTTACTTTCAACAGATGGTTGTGTGTACTTAAAAGCTTTTGTTCAAGTTTGAAATACTCTATTTTTATCAACAGGTGTTCAGGGTGAGATATTGAGTCTGGCCCCATGGTTAAACAGACTGGAGAATCCCACCAAATGACATGTACAGCCTCTGGTTTAGACATAAACAACGACTGGATGACGTGGAACAGACAGGCTCCTGGGATAGGACTGGGTTGCAATTATTACTGGCAGTGATGGTGGTATCACTTACTAATCCCAGTAAGTTCAGGGTTGATTCACCATCTCCAGAGACAATAGCAAGCTGCATCTCCAGATGAACAGTCTGAAGACTGAAGACTCCTCTGTTTATTATTGTGCCAGAGACAGTGACACAGGAAACTGCAGTCAATATCTTTCAAAAGGAGACACCATGTGTACATTTAACCATTTATTTGAAAAGATTACAATGCATAGTCTTGGCGTTAGGCTCTGCTCCTTCAGGGTATCTAACTGCCAGAGTGAAGAATCATATGAAGATGGTAATAGAACTACAGGCAGTGAGTACGATATGCTATATCAAATCCCCTGAAGGAAGAAACACAGAACCCACAGGTGGAGGCTGGGGTGGTGATGGGATATCAGAAACAGCAAGCATAAAGAGTAACTGCTAGTTACAGCAGGAGAGCAGCAAGAGACACCAGCGCATGGGAGTGTTGACATCTGACTTATAGTGTAGGAAGCATGTGTAGAACTGGTCAACTTAAATATACCGCATGTAATTAGATTGTGAATCCAATTAGTGTAATATCTGCTGAATTAATCAGCTAAAGTCACCACAATCTGGTTTCCCTTCTGAACTGGCTCCGATATATAATCAGCTAAAGTCACCACAATCTGGTTTCCCTTCTGAACTGGCTCCGATATATAATCAGCTAAAGTCACCACAATCTGGTTTCCCTTCTGAACTGGCTCCGATATATAATCAGCTAAAGTCACCACAATCTGGTTTCCCTTCTGAACTGGCTCCGGTATATAATCAGCTAAAGTCACCACAATCTGGTTTCCCTTCTGAACTGGCTCCGATATATAATCAGCTAAAGTCACCACAATCTGGTTTCCCTTCTGAACTGGCTCCGATATATAATCAGCTAAAGTCACCACAATCTGGTTTCCCTTCTGAACTGGCTCCGATATATAATCAGCTAAAGTCACCACAATCTGGTTTCCCTTCTGAACTGGCTCCGATATATAATCAGCTAAAGTCACCACAATCTGGTTTCCCTTCTGAACTGGCTCCGATATATAATCAGCTAAAGTCACCACAATCTGGTTTCCCTTCTGAACTGGCTCCGATATATAATCAGCTAAAGTCACCACAATCTGGTTTCCCTTCTGAACTGGCTCCGATATATAATCAGCTAAAGTCACCACAATCTGGTTTCCCTTCTGAACTGGCTCCGATATATAATCAGCTAAAGTCACCACAATCTGGTTTCCCTTCTGAACTGGCTCCCCTTGATATATTTTTGATGACATCTTATTCACATTCACCTGTATATGAGCCTAATCCAATTCAGAGTTTGAATTACTGGTAGGTTTAAATTAATGTCCTCATTGAGCATACTGAAATGTACAATGGGAAAAAATAAAAACGCAAGATGTAAAGTGTTGGTCCCATGTTTAATAAGCTGAAATTAAAGAATGTTCCAGTTCCAGCCGCTTCGTACAGCCATTGAAGAGGTGTGGGACAACATTCCACAGACCTAGGGCTGTGGCGGTCACAAAATGTTGTCAAGAAAATAACTGTCTCACAGTAAATGATTGTGAATTGATATAAACACATTTAGCATCTCCTGGCTTCCATACAAGCCACCGATGCAGACCTTTGGAACATCTAGATTTTAAAAAGTCTAATGAATTCATGTAATAAATCCCACACCATCACAATGAATCCATTATTTATTTTAGACAGGTCTAAAGGAACATGATATGAAGAAAATGTAGTCTTTTCCAGATGAACAGAATAGCATACTCTGAGTTTTTCTTGTTAGGTCCTGATCTGGCCATGCCAAATGGCTGTGGGCTACACTAGTTCATTTAGCAGACAAGATTTGCTTAGAATTACGTGGTATTATTTTATAGTATGCAGAATACAATTGAACAAAGCTGAATTAAATAGAAAGGATATTTTCTCCAAACGATTTGAGGGAGTGCACACATGCGGCTATTCTGAACCTCTTCATCCTACCCCCTCCTTTTTCGAACATTCTGTTAAAAATCGCGCAACATTTCAGCGTCCTGCTACTCATGCCAGGAATATAGTATATGCATATGATTAGTATGTGTGGATAGAAAACACTCTGAAGTTTCTAAAACTGGTTAAATCACGGCTGTGACTATAACAGAGCGTGTGTTTCATCGAAAAGCGCAAGAAAAACTGGTCACTGAAATCTGAAAAAAGTATCCATGCGCCCCTTTCATGAATTGTTTAAAGGAAACCAAATGTAATATGGAGACGGATGCAATTCCTACAGCTTCCACACGATGTCGCCAAAAACGTAATTTTCATTGACATAAATCCTTTGAGACATTACCAATAGATCCGTCATTCCATCCAGCCTACCTCAATCGATTTTGGAAGATTGAAAAATGGACACTGTTTTCTTGAGTAGCTGCTATCGCCCAGTGATCAATTTGATCGCTTATTAACGTTTACAAATACCTAAAGTTGGGTTATAAAAGTAGGTTGAAGTGTTTTGTCAAAGAATATAGGCAACTTATATAATTTTTAAACATGACGTTGCGTGTTGGAAGAGAGCTTTTTTCCTGATGCAGACAGGCTATACAAATGGATATTTTGGGCATTCATGGACGGATTTAATCGGGAAAAATACCAATTTGTGATGTTTATGGGACATATAGGAGTGCCAACAAAGAATATCATCAAAGGTAATGAATGTTTTATATTTTATTTCTGCGTTTTTGTGTAGCGCCGGCTACGCTAATTATTTTGTTTACGTCGCCTTCAGGCATTTTGGGGTGTTGCATGCTATCAGATAATAGCTTCTCATGCTTTCGCCGAAAAGCATTTTAAAAATCTGACTTGTTGGCTAGATTCACAACAAGTGTAGCTTTAATTCAATACCCTGCATGTGTATTTTAATGAACGTTTGAGTTTTAACGAGTACATTTAGCATTTAGCGTAGCGCATTTGCATTTCCAGGTGCCTACTTGAGACGTCTGCGTCCCAAGTAGGATCAAGAGGTTAATCCAGCCGCTTTGTCAGATTTCAAAAAGGCTTTACAACAAAAGCATACCATGCGATTATCTGAGGACAGTGCCCCGGGAACAAAAGCATTAAAACCATTTTCCAGACAAGCAGAGGCGTCACAAAAGTCAGAAATAGCGATGAAATAAATCACTTACCTTTTGAAGATCTTCCTCTGTTTGCAATCCCAATGGTCCCAGCTACATCACAAATTTTCGTTTTGTTCAATAAAGTCGTTCTTTATATCCCAAAAAGTCTGTTTAGTTGGCATGCTTTATTCAGTAATCCACCGGTTTCACTCGTTCAAAATTCATAAGAAGACCTTTGGCGAAGACTTTTGGAGGATGGCCTGGTTTCAAGAAGGGCAGCAAAGAAGCCACTTCTCTCCAGGAAAAACATCAGGGGCAGACGGATATTCTGCAAAAGTTACAGGGATTGGACTGCTGAGGACTGGGGTAAAGTCATTTTCTCTGATGAATCCTCTTTCCGATTGTTTGGGGCATCCGTAAAAAAACTTGTCCGGAGACAAGGTGAGCGCTACCATCAGTCCTGTGTCATGCCAACAGTAAAGCATCCTGAGACCATTCATGTGTGGGGTTGCTTCTCCGCCAAGGGAGGTGGCTCACTCACAATTTTGCCTAAGAACACAGCCATGAATAAAGAATGGTACCAACACATCCTCCGAGAGCAACTTCTCCCAACCATCCAGGAACAGTTTGGTGTCGAACAATGCATTTTCCAGCATGATGGAGCACCTTGCCATAAGACAAAAGTGATAACTAAGTGCCTCAGGGAACAAAACATCGATATTTTGGGTCCATGGCCAGGAAACTCCCTAGACCATAATCCCATTGAGAACTTGAGGTCAATCTTCAAGAGGCGGGTGGACAAACAAAAACCCACAAATTCTGACAAACTCCAAGCATTGATCATGCAAGAATGGGCTGCCATCAGTCAGGATGTGGCTGAGAAGTTAATTGACAGCATGCCAGTGCGGATTGCAGAGGTCTTGAAAAAGAAGGGTCAACACTGCAAAATATTGACTCTTTGCATCAACTTCATGTAATTGTCAATAAAAGCCTCTGACACTTATGAAATGCTTGTAATTATACTTCAGTATTCCATAGTACCATCTGACAAAAATATCTAGACACTGAAGCAGCAAACTTTGTGGAAATTAATATTTGTGTCATTCTCAAAACTTTTGCCCACGACTGTACACACTTTCTATTAACTCTTTTCTAAGATAGCACTACACACTTCCCCTGATAATAATGAATTGGTCACTGCACTTAATACCTTGTATTATAACCGATACCATAAACGTCTTCGAATCTATTACTTGAGAATACGGACTTTATGTCCTATTCCAGTACTTCCTCAAAAATCACTATTATTGATAACCCACATCATCTCTCATCGCGCCCTCTCCCCATAGGGCATAAACCAGCCTCTCTCCATATTGATACTGCTGCTACACGTAAATCAAACAGTGTTCGAATATCCTATATTTTCTTTTTGTTTTTTTAACTCAATATCTTCTAGAACTCTCGTCTTAAACGAAAATCTCACTGCAACTGGGTTAGGGTTAGGGTTAACCCTAACCCTAACCCTAACCCTAACCTCCACTAGGGACCTATCCTATTGTCACGCCCTGACCTTAGTATTCTTTGTTTCTATATTATTTTGGTTAGGTCAGGGTGTGACATGGGTGATGTATGTGTTTTTGTACTGTCTAGGGGTTTTGTATGTTTATGGGGGTTGTTTACTATCTAGGTGTTTATGTATGTCTATGGTTGCCTAGATTGGTTCTCAATTAGAGGCAGCTGTTTTTCGTTGTCTCTGATTGGGAACCATATTTAGGCAGCCATCTTCTTTGGGTATTTCGTGGGTTATAGTCTATGTCTAGTTGCCTGTGTCTGCACATTTATATTCCAGCTTCACGTTCGTTTTGTTATTTTGTATAGTTTGTTTAGTGTCCATCTTTATTAAAAGTATCATGTATTTATATCACGCTGCGCCTTGGTCTCCTCCATTAAACGAACGTGACACCTATATGGAACCTACCCTTCACTTATATTAGCCTGGCTCTCTGAGAGAACCTCCACTTGGGACCTATTGTTAAAGGAACCTACTCTTCACATATATTAGCCTGGCTCTCGAAGAGAAAAACCTCCTTGGGACCTATCCTTAACTATTTTGGGCTAGGGGGCAGTATTTTGAAGTTTTGATGACAAACGTGCCCAAAGTAAACTGCCTGTTACTCAGGCCCAGAGGGAGGATAAGCATATAATTGGTAGAATTGGATAGACAGACTGCTAAAATATTGTCTGTGGGTATAACATAACTGATTTGGCAGGCAAAATCCCGAGGACAATCCATCCTGGAAAAAACATTTTGAGGTCATTGGACTTTTCAATGCTTTTCTGTGGGAAAGTCTAATAATTAACCCAGATTGCAGTTCCTATGATTTCCACTAGATATCAACAGTCTTTAGAAATGGTTTCATACTTGGTTTTTGAAAAATGAAGAAGTATTCGTATTCTTTCGAAGTATCCCTCAGAAGGACTCTAGTCTTTTGGTGCGCGTGAATGAGTGCGCGCTCCTTGTTCTTTTTCTCTGGTATTGAATACAGTATATTCCATTTAAAATGCTATCGATTATTTACATATTAGGGTACCTGAGGTTGGATTAGAAACATTGTTTGAATTGTTTGGAATAAGTTTACAGGTAGCTTTTTAGATTTCTTTGTAGGCATGTTGGGCGAGTTAGAACAGGTGGATTTCTGAATCAAACACGCCAAATAAAACGGACATATTTGGGATATAAAGAAGGACTTTATCGAACAAAATGACCATTCAATGTGTAACTGGTACCCTTTGGATTGCAAAAAGATGAAGATCTTCAAAGGTAAGTGATTTATTTTATCGCTATTTTTGAGTTTTGTGACACCTGTGCAGGTTATGAATTCATGTTAATGCAGGAAGTGGGTGAGGCACTGTCTTCAGACGATCAAATGCTATGCTTTCGCCGTAAAGCCTACTATAAATCGGACAAAGCGTTTCGATTACCAAGATTCTAAGCTAAAGAATGGTGTATAACACTTGTATTTTTTTGAATGTTTAATATTACGAAATGTTCTATTTTGAATTTCGTGCTCTGCAATTTCACCTGATGTTGTCGAGGTGGGAAGCTAGCATCCCAATGATCCGAAAGAAGTTAAGCATTTGCCCTGTACTGAAAAGCTTTCCACAATTTTATTCAATAAAGTTGTCAGTTCACACAGAAACAGCATTTTTCCCATAATGTGGTCAAACTGTATGAGAAGTAAGTATTCATGCATCCATTCCATAGTCTAAGGATTTATGTTTGATAATCCACTCTGTTCCACACTGGTCCTGCTCTCCTTTTCACAATGTTGTCTGTTTCTCTCACACACCCCACTCCTCTCTTCTCATATGTGACTCTCACAGCTGTGTGGCACCACGCATGGTGAACTCCAGTCTGTCACCTGGGTGTTTCAGGGTCCCAGTTTAGTGTCTCTGATGATTCAGATAGGCAGTTAAGCATCTCAGGGACTGTAGGGACTGTCCCTAAACACTTTCATGATCTGATTCTCACTCTCTTGTTTCAGCTGCGGATAAAAAACTTTTTTGCATCAACCACATGAACACAATTTGATTAAATGGTGAGATGGATCAAATCATTTAATTTTAATTATTGGTTTGTCAACAGTTGTATGAATTATATTATTTAATATTGTCAGTCATTCACTGCTACTCATCACACACAATGTTATTGACAGACCATATTCATGGTCTGTGTTGGTAATACATATTAACACATTTTACGAGAATTGCATTCAACAATGAGTCCTTAACTAAAATAACAAATTGCTCTATCAGGTTTCTCATACTTTAGTATGTCTTGATTATAATTGTTTATAGGGGAGAGTGTTTAAGAATGTGTTTTTATCAGGTGTGTCTATCAAAATTAGTGTTGGGCGTAGTAGTTCAAATCTACCCAAGCATAACTTCTGCTTCTAACACTCACCTGCTCTGGATACAACAAGCTGAACGTTGTCACACCCTGACCTTAGTGTTCTTTGTTTTCCTTTTTATTTTGGTTAGGTCAGGGTGTGACATGGGTGATGTATGTGTTTTTGCCTTGTCTAGGGGTTTTGTATGTTTATGGGGCTGTATCCTTTCTAGGTAGTTTGTATGTCTATGGTTGCCTGGATGGTTCTCAATTAGAGGCAGCTGTCTATCGTTGTCTCTGATTGGGAACCATATTTAGGCAGCCATATTCTGTGGGTACTTTGTGGGTGATTATCTATATCTATATCCATGTCTTCTGTCTTTGTGTCTATGCACCAGATAGGACTGTTTCGGTTTTTCACATTTGTTGTTTTGGTATTTTGTAGTGTTCACGTCTATGGTCTTTATTAAACATGTTGAACACTGACCACGCTGCGCGCATCAAATTGGTAAACAAATACAAGCCCATTGTCTGCCAATTATACTCCTGATACGACTTGATGGTATTCTAATTGATGTCTATCAAACAATCAATGAACTCATTCATGAAGATCAAAGCACTGTACAAAGAAACATGATCTAAAAAATATATATGCAACAATAATATATGTTATTTATATCATAATTCTTTGTATCTTTTTGATAGTACAGAGCTTAGATCTTCTTGTTCGATATTGGCCACCTTTATCATATGAATGATTAAAACTTTAATGATTGGAGACAATAAACACTAATGGGTTGTGAAACAAACAATATTGACAGAGTGTAAAGCTCATTGTATCACAGTCCTGCCTAACATTATCCTCCAATTTATGTCTGGCTTTTTACATGGACAACACAGAGCTTTACATAGCTTGCACATGTATTAAATATTTTTTGCCCCACTGATATTTCCATGAACTATATATATCCTCACCTTATGCAAATTTCAGCTAGCCCTTCTTCCTTTCTATCCCTCTACCTCCCTCTATATAAAAAACTTCCAGTATCTGAGAGTCCTAGTACGTCCCTCTGAGTCCTGGGGAGTAGAGAATAGCAGCTCCCACCAGTTCAGCTTCAACACAAACCATGTTCCCTGCATCTCTACTGCTGATGCTGGCAGCTGTATCCTGTGAGGACCTGACTATAGTCTGATCAGTATAACTTGTGTTGCTGTGACACTGATATGATTCCTTGATTGATCTGACCTGTCATTCCTCTCCCTCCTCAGGTGCCCACTGTCAGGTCGTACTCACACAGGCTGAACAGTCAGTCCAGGGGACCCCTGCAGGATCCCTCAAACTCACATGTGCCTGTAGTGGATTCACTCTAAGCAGCAGTTACATGCACTGGATCCGCCAGGCACCTGGAAAAGGACTTGAATGGATCATTTACTATTACTCTGATAGTAACAAGAGCAATGCCCCTGTAGTACAGGGTAGATTCACAGCGTTGAAGGACAGCACTAATTTCTATCTGCACATGAACCTGTTGAAGCCAGAGGACTCCGCAGTGTATTACTGTGCTAGAGACTCACTACGGTTAAACTAATGAGAATAGCTGTACAAAAACCATCTGGTAGAGAAAGGAAGAACCTGCACAAACACACAGACACACGTATGGTAGGACCTGTAGACCATGACAAGGGGATACATGAGGAACAATTCTAATGATGTATCAAATAATAACCCAATGATACACCTGTTAAAAACATGGTGCTAGTGTTGTTGATGCACCAACAGGGGACAGTCACTCTCCATGTGAAAAAATAAAGACCAGTACTGATGAATGCTCTGCTTAAGTGTCTTAAATATGTTTCATCCACCACAAGTAGTACAATTTTAATGTACTGTTTCATATCCCACCTTGACATAAAAAATATAGCAATTACATTTTTTTTAAAAACATTTCACCTTTATTTAACCAGGTAGGTTAGTTGAGAACAAGTTCTCATTTGCAACTGCGACCTGGCCAAGAAAAAAGCATAGCAGTTTGACACATACAACACAGAGTTACACAGGGAATGAACAAAACATACAGTCAATAATACAGTAGAAAACAAAAGTCTACATGCAGTGAGTGCAAATTAGGTAAAATAATGGAGTTAAAGCAATAAATAGGCCATGGTGGCGAAGTATTTAAATTATGGCAATTAAACACTGGAATGGTAGGCGTGCAAAAGATGGATGTGCAATGTAGATACCGGGGTGCAAAAGGAGCAGAATAAATAAATACAGTATGGGGATGAGGTAGATAGATGGGCTGTATACAGATGGGCTATGAACAGCTGCAGTGATCTGTGAGCTGCTCTGACAGCTGGTGCTTAAAGCTAGTGAGGGAGATGGGAATCTCTAGCTTCAGTGATTTTTGCAGTTCGTTCCAGTCAGTGGCAGCAGAGAACTGGAAGGAAAGGTGACCAAAAGAGGAATTGGCTTTGGGGGTGACCAGTGAGATACACCTGCTGGAGCGCGTGCTACGGGTGGGTGCTGCAATGGTGACCAGCGAGCTGAGATAAGGCGGGGCTTTACCTAGCTGAGACTTGTAGATAACCTGTAGCCAGTGAGTTTAGCGATGAGTATAAAGCGAGGGCCAGCCAACGAGAGCGTATAGGTCGCAGTGGTGGGTAGTGTATGGGACTTTGGTGACAAAACAGATGGCACTGTGATAGACTGCATCCAATTTGTTGAGTAGAGTGTTGGAGGCTATTATATAGATGACATCGCCAAAGTCGAGGATCGGTAGGTTGGTCAGTTTTAGGAGGGTATGTTTGGCAGCATGAGTGAAGGATGCTTTGTTGCGAAATAGGAAGCCGATTCTAGATGTAATTTTAGATTGGATATGCTTAATGTGAGTCTGGAAGGAGAGTTTACAGTCTAGCCAGACAACTAGGTATTTGTAGTTATCCACGTATTCTAAGTCCGAGCCGTCCAGAGTAGTGATGCTGGATGGGTGGGCAGGTGCGGGCAATGATCGGTTGAATAGCATGCATTTAGTTTTATTTGTGTTTAAGAGCAGTTGGAGGCCACGGAAGGAGAGTTGTATGGCATTGAAGCTTGTCTGGAGGTTAGTTAACCTCTGAGCATGGAACCCGGTTGCGGGCTGAAATTCCACAACATACGGTGATCGCTACATAAATAGTCATATTAAACATTCATGAAAATACAGGTGTCTCACATGTATCGAAAGCCAAGAATCTTGCTAATACAACTGTGTTGTCAGTTTAAAAAAATGATTTACTGCGAAAGAATACGATGCGATTATCTGAGGATAGAGCCCATAAAAAACAACAATTTCAACCAGCACAGGATTTACAAAATCACAAACTGTATTAAAATAAATTGTGTACCTTTGACAATCTTCGTCTGTTTGCAATGCCAATGCTCATTGTTACACAGTGAATGTTCTTTTGTTTGATCAAATCCGTTTTTATAGCCTAATACGAAACATTTTGTGAACCGCTTGTGTCGTGAATTCCGTCTCATTCCATTTTCGATGACAAATTCCAGGTAAATACCCACACAGAACAGAACGTGACTTTTCCAGTCATGTTTGGTTTCACTACAATCAACTGGTTTGTTTGTAACACAATCAAACCTGATGGGTCATTTCGCGGGACGTATTGACTGAAAGAAATCGATTTGAAGACAACAAGTAACGACATCATTGTGCACCAATGATTGGCCCTGTTGATTGACTGTATTTTAACCCAATGACCACTGATCGTCTTGAAATCTAGCTGGGTAGATAGCCAATGAGCTGAGGTAAACGACAATATCCAATGGTTGTGTGTTGGAAGACCAACCCATGTCGTAAACTCAGGCGTAAAGAGTCATTTGCTATTGAAGTTTTATTCCAGAAGGAGCTACGCATTTTACGCACTGCATTGTTTTGGTAAACTCACAGATTCAGCTGTTTATATATCAATCAGTATGGCGACTGTCAGGGAAAGCTAAACCTAAGTCTAGATATACAGATGTACACACAATTTTAGAAGAAATTTATCGGAAAAGTGATACAGAGATTGTTGTAGGACGATTGATTTAGCGATTCCCAAGTGGAGGAATATTTTTTGAACGGAGAGGACACCATTGGCAGCCACTGTGTATAATCTGTAATGGTGCCTGCAGAAGAGGAACAATGTCACCGTTTTGGACTGGTAAGTTCTACTCATGCTAATGCCCTTGTTTGAAATTAATGATATAAAACATTATTTGTGATTGCGATTTTTTTAAATTTTAGAAGCAATATATAAAAATGAAATGTGATGAAATGATGTGATTAAATTTTGATTTTTTTATTTTATTTCACCTTTATTTATCCAGGTAGGCTAGTTGAGAACAAGTTATCATTTGCAACTGCGACCTGGCCAAGATAAAGCATAGCAGTGTGAACAGACAACACAGAGTTACACATGGAGTAAACAATTAACAAGTCAATAACACAGTAGAAAAAAAGAGAGTCTATATACATTGTGTGCAAAAGTCTACTACAGCATACAGGTCACAGTGGTGGGTGGTATAAGGTGCTTTAGTAACAAAATGGATGGCACTGTGATAAACTGCATCCAGTTTGCTGAGTAGAGTGTTGGAAGCTATTTTGTAGATGACATCGCCCAAGTCGGGGATCGGTAGGATAGTCAGTTTTACTAGGGTAAGTTTGGCGGCGTGAGTGAAGGAGGCTTTGTTGCGGAATAGAAAGCCGACTCTAGATTTGATTTTAGATTGGAGATGTTTGATATGAGTCTGGAAGGAGAGTTTACAGTCTAGCCAGACACCTAGGTACTTATAGATGAAATATATATATATTTTTTAAAATGTGGGTGATGTTATATCCTTCCTGTTTGGCCCTGTCCGGGGGTCTCATCGGATGGGGCCACAGTGTCTCCTGACCCCTCCTGTCTCAGCCTCCAGTATTTATGCTGCAGTAGTTTATGTGTCGGGGGGCTAGGGTCAGTTTGTTATATCTGGAGTACTTCTTCTGTCTTATCCGGTGTCCTGTGTGAATTTAACTATGCTCTCTCTAATTCTCTCTTTCTCTCTCCCTGAGGACCTGAGTCCTAGGACCATGCACCAGGACTAACTGGCATGATGACTCCTTGCTGTCCCCAGTCCACCTGGCCTTGCTGCTGTTCCAGTTTCAACTGTTCTGCCTGCGGCTATGGAAGCCTAAACTGTTCATATTTACTCTTGAGGTGCTGTCCTTTTGCATCCTCTACAACTACTGTTATTATTATTATTTGACCCTGCTGGTCATCTATGAACGTTTGAAAATCTCGGCCATGTTCTGTTATAATCTCCACCCGGCACAGCCAGAAGAGGACTGGCCACCCCTCATAGCCTGGTTCCTCTCTAGGTTTCTTCCTAGGTGTTGGCCTTTCTAGGGAGTCTTTCCTAGCCACTGTGCTTCTACACCTGCATTGCTTGCTGTTTGGGGTTTTAGGCATATCCTTGCCTCTGAGCCAGAGCTACAGGCAGTTAGATTTGGGTATGTCTTCAGGCGGAAATTGAAAAAAGTAGGGGGTAGCTCTAAGAGGATATTATTAAGGAAGTGATTGAGGTGGATACTGGTTATGGTGATTCAAACCTATGGTTAGAATGGATTCAGTATAAAGCCAGATCAGTAGCGAAAGAAGAATGTTAGGCCTGTGCCTCAGCAAAACCTCAGTTCATAACCATTCCCTTTCCATTTGATGGAATTCTTCACCTAGGGGAATGACCTGTACGGTAAAGCTGTTCAATAGGGAAGGGAGCTGAACAATGACAGTTGCATTGATCTGTGATATCTGTGCTCCCAGGTGCCGATTACATCCAGACTTCCCCCTTTCACAGTTTACAGGAGGATATTATTATTGTATGGCTCGCTACACCACACACAGTAGGGGAAGTACGAACATAGAACTTGCCATATGAAATAGTATTTACTCTTACCTGGAGCCAGGTAGAAGAGAGAAGGAGTGCTCAGTCAGGATCTTTTGACAATAGAGTTTACATTGATAGCAGTGGAGTTCCAAGGGTTTACCTGTTGAGTTCTGGATAGGAGTCAAGCATCTTCTGGTGATAACAGCTGCAACTAGGTTGATGGGATGACAGAATAGAATAGTCTTGGATATGTTACTGGCAGAAAATGGTGAGGGGCTGTATGAGGTTCTGAGCAGAATGTTGTGATTTCATCCCAGATAACACAGCTCCGGACGGATCAGTGACCAAAGCCTGGCTGGTTTGACCAACCTAGCTCACTAGCTAGCAGAAAACTCTGGGGTGGATACTTCTCTGACTAATTGGATTGACAGTATGTTTGGAAAATGGAAAAATGTCATGATCACTGTATTGTGGGCTACCTTCACCTGTGTGACTGTGTTAGTTTTGTGCGGATGATTCCGGTGTGAAAGGTTCTTATTTCTAGGACTCTGGAGAAATCAATGAGACAACAGATGGTGAGATATGGACTGATTCCAAGATCTGACCAGTGGAATGATGAATGAATCCGTATCCTTCACACCGAGAAGCCTATATTTGATGAGACCATTTTGAATTTTGGAGATTTTAGGTTGTTTCTTGTTTTGATGCTAAAATGTTTCTTTGATGAAGATGGTGACGAAAATCCTGATAAGAAGAGTTATGATTCTGATGTAGGTCTACAGCAGCCAGTGTAAATGCATATATTGGTTTCTATTAGGTTGTATTTGGATAACAATAAATATTTCTAATAAAAATAGATGTGTGCCTTTTTAATATTCTAATAAAAATAGAGGTGTGATTGGATGTATAAGATTTAGTCATAGGGTGGAAAAGAGGGTTTTTATTCTTTATACAATAAATGTGTGTTTCTTTTAATCTTTGGATAATGAGTGACACCCTAGGGGGTGTCAAAAGAGGGACTCAAATTTAGCACCATTTTTATTGTGTTTTTAAATGAGCTGATGTTCTCTTTTGAAATGAGGGTTTTAAGTTCCTAGGTGGCTGGTAGCCAACCTAGTACATAGTGGGATCGAATGGAGGACATGAAGGTATTTTGTAGCTTTTATATGATTCATTGCTGAATTTTTATTTACACCCCACAGGGGTGTAAAACGGGGGATTGTGAGGATTGAAAATATGCTTGGCCTATCATGAGCGTGTCTGTGTATGTTAAAAGCAACATTTTGCAACATATGATGTGACTAGCGGAAAGGCTGTGGCTGGCCTTGAGGTATAGGCAGCTATCATGAGTTGTGGGAGACACGTACAGCACGCACGTAGGCAGTTAAACAGACTGTCTTTTGTTAGAACTCAAACTTAGCAGTAAAAGAACCAGATGTGAGATAACGGTATTTAGGGCATGAGCGCATAGATATTCTGCCCAGCAACAACTACACCTGCCAATGGGACCGCCCGGGGCTGGGACCAGTTCGGGCGCCAACAATCAACATAGGTTGAGTAAGTTTAAACCACACTTGATCTCTACTCTGACAGGCCAGCTCGGAAGCAGGAACTACCACTGTCAGAGTATTTAAAAAATATATCTTTAGGGTGTTGGCCAGTTCTCTGTTCTACCCTGCGCTGTGTGACAGCGGACCCGTATATACGAAAATTGCATTTACCACTTATTGCTTAGCTAATAAAAAGTACATAGTATAAAATCGATGACTCAGTGTCATACTTATCCTGATACCAGATTCGATCAGCGCAACCCTTTACAGTTGAAGCGTTATCCACATTGAAGGTGAAAGGAGAGGAAACCAACAGCATGTCATTTTCCAACACTTTGAAATCCTCAAAATGATGAGAAAACTCACAGTTCAAAGCACGCAGCATCGATGTATACTTCTCCCGCTGGTCATCTGATAGCAAACAGACTAGTTGTGTTGGAAGGTGGGTGACATCGTAAGCATATCAACAATTGCGCTGTGTCACGTGCACCACTGCTCTCATCCAGGGCCAAGGTGAAATAGGTGAAATCCCTTACCTTGTCTTTCAACTGTTGTTCCATATTCTCTGCAATGTCCTCAACACGCAGTGTCACTGTTTGTCTTGACAGGGAAACATTTTCAAACAGCTCTTTCTTGTCTGTGCAAAGTATTGCTGCAGAGTCAATTAAACATTCTTTAATGAATTCACCCTCAGCGAATGGCTTGCTATGTTAAGACATTTTGTGGGACAGTACATAGCAGGCTCTCGCAATTCTGTTGTTTGCTAAATGCAGTTTTGTTAAAAGTCCTTGCTGCTTTTGCAAATGAGAATGCAACTCTTTGATGCACTTGCCCTCTGCTCAGAAAACATATTCCTATATTTCTCTGCATGCTTCGTCTGGAAGTGTCGGGACAAGTTGTAGTCTTTCAAGACAGTGATGCTCTCTTTGCACACTAAGCACACAGCTTTCCCTTATACCTCAATAAATAAAAATGTCAATGTCCATTCTTAATGGAACACCCTACATTCATTGTCTACTTTCCTTTTCTTTGAAATTGTTGAAAAACTATTTTTTTGCGCAATTTCTAGCTAGCTACTATTTGTAACTGTGACATGTGTGTCAGCCTGTCAGTCACTGTCTGTCCTCATGCAGTTGTTATTTATTCATGCCTTCAAAATAAATGTTGCACAAGCGGTGGGAGTTAAATCATTACATAAAGGCGAGTATTCATTGGGCTTTTAATTTGAATAACAAATACGTTTTTCAAAGTTTTAACTCGCAAATTCTTTGTGATCTGAGCATGATTCCGCAGGCTGTATTTAATCAGGTCGCGGGAGGCATAGAGCCCCGAGCCGGCCCAGGCCTGACCTAGATGGAGTAGGCCCTGTTATGTTCCCCAGCAAGAAAACTAAAAATGTCATTCAAACAGAAGGGGGAAACTAACAAAGAGTCAATGACAAACAACCAAAACGAAACAGGTGGGGTTGAGGAGGGGTTCTGAAAGACACTCATGGGGGTGTCCACTGAAAGTTGACAAGCAACAACAACTGGAGCCTAAAAGACACCCAACATGAGTGCCAACTTAATTTTCCCAAGAAGAGGCACACAAAAGAAAAACCCACTCCAAACTTCGACAGAAAGCAAACCAAAAAAACACTAATCAGACATATAAATCTTGTTCTAGAAATCAAATAGGGAGAGTCAACTAAAGGTGTTGATCCTCCACATCTCTCAAGACAACTGTAGCACTGGGCCAGCCACTCTTAAATAGCACCTGGGCCAGCACAGTTAAAACACCTTCCCACTAATGAGATAGAAACCAGCACATGTATAACGCATACTGACTAACGAGGTGACAAACAATCAGTGCACCCTAAGCGCACATGTGCTACACGTGCAAAAAGTCCAACCTCAAAACATAAATGGAGAAACCACAACCTGTAACAGGCCCTATCATTACATATCACAGTATAAAAACAGATATGATGGAATACCGTCTCTATTATAAAGCTTAATTAAACATTTATTCACCAAAATTAGTATTGAGAGATTCAGATGGTTTCATTCTGACATACTTTGATGACGCAGGAACAGGTACAAATACTCTACTTTAATAAGTCATTCTTAAATGTCTCATTTTAAGTCGTTCCCAGGTCCATGTTATGTTCCATAAATGAGCATCTCAAAATGACCTCATACCAGTTGAACTGTAGGAATGTATCATATTCTCTTGTGATTGGTCCTCCCAGTGAGGAGGGTCTCATGCAAAACTTCCCAGTCCTCCATATTTATTAATGTCTCTGTTGAAGGCTTTTTCTGCTGAGGACTTTCTAAACTACCTTTAGAGAACTACACAGATCACCATGTTTCCTACCACAGGAGTACTCTTACTGACAGTCTATCTAACAGGTGAGGATATTAACAATGTTAATCAAATGAATAAGTCAACACATCAGGATGTATTTACTTCATCATGATCTCTGCTTTATATTTCCACAGGTGTTCATGGTCAGACACTGACTGAGTCTGGACCAGGGATTAAAACGCCTGGAGAATCCAACACACTGAGTTGTACCACCTCTGGGTTCACATTCAGTAGCTACCATATGGCATGGATGAAACAGGCTCCTGGGAAAGGACTTGAGTTTGTTGCCTTTATACACACTGGTGGATCGAGTCCATTCTATTCTCAGTCAATACAGGGTAGATTCACCATCTCCAGAGATGACTCCAGCAGTAAGCTGTACCTACAGATGAACAGTCTGAAGAGTGAGGACACAGCATTGTATTACTGTGCCCGGTACACACAGTGAGAGAGAGTGGTGAGAGAGCTGTACAAAAACCACTTCCCCATTCAACACAAGCAGCATCAATACCCTCAGATTAATGTTGTAGAATGACAATGTTCACAAGCACAACCATGGAAATGCATTTTAGCAAAGACCATAATTGAAAATATTGGGTTCAAGATATTAGGATTACTAACAATGCAATAAACTATCAATGTCATATGTCCCACAACCAAGGCCTTTTCTAACCCCGAGCATGTTCTACTAATATTGGGAGTTATTATATTCCTGCAAATATCACTTGTCGCTCGACGCCTCTCACTCTCTCCACCTCTCTATTATACAAACATTCTCTCATTTTTTGTCCCATAGTACGTCCCTCCGAGTCCTGGAGAGGAAAGATGTGCAATTCCAGAGAACCAGTTCAGCTTCAACACAAACCATGTTCAGTGCATCTCTACTGCTGCTGCTGGCAGCTGTATCCTGTGAGTCTCTTTGGATCTGGGGGAAAAAACACATTAATGAAAATTGAATTAGACTGATATAATTTGACACTATTTGTAGCTTGTAATTATCTCTTCCTTCTTTCTCTTCCCAAAGGTGTTCACTGTGAATAACTCACTCAGCCAGCCTCTATGACTGTTCAGCCAGGTCAACCACTGACCACCTCCTGTAAGGTCTCATATTCTGTTACTAGCTATTGGACAGCTTGGATCCGACAACCTGCAGGGAAAGGACTGGAGTGGATTGGGCAAATATATACCGGAAACACAGTCTACAAGGATTCACTGAAAAAAAGGTCAGCCTCACTTTAGACTCCTCTAACAAGATAATGACTATAACAGGGCAGAACCTGCAGACTGAAAACACAGCTGTTTAATATTGTGCCTGAGACTTACAGTGATACAAACCAGGGCCAGACAGGTACAAAAAAATCACTCATCCTTTAAAGAGAGTTACATGTATCAATCAAGTGGGGTGATATTAACCTTAACAAGTCAAATCCACGATGGATTGATTCATTTAGTTTATACTACGTTGGTATCTTTGAAATTATAAAAAAAGATTTGCTTCGACATAATATATATGTTTGCTCAATATATAGCTCCAACCTTCTACATAATATAATATTTAACCACAAGTTCCAACCTCACAAGCTACTGTCGTGACGTTGTATTAGTTAATGTGACGACTGTTGCTCATCGAATTATTAAAGGTTTCTAATTGCGTGATTAACTGAATCAAGCAATTATTAACTCATTAACCTGGGGAATCATGGGAAAATTGGTTCTATTGAGTTTTTATTTCCCAAATTAACTCAAAGAATATCAGAATATCGATTTTACAACAGCCGCTAATTAATCAGTTACCTCCACAGTCTCGTTCTGAACGTCGCATAATCCGGGAATCTGCACGGACCCGGGTCTCACCAATGAGTTCGTACCACACCAATCTTAGTTGAGTATTCATTTACTAGAAAGCTAAAATGATGATAAAAGATACACAATCACAAAAACACATTCTAGGCTATTGATTAGAACCTATTATAACTTTTTGTGACATGGGGGCAGTATTTTCATTTTTGGAAAAATAACGTTCCCGTAGTAAACGGGATATTTTGTATATTTTGTGGACAAGATGCTAGAGTATGCATAGAATTGACAGCTTAGGATAGAAAACACTCTAAAGTTTCCAAAACTGTAAAACTATTGTCTGTGAGTATAACAGAACTGATGTTGCAGGCGAAAGCCTGAGAAAAATCCAAACAGGAAGGGACTCTTATTTAGAAGGCTCTGCGTTCCTATACGTCCCTATTAAGCAGTGAATGAGATATCAACCATATTCCTTTTTCTATGGCTTCCCTAATGTGTCTAGTGTCACAATACATAGTTTCAGGCTTTTATTTTGAAAAATGAGCCTGAACGTCAACATTGCGTCAGTGGTCAACTGAAGTCTCTCAGAATGTTTGGTGTGTGCGGCCATTGTTTCTCTCTATCCTACTAAGAAGCCACCAGTCCCGGTTGATATATTATCGAATAGATATTTGAAAAACACCTTGAGGATTGATTATAAATAATGTTTGCCATGCTTCTGTCGATATTATGGAGATAATTTGGAATATTTTTCGGCGTTTCCTGACTGCAATTTCCGGGCGATATCTCAGCCAAACATGAAGAACAAACGGAGCTATTTCGCCTACAAAAATAATATTTTTGGAAAAAAGGAACATTGGCTATGTAACTGGGAGTCTCGTGAGTGAAAACACCCGAAGCACATCAAAGGTAAACGATTTAATTTGATTGCTTTTCTGATTTTCGTGACCAAGTTACCTGCTGCTAGCTGGACAAAACGCTATGCTAGGCTATTGATAAACTTACACAAATGTTTGTTTGGCTTTGGCTGTAAAGCCTATTTTGAAAATATGAGATGACAGGGTGATTAACAAAAGGCTAAGCTGTGTCTCAATATATTTCACTTGTGATTTTCATGAATAGGAATGTTTTCTAGGAATATTTATGTCCGTTGCGTTATGCTAATTAGTGTCAGTCGATGATTACGCTCCCTCATGCGGGATGGGGAGTCACTAGAGGATAACGGACCAACACACTATGGCGCGTGTTACTCAAAATGGGGATTTAAAAGAGAGAAAAAGAGAAAGTACACAAGAGAAATATACATTTGGGTGAATTTGTCAGCTATGCTTATTCTAACCCTAGCCTTGCCCCAAACTGCCGCTCTTATGGGTCAGAATATAATGATGTAATTACGTGGGGAAGGTCTCCGTGGACTCTCCGCGTGGACTGTTCAAGCTGCTCAATGACGCACTTCTCCGGTGCAATTCTCTGGTTGTCCTCACAATATCAGTGTCCTTTTGGCTTAGGGTTCTGTTCCCTTGCCCTTGCTCTGGAAGGGCTCTTCTGAGGACAGACAGCTCTGTAGCTCAGAGCTCACAGCGTAGGAATGAAACAGTGTAGATACCACGATTTGATGGGGAGTAGAGACTAGGTGGTTCGACTTGAATTCACCCTCTTAGACACAGCTACTTGGGTAGAAAAGATGTCTTTGTCTTCAAACTTGTGTTGCGTTTTGGGTTTGTTTACTTTTTCGACCTCGGCTGCAGCTTGGGCCACTTAGTCTTATCTGTTAATTCTTCACTCACAGGTTTTATACCCTCAGGTCAGAAGTGGGCATAATCGCCTTTAGGGCAATTCTCTGGGCGTACCAAGTTAAGAGCAAGGTATAGATTTTACTCAAATCCAATTTTAGACAACAAACTTCACATTTCATCTTTACCAAAACATTCTCTTTGATTTGGACATTTTCCACACAGCGTACAATGTATAAAAATCAAACATATACTTGGAAAACTGTTGACGTTACAATGTTTTCATAATAACGTCATCTATTAACCTTTAATAACAAAACAAAAATGCCATACATTTTCATATTCCATCTATCGTCATGACCATCATTGTGGCTGAGGGAAACCATTGTTCCAAAGGCCCTTTCTTGGATGTTTAATGTTCTGAGGGTGGTTCTCCATATTGAGGGGACACAGGAATGTTGTGTGGCCTAATATTTACCAGGGTCGTGAGGGGTGTCATGACATTGGCCTGGGGGTAGGTTTATGACAGTCATAAATACCTCTTCCCCCCTTTTTCCTCTCTCTACCCTGCTGATGTTACATTTGCAAAACCCTTGGTTAACATAGAGATTCTGGGAACATCAGAAGGTGGGGAGAAAATGAACTATATTCTGGTAATCCGACCAATTTAACATATGCGGTGGTACTTAAAGTGGCCAGTGATTCCTAGTCTATGCCTATAGGCAGCAGCCTCTAATGTGCTAGTGATGGCTGTTTAACAGTCTGATTGCCTTGAGATAGAACTGTTTTTCAGTCTCTCGGTCCCAGCTTTGATGCGCCTGTACTGACCTAGCCTTCTGGATGATAACGGGGTGAACAGGCAGTGACCCGGGTGGTTGATGTCCTTCATGATCTTTTTGTCCTTCCTGTGACATGAGGTGCCCCCGGTGATGCATTGTGCAGACCGCACTACCCTCTGGAGAACAGTTGTGGGCGGAGCGGTTGCTGTACCAGGCGGTGATACAGTCCGACAGGATTCTCTCGATTGTGCATCTGTAAAGGTTTGTGAGTGTTTTAGCTGACAAGCCAAATTTCTTCAGTCTCCTGAGGTTGAAGGAGCTCTGTTGCGCCTTCTTCACCACCCTGTCTGTGTGGGTGGACCATTTCAGTTTGTCCATGATATGTTCGTCAAGGAACTTAAAACATTCCACCTTTTCTACTACTGTCCCATCGATGTGGATGGGGGGGATGCTCCCACTGCTGTTTCCTGAAGTCCACGATCATCTCCTTTGTTTTGTTGACATTGAGTGAGAGGTTATTTTCCGGATACCACACTCCGAGGGCCCTCGCCTCCTCCCTGTAGGACGACTCGTCGTTGTTGGTAATCAAGCCTACCACTGTAGTGTTGTCTGCAAACTTGATGATTGAGTTGGAGGCGTTCATGGCTATGCAGTCTTGGTTGAACAGGGAGTACAGGAGAGGGCTGAGAACGCACCCTTGTGGGACCCCAGTGTTGAGGATCAGTGAGGTGGAGATGTTGTTTCCTACCCTCACAACCTGGGACCGTATCAAGTGTCCACCACATAAATATATGGTGCATGCATCTGTTTATATACTGTGCATGTGTACCTCACTCAGGTTTTAACTCAGGTTGTATATCCTTAACTTATGTATTTAATACTGTGTGATAAGTGCAAGTGTAACAGTATATAAAGTATGCTAATGTGCTGGTGTGAAGGCATTTGGGCAGTGGTGTAAAGTACTTCAGTAAAAATACTTTAAAGTACTCCTTAAGTATTTTTGGGACGGTATCTGTACATTAATTTACTATTTATATTTTGGGCAACTTTTACTTTACTACATTCCGAAAGTAAATAATGTACTTTTAACTCCATACATTTTCCCTGACACTTAAAAGTACTTGTTACATTTTGACAGGAAAATTGTCCAATTCACACACTTATCAAGAGAACATCCCTGGTCATCCCGACTGCATTTGATCTGGTAGCCTCACTAAACACAAATGCTTTGTTTGTAACTTATGTCTGAGTGTTGGAGTGTGCCCCTGGCTATCCACCAATAAATATAAAATAAAAAGTGCATTTGGGCTGTCTGGTTTAATATAAGGAATTTCAAATTATTTATATTTTTACTTTTGATACTTAGCTATTTTAAAAACCAAACACTTTTAGACTTTTTCTCAAGTAATATTTTACTAGGTGACTTTTACTTCAGTCATTTTCTATCTTTACATTTACTCAAGTATGACAATTTAGTACTTTTTTTCACCACTGGATGTGGCTGGGGGTTATAACATCTATTTCACATGACCCATCAATTTACACAAGTGTGTCTGGGTAAGCGTCATCTAATATTTATGAAATATCTTTATCTGAACACTTTCTGTTTACCTGGAATGTTTACCCTTTGCTGTCAAGGCAGAGGGTGCCTACTTTGAAGTATCTCAAATATAAAATACATTTTGATCTGTTTAACACTTTTTTGGTTGATACCTGATTCTGTATGTGTTACTTCATCGTTTTGATATCTTCACTATTATTCTAGAATGTAGAAAATAGTAAAGATAAAGAAAAACCCTTGAATGAGCTGTATCCAAACTTTTGACTGGTACTGCATTTGACTGATACGTGGTTGTTTCACCTAGCTATATTAAGATGAACGCACTTACTGTAAGTCACTCTGGATAAGAGCATCTGCTAAATGACTAAAATGCCAAATGTAAAAGTTTTACATACAGATCTCATACTCATGTCTTGAAAAATGTGGTTTAATTTGTACAGTTCTTTATAAAAACATGTAGTTATGTACTATTTATTTTGCTAAGAGTGAGACAGATATATAGAATTTTGCAAAAACTATATATTATTTGTGTCTCTGAAATGAAACCATCACGTGATTTTGAACAAATACATGTCTGTCATTGAACAACCCCATGCAATGATTAAATAGTGAAAAACACACTATTCTCATTCAAAAGTTATTTAAACAATAAAAGATAAGTTACCAAGATTTCTGAATATGGATGAGAATAGTGTGTTTTAGGAATGAAACTCTTCAAATATGCTTTTAGATACGAATATAGATGTGAATGTAAACTAAAATCAGTAAACGACCAAGGAAAGATCCTTGAGAACCCCCCAAAATTAAATGATGATGTTCTAATTTAGAGATATTCAGTGATGACAATAGCAATGGAAGTGATAATAATAATGATAATAGTAACACACTGTAAAGAAATGTGAGAGTCAGTTGAAGTAGAGAAGAGCTGGCAGCTGCCTCCTGTAAGTCTCTCGAGATTTCGGGGAAGGAATGGGTTGATTCTCAACAAAATATATTGAGAAAATATGATTTAACAATATCCTTAACAGTCATACTGAGCTATACTATGTAACATGTGACTAATTGTTTTTCCCACAGATGTGTACTGTGGTGGTCTGGAGAGTCTCCGAGCATCACCTGTAAGGTCTCTGGGTATTCTGTTAGTGATAGCAGCACAAGCTTTGCCACAGGTTGGGTTCGAAAGCCTGCAGGGAAATCTATGGAGTGGATTTCCCATATATGGGATGATGGAGATATCTACATAAATTATGCACTGAATAACATGTTCAGCATTTCAAGAGCTGCCTCCAGCAACTCTGTGTATTTTAAAAGGCAGAGCCTGCAACCTGAAGACATAGCTGTGTATTACATTGTTCGCTACACTCCACAGTGATACAAACCAGCACCAGACCTGAACAAATTCCCAGATACCCATGTGAGAATGATGCAAGCACAACATAATATACAGCTCCACAACAAGATATCAACATATTAAGACTAATGCTCAGTCTCAAAAATTGTCAAATTATAATTGAATTAAGTAACCTTACCAAAAGCGTTTAAACCATGCAGACTTTTGTCCCCGTGTTGCTGATCTTCAACACATCATACTAAAGCCATTATATATAGTCAACACATCATACTAAAGCCATTATATATAGTCAACACATCATACTAAAGCCATTATATATAGTAAACACATCATACTAAAGCCATGATATATAGTCAACACATCATACTAAAGCCATTATATATAGTCAACACATCATACTAAAGCCATTATATATATAGTCAACACATCATACTAAAGCCATTATATATAGTCAACACATCATACTAAAGCCATTATAGTCAACACATCATTCTAGAGCCATTATATATAGTCAACACATCATACTAAAGCCATTATATATAGTCAACACATCATACTAAAGTCATTATATATAGTCAACACATCATACTAAAGCCATTATATATAGTCAACACATCATACTAAAGCCATTATATATAGTCAAGACATCATACTAAAGCCATTATAGTCAACACATCATACTAAAGCCATTATATGTAGTCAACACATCATACTAAAGCCATTATAGTCAACACATCATACTAAAGCCATTATATATAGTCAACACATCATACTAAAGCCATTATATATAGTCAACACATCATACTAAAGCCATTATATATAGTCAACACATTATACTAAAGCCATTATAGTCAACACATCATACTAAAGCCATTATATATAGTCAACACATCATATTAAAGCCATTATAGTCAACACATCATACTAAAGACATTATATGTAGTCAACACATCATACTAAAGCCATTATAGTCAACACATCATACTAAAGCCATTATATATAGTCAACACATCATACTAAAGCCATTATATATAGTCAACACATCATACTAAAGCCATTATATATAGTCAACACATCATACTAAAGCCATTATATATAGTCAACACATCATACTAAAGCCATTATATATAGTCAACACATCATACTAAAGCCATTATATATAGTCAACACATCATACTAAAGCCATTATATATAGTCAACACATCATACTAAAGCCATTATATATAGTCAACACATCATACTAAAGCCCTTATAGTCAACACATCATACTAAAGCCATTATATATAGTCAACACATCATACTAAAGCCATTATATATAGTCAACACATTATACTAAAGCCATTATATATAGTCAACACATCATATTAAAGCCATTATAGTAAACACATCATACTAAAGACATTATATGTAGTCAACACATCATATTAAAGCCATTATATATAGTCAACACATCATACTAAAGCCATTATATATAGTCAACACATCATACTAAAGCCATTATAGTCAACACATCATACTAAAGACATTATATGTAGTCAACACATCATATTAAAGCCATTATATATAGTCAACACATCATACTAAAGCCATTATATATAGTCAACACATCATACTAAAGCCATTATAGTCAACACATCATACTAAAGCCATTATAGTCAACACATCATACTAAAGCCATTATATATAGTCAACACATCATACTAAAGCCATTATAGTAAACACATCATACTAAAGCCATTATATATAGTCAACACATCATACTAAAGCCATTATATATAGTCAACACATCATACTAAAGCCATTATAGTCAACACATCATACTAAAGCCATTATATATAGTCAACACATCATACTAAAGCCATTATATATAGTCAACACATCATACTAAAGTCATTATATATAGTCAACACATCATACTAAAGCCATTATATATATAGTCAACACATCATACTAAAGCCATTATATATAGTAAACACATCATACTAAAGCCATTATATATAGTCAACACATCATACTAAAGCCATTATATATAGTCAACACATCATACTAAAGCCATTATATATAGTCAACACATCATACTAAAGCCATTATATATAGTCAACACATCATACTAAAGTCATTATATATATAGTCAACACATCATACTAAAGCCATTATATATAGTCAACACATCATACTAAAGCCATTATATATAGTCAACACATCATACTAAAGTCATTATATATAGTCAACACATCATATTAAAGCCATTATATATAGTCAACACATCATACTAAAGCCATTATATATAGTCAACACATCATACTAAAGCCATTATATATAGTCAACACATCATACTAAAGCCATTATATATAGTCAACACATCATACTAAAGCCATTATATATAGTCAACACATCATACTAAAGCCATTATAGTCAACACATCATACTAAAGCCATTATATATAGTCAACACATCATACTAAAGCCATTATAGTAAACACATCATACTAAAGCCATTATATATAGTCAACACATCATACTAAAGCCATTATATATAGTCAACACATCATACTAAAGTCATTATATATAGTCAACACATCATACTAAAGCCATTATATATAGTCAACACATCATACTAAAGCCATTATATATAGTCAACACATCATACTAAAGTCATTATATATAGTCAACACATCATACTAAAGCCATTATATATAGTCAACACATCATACTAAAGCCATTATATATATAGTCAACACATCATATTAAAGCCATTATATATAGTCAACACATCATACTAAAGCCATTATATATAGTCAACACATCATACTAAAGCCATTATATATAGTCAACACATCATACTAAAGCCATTATAGTCAACACATCATACTAAAGCCATTATATATAGTCAACACATCATACTAAAGCCATTATATATAGTCAACACATCATACTAAAGCCATTATATATATAGTCAACACATCATATTAAAGCCATTATATATAGTCAACACATCATACTAAAGCCATTATATATAGTCAACACATCATACTAAAGCCATTATATATATAGTCAACACATCATATTAAAGCCATTATATATAGTCAACACATCATACTAAAGCCATTATATATAGTCAACACATCATACTAAAGCCATTATAGTCAACACATCATACTAAAGTCATTATATATAGTCAACACATCATACTAAAGTCATTATATATAGTCAACACATCATACTAAAGCCATTATATATAGTCAACACATCATACTAAAGCCATTATAGTCAACACATCATACTAAAGCCATTATATATAGTCAACACATCATACTAAAGCCATTATATATATAGTCAACACATCATACTAAAGCCATTATATATAGTCAACACATCATACTAAAGCCATTATATATAGTCAACACATCATACTAAAGCCATTATATATAGTCAACACATCATACTAAAGCCATTATATATAGTCAACACATCATACTAAAGCCATTATATATAGTCAACACATCATACTAAAGCCATTATATATAGTCAACACATCATACTAAAGCCATTATATATAGTCAACACATCATACTAAAGCCATTATATATAGTCAACACATCATACTAAAGCCATTATATATAGTCAACACATCATACTAAAGCCATTATATATAGTCAACACATTATACTAAAGCCATTATAGTAAACACATCATACTAAAGCCATTATAGTCAACACATCATACTAAAGCCATTATATATATAGTCAACACATCATACTAAAGCCATTATATATAGTCAACACATCATACTAAAGCCATTATATATATAGTCAACACATCACACTAAAGCCATTATATATAGTCAACACATCATACTAAAGCCATTATATATATAGTCAACACATCACACTAAAGCCATTATATATAGTCAACACATCATACTAAAGCCATTATATATAGTCAACACATCATACTAAAGCCATTATATATAGTCAACACATCATACTAAAGTCATTATATATATAGTCAACACATCATACTAAAGCCATTATAGTCAACACATCATACTAAAGCCATTATATATAGTCAACACATCATACTAAAGTCATTATATATATAGTCAACACATCATACTAAAGCCATTATATATATAGTCAACACATCATACTAAAGCCATTATATATAGTCAACACATCATACTAAAGCCATTATATATAGTCAACACATCATTCTAGAGCCATTATAGTCAACACGTCTCATAAGTAGAATCTGAGCTACAGAGAGAAGAACAAAGGACAGAGAGGAGAGAGAATAAAGGAATAGAGCAGAAGATCTCTCCCTGTCAGGATATTTAAACCTCTAGAGGGCGGTCTATGCAAAGTCTCCCTCCTGTTTATCCCTTTATAATCAGACACTCAGCCTTCTCATTATAGGCAGTGTGGATTGATTCTGTAGCAAGCACGGCATAAAACCTGACTGTCACTGAACAATGAGGACTGTCTGGAGTTTAGTACTCATGTTGGTCCCTGTAAAAAGTAAGTTACAATATTCTGTGTTCACTAGAATGAATGTTCCATCATTTTCAGTAATTTTTCTCGAAAATTATGTATATAGACATGTTTAAAGACATCACTGTTCATGTGTATGAATGTTTGCATTCTAAAGTTTTGGGTATTTCATTTCCACAGCTGTCCAGGGTCAGACACTAACTGAGTCTGGGCCAGTGGTTAAAAAGCATCAGGATTCCCACAAACTGACCTGTACATATAACGGGTTTGGTGGAAACATTGATGCAGCTTGGATCAGACAGGCTCCTGGGAAAGGACTGGAGTGGGTGTCCTATATTAGCAGTGGTTGTAGTTACATCTACTATTCACATTCTGTTCGGGGCGGTTCACCATCTCCAGAGACAATAGCAAAGAGCAGGTGTATCTCCAGTTGAACAATCTGAAGACTGACGACTGCTGTTTATTATTGTGCAGTGCTGTACAAAACTATGAAAGTTTCTAAAAGACTCAATTCAACACCATTTGCATCAACTACACACACTGGTCGACATCAGATTTTCAATTAAATCTAAAATGATAAACCATGAAAACATATAAAAACACATACCTACCATTTTTGGATAAAAAATATGAAGGAAAGGTCATAAAAGTAATCATGTGAATCAAAATTAAATAGAATATCTGATGGCAAACTATAGTACAACCCCTCACCCATTCCCCCAGCCAGCACTTAGACTGTAATGGGTTAATAGGCTTCTTGATATGCCACACACGTCACATGGCAGGTGGTAGCCTAGTGGTTAGAGTGTTGAACTAGTAACTGAAAGGTTGCAAGATTGAATCCCAGAGCTGACAAGGTACAAATCTGTTGTTCTGATCTAGGCCGTCATTGAAAATTATAATTTCTTCTTAACTGACTTGCATAGTAATACAAAGATATTGAGAAATGCTCACTAAAATTTGTGCACAAAACTTGAGAGAAATAAGCTTTTTTGTACTTATGGAACATTGATTTTATGGGATCTTTTATTTCAGCTCATGAAACATGGGACCAACACTTTACATGTTGCATTTATATATTTGTTCGGTGTAGATCCTTGAGTGACACCAATAATTGGTATATTCAATTATTATATATGATTAATAATTATATATCCAGTACCAGTCAAAAGTTTGGACACACCTACTATTTCAAGGGTTTGGCTTTATTTTTTTTATTTTTTTACAATTTTCTACATCAAAACTATGAAATAAAACATGTGGAATCATGTAGTAACCAAAAAAGTGTTAAACATATCAAAATATATTTTAGTATTGAGATTCTTCAAAGTAACCACTCTTTTCCTTGATGACAGCTTCGTACACTCTTGGCATTCTCTCAACCAGCTTCATGAGGTAGTCACCTGGAATGAATTTCAATTAACAGGTGTGCCTTGTTAAAAGTTAATTGTGGAATTTATTTTCTACTTAATGCTTTTGAGCAAATCAGTTGTGTTGTGACATGGTAGGGGTGGTATACAGAAGATAGCCCTATTTGGAAGAAGATCAAGTCCAAAATATGGCAAGAACAGCTCAAATAAGAAAAGATAAATGACAATCCATCATTAAGTTAAGACATGAAGGTCAGTCAACACGAAAATTTCAAGAACTTTTCAAGTTTCTTAAAGTGCAGTAACAAAAATCAGCAAGCGCTATGATGAAACTGGCACTCATGAGTACCGCCACAGGAGAGGAAGACTCAGTTACCTCTGCTGCAGCAGATAAGTTAATTAGAGTTAACTGCACCTCAGATTGCAGCCCAAAAAATGATTCACAGAGTTCAGGTAAGGGACACATCTGAACATCAACTGTTCAGAAAAGACTGAGTAATTCATGCCTGCGTGGTCAAATTGCTGCAAAGAAACCAATTCTAGAGGACTCCAATAAGAAGAAGAGACTTGCTTGGGCCAAGAAACACGAGCAATGGAAATTAGACTGGTGAAAATATGTCCTTTGGCCTGATGAGTCCAAATTTTTGATTTATTTTGTTCCAACCGCTGTGTCTTTGTGAGAAGCAGAGTTGGTGAACGGATGATCTCCTCATGTGTGGTTCCCACCGTGAAGCATGTAGGAGGAGGTTTGATGGTGTGGGGGTGCTTTGCTGGTGACACAGTCTGTGATATATTTAGAATTCTGGGCACACTTAACCAGCATGGCTACAGTACCACATCATTCTGCAGTGATGCACAAACCCAACTGGTTTGCGCTTAGTGGGACTATCATTTGTTTTTCAACAGGACAATGACCCAACACACCTCCAGGCTGTCTAAGGTCAATTTGACCAAGAAGGAGAGTGAGTGAGTGCTGCATCAGAATACCTGGTCTCCACAATCACAAGACCTCAACCCAGTTGAGATGGTTTGGAATTATTTTGACTGCAGATTGAAGGAAAAGCAGCCAACAAGTGCTCAGCATTTGTGGGAACACCTTCAAGACTGTTGGAAAAGCTTTCCAGGTGATGCTGGTTGAGAGAATGCCAACACTTTTTTTGGTTACTAGATGAGTCCATGTGTTATTTCATAGTTTTGATGTCTTCACTATTATTATACAATATAGAAAATGGTACAAAATAAAGAAAAACCCTTGAATGACTAGGTGTGTCCAAACATTTGACTGGTACCTAATTTCAAAATGATATGAGAAGAACAATATTGGCAGGGCAATTCAAGCATAGGCAATATGCAGTGATAATGTGTGTTAATAATGTTTTGGGCCAATACCCTACTGCAGCCTTTCTTAAAGTATCAGTCATGACCTAAAGTGTTATTGGTGGGTGGTGAAGTGTCATAGTAAACATATAATTATTTCATTAATTATTGGAATTGATTTGGCCATGTGCAACTTTGCTCTCTGTTCAATGCCCTCTCAGCTTATCAGTGTTGTCTGCATTATTAACAGTATTCGTTAATGCAAGACCTGCATTAACTAATACTGAACAATGAGGACTCTATAGTTTAATACTTATGTTGGTGTTCATTCACGGTATGTGTGTGAGTCTGTTTTGTCCACTAGAATTGTTCTCAAACAGGCTTTTTCAACTAGTATTAATTGTAACCATTATAACTCAATAACAACAGATTTATGCCCTACAGATTAATAAAATGGGATTTTTGTTTTAGATTCTGTCTCTCACAGTTGAAGTGTACATATGATAAAAATAACAGACCTCAAAATGCTTTGTAAGTAGGAAAACCTACAAAATCGGCAATGTATCAAACACTTGTTCTCCCCACTGTATAGCCAATAACGTTCCAACCGGAGCATTCGTTTTTGTCTGCAGAGTCATGGAACGCATCAACAGTACTTTGCGCAACCAGGAACTGGCATTCTGACAGTCCACTGACTCATTCCCCTCCCATCCGGTCATACATCACACTAAAGGCTTCATTCCGCGCTCTCCTGACTGTTGACATCTAGTGGAAGGCATAGGAAGTGCGAACAGATCCATATCTTGTTTGGATGTGGATAGGCGATGACTTGAAATTCGACCAGCCCTAGAATTTCCACTTCCTGTTTGGAAGTTTGCCTGCCCTATGAGTTCTGTTATACTCACAGACCTAATTCAAACAGTTTTAGAAACTTCCGAGTGTTTTCTATCCAATAGTAATAATAATATGCATATATTTACATCTAGGACAGAGTAGGATGCAGTTCACTATGGGCACGCAATTCATCCAATGTGAAAATGCTGCCCCCTATCCCTAACAAGTTTAAAGAGCTTGGACAATTCCAGAAAATGATGTCATGGCTTTAGAAGCGTCTGCTAGGCTAATTGATATCATCTGAGTCAATTGGAGGTGTACCTGTGGATGTATTTCAAGGCATACCTTCAAACTCAGTGCCTCTTTGCTTAACATAATGGGAAAATCAAAAGAAATCAGCCAAGACCTCAGAAATAAAATTGTAGACCTCCACAAGTCTGGTTCATCCTTGGGAGCAATTTCCAAATGCCTGAAGGTACCACGTTCATCTGTACAAACAATATTATGCAAGTATAAACACTATGAGACCATGCAGTCGTCATACTGCTCAGGAAGAAGACGCGTTCTGTCTCCTAGAGGTGAAAGTACTTTGGTGCGAAAAATGCAAATCAATCCCAGAACAACAGCAAATGACCTTGTGAAGATGCTGGAGGAAACAGGTACAAAAGTATCTATAGTCACAGTAAAACGAGTCCTATATCGACTAACCTGAAAGGCCGCTCAGCACGGAAGAAGCCACTGCTCCAAAACTGCAAAATAATTTTGGAAGCATTTCTGTGTTGAAGATTGACAAATAATTTGGTGCATTTTTCCCCATATTCCATCCAGTTCGCTTTATTTGTATAATATATTACACTGGGTATTTCTTGAATAAGTTCCTGCATTTTGTAAAGTTTTTGTGCCTCTATAGGCCAGTTTTTATTGCTATCTAAATGTACTGTTATTCCTTTCCTTTATTAATATGGACTCTTTTGATCTACCTGCCGCCACTCCCCCAGTACTCCCTCTCCCTCTCCCTCTGTGATTGTGTGGGCAGAGACAGGTGTGCTGGAGTCAGAGCAGATCCCCACCAGCTGCAACCTGTTCCATAATCAAGACCTCTACATAATCAAGACCTCTACAGTCCTGCCACTTCCACACTGCCAGATTGTAATCAGTCTGTCTACGGTCCTAGCCGTTTGTTACTATTCAGATCCTGTTATCCGTTTGGACCCGTTTTCCCTTTTCCTCTCCTCTACAGTTCTGCCCACTCTGACTCTGGTCCCTGTTTCCAGTCCCACTTCTCGTCATCCTGCTACTCTGTCCTGGATTCCCCATTCTACTACTCCATTGGATTCCCTTAAAGACCTGCTTACCCTGTCTCAACCCCTCTCGCTCCAGCCTCAGCCTCCGCTCCTGGTTTCCAACAACCCGCCCGAGCTTCCCATGACCTGCACTCCATCTCCCCCTGTGTCTCAATAAATACCTTGGTTACTTCATCCTTGTCTCCTCCTCTGAGTCTGCTCTTGGGTTCCCCTGTTCCACTCTGCGTAACAGTATGACCGGGCCAAAAAGATTAACCCAGCAGACTCTGCTACTCTCTACCAAACCCTCGTCAACCAAGGCGCCCTGCTCGAGCAACATGACCAAGCCCTGAAGACCCTTCTGGAAAACATCAAGAAGTTTTCAAAGAGCTTGTACGACCTACAGGGCCGACCCTTCGCACAGAGCTCACGACCAGTTCCAAGTCCTTCTCCTCCGCTCCGGGAGCCATTTGTTCCGACTCCCGAGCATTACGATGGCAACCTCGGAGTGTGCAGAGCTTTTTTGGTTCAATGTTCATAGTAGTATTTGAGCAACAGCCCTACTCTTATGCCATTCGAACGGGCCAAGATTTACTTTCTGATTGGCTGCCTCAGTGGAGCAGCACTTTCCTGGGCCACAGCGGTGTGGGAGAGACAGTCCCCCATCCGCATCTCTTACTCCAGATTCACGGAGGAGATGAAGAAAGTCTTAGACCACCCGGTCTGTGGTAAGGATGCCGCTAAACGACTCCTATCCCTCCGTCAAGGCCCCCATTGTGTTGCTGAGATGGCATGTGAGTGGCACCTTCACCGCTGAGAGCGTCTGGAATGAGGAGGCCCTTGAAAATCCCTTCAGCTCTTTTAACCTTATTATAAACATTAAACATTTTTGAACTTACATGTACATGTCTATTATTACTGTGTATGGACAGTAATGTATCAGTATTGTATCATCATGACAAACTCCAGACTCGTCAGTTCCATTATTCAGTGATAGTTAGTGCAGGGCCCTCTGTAATGTCAGTCCAAGCTGCCTATAATGAGAAGTCCAGAGCTGACTGTCTGATTATAAAGGGATGAAGGGGAGGAAGACTTTTAATAGCCCTCTGGAGGTTTAAATAGAGACTAAGAGGGAGAGATATTCTTATAAGGTTTATATTGGCAGCATGTTTCTCAGAACAGCACAGAATGACAGAATCTATTGGGATTAATACAATAAACTTGTCCCATACTTGTTCCATTGCTCTTTAACATAAATGATCATCGCTGTTCTATATGAGAGCATCTTGATTGTCTTCATCACTTTTTGGTATGGCAACAGCACCGCCCTTGATCGCATGGTGCTACAGGGGGTGGTTTGGACAGCCCAGTACATTACTGGGGCTGAGACCCCTGCCATCCAGGACCTCTGTGAAAAGAAGGCCTGGAAAATATATAAAATAAATTGTTAAATGCTCCAACCACCAAAGCCACATATTGTTCTCTCTGCTTCCGCTTGGCAGTCAGTAACGATGCATCAAGTCTGACACAAACACGGTCCTGAACAGCTTCTATCCCCAAGCCATAAGATTGCTAAATAGCTAACAGAATGCCTAGAGTATCCCTGCACATTGTAAATATGGTCTTGGAACTTAATGTATATACAGTAGCTTCTCTTCTTTCCTGTGATCTTCATAATCCTTGTTTTTACATCTTGTGTGTTTTTGTTCTAAATTATGTTATTTTTTGTGCTACAATGCTATTGATTACTGCATTGTTAGGTTTGGAGCTTGCAAGAAAGGCATTACACTGTTCTTGTGCACGTAACTTAATTCTGTTTCCTGAAATTTGAAATCTGGTTTCACGCAATTAAGTTCCCCAAATTGAAAGACATGACTAAATGAATGGTTTTAGCTGCTAGAGATTGATAAATATATGGCAGATTGACTGCATATACTAAAACTGTTGTGGGCTTATTTGACATTGTCAACTCACTTTGAATGGCTATAAAGTTTTCAGTCAAAGTTTCATCATGATATTCATACAGTTATCTTGACAGGTTGCCAGGAATATGTAATGCTTTTCAAGTTATACATACATTTTTTATATTTGGGTTATAATTTACAGTAGGATGTGTTTACTCCATCCTATAGTGTTGGTGGGGCCATGGGATTGATGTTAACAGAGACTGGAGCTGAGGGTTTTGTACAGCTGCTTCACCAGCTCCAGTCACTGTGTCTGTCCAGCACAATAATAAACATCAGAGTCCTCTGCTCTCAGAATCTTGGCCTCTAAGAACTGTGTGTTTATGGAGACATCCTCAGTCAGGGTGAACCAGCCTTTCAGGCAGTCTGAGCAGGTAGCAGAGCCTGAACCATAATTATACCAATCAACTCTAGTCTTTTTCCTGGTTGCTGCCTTATCCAGTTTATATCCAGATGTTTTTCATGATAATTTAACAGTCTCCTTGACTGATCCAGTCTGACATCACAACAAACACCTGCAAAACAAAAACATTTTAATATTCAGTTGAAGATGTGGCATTTACACTAATATATTGAGTTTAACCATGATTCTCAGACATTCTTCAGTCACCATGTAGTGTTTTACCTTACTGTCCATGGACATCACCATGACAACTAAACTCCAGAGGCTCATCAGTTCCATTGTTCAGTATTAGCTCATTGTAATGTTTAACTTACTGTATATGACTACTAAACTCCAGACAGTCCTCATTGTTCAGTGATAGTCAGGTTAGTGCAGGACTTGTTGTAATGTCAGTCCAAGCTGGCTATAATGAATATTCCAGAGCTGTGTCTGATTATAATGGTATAAAGGGGAGGGAGACTTTGCATAGAACGCCCTCTAGAGGTTTAAATGGAGACTAAGACAGAGATATCATCTGCTCTACTCCTTGGTTCCCTCCCTCCCCTCCATCTTTCATTCTTCTCTCTGTTTTTCAGATTTTTCATAAGCGGTATTCACACTAGATGTGTGTTTTTTCTTCTTATACAATGCTGAATGAGCTAAGAAACAGGAATATTTCCCAATGTGGGACAATACAATTAGTATTGAAATATATGTATCTCTTACTGCTCATCCCCTCTTGGGAATCTGTTGTGGAGTTCCCCAGGGATCTATAATTAATCCATTACTGTTTTTAGTTTGAGTGTATTTCTGTTTGATGATCAAATTAATATAATTCTGTCTGATAAAGATGCTCAAAACATAATAGCTAATATGAAGTCTGAGTTGCATAAAAGGTACTTCTGAGTAATTGTAAATAGTATGTTTTCACTGTTTATAATGTGTGTGGATGTTTTATGTGGATAACATTGATATCAGTGGACATTGTGTTTTCCACTGCTGTTGAGTAGTGTTTGTGTGTATATGGGTGTGTGTGTGTGTGTGTGTGTGTGTGTGTGTGTGTGTGTGTGCTTAAATAACTGATACGCTAATTGCCCGTTTTTGTATGGCGATACAAGCTTCTTTGTCACTGTGTCTCTGGCACAATAATAAACAGCAGAGTCTTTGGTCTTCAGGCTTTTTACCTCGAGGTACAGCTGGTTTTTGGAGCTGTCTTTGGTGATGGTGAACTGACCATGTAGAGATTGGGCAAATATAGTGCCAGTGCCACTGTCAATGAGCCCAATCCACTCAAACCACTCAAACCTCAAGCCCAAACCTTTCCCAGGTTTCTGATGGATCCAGTGTAACCAGCTCAGGGGTAGTCCAGACACAGCATAGGCCAGTGTTACTGACTCTCCAGGGCTCTTCACCACTGGCTCAGAGGAGGTGAGTGACTGTCCCTGAACAGCTGAAAAACAAACAGAGTTTAGATGACTATCACCCACCATCCAATTAGAACAGCTCCTCTCCTGTCTCCTACACTGGAAACACATAACTCACCTGAGATGAGAGCCAGGAGGAACATGCATTCTAGAAATCTCATTGTGGGACGGATCTAAAATTCTGTAAAAGTAGAAGCACAGACTGGGAGTGGTCGTCGTGACTGAGGGAGATGGTCTGTGGAGGGCAGTTATATCAGACTAAAATACTACGTATATTGGCACTGTTGAGAAAAGTTTTGGTGAAGACTCAAGGTGTTCATGTAATATTGACATAGATACTTATTGTGCCAGTGTATCAATAAGAAGTTTTGGATCCTTGAAACGCGCTATATACAGTGCATTCGGAAAGTATTCAGACCCCTTTACTTTTTCCACAATTTGTCACGTTAAAGCCTTATTCTAAAAATTATACAATGATTTTTTTCCCTCAAAAATCTATATACAGTACCCCATAATGACAAAGTGAAAACAGATATTTATCAAATTTAAAAACATAAATACCTTTCTTCATTATCTCCCCTCCCTGTCCTTTATTCTGCTCGCTGAATTTCAGATTTTACATTTTGGATGTTCAGACTAGATATGTTTGATATTATATAGTGCTGAACAACTGCACAAAAACAAGACCATTTCCCTATGTGGAACAATACAAGTTGTATTGAATTAGATATATCTCTTACTGCTAAACCCTGTTGTGAATCTATGGGGAGTTCCTATAAGGACCTATAATTGTTCCATTACTCTTTTTAGTTTCAGTATATTTCTGTTTGCTGATCACATTAATTGAATTCTGTCCGAAACAAATATTCAAAATGTAATTGCTAATATAAACTAAATTCTGTAAAGTTGACTTTGAGTTTATGTAAATAATGTGCTTTTCACTGTTGTAATGTGTGTGGATTATTTTATGGGGATAATACTGATATCAGTGTTTTTTCCATTACTTTTGAGACCTTCTACTCTCTCATAGAGGGTGTGTCTGAGCAACAGATGCGCCTCATTGCCTCTCATACAGTGATCAGTGTCGATCAGTTTTTGTACGGTGCTGCAGCCTCCTGTGTCACTGTGTGTCTCTGGCACAATAATAAACAGCAGAGTCTTCAGTCTTCAGACTTTTCATCTCTAAGTACAGCTGGTTTTTGGAGGTGTCTTTGGTGATGGTGAACTGGCCCTGGAGAGACTGGGCATAATAAGCAGTGGTTCCAGTGTCAATGAATCCAATCCACTCCAATCCTTTCCCTGGTTTCTGACGGATCCAGTGCATGTAGTAGCTACCCATGGAGAATCCAGACACAGTACAGGACAGTGTTACTGACTCACTAGGTCTCTTCACGACTGGCTCAGAGGAGGTGAGTGACTGCCCCTGAACAACTGAAAAACAAACAGAGTTTAGATGACTATCACCCACCAGCCAATTAGAACAGCTCCTTTCCTGTCTCCTACACTGGAAACACATAACTCACCTGAGATGAGAGCCAGGAGGAACATGCATTCTAGAACTCTCATTGTGTTACGGATCTAAAATTCTGTAAAAGAAGCACAGACTGGGAGGGGTCGTCGTGACTGAGGGAGATGGTCTGTGGAGGGCAGTTATATCAGACTATTGAAATGGGAGGAGACCTTGGGTCTATGTGAACAGAAACACATTTGCATCTCAATGGTGTTACATGTTTCTCCCCGTAGATCTAGTGGTCTAAAATACTATGTATACTGGTACTGTTGTGAAAAGTTTTGGTGAAAACTCAAGGTGTACATGTAATAGTGACATAGCCACTTATTGTGCCAGTGTATCAATAAGAAGTTTTATTTTTATGGAGCAGTTCTTTGATTGATATTATTATATTATATTGAATCAATGGCGGCCATATGTGGCACTTGTGTTTGATTCACATGGGTCTTCAGTTATTGTACAGGTCCGGTCCTGGTTTGTATCACTGTGGGGTCTTTGAGCACTGTGCTGCTGTCAGAGTCTCTGGTGATACTGAACTGCTTTTCCTGCTTTTCCTGCAGGTTGTCGTATCCTACCTGTACAGTAGCTGGTACTGGTAACATTTTTAGACATATGGAATTGTTTTAAGACCTTCATACTATGGATAATTTAGCTATTTGATTTGCATCATGCTGTGGGGATGTTTTTCAGCGGCAGGGACTGGAAGACTAGTCAGGATCAAGGAAAAGATCCTTGATGAAAACCTTGAGTGGCCCAGTCAGAGCCCCGACTTGAACCCGATCAAACATCTCTGGAGAAACCTGAAAGTAGCTGTGCACCAACACTCCCCATCCAACCTGACAGCTTGAGAGGATCTGCAGAGAAGAATAGGAATAACTCCCCAAAAATACAGGTGTGCCAAGATAGCAATGTCACACCCAAGAACACTCAAGGCTGTAACTGTAATTGCTGCCAAAGGTGCTTCAACAAAGCACTGAGTAATGAGTCAAAAATACTTATGTAAATGTGATATTTCCATTTGATTTCATATATTTGCAAAAAAAAAAGTTTTGCTTTGTCATTATGTGGTATTTTGTGCAGATTGAGGAAAAAAAGCAATTTTATCAACTTTGAATGACGCTGTAATGTAATAAAATGTGAAAAAGTCCAGGGGTCTAGTGTGTCAATCGACTCTAGGGGGTTAAATAATATCCAGAGACCTTAAAGGAGAGGGTTAGGGACTGTCCAGGCTGCAGGGTCATAGAGCCTGGCTGTGTGAGTTCAGTCTGAAAAAACACACCTCTAAAACCAAACAAAAAAACAGTATAGAACTTTTAGTGAATCATGTTATCCAATTGATTTGACAGAATATTCCTCCACAGTTTTTTGTCCATGTATCGGTCCATAGAAACTCACTGGAGGCCCTTGCCAGCAGCGTCGCAGGAAACATGTTTATGTTGAAGTTAGACTGGTGTCACGATCGTCGTAGTGAGGAGACCAAGGCGCAGCGTGATGATAATGCATCTTCTTTTTTATAATGAAGAATACTGAACAAACTATACAACAATAACAAAATGACAGTGAACGCTATACGACACTAGTGCTGACATGCAACATCACATAGACAATAACCCACAAAACCAAAATGGAAAATGGCAACCTAAATAGGATCCCCAATCAAGGACAACGATAAACAGCTGTCTCTGATTGGGAACCAATTCAGGCCACCATAGACCTACATTACCTAGACAATACCAAAACCCCATAGAAAAAACAAAAAGCCCTAGACAAGACAAAAACACCCATACCACCCTCGTCACACCCTGACCTAACCAAAACAATAAAGAAAACAAAGATCACTAAGGTCAGGGCGTGACACGCACTCAGGGCGAGTGAGGAGAGGAGGAACAGGATGTACTGGACTCTGGAGGCGCACTGGAGGCCTGGTGCGTGGTGCCGGAACTGATGGTACCGGGCTGAGAACACGCACCTCAGGGTGAGTGCGGAGAGGAGGAACAGTTGCCATTTTCCAGCATCATTATGAATGGTTTAAAGGTTAAACTATTAAAGGTTAAACCATTCATAATGATGCTGACTAAATAATAACTATTAATAAAGGTTAAACCATTCATAATGATGCTGACTAAATAACAACTATTGAAGGTTAAACCATTCATAATGATGCTGACTAAATAACAACTATTGAAGGTTAAACCATTCATAATGATGCTGACTAAATAACAACTATTACATGTTAAACCATTCATAATGACGCTGACTAAATAACAACTATTGAAGGTTAAACCATTCATAATGATGCTGACTAAATAACAACTATTACATGTTAAACAATTCATAATGATGCTGACTAAATAACAACTATTAAAGGATAAACCATTCATAATGATGCTGACTAAATAATAACTATTACATGTTAAACCATTCATAATGATGCTGACTAAATAATAACTATTAATAAAGGTTAAACCATTCATAATGATGCTGACTAAATAACAACTATTAAAAGGTTAAACCATTCATAATGATGCTGACTAAATAACAACTATTAAAGGTTAAACCATTCATAATGATGCTGACTAAATAACAACTATTACATGTTAAACCATTCATAATGATGCTGACTAAATAACAACTATTACATGTTAAACCATTCATAATGATGCTGACTAAATAACAACTATTACATGTTAAACCATTCATAATGATGCTGACTAAATAACAACTATTACATGTTAAACCATTCATAATGATGCTGACTAAATAACAACTATTACATGTTAAACCATTCATAATGATGCTGACTAAATAACAACTATTAAAAGGTTAAACCATTCATAATGATGCTGACTAAATAACAACTATTAAAGGTTAAACCATTCATAATGATGCTGACTAAATAACAACTATTAAAAGGTTAAACCATTCATAATGATGCTGACTAAATAACAACTATTACATGTTAAACCATTCATAATGATGCTGACTAAATAACAACTATTGAAGGTTAAACCATTCATAATGATTCTGACTAAATAACAACTATTAAAGGATAAACCATTCATAATGATGCTGACTAAATAACAACTATTAAATGTTTAACCATTCATAATGATGCTGACTAAATAACAACTATTAAAGGTTAAACCATTCATAATGATGCTGACTAAATAACAACTATTGAAGGTTAAACCATTCATTATGATGCTGACTAAATAACAACTATTAAAGGATAAACCATTCATAATGATGCTGACTAAATAACAACTATTAAAGGTTAAACCATTCATAATGATGCTGACTAAATAACAACTATTAAATGTTTAACCATTCATAATGACGCTGACTAAATAACAACTATTGAAGGTTAAACCATTCATAATGATGCTGACTAAATAACAACTATTAAAGGATAAACCATTCATAATGATGCTGACTAAATAACAACTATTAAAGGTTAAACCATTCATAATGATGCTGACTAAATAACAACTATTAAATGTTTAACCATTCATAATGACGCTGACTAAATAACAACTATTGAAGGTTAAACCATTCATAATGATGCTGACTAAATAACAACTATTAAAGGATAAACCATTCATAATGATGCTGACTAAATAACAACTATTAAAGGTTAAACCATTCATAATGATGCTGACTAAATAACAACTATTAAATGTTTAACCATTCATAATGATGCTGACTAAATAACAACTATTGAAGGTTAAACCATTCATAATAACGCTGACTAAATAACAACTATTAAAGGATAAACCATTCATAATGATGCTGACTAAATAACAACTATTAAAGGTTAAACCATTCATAATGATGCTGACTAAATAACAACTATTAAATGTTTATCCATTCATAATGACGCTGATTAAATAACAACTATTGAAGGTTAAACCATTCATAATGACGCTGACTAAATAACAACTATTGAAGGTTAAACCATTCATAATGATGCTGACTAAATAACAACTATTGAAGGTTAAACCATTCATAATGATGCTGACTAAATAATAACTATTAATAAAGGTTAAACCATTCATAATGATGCTGACTAAATAACAACTATTAAAAGGTTAAACCATTCATAATGATGCTGACTAAATAACAACTATTAAAGGTTAAACCATTCATAATGATGCTGACTAAATAACAACTATTACATGTTAAACCATTCATAATGATGCTGACTAAATAACAACTATTACATGTTAAACCATTCATAATGATGCTGACTAAATAACAACTATTAAAAGGTTAAACCATTCATAATGATGCTGACTAAATAACAACTATTAAAGGTTAAACCATTCATAATGATGCTGACTAAATAACAACTATTACATGTTAAACCATTCATAATGATGCTGACTAAATAACAACTATTACATGTTAAACCATTCATAATGATGCTGACTAAATAACAACTATTACATGTTAAACCATTCATAATGATGCTGACTAAATAACAACTATTGAAGGTTAAACCATTCATAATGATTCTGACTAAATAACAACTATTAAAGGATAAACCATTCATAATGATGCTGACTAAATAACAACTATTAAATGTTTAACCATTCATAATGATGCTGACTAAATAACAACTATTAAAGGTTAAACCATTCATAATGATGCTGACTAAATAACAACTATTGAAGGTTAAACCATTCATAATGATGCTGACTAAATAACAACTATTAAATGATAAACCATTCATAATGATGCTGACTAAATAACAACTATTAAAGGTTAAACCATTCATAATGATGCTGACTAAATAACAACTATTAAATGTTTAACCATTCATAATGACGCTGACTAAATAACAACTATTGAAGGTTAAACCATTCATAATGATGCTGACTAAATAACAACTATTAAAGGATAAACCATTCATAATGATGCTGACTAAATAACAACTATTAAAGGTTAAACCATTCATAATGATGCTGACTAAATAACAACTATTAAATGTTTAACCATTCATAATGACGCTGACTAAATAACAACTATTAAAGGTTAAACCATTCATAATGATGCTGACTAAATAACAACTATTAAATGTTTAACCATTCATAATGACGCTGATTAAATTACAACTATTGAAGGTTAAACCATTCATAATGACGCTGACTAAATAACAACTATTGAAGGTTAAACCATTCATAATGATGCTGACTAAATAACAACTATTAAAAGGTTAAACCATTCATAATGATGCTGACTAAATAACAACTATTAAAGGTTAAACCATTCATAATGATGCTGACTCAATAACAACTATTACATGTTAAACCATTCATAATGATGCTGACTAAATAACAACTATTACATGTTAAACCATTCATAATGATGCTGACTAAATAACAACTATTAAAAGGTTAAACCATTCATAATGATGCTGACTAAATAACAACTATTAAAGGTTAAACCATTCATAATGATGCTGACTAAATAACAACTATTACATGTTAAACCATTCATAATGATGCTGACTAAATAACAACTATTACATGTTAAACCATTCATAATGATGCTGACTAAATAACAACTATTACATGTTAAACCATTCATAATGATGCTGACTAAATAACAACTATTACATGTTAAACCATTCATAATGATGCTGACTAAATAACAACTATTGAAGGTTAAACCATTCATAATGATTCTGACTAAATAACAACTATTAAAGGATAAACCATTCATAATGATGCTGACTAAATAACAACTATTAAAGGTTAAACCATTCATAATGATGCTGACTAAATAACAACTATTAAATGTTTAACCATTCATAATGACGCTGACTAAATAACAACTATTAAAGGTTAAACCATTCATAATGATGCTGACTAAATAACAACTATTAAATGTTTAACCATTCATAATGACGCTGATTAAATTACAACTATTGAAGGTTAAACCATTCATAATGATGCTGACTAAACAACAACTATTAAAGGATAAACCATTCATAATGATGCTGACTAAATAACAACTATTACATGTTAAACCATTCATAATGATGCTGACTAAATAACAACTATTACATGTTAAACCATTCATAATGATGCTGACTAAATAACAACTATTACTTGTTAAACCATTCATAATGATGCTGACTAAATAACAACTATTAAAGGTTAAACCATTCATAATGATGCTGACTAAATAACAACTATTACATGTTAAACCATTCATAATGATGCTGACTAAATAACAACTATTACTTGTTAAACCATTCATAATTATGCTGAATAAATTACTTTGAATGAGTTGAAAATTATAATATTATATACCTTATTATAAGGAAGGCTCATACAGTTAAAAAGCATTGTACCTACAGGATTTAGGTAACATGTTCTAATTAACTGAAGGTTAAAATATTAAAATATATTAAAATAAATAATAGATGTGTGTATGATCACCTATCCACAACCATCTGATTTTGTTGCTGTCCTCATAGAGCAGGTGTGTGGTACTGGTGGGAGGTTTTTGTTATGGTGTGTATCACTGTGACTATATGGGGGCCACAGTGATATTACGCCGTACAAAAACCCTTTGCTCCTGTATGGACACATCAACACTGAACAGGTGAAATAATCACCCCCCAGGACAATGGAACCAATGTAAACGTAATGAAACTTAACTGAAGATTAATCCACCAACTCATAGAGAATATAATTCTGTAAGATTCTTTAGCTTCTTATACCTCACTGAGAGCAGAGTCATATGGAACCCCTATGGAGATGTGAAGGAGGTGTTTTTGTGCTGGGGTATATCACTGTGATATGGGCTGGGGGGCACTGTGAAATGAGGCTGTACAAAAACCTCAGAGACAGAACCTGCATTATATCTGCATGAGGATTGGGACAATGGGGAGAAACCATACAATATTCTTCAAATGACCATCTGATGTTGATATAACCCCATGTCATGACATGGACCTGAGCATGAGTTTTTAAAAGGTATTCAAAACTGAATTCACAACATCTGTCCTTATGGATTCAGGTGTATGATAGTATTACAATATTGCATTCATTTGAATGTTTATTGGATTCATTATCATGACTTTAAAGCGACCTATTTAGGTGCAGGGTTTTTGTACAGTCAGTGAATGGAGACAGAGCACTGTGATGCTTTTGACTACTGGGGTAAAGGGACACAAGTCACCGTCTCAACAGGTAAGCAAACTTAAATGTATTATATCCATAGAATGTTTAATTTTCCCATTCTATGTAGAGTGTAGAAAGAACATATATCTTTTGCATTTTTCAGATGCAAAATGTCCTTAATTCGACCTGTTCCACTAAAGAAATGGTTTACCTCAATTTGCTTATTTCCTTGAAAGTCAAATAGTTCCTCATTTTCTAGGTTCTGCTGTTGTAGAATACTGCAAACGTTTGTTTCCTAAAGTCTTATAAATAGAAACCCATTTGTTCCTCAGAAAAAAATAACAGAAAATGATCCATATTGTGAAAACATATTGAAGTGCGACTGTTAGAATGTTCCGATTTTTTTACTTTGTGATGGAGTTAAAGATTAGTTAAAACTGATTGCTGTAAAGAGGGTGCTTTTTGTATTGCTTGGCATATGCCCTTGTCACGCTGTGTATAGCTACTTTGACTATTGGGGGAAAGGAACAATGGTCACAGTCTCATCAGGTAAGCCATTGTTTTTGAGTGTTTTTTTAATGCAATCAAATTGTTGTAGTTTGAAGATAATCATTGTTTTATGGAGAAAAGTAGACATTATTACTTGGATAATGTTGTTAGTGTAGCACACCTAGGTAAGGCAGTATATTGTTTGTTTATCTCTCCACATACGTCTTTCACTTTTTGCGATTGATGTTTAATTAGATGATTATGTAGGCTTTGCTTTAGGTCAAACATTACCATGTGAAAACAAACATTTAGGCTATTCATATGGGAGTCTAACACATAAACCGATTATAGGGTATAAGAATAAGACTCCATCTCAACCTATATTAAATTGACTGTTAATTTGCATCACCTTAATCCATACAAATAATTACATTCATATGTTTTATTAGAGGAACATTATGTTTTATTTTACAGTTCTGTTTTCACTGGTAAATCTGTCTGCAATTTAATGTGTTAATGTGTATTTAATTGTGCCTTCCTGTATTATACCTTTTCTAAAATATTTATTCTATTCTACTGAGCCAGTTACTTTATGTTCGTATTCTTATCTTTTAGTATTTCTTATTGTTGTTGCGTTGTTGAGAAGGAACCTGAAAGTATGTTTTTTTAGATTGTGTATTTGTATCCTATCCTGTACATACAACTAATAAAACTAGACATGTAGTGGTCGTTACACATCGAAGAATACAAGACAACCAACTACATGGAATTAAATGGTGCCTTATAGTGCAAGATTAAATTAAATAGTAGTTATTAGGTTACAACTGTGTAATGACTATTTTACCATGGTATTTCCTAGTAGTTACCTGGTCATTTCTGTACATTCAAATCAAGTGTTACCTTTCTCTATTTCAATCTTTATTTCTTGCAGCAGCCACAACCCCCCCTACTCTACTCACTCTTATGAACTGTGGAACCCCTTCTAACGACATCTACAGCCTCGCTTTTGTGTCGCTAAAGGCTTCTCGCCTTCCTCACACACCTTCAAATGGACAGACGCCAGTGGGAAAGCGCTGACGGACTTTGTCCAGTACCCAGCAGTCCAGAGCGGGGAAACCTACACAGGAGTCAGTCAGCTCCGCGTGGCTAAGAATGTCTGGGAAAACTCAAAGTCTTTCAGTTGTTCTGTGGATCATGCTGGAGATGTAAAGACAGCAGTCATCAATATACCAAGTAAGATGTGGACATTATATTGTATTTCTCTATGAAGTTCTAAAGATTGCATTTGAATGTTTGTGATGTAAACTATTTATGTTTAGAAAACCTGATTATAAAATGATACTTGGCATTAACCCTGGATGTCTTTAAAATATCAGTGGTTAAACTAACTTGCAGACATTTTTTTAACCTCCCACTACTCAGTCTCAAAGCTTCCAACAGTGTCTTTGCTGTCTGCACCCATTGGCACCACCCAGTACTTGATGTGTATAATTGAAGATTTCACCCCCAAGAAAGTCATTGTCACCTGGAAGAAGAATGACATGGAGGTGGAGGGCCAGACCCCTACTGTAGGCCTACAGCCATCAGGCCTCTACTCAGCCAGCAGTCTACTGAAGGTCACCAACACTGACTGGAACAACAAGGTCAAGTACAGCTGTGTGGTGGAGCACCAGGGACAACCCACCAACGAGACGATCTCCAAAACAGGTCTGTACATAGGAGAAGACTGTACTACAATTGATGTCATGTTCACACACAGTATATCTAATATGTAGTGTAGTTCCTCATCGGGAACATCAACATGTCCTGCTTTCACACTGCTTCTCTCCCTTTCAGAACCACTGACGGTGACTCTGAACCCACCGAGTGTGAAAAAGGTGTTCATAGACAACCAAGCAGTGCTGGACTGTGTCATCACTGCTACAGACCAGGACACAGTATCTGGTACCACTATCACCTGGCATGTCAACGGAAAGAAACAGAAAGATCACATTGATCTGAAACCTATTGAATCAAAGGGCAACCTGAACAGCAGGGTCAGTACTCTGACCATAGACCAGACAAGGTGGACCAATTTGAACAAAGTCCAGTGTTCTGCCATGAAGAGAGGTGAAGTCACACAGGTCATTCAGGACCTCAGCTTTAACAAAGGAAGTAGGTCACTGAAACATCTCAATGTGGTTGTGATTAGTGGTCACATGCTTCAGGTTCTGGAGCGGGAGGCACAGGATGTGCAGACATTTGCTCCAGCCCAACGCTAACACACCTGAGTCAGCAAATCAACTAATTAACTAATCATAATCTTTGCTTAGTTGAATCAGGTGTGTTAGCGCTGGACTAGAAAAAAAACCTGCACACCCCTGTGTTGCTCCAGAACCAGGGTTAAGGACCACTAGGGTGGATTTTAAACTGATATTCACATACTGGTTTTCATACGTACCTACACATACATGAGTGTAACGTTTCGTCTTAAAATCAATCCTCTTGCAGGTGAAGCCCCTTCTGTGTCCGTCCACATTCTCCCGGAGGAAGACACCAGGGAGAAGGAGATTGTGACTCTCGTGTGCCTGGTGGTCAGCCCGTCTCTCTGTGACGTCTACATCATATGGAAGGTGAACAGCGGTGATTACCAGGAGGGGGTCACCAGCCCTCCTCAGAAAACCCAGAAAGGCAACTATTCTGTCACCAGCGTCTTCACCACCACCAAGAAGGAGTGGGAGGGAAACTCGGTTTTCACATGCGCCGTCAAGCACCTTGGCTCGGACAACAATACCACACCTGAGGAGAGGAGTGTGTCGAAGTCCTTGGGTAACTCATGTGAAGACAAGTGATATTAATATGTGTGTGTTGTGTCGTTCTGTCTTCTTATTGACTCCTCTGTGGGTCAGAATAGTCCATTAGAACACCCATGTTGTCCTCTTTGAGTTAAAGTTAACATGTTAGTGCTGTCATTGTTTGTCATTGTTTTGTTGACTGTAGACGTGTATATTGTCTAATGTGATATTGTCCAGTCTACTGTGTTATACGATTTCTGTCCTATTGCAACATCTTGTGTTGCCATTGTTGTCCTTTGTCATTGTTCAATGTGTCTTCCTAATGTGGAGGGTGGCTAATAAACAATACCGCATATGAGATCACATGGTTTGGTGTTCGTATATCAATTACTTCATGTCTTAGAAAATATACTGGTCTATTGTAAATATAAAACAAAATGAAGACAATTGTTTTTTGGCATGAAAAGACACAACAGTGCTGAAGAGATGTACTGTAGTAGTACTATGCCCCCAGTATGGTGGACATGGATGTACTATTTAGTGTATAGGTGTAGCTTGATATAATGTGAGTGGGTGTGCATGTTAATATTTGGACAAGGTAGTCTGCACAGGTCAGTTTCATGTGTTCTTTGTGTGTTGATGTGTGTGTCTGTGTGTGTACATATCATTTGAGCTCATGTAGCTCAAATTATGATGAAGACTAATACAGGTGTACAATACACATGAACACATGAATATACAGACACACACGCGAACAAGCAGACACACATGAACACACACACACACACACACACGCAGACACAAGTATATGTCCGTTCCTCACCACCTGTCTCTCTCCCTGTTCTCAGCGAACATCCTCATGACTGAGCCTGAGGCGGCTTCGCTCTGAGCTGCACGGACAACTTTGAGGATGAGTTCAGCAGCCTGTGGTCCACCACTTCCTCCTTCATCATCCTCTTCCTTCTCTCCCTCTCCTACAGCACAGGACTCAGCCTGGTCAAGGTACAAACATCACTTATTTTATGTGATTGTAGACTTCTGATGAAGGCCATTGGCAGCTGAAAGGTCACGATTTTAAATGAAAGAATAAGGTATCAAGTGTTTGTTTGTTTATTGTCTGTTTACTGTAATAACCTGTATCTGTGTCTGCCTCTTTTCAGATGAAGCAGTGAAGAACACATGATGGACTAAAGAGATAGATGTGTCTAGATTAGAAAGATAATGGTCTGGGATGGTTATGGAGTATAGTAGTGTTCTTCAGTAATAATGTTATGTATATATCCTATACATTATTGATTTTGATTGATTAGTATTGGTGTTCTCACTATTATACAAGCATTGTAGTGATATGTTATTTTTCATTAATTGATTAATTCTATTGTACAGTATCTTTAAATATAAGAGTATCCTGTGAAGTCTGTGTCTTTTTTCACTTTAATAAAGTCTAACTTTTAGCTAGTCATTGTCGTTTTACTGACACATCCACTGGATACTAATGCTGGGAGAAGGACACATCCTGTATTGTGTTTGGGGCGGCAGATGGCCTTTTGGTTAGAGCATTGGACCAGTAACGTTTATTCTGCCCCTGAACAAGGCAGTTAACCCACTGTTCCTAGGACGTCATTGTAAATAAGAATTTGTTCTCAACTGACTTGCCTGGTTAAATAAAGGTAAAATAAAAAAGACATTGCCTACTGAGATGTTTCTGCTTGGCAGTTATCTATGGAGCCTATTTACAGCTGTATTCCCTCCCAGGACAGATTAAAACAACGTTAGGCTATATCTATCATATTTAACTAAGACTTCAACATTCTGTTATCAGTTGATCTGAGGTGTTTTCTTGGTTCTCTAACTCGTCTAATATTAGTGTCATGCAAAAGCAGCTTCCTCTCTCTCTATCCCCTTGATACCACACCTGTGGCACTGAAACTGTCCAGCAACTGCCAGGACCACTTCTTTGAAAGAAGAGAAACACTGCATGTACCAAAGCAACACACCAGCACACACACATATACTGTATGTTTCAGTGCTTTGATGATGATTATTATAGTTGTTGATTATTTGGTAACTTCGATCAATGGTTCCCACCCGACGTGCCGACGCACACTGGTGTGAGTTGAGAAACTCTCAGCTTTGAAACATTTCCTGATTTTGATTTTAAAAATGGAACAGATTAAAATGACAGATTAAAAAAATAATTGTAATGTTAATTAACCCCGGACCAATCGTCTCTTAAAGACAAATTAACGCTCAAGAGTAAGAAACTATGAAAACTATTAACATATTTAAAATAAACACTATATAATTTATTGACACAAATGTTTGTCACATAAAATAGATGATTTTCAGAATGGATCAGATGTGATCATTACAACTAAATTAATTAATTAATAGGGACATTTTACGTGTGCCACATAATTTTATATCCCATCACAGTTGTGAACCACTGACTTAGATACAGGTCACTTTCTATGTGTGTAAATACTACTGTAATGAATACTCAGGGAGAAAAAGGTGTAGATTCACACACAGAGCACAGCAGATGGTTATTATGCCTTAGCAGAAGGCAGAAAAGAAACTAAGAAAAGAAAGCAGAACCTTACAACTACTGGAGACTAGCAGGCTGCCAGAGCTGCCATCAACAGCAACACCTGTATTCAGTGCATGAGGCTACTTCTGCTAACAACTACAGGGAGCTTGAGAACATCAGCTCTTGTAAACCAGCTAAACACTGTCATCTAAGGCTACGTTCAAGAACACATTTATATTCCTGTTGTGCAAATAACATGTATTTTACAACCACTCTTTAAGTTGTATGATTATGACTAAGTTGTATGATTATCCATTCTCATCTGTGCAGTCTATCCTTGATGGCCGGTGAGAATGGATTGGCATTTCTTCATATACATTTAGATTATAATATCTGACAGGATTAACTCTACTGGCTAAAACAGCTACTCCAATTATCCAATTATTGGATTCTGACAACAGAATGTGTTCATTTTAAGTAAAAAAAATATTTTCAACTTTCAATAATGACAAAAAAATGTACTGTGTAAAGAAATTACCTTATTAAGGTGCTTTGATCATTGTTATAGTCAAAATGCCTGACAGAGCAAAAGCTGAAAGTCCAAACTAATCAAGATTTAATAATACGTAGCAAAACATCATTTGACATTCTGTTCATAAGATCAAAATCAATAGATCATGTTGTGGTTGTTGTGAAAAGTTACACATGTTTATTCCAGCTTTGGCCCTGCACAGAGTGGTGGGGGGTTTGTATAGGGTTAAACCACTGTGCCATATAGCAGGTCACAATGATACAGTCCATGACAAAAACCTACCACCTCTACCAAGCACAGAGTGTGAGAGTGCTGACACCTAAGGAACACAGACACTGACATTCTGATTGTCTATAAGCAGCTAACCTAAACGTGCTGGTACATTTACAGTGGGGCAAAAAAGTATTTAGTCAGCCACCAAAAAAAAAAGTATTTCATGCACATACAGAAAAGTATTTAGTCAGTGTCTGTGCAAGTTCTCCCACTTAAAAAGATGAGAGGCCTGTAATTTTCATCATATGTACACTTCAACTATGACAGACAAAATGAGAAAAAAAAATCCAGAAAATCACATTGTAGGATTTTTAATTAATTTATTTGCAAATTATGGTGGAAAATACATATTTGGTCAATAACAAAAGTTTATATCAATACTTTGTTATATACCCTTTGTTGGCAATGACAGAGGTCAAACGTTGTTTTTGTTCCACACCAGTCCTGCTCTGCTTTTATCAGTAGTGTCAGTTTCTCTCACACACCCCACCCCTCTCTCTTCCCCTCTGTGACCCTCACAGCTGTGTGGCACTGCGCTTGGTGAACTCCAGTCTGTCACCTGGGTGTTTCAGGGTCCCAGTTTAGCATCTCTGATGATTCAGATAGACAGTTAAAGCAGTTAAGTCGCCCAGGGACTGTTGGGACTGTTCCTATACACTTTCATGATATAATTCTCACTACCTTGTTTCAGCTGAGGAGAAACTGTCTTTTTGCATGAGTCAGCTGGTGTCTGGTAACCATACAATGTTTCAACCACATGGACACGATTAGCATTTGGTTTGAATAAATGGGGAGATGGATCAAAGAATCAGACCATTGAATCACTATTTCATTTATATTATAGACCTTGCTAACAGTTGTATTACTTATATAATTTAATAATTTCAATCATTCACTGCTACTCATCACACACAATGTTATTGACACACCATATTCATGGTTTGTGTTTGTAATAAATATAACACACTTTTCAAGAATTGCATTGAACAATGAGTCCTTAACTAAAATAACAAATTGCTCTATTTTGGTTTCTCAAAGCTGTTCTCCCCCTAAATACTTTACTATGTCTTCATTATAATTGTATATAGGGGTGAGAGTTTAAGAACATGTTTTATAAGGCTGGTCTATCAAAATGAGTGTTTTGTGCAATAGTTCAAAGCTACCAAAGCATGACTTCTACCCAGGATGCACCTGCACTCAGATCAAGCCATTTCCCTGAAATAGTATCTTGATTAACCCTAAAAAAGACCAATGAACAGTATCATTGTAAAAGTGCAGTAACATATATATATAAAAACACAAAACAGTGATGTACTGCAGATGTGGGAGAAAATGACACATGATTTGAAAAAGTAATCGAGTGATGTTTAGCCATTTATTTGTTTGTTTATAATTGCATTTTAGGGTACAGTACTTCAGGATGTGAATTGTTCATTATTGTTTTTTGTGTGTGTGTTGTTTAAAAAACAAACATTTGTAAGGTATTTTCTGACTTTATTGAACATATAGAGAGAAAGGATTACGGTGATCAAAGTTGTGTCAAGGGCAATAGGCCGGATTCAAAACTTTTCAGAAAACGTATGAGACAACATACCGCAATTTCTTACAGGGGCCACTTGTATGAATGTGTTGGTGATATTGTTGTGGGAAATATAAAAATGTAATATGATTTAATATAAATGATTTCATAGCTTCTTAATACATGAATCAATGTTTGTTTGAGAGATTTGAAAAAAAGAGTACTTTACTGTTTAAACAATACAGAAAATGTTTGCTGATGATGTCTGGCTTTGTCTTAGAATGAATTGCCTTGAAACCATTTTATATGCATGTGACATGCTATCAACCAACCATGGATGTCATGCAAATTCTGACTCCCAAGTCTGTGTACTTATGTGATGTATCCTCTCATAGATTAATTGTCTTCCATCCTGAAAAGATGACAGGCAAACTACACCTCCTCCTGGTCTTGCTGGGCCTCTGTAGTATGTACTCAATCTAGCAATTTATTGGAACAAAGTGTTTTACGTTTCCCAGATAATTATAATATCCATTGAGTTAACATATTTGTGATTTATTGTCTTCATTCTCTTTTCTCTATCAGGGGTGTATAGTCAGAGTCTGGAGGACATTCCCTCCAGTCCAGTCCTGAAAAAGACTGCAGAACCTCTCAGCCTCTCCTGTAAGGGATCTGGCTTTACCTTTAGTAGCTACAACATGGCCTGGATACGTCAACCTGTAGGAAGAGCACTTGAATGGATAGGCATTATATGGAGTGATGCTAGTGGAACTGTATATACAAAAAGTGTTGAAGGATGGATAGAAGTCACCAGAGACAATTCTAACAGCATGGTGTATCTGAAGCTGTCTGGTCTGAGAGCAGAGGACTCTGCTGTGTATTACTGTGCAAGAGAGGCACAGTGGTGTGAGTGGAGGATCTGTACAAAAACCCCTCAGAGAATCTAACTGGCAGCAGAGCGGAGAAACTCTCAACTGAGTACACCTTTACAAGCTCTGGTATGAACTGTATTCACCTACAGGGAAACCATTGGAATGGATGGGCTGGATCAACACCAATACTGGAGCAGCAGGCTATGCCAAATCACTGGAGGGACAGATTGAACTGACCAAAGACAGCTCAGTGAGCATGACACATCTGAAACGGTCTGGTCTGAAGGCAGAGGACTCTGCTGTGTATTACTGTGCATGCTGGACACAGTGATGTGAATGTGTGGTGGATCTGTTCAAAAACTCCTCCGACAGGAGGTGAAACATGTACACACTGTTGTTCTCCCCTGACACACTTCACTAACCCTCCTCTGCAAACAGCTGGGGTAAACAACCATATGCTATGAGATGTCTTTACCTTAGAAACACTGTCTATGCTTCATGAATAGGGCTGTTAGATGTCTAGATGTTATTTTGTCCCCAAAAGGCTAGAGTTGACACTGCTTAAGGGCCTTGACTTTGTTGTCCAGTAGGTTGTATCTGATGTTGATCACTTAATTTCCTACTGTAAGCATTGTAAAGTTAGTGATGCTTGTATGGAAAACTGTACAGCATATGTATATTTTCTGGATCCTAGACCCTCAATATTGACTCTTCTCTAATATGCAAATAAGCTCCTCTGCTATGAACGGTATATCAATGACCAGCTCTGAAAGGCAGCCACACACACAGTCACAGACAACCTTCATCACTGCAAAAACTCTGTCTGTCAGTAACCAGACACACACTGTCTACCATCGAACAGAGAAACATGTTTCTTACATCTCTCGTGATCAATAACACAATATTTGAATAACATTTTAATAAATGTTTAATAGTGAGGGTATTGCGTCATTTCTAGATCTGTCCTTCTCCTATAGTAGACCTACGTTACGACTAGAGACTGATACTACATGTAGTTCATACAGTCATCAGATCATAGTAGGATGTATTTCATGTAAAGGCTAAGATCGTCCACTCCTGATGTGTACATATAACTCCAACCGTTTATGGGGTAGGGGATTTTTTGTACAGGTCTGGTGCTGGTTTCTATCTCTGTGGGTAGAGAGCACAATAATACACAGCTGTGTCCTCAGCCTGCAGACTGGTGATGTCTAAGTACAGCACATTACTACTGTCTCTGGAGATGGTGAATCTGCTCTTAAAAGAGGCTCCAGAGATGATGGATCCACCACCCCAGATGATCTCAATCCACTCCAGTGTTTTCCCTGGCTGCTGTCATATCCACCCTGTAATTACAACTGCTTTACTTACTTATGTCCTCCAACCTATCAGAGATCATGCGGCATGAACTGACACATTGTCCACCCAATCAAAGGATCAGAGAATGAATCTCATTCTCCAGTTAATCACGGTACTCCATTTAGTTTATTTTTGTCTATCTGTCGGCCCCAGCCTCGAACTCAGGCCCTGTGTGTAGTTAACCGACCCTCTCTGCCCATTCATAGCATTTTTACCTGTTGTTGTTGTCTTAGCTGATTAGCTGTTGTTGTCTTACCCATTGTTGTCTTAGCTAACTCTCCCAATCAACACCTGTGATTGCTTTATGCCTCGCTTCAAATCAAATCAAATCAAATCAAATCAAATTTTATTTGTCACATACACATGGTTAGCAGATGTTAATGCGAGTGTAGCGAAATGCTTGTGCTTCTAGTTCCGACAATGCAGTAATAACAAGTAATCTAACTAACAATTCCAAAACTACTGTCTTGTACACAGTGTAAGGGGATAAAGAATGTGTACATAAGGATATATGAATGAGTGATGGTACAGAGCAGCATAGGCAAGATACAGTAGATGGTATCGAGTACAGTATGTACAAATGAGATGAGTATGTAAACAAAGTGGCATAGTTTAAAGTGGCTAGTGATACATGTATTACATAAGGATACATTCGATGATATAGAGTACAGTATATACGTATGCATATGAGATGAATAATGTAGGGTAAGTAACATTATATAAGGTAGCATTGTTTAAAGTGGCTAGTGATATATTTACATAATTTCCCATCAATTCCCATTATTAAAGTGGCTGGAGTTGAGTCAGTGTCAGTGTGTTGGCAGCAGCCACTCAGTGTTAGTGGTGGCTGTTTAACAGTCTGATGGCCTTGAGATAGAAGCTGTTTTTCAGTCTCTCGGTCCCAGCTTTGATGCACCTGTACTGACCTTGCCTTCTGGATGATAGCGGGGTGAACAGGCAGTGGCTCGGGTGGTTGATGTCCTTGATGATCTTTATGGCCTTCCTGTGACATCGGGTGGTGTAGGTGTCCTGGAGGGCAGGTAGTTTGCCCCCGGTGATGCGTTGTGCAGACCTCACTACCCTCTGGAGAGCCTTACGGTTGAGGGTGGTGCAGTTGCCATACCAGGCGGTGATACAGCCCGCCAGGATGCTCTCGATTGTGCATCTGTAGAAGTTTGTGAGTGCTTTTGGTGACAAGCCGAATTTCTTCAGCCTCCTGAGGTTGAAGAGGCGCTGCTGCGCCTTCTTCACGATGCTGTCTGTGTGAGTGGACCAATTCAGTTTGTCTGTGATGTGTATGCCGAGGAACTTAAAACTTGCTACCCTCTCCACTACTGTTCCATCGATGTGGATAGGGGGGTGTTCCCTCTGCTGTTTCCTGAAGTCCACAATCATCTCCTTAGTTTTGTTGACGTTGAGTGTGAGGTTATTTTCCTGACACCACACTCCGAGGGCCCTCACCTCCTCCCTGTAGGCCGTCTCGTCGTTGTTGGTAATCAAGCCTACCACTGTTGTGTCGTCCGCAAACTTGATGATTGAGTTGGAGGCGTGCGTGGCCACGCAGTCGTGGGTGAACAGGGAGTACAGGAGAGGGCTCAGAACGCACCCTTGTGTATCTCTAATGTCAATATGACTTGTATACTGTTGTTTAGGTTAGTTATCATTGTTTTAGTTTACTGTGGAGCTCCTAGTCCCACTCAAAATGCCTCAGATACCTATTTTGTCCCACCTCCCACACATACGGTGACCTCACCCAGCATAACTAGCGCGTCCAGAGATGCAACCTCTTTTATCATCACTCAGTGCCTGGGTTTACCTCCACTGTACCCGTACCCCAACATACCCTTGTCTGTACATTATGCCCTGAATCTATTCTACCACACCATGAATCTGCTCCTTTTATTCTCTGTCCCCAACGCACTAGACGACCAGTTTTGATAGCCTTTAGCCGTACCCTCATCCTACTCCTCCTCTGTTCCTCGGGTGATGTGGAGGTTAACTTCTTTGGGCTATGGGGCAGTGTTCAGAAGTTTGGATAGTCTGGCATGCCCAAAGTAAACTGCCTGTTTCTCAGGCCCAGAAGCTAGGATATGTATATATAATTGGTAGATTTGGATAGAAAACACTCTGAAGTTTCCGAAACTGTTAAAATAATGTTTGTGAATATAACAGAACTGATATGGTAGGCAAAAACCCGAGGATAATCCATCCTGAAAAAAAGAAACCTTTTGGATCTTCCAATGAGTTCTCATGCAATCCTATTGAAAAATCTATTTTCCTCCTCCCAGATTGCAGTACCTATGGCTTCCACTAGATGTCAACAGTCTTTATACAAGGTTTTAGGCTTGTTTTTCTGAAAAGTACTTGTTGTTTTTCCGTGGATAGTGTATTAGCTTTTTGCGCGCTTGAACGAGGGCGCGCGTTGCCTTCTTTTGCTTTGGTATTGGACATAGTTCTCTCTGGTTGAAATATTATTGTTTATTTAGATATTAGACATCTTGAGGATTAATAATAAACATTGTTTCAGTTGTTTGGACAAACTTTGATGGTAACTTCTTGGGATCCTTTGTATGCATCTTGTAAGTAAGTGCCTTATTTTATCACTATTTGTTATTTTGTGACACCTGTGCTGGTTTGTAGGCTATGCTAATGTGGGGGTGCTGACCTCAGACAATCGAATGCTATGCTTTCGCCGTAAAGCCTTTTAGTAATCTGACAACGCTGTTAGATTATCAAGATTCTAAGCTAACTAATTATGTATGACACTTGTATTTAAATGAATGTTTAATATTATCATTTTTTATTTTGAATTTGCCACCAGCGCCCTACCGATCCGTAAGAAGTTAACTATCCTCCAAACGAGATTCAGTGCCATACCACACTCCTTCCGTGTCCTCCAACTGCTCTTAAACGCTAGTAAAACCAAATGCATGCTTTTCAACCATTCGCTGCCCGCACCCGCCCGCCCGACCAACATCACTACTCTGGACGGTTCTGACTTAGAATATGTGGACAACTACAATTACCTAGGAGTCTGGCAAGACTGTAAACCCTCCTTCCAGACTCATATTAAACATCTCCAATCCAAAATTAAATCTAGAATCGGCTTCCTATTTCGCAACAAAGCCAAAATCGCCAAACATACCCTTGTAAAACTGACTATCCTACCAATCCTAGACTTCGGCGATGTCATTCACAAAATAGCTTCCAATACTCTACTCAGCAAACTGGATGCAGTCGATCACAGTGCCATCAGTTTTGTCACCAAAGCCCCTTATACCACCCACCACTGCGACCTGTATGCTCTAGTCGGATGGCCCTCACTACATATTCACCGCCAGACCCACTGGCTCCAGGTCATCAATACGTCTATGCTAGGTAAAGCGCCGCCTTATCTCAGCTCACTGGTCACAATAAAAACACCCACCCGTAGCACGCGCTCCAGCAGGTATATCTCACTGGTCATCCCCAAAGCCAACACCTCGTTTGGCCGCCTTTCCTTCCAGTTCTCTGCTGCCAATGACTGGAACGAATTGCAAAAATCGCTGAAGCTAGAGACTTATATTTCCCTCACTAACTTTAAACATCAGCTATCTGAGCAGCTAACCGATCGCTGCAGCTGTACATAGCCCATCTGTAAATAGTCCATCCAATCTACCTACGTCATCACCATATTGTTTTCATTTACTTTTCTGCTTTTTTGCACACCAGTATTTCTACTTGCACATCATCATCTGCTCATCTATCACTCCAGTGTTAATTTTCTAAATTGTAATTACCCCGCTACTATGGCCGATTTATTGCCTTACCTCCTTACGCCATTTGCATACATTTGTATATAGACATTTTCTATTGTGTTATTGGCTGTACATTTGTTTATTCCATGTGTAACTCTGTTGTTGTTTGTGTCGCACTGCTTTGCTTTATCTTGGCCAGGTTGCAGTTGTAAATGAGAACTTGTTCTCAACTAGCCTACCTGGTTAAATAAAGGTGAAATAAAAAAATATATATATATAGTACTGAAAGCATAAGATACAGCTAGCTAGCGCTGAAGTGCATAACATGTGGTGAGTAGTTGACTCAAAGAAAAAGAAAGACAATATTTTAACAGTTTTGAACAACTTGATAAATTCCACATAATTATATGTGCAATGAGCAGGGTGATCTAGGAGGTTTTTAAAGGATGCTATGAAAATTAACTATGTTTGCGTGTGATCAGGGTTGTATTAATTCCGCCGATTCTGTTGAAAAAAAATATATTAAATGGAAGCAAACGGAATGAAACGGGGATAAACATACCTGAATTTGTCATCATTACATATCACAGGATGAAATCACAAACAGCTATAATGGAATACCATCTCTATTATAAAGCTTAATAAAAAATGTCTTCACCAAAATTAGTAATGAGGGATTCAGATGGTTTCATTCTGACATACTTTGATGACGCAGAAAAGATACAAATACTAATTTTAAGTCGTTCCCAGGTCCATGTTATGTTCCATAAATGAGCATCTCAAAATGACCTCATACCAGTTGAACTGTAGTTATTTATCATATTCTCTTGTGATTGGTCCTCCCAGTGAGGAGGAGCTCATGCAAAACTCTCCAGTCCTCTATCTTTATTAATGTCTCTGTTGAAGGCTTTTTCTGCTGAGGACTGTCTCAACTACCTTTAGAGAACTACACAGTTCACCATGTTTTCTACCACAGGAATACTCTTAATGATAGTCTATCTAACAGGTGAGGATACAGTATGTTTAATTTGACTGTTTATCAAATAGACAAGTTGACATCAGGTTTTAGTTTCAACTTCAACAAGATCTCTGTTTTTTATTTCAACAGGTGTTCAGGGTCAGACATTGACTGAGTCTGGACCAGTGGTTAAAAATCCTGGAGAATCCCACAAACTGACCTGTACAGGTTCTGGGTTCACATTCAGTAGCTATGAGATGAACTGGATCAGACAGGCTCCTGGGAAAGGATTGGAGTGGATTGCCTATAGTTATAGTACTACTACATATTACTCCCAGTCAGTCCAAGGTAGATTCACTATCTCCAGAGATGACTCCAGCAGTAAACTGTACCTACAGATGAACAGTCTGAGGAGTGAGGACACAGCAGTGTATTACTGTGCTAGAGAGTCACAGTGGTAAACTAATGGGAGAAGCCGTACAAAAAGCACTTCCCCATTCAGCACAGACAACCTCATTTATTTTTGATCAATGCTTTAATAGCTAAATGTTCACAAGCACCACTATACATTTGTTTTCACAAAATTACTTGATACATATAGTATACAGTAGGATTATCAATAATAAGAAAACAAAGATTAACCATCTTAGAGTTTCATCTCCCATAAGTGTAGTGATAGAAACTGACACATTACCACAGAATGTCCCCCCATTTTGAACTGATGCTCCCAGTCCTTTATACCTGATTATCTTGATTCTGCTAATGTGATCTAACTCTCTCTCTCCCTGTCCCTCAGCAGCTCACAACAGTTCGACTTCAATACAAACCATGTTCCCTGCATCTCTGCTGCTTCTGGCAGTTGCCTCCTGTGAGTATATCTGGATTTGGGGGGCAGACAAAACAATTAGCAATGGCTTCAGCTTTGTTAAAACTTTAAAATGATTTTATTGTAGTGAGTTTCATTGTAAATGCTTTGTCTACAGAGGTTCACTGTGAAGAACTCACCCATTTCCCCCCTTTTTGCAATGATATTTCCAGTCCTTTTAGACCTGACTGTCTTTGTTGTCTTAACAATGTCTTTCCCTCTCCCTTGTAAACATATATACTGTACTGTATTACAGCTCTGAAATGATCATTTCTAAAACTGACAATGCTGTGTATTGGTGTGTGTTCCTCATTACAGGTGGCTACTGTGTTGTTGAACTTATCCAGTCTGGTCCAGTGGTTAGAAAACCAGGAGAGTCTCAGCATTATATTCTCAATGTCCTCGCTGGATATGACAAGCTGAAGGCAAAGCTTTGGAGTATGTTGGTTATACATGTATTAGTAGTACCTCCACTGTAGACTCACTGAAGATCAAGATCAGTTCTATATACAACAGCTCCAGCAGTACAGCGTTTCTACAAGGGAACAACTTCCAGACTGAAGACACAGCTGTTTATTACTGTGTCTGTGAGACACAGTGATACAAACCACAACCAGAGATGTACAAAAACATATTTTCCAGGGATTCATTGTATAACAGGACTAATTAAAATAAATAGAACATAGATGTTTCTCAATATGAAATATGTAAACGAATATAAGCCCATCATTAGCAGAGCTGGGAATGTATATCTGAGTTGTTTGCCAATTATACTCCTGATATGACTTGAAGGTATTCTAATTGATGTCTATCAAACGTTCAATGAACTCATTCATGATTCATTTCTTTAATGTTTTAATCATTCACATGATAAAGTTGTCCAGTACCGGACAAGAAGGTCTAAGTTCTGTGGTATCAAAAATATGCAAATTATTATGATATAAATACAGATATATGCAACAATATAAAGACTGCGGACAATTGACACTAATTGGTTATGATACAAAAAATATTGTCAGAGTGTAAAGCTCAATGTATAAGAGTCCTGCCTAACATTATCCTCCAGCATCAGTCTGTTTTTTTCACGGAGAACACATTAGACTATGTATAGCTTGCACAGCTATTACGTATTTTTTCCCCTCCAGATATTCCCATTAATTATATATATCCTCTACTTATGCAAATTCTACCCAGCCTCTCTTCCTTTCTCTCCCTCTACCTCCTATATAAAACCTCTCTGTATCTGAGAATCCCTGCACGTCCCTCTGAGTCCTGGAGAGTAGAGAAGAGCAACTCACACCAGTTCAGCTTCAGCACAAATCATGTTCCCTGCATCTCTGCTGCTGATGCTGGCAGCTGCCTCCTGTGAGTTCCTGCCTGTAGTCTGATCAGTATAACCTGAGTTGTTAATTTAGTGATGTGACTCCTTGATTGATCTGACCTGTCATTCCTCTCCTTCCTCAGGTGTCCACTGTCAGGTCGTACTCACACAGGCTGAACAGTCAGTCCAGGGGAGCCCCGGGGGATCCCTCAAACTCCTGTAGTGTGCCTGTAGTGGATTTACTCTAAGCAGCACTAATATGTACTGGATCCGCCAGGCACCTGGAAAAGGACTTGAATGGATTGTTTACTATTATTCTGACAGTGACAAGAGCAATGCCCAGGTAGTACAGAGTAGATTCACAGCGTTGAAGGACAGCAGTAATTTCTATCTCCACATGAGCCAGTTGAAGCCAGAGGACTCTGCAGTGTATTACTTTGCTAGAGACTCACTATGGTTAAACTAATGAGAATAGTTGTACAAAAACCATCTGGTAGAGAAAGGAAGGACGTGTACAAACACATGACAAGGGGAAACATAAGGAACAATTCTAATGATGTATTAAATAATAACACAATGATACACCTGTTAAATACATGGTGCTAGTGTTGTTGATGCACCAACAGGGGCCCCTCTCTCTCCATATGATTAAAATAAAGACCAGTACTGATGAAGGGTGTGCTATTTCATTTTATTACAGGAAAAAAATATATAATATGGATGGATGTTGATTAAATATACTTTACAGTTTGTCAAGATGAAAGTAAAGTGTCTTAAATATGTTTCATTCACCTTAAGTATTAACTAATACTTGAATGTAGTGTTTCATATCCCCCCTTCACATTCAAAAATATAACCGATAGAGGGTCTCTGGCTTAGGTTGTGTCCAGTTATAGATGTAATGCATCAATACATCAATGCAACCCACAGCCATTCATACATGTTTGTCTCTTTGTATACAGGACACCAAACAATGTGTTACGTCAGTTGTTTTACCATTGTGTTAGTCAGTTGTTTTCCTATTGTGTTAGTCAGTTGTGTTCCCATTGTGTTAGTCAGTTGTTTTACTATTGTGTTAGTCAGTTGTTTTCCCATTGTGTTAGTCAGTTGTTTTACTATTGTGTTAGTCAGTTCTTTTCCCATTGTGTTAGTCAGTTGTTTTACTATTGTGTTAGTCAGTTGTTTTACCATTGTGTTAGTCAGTTGTTTTACTATTGTGTTAGTCAGTTGTTTTCCCATTGTGTTAGTCAGTTGTTTTACTATTGTGTTAGTCAGTTGTTTTCCCATTGTGTTAGTCAGTTGTTTTCCCATTGTGTTAGTCAGTTGTTTTACTATTGTGTTAGTCAGTTGTTTTCCCATTGTGTTAGTCAGTTGTTTTACTATTGTGTTAGTCAGTTGTTTTACTATTGTGTTAGTCAGTTGTTTTCCCATTGTGTTAGTCAGTTGTTTTACTATTGTGTTAGTCAGTTGTTTTACTATTGTGTTAGTCAGTTGTTTTCCCATTGTGTTAGTCAGTTGTTTTACTATTGTGTTAGTCAGTTGTTTTACTATTGTGTTAGTCAGTTGTTTTCCCATTGTGTTAGTCAGTTGTTTTACTATTGTGTTAGTCAGTTGTTTTACTATTGTGTTAGTCAGTTGTTTTCCCATTGTGTTAGTCAGTTGTTTTACTATTGTGTTAGTCAGTTGTTTTACTATTGTGTTAGTCAGTTGTTTTACTATTGTGTTAGTCAGTTGTTTTACCATTGTGTTAGTCAGTTGTTTTCCCATTGTGTTAGTCAGTTGTTTTACTATTGTGTTAGTCAGTTGTTTTACCATTGTGTTAGTCAGTTGTTTTACTATTGTGTTAGTCAGTTGTTTTACCATTGTGTTAGTCAGTTGTTTTCCCATTGTGTTAGCCAGTTGTTTTACCATTGTGTTAGTCAGTTGTTTTCCCATTGTGTTAGTCAGTTGTTTTACTATTGTGTTAGTCAGTTGTTTTCCCATTGTGTTAGCCAGTTGTTTTACCATTGTGTTAGTCAGTTGTTTTCCCATTGTGTTAGCCAGTTGTTTTACTATTGTGTTAGTCAGTTGTTTTCCCACTGTGTTAGCCAGTTGTTTTACTATTGTGTTAGTCAGTTGTTTTCCCATTGTGTTAGCCAGTTGTTTTCCCATTGTGTTTGTCCGTTGTTTTCCCATTGTGTTAGTCAGTTGTTTTACCATTGTGTTAGTCAGTTGTGTTCCCATTGTGTTAGTCAGTTGTTTTACTATTGTGTTAGTCAGTTGTTTTCCCATTGTGTTAGTCAGTTGTTTTCCCACTGTGTTAGTCAGTTGTTTTACCATTGTGTTAGTCAGTTGTTTTCCCATTGTGTTAGTCAGTTGTTTTACCATTGTGTTAGTCAGTTGTTTTACCATTGTGTTAGTCAGTTGTTTTACCATTGTTAGTCAGTTGTTTTACCGTTGTGTTAGTCAGTTGTTTTACTATTGTGTTAGTCAGTTGTTTTCCCATTGTGTTAGTCAGTTGTTTTACTATTGTGTTAGTCAGTTGTTTTCCCATTGTGTTAGTCAGTTGTTTTACTATTGTGTTAGTCAGTTGTTTTCCCATTGTGTTAGCCAGTTGTTTTACCATTGTGTTAGTCAGTTGTTTTCCCATTGTGTTAGCCAGTTGTTTTACTATTGTGTTAGTCAGTTGTTTTCCCACTGTGTTAGCCAGTTGTTTTACTATTGTGTTAGTCAGTTGTTTTCCCATTGTGTTAGCCAGTTGTTTTCCCATTGTGTTTGTCCGTTGTTTTCCCATTGTGTTAGTCAGTTGTTTTACCATTGTGTTAGTCAGTTGTGTTCCCATTGTGTTAGTCAGTTGTTTTACTATTGTGTTAGTCAGTTGTTTTCCCATTGTGTTAGTCAGTTGTTTTCCCACTGTGTTAGTCAGTTGTTTTACCATTGTGTTAGTCAGTTGTTTTCCCATTGTGTTAGTCAGTTGTTTTACCATTGTGTTAGTCAGTTGTTTTACCATTGTGTTAGTCAGTTGTTTTACCATTGTTAGTCAGTTGTTTTACCGTTGTGTTAGTCAGTTGTTTTACTATTGTGTTAGTCAGTTGTTTTCCCATTGTGTTAGTCAGTTGTTTTACTATTGTGTTAGTCAGTTGTTTTACCATTGTGTTAGTCAGTTGTTTTCCCATTGTGTTAGTCAGTTGTTTTACTATTGTGTTAGTCAGTTGTTTTACCATTGTGTTAGTCAGTTGTTTTACTATTGTGTTAGTCAGTTGTTTTACCATTGTGTTAGTCAGTTGTTTTCCCATTGTGTTAGCCAGTTGTTTTACCATTGTGTTAGTCAGTTGTTTTCCCATTGTGTTAGTCAGTTGTTTTACTATTGTGTTAGTCAGTTGTTTTCCCATTGTGTTAGCCAGTTGTTTTACCATTGTGTTAGTCAGTTGTTTTCCCATTGTGTTAGCCAGTTGTTTTACTATTGTGTTAGTCAGTTGTTTTCCCACTGTGTTAGCCAGTTGTTTTACTATTGTGTTAGTCAGTTGTTTTCCCATTGTGTTAGCCAGTTGTTTTCCCATTGTGTTTGTCCGTTGTTTTCCCATTGTGTTAGTCAGTTGTTTTACCATTGTGTTAGTCAGTTGTGTTCCCATTGTGTTAGTCAGTTGTTTTACTATTGTGTTAGTCAGTTGTTTTCCCATTGTGTTAGTCAGTTGTTTTCCCACTGTGTTAGTCAGTTGTTTTACCATTGTGTTAGTCAGTTGTTTTCCCATTGTGTTAGTCAGTTGTTTTACCATTGTGTTAGTCAGTTGTTTTACCATTGTGTTAGTCAGTTGTTTTACCATTGTTAGTCAGTTGTTTTACCGTTGTGTTAGTCAGTTGTTTTACTATTGTGTTAGTCAGTTGTTTTCCCATTGTGTTAGTCAGTTGTTTTACTATTGTGTTAGTCAGTTGTTTTACTATTGTGTTAGTCAGTTGTTTTCCCATTGTGTTAGTCAGTTGTTTTACCATTGTGTTAGTCAGTTGTTTTACCATTGTGTTAGTCAATTGTTTTACTATTGTGTTAGTCAGTTGTTTTACCATTTTGTTAGTCAGTTGTTTTACCATTGTGTTAGTCAGTTGTTTTACCATTGTTAGTCAGTTGTTTTACCATTGTGTTAGTCAGTTGTTTTACCATTGTTAGTCAGTTGTTTTACCATTGTGTTAGTCAGTTGTTTTACCATTGTTAGTCAGTTGTTTTACCGTTGTGTTAGTCAGTTGTTTTACCATTGTGTTAGTCAGTTGTTTTTCCATTGTGTTAGTCAGTTGTTTTACCATTGTTAGTCAGTTGTTTTACAATTTTGTTAAGTTGTTTTACCATTGTGTTAGTCAGTTGTTTTACCATTGTTAGTCAGTTGTTTTACCATTTTGTTAAATTGTTTTACCATTGTGTTAGTCAGTTATTTCCCCATTGTGTTAGTCAGTTTTGTTGCTATTGTGACAGTTTTTGTTGAATGCCTCTCCTCTGTCTTTCTCTACACTCCTGCTCTCATTCAGATATACACAGCATTAGTTTGACCTCCTCCCCTGCTCAACTCAAACCTCCTGGACAGTCCAATGAAATTCTCTTGCCAAGTCTCTGGCTATGCCCTGACAGACTATGGTACAAGTTGGATAAGACAGCAGCCAGGGAAAACACTGGAGTGGATGGGATCATCTGGATCCATCAACTTTGGAGCCTCTTTTAAGAGCAGATTCAGAGACAGTAGCAATGTACTGTACTTAGACATCAGCAGTCTGTAGGCTGAGGACACAGCTGTGTATTATTGTGCAACAACTGGAGTTTATTGTATTCATGCGAATGGATTCTGTCATCCTGTGCTGTTCTGAGAAACAATGCTGCCAATATCAAACTTAAAGAACATCTATCCCCCAGTCTCTATTTCATCCTCTAGGGGTCAGTCTATGCAAAGTCTCCCTACCTTCATCTCTTTATAATCAGACACTCAGCTCTGGCCTTCTCATTATAGGAAGCTTGGACTGACATTAACAACACATCCTCCACTAACTATCACATATTAATGGAACTGATGACTGTCTGGAGTTTAGTTGTCATGGTGATGTCTATACACTGTAAGTAAAGCCCTATACAGTACATCATTGTGACTGAAGAATGTCTGAGTATTTGTATTCATTAAGGATCCCCATTAGTTCCTGCCAAGGCAGCAGCTACTCTTCCTGGTGTTTATTAAGGATCCCCATTAGTTCCTGCCAAGGCAGCAGCTACTCTTCCTGGTGTCCAAACACATTAAGGCACTTACATTACACATACAACTAAAGATAAACAGTACATAATATAACATTATTACAACACTACATATCTACAATACATATAGTATAATACCCCGATACAACAATATTACAGTGTATATGTGTGTATGCCTGTGTCTGTACCTGTGTGTGTATGCCTGTGTCTGTACCTGCTGTTCCATAAGATGTTTTTTATCAGTTTTTTTAAATCTGATTCTACTGCTTGCATCAGTTGCCTGATGTGGAATAGAGTTCCATGTATTCATGTGCTCTATGTATAACTCTGCACCTCCCATAGTCTGTTCTTGACTTGGGGACTGTGAAGAGACCTCTGGTGGCATGTCTTGTGGGGTATACATGGGTGTCTGAGCTGTGTGCCAGTAGTTTAAACAGACACCTCGGTGCATTCAGCATGTCAACACTTCTTACAACAACATGTAGTGGTGAAGTCAATCTCTCCTCCACTTTGAGCCATGAGAGATTGACATGCATATCATTAATGTTAGCTCTCCGTATACATTTAAGGGCCAGCCATGCACCCTGTTCTGAGCCCATTGTAATTTTCCTTAGGGAGCCTTGTTTTTAAAATAGCTATGTTAAACTCCCCAGCTACAATAAATGCATCCTCAGGATATGTGGTTTCCAGTTTGGAAGATAATGCGTTCGGCATTTGACTGTAAGGAATTCTAGGTCAGGTCAACAAAAGGACTTGAGTTCTGTCACACCCTGACCTTAGTATTCTTTGTTTTCTTGGTTATTTTGGTTAGGTCAGGGTGTGATAAGGGTGATGTATGATTTTTTGTATTGTCTAGGGTTTTTTGTATGTTTATGGGGTTTTACTAGTCTAGGTGTTTTTATGTCTATGGTTGCCTAGATTGGTTCTCAATTAGAGGCAGCTGTTTATCGTTGTCCCTGATTGGGAACCATATTTAGGCAGCCATGTTCTTTGGGAATTTTGTGGGTGATTGTTTCCTGTGTCAGTGTTTGTGCCATACGGGACTGTTTCGTTTGTTCTTTCACGTTGTTATTTTGCAGTGTTCAGTTTTACATATTAAAATGGACACTTAACACGCTGCAAATTGGTCTGATATCTCTTACTCCTCATCGGACGAGGACGACGATCGTAACAAGCATGTATGTTGTTGTGATCACACCTTGACTTGTTAATCATAATGCATACACCCCCGCCCTTCTTACCAGAGAGATGTTGGTTTCTGTCGTAATCCTGGTCGTAATGTTTTATAGCTGATACCAATTTACATATGGTACTATGTTTACATATGATTACCTACAATGTCTCAACTCTTGAGTGGTCCACAATGTGGTTCTGCATTTTGTTCTGTCAATTAATGTATCAGTATTTATTGTGACACTTTCATAAATGGTTCTAACTTTCTACTCTTGCCTATAGTACAATGCTCATGTTAATAGTAGTTCAGTTGATGGCTTACTGGTTGCTTTGGTTCTCAGGGGAATGTGTGCAATTTGTAGTCTGCAGTACTGATACGTTACTGACCTCTGTTGACTCTGCTGTACTGATGCTCTACTGCCCTCTGACTCTGCTGCCAGTTAGATTATCCAATGTTTTTTTGTACAGATCCTCCACTCACACCACTGTGCCTCTCTTGCACAGTAATACACAGCAGAGTCCTCTGCTCTCAGACCAGACAGCTTCAGATACAACATGCTGTTAGAATTGTCTCTGGTGACTTCTATCCGTCCTTCAACACTTTTTGCATACACAGTTCCACTAGCATCACTTCATACAGCGCCAATCCATTCTCAAGCTTTTCATGCTGGTTGTCTTATCCAGCCAATATGGTAGCTACTACATATATAGGCAGATCCCTTACAGGAGAGGCTGAGAGGTACTCCAGGCTTTTTCAGGACTGGACTGGAGGGAATGGCCTCCAGACTCTGACCATATATCCCTAATAGAGAAAAGAGAATGAAGACAATAGATCACTAATATGTTAACTCGATGGATGTTATAATTATCTCTATACGTAAAATACCTTGTTCCAATGAATTGCTAGATTATTGAGTACATACTACAGAGACCCAATAAGACCAGGAGGTGTAGTTTGCCTGTCATCTTTTCAGGATGGAATCCAATTAACCCATGGTAGGAAACATCATAAAAGTTCAGACTTGGGAGACAGAACTTGCATGGCAACCATGGGTGGGGGGTAACATGTCACATGCCAATAGAAGAGGTTTCAAGACAATCAATTCTAAGACAAGTCAGACATCATCGATCACTGTCAAACAAACCTTTTTGGTTTAACAGTAAAGTATTTTTTCACGGCTCTCATATGAGCATTATGTTTCATGTACTAAGAAGAGTCATGAAATTATTTATATTAAGTCATATTACATTTTATACTTCCTAAAACAAAATCACAAACACATTCATACAAGTGGTCCCTGTAAGATGTTGTTAGTCACACTGGCTTGCTTTATCTTGGCCAGGTTGCCGTTGTAAATGAGAACTTGTTCTCAACTCACCTACCTGGTTAAGTAAAGGTGAATAAAAAACAACTAAATAAATATGGACATTTGTTATTTTAGTTAATGGCTTATTGTTCAACGCAATTAAAGAAAGGTGTGTTTTTTGTATTACAAACATAAACCATGAATATAGTCTGTCAATAACATTGTGTGTGATGAGTAGCAGTGAATGATTGAAAATATTAAATAATAAAATGAATGCAGCTGTTGACAACGGCTTCTAATATAAATGAAGTTGTGATTCAATTGTCTCATTATTTGAACCATCTCCCCATTTATTCAAACCAAATGCAAATTGCGTTCACATGGTTGAAACATTGTATGGTTACCAGCCACCAGGTGATTTATGTAAAAGGCCGTTTCTCCTCAGTTGAAACATGGTAGTGAGAATTAGATCATGAAAGTGTATAGGAACAGTCCCTGCAGTCCCTGGGCTACTTAACTAATTTAACTGTCTATCTGAATCATCAGAGATGCTAAACTGGGACCCTGAAACACCCAGGTGACAGACTGGAGTTCACCAAGCGTGGTGCCACACAGCTGTGAGGGTCACAGAGTGGAAACGGGAAGGGTGGGGTGTGGGAGAGAAACAGACAACATTGTGAAAAGTAGAGCCGGGCCTGTGTGGAACAGAGTGGATTATCAAACATAAGCCCTTAGACTGTGGAACACATGCATTAATAGTTACTTTTCATACAGTGACCAAAATGATGGAAAATATGCTGTTTCTGTATGACTTAAAGCAAAATAATTATGACAAAAGTAACTATAAATGTGTTTATTCCAAACTCTAAGTATGTACAATTAAATAGTTTGTTTATATTGATATTTTCAGTCAGTTTGGTCAGAATCTGTGACGATTTCACTACTTGTACATTTTACCTCTTTAAAATAACTTCAAAGTTTCAATATCTCAGGCCCAGAAAGTCAGATTCTTATGAGGTAAAGTTCTCCTTGTTCAGCATGGTCCTACAGACCACAATTGTAGCTGAAAACATCTACATTTTTGTCCTTTCTGTATATTTGCATGTCTTAAAGCATATTAACTGTTTGAAAAGTAACAGTCTACTGGAGATGGAGTGCTCTGTCCATAACAAGTCCTGAGACAGGATAGACTGGGCCTAAAGTTTATTTAGCATGTTCAACATTCATTGGTTCTACTTAATTACATCATCTATACACATGTATGGAGAAACAAAACAAAGGACAGGCTATGTGAGGTGTTGAATCTCATTAAGCTGTGTTCATTCAAGTATAAATGTAAAATGGCCTCTTTTTCTATTAATGATTTTGCTTAACTGCCCTGTTGGAAAAAGGTTCTGTGAATAGTATTGTACGGTGTTTGTCACCCATGCCCTTTATGTATTGACTTTTCAATACATATTAATTATTTTCTTAACAAATGTTTATAAAAAAAATACTAGGTAAAAAGAGAAGCTAAATAAACTGCTACCCTGCAACAGTGTTTATATGAACAACAGCAGTTTTGCTGGTAAACAGCATATGCCATTTAAATGAATCCTCAATTTAATGAAGATTGTCAATATTTAGAAAATCATCACATTTCCCACATTTCTTCCAGTCCTTGAGTCAGTTATGTTTGTGGTCAGTAGGCCCTGGAGTTTTTTTTTTACTAAGTGACTTGACCAGGGACAACTCTGTTCCTGGTCAGGCCATGTGATAAAGGACAACTCCCGGCACTACTGATGAGCCATAAATTGACCTCTGACCTCATTCATCAGCCCCTCCCCCATGACATCATGATGTAAATCCAGATCCCTCAGAGTTCATATATACTTATGTTCTGCGGCTGACTTGTTGTCTTGTGTGGAGCAGCTGAGTTCATATCTCTACCCTCAGTATGACGGGAACACTCTGCCTTCTGCTGCTCTCTCTCTGTCTGACCTGTGAGTTCTGCTTGGTTTTACTCCTCATCAACTGTTCTTAGTGGAATGACTGAACCTGGAAAAAGTTTCTGGGAAACTCTCTTCTGCTTTTCTTAAATGTTCTGCTTCCTTCCTATTCTTTTACACATTATTCCTATTTATTTCTCTCTCTCCATCAGGTTGCAATGGTCAGAGTCTGGAGTCCATTCCCTCTAGTCCAGTCCAGAAAAATCCCGGAGAAACTCTCAGTCTGTCCTGTAAGATATCTGGATTCACCTTTGACAGCCACAACACACACTGGATACGACAGCCAGCAGGAAAATCCCTGGAGTGGTTGGGTTTTTCTGGATTAGGCCTAGGTTACCATGCTAAAAGGTTTGAAGGACGTATGGAAACCACTAAAGATACTAGTAACAGCATGTTGACTTTGATGCTGTCTGGTCTGAGAACAGAGGACTCTGCTGTGTATTACTGTGCAAGAGACACAGTGGTGTGAGTGAGTGAAGATTCTGTACAAAAACCCATCAGAGAATCTAACTGGCAGTAGAGTCAACAGAGCGCATCAGTACAGCAGAGTAACATTCAATGAAAGTCTCAACCAGTATATTGTCAACACAACTACATTAACACAATGTACACCAGAGGAGGCAGGAGGGATGAGCTATCGGAGAACAGGCTCATTGTAATGTATGGAATCTATCTAAATGGAACGGTGTCAAACACATCAATCAAACCTCGGTTTTAAGGTCTCTGCACTGGCTGTCTGTGAGTTTTAGCATGCATTTTAAGATTCTTCTATTGTTTTTTTAATCAATCCATGATTGTGCTCCCCAAAACATTACAAATATGCTTTTAAATTATGTACCCAGTTGGTCCCTCAGATCTTCTGGCACTGGCCTTTTAACTATCCCAAAGCCTAGGACCAAGAGGCATGGTGTAATGGTTGTCTTCCTCCTCTGATGAGGAGGAATAGTAGGAAGGAGGACCAATGCACAGCGTGGTAAGTGTTCATAGCTTTTAATGAATAATGAACACTGAACAAAACAATAAACGACAACGTGAAATAACAAACTAAAACAGTACCGTGTGGAACAAACACTAACAGGGAAAACAATCACCCACAAAACACAAGAAAACAGGCTACCTAAATATGGTTCTCAATCAGGGACAACGATCGACAGCTGCCTCTGATTGAGAACCATTCCACGCCAAACACAGAAATAGTAAATCATAGAAAAACTAACATAGACAACCCACCCAACTCACGTCCTGACCATACTAAAACAATGACAAAACAAAAGAACTAAGGTCAGAACGTGACACATGGAGAGGCAGGCTTTATTTACAATGCCCACCACCTCTGGAATTGCCTGCCAGAAAACTTGAAGGGGGTCAAAACTGTGGACATTTTTTAAAGACATCTTAAAACACACATTTTTAAGCGTTGCTTTTCCTAAGGCTGCTTTTTATTCCTTCAGTTTTTAGTGTTATTATTTTTATCATGTTTTCCCAGTGAAGCATATTGTAAATAGTTGAAGTGTGAGGTGTTGTAAATAAATAGTTTAAGTCTCATTCATTTTGACCAAGACAGGGTTTACCTACTTATGACTACTTCGTTTGTCATGTTAGTTTCTTGCGCCAATTAATCTATCTTTAGAGTCTACTTCAGAAAAACTCTTTGTCCCTTATAGGCCTAGCTTTACAATAAAACACCTTGTCTGATTAGATACCTGATGCATGTTTACAGTAACAAATGTGTTATAGAAGGAATAGAAGTGGCTAACAACAAATGCATGATTACATCTTAAAATAGCCGATGACCACTTGAAGAGCTTTGCAGAGCTGATCATTGCTCGCTGGAACATTTGTGTCATTGTCACCGGCTACAAAACAAGTAGGACTGTCCTCGACTAAATAAAATCTTGGTTGATTGAGAGTCATCTGTTATTACAACCAATCGACTTTTCAGAAATTTGAAACATGTCTTTTTCCATATAGACACACCCTATGATTAAATAAAATCAACTATACCCAGGCTACTGAGCTTATCTGATCCATTAAGCACTGTGATTCAAAAATTTGACACACAAATTACTTAAAAGGGAGCCAGCAATCAATATCAAAAACCTGTACCTGACCCTCCTCCTCTTGCTGCCCTCTGCTGCTGGCTTTTGTAGACACTGGCATTGTGCTTTTGAAGTTGTAGATAATAGGCTACACAAGCGGTCTGCAACCTTGTGCCAATTTATCTTGACAGTTATAATTTTCATATGCACATTTTAGTTAAACAGTTTCATTTAATTTATAATAAAGTCTTCATATCTCAAAATCAATTTCATGCGGTAAATCATTCTAGGTAAATGATAACTATACATTTCTAAAAGTAACTTCTCATTGCCATTGCCAATATGTAAAAACAGCCTACATAAAGCCAACAAGTAGAAACATTGCAGGCTGCAGGTAGAACATATCCTGATAAAAATAAATATCCTATTATTAACAAAAATTATTGTAACCAAACAGAAATTCAAATCAAATCAAATGTATTTATATAGCCATTCAGTTGATATCTCAAAGTGCTGTACAGAAACCCAGCCTAAAACCCCAAACAGCAAGCAATGCAGGTGTAGAAGCACGGTGGCTAGGAAAAACTCCCTAGAAAGGCCAAAACCTAGGAAGAAACCTAGAGAGGAACCAGGCAATGTGGGGTGGCCAGTCCTCTTCTGGGTGTGCCGGGTGGAGATTATAACAGAACATGGCCAAGATGTTCAAATGTTCATAAATGACCAGCATAGTCAAATAATAATAATCACAGTCAGAACAGTTGAAACTGGAGCAGCAGCACGGCCAGGTGGACTGGGGTTTGCAAGGAGTCATCATGCAGGTAGTCCTGAGGCATGGTCCTAGGGTTCAGGTCCTCCGAGAGAGAGAAAGAAAGAGAGAATTGGAGAGATCATACTTAAATTCACACAGGACACCGAATAAGACAGGAGAAGTACTCCAGATATAACAAACTGACCCTAGCCCCCCGACACATAAACTACTGCAGCATAAATACTGGAGGCTGAGACAGGAGGGGTCAGGAGACACTGTGGCCCCATCCGATGATACCCCCGGACAGGGCCAAACAGGAAGGACATAACCCCACCCACTTTGCAAAAGCACAGCCCCCACACCACTAGAGGGATATCTTCATCCACCAACTTACCATCCTGAGACAAGGCCGAGTATAGCCCACAAAGATCTCCGCCACGGCACAACCCAAGGGGGGGGGGGGGGGGGGGGGGGGGGGGGGGGCAACCCAGAAAGGAAGATCACATCAGTGACTCAACCCACTCAAGTGACGCACCCCTCCTAGGGACGGCATGAAAGAGCACCAGTAAGCCAGTGACTCCCCTGTAAGCCCCTGTAATAGGGTTAGAGGCAGAAAATCCCAGTGGAAAGAGAGGAACCGGCCAGGCAGAGACGGCAAGGGCGGTTCGTTGCTCCAGAGCCTTTCCGTTCACCTTCACACTCCTGGGCCAGACTACACTCAATCGTATGACCCACTGAAGAGATGAGTCTTCAGTAAAGACTTAAAGGTTGAGACCGAGTTTACGTCTCTCACATGGGTAGGCAGACCATTCCATAAAAATGGAGCTCTATAGGAGAAAGCCCTGCCTCCAGCTGTTTGCTTAGAAATTCTAGAGACAATTAGGAGGCCTGCGTCTTGTGACCATAGCATATGTGTAGGCATGTACGGCAGGACCAAATCAGAGAAATATGTAGGAGCAAGCCCATGTAATGCTTTGTAAGTTAGCAGTAAAACCTTTATTTTGAGCTTTATCCGGGTATCCGGAAAGTAGAGCATTGCAGTAGTCGAACCTAGAAGTAACAAAAGCATGGATTCATTTTTCTGCATCATCTTTGGACAGAAGGTTTCAGATTTTTGCAAAGTTACGTAGATGGAAAAAAGCTGTCCTTTAAACAGTCTTGATATATTCGTCAAAAGAGAGATCAGGGTCCAGAGCAACGCCGAGGTCCTTCACAGTTTTAGTTGAGAGGAATGTACAACCATTAAGATTAATTGTCAGATTCAACAGAATATATCTTTGTTCCTTGGGACCTAGAACAAGCATCTCTGTTTTGTTCGAGTTTAAAAGTAGAACGTTTGCAGCCATCCACTTCCTTATGTCTGAAACACAGGCTTCTAGCGAGGGCAATTTTGGGGTTTCACAATGTTTAATTGAAATGTACAGCTGTGTGTCATCTGCATAGCACTGAAAGTTAACATTATGTTTTTGAATGACGTCCAAGAGGTTAAATATATAGTGAAAACAATAGTGGTCCTAAAACGGAACCTTGAGGAACACCGACATTTACAGTTGATTTGTCAGAGGACAAACCATTCACAGAGACAAAGTGATATCTTTCCGACAGATAAGATCTAAACCAGGCCAGAACTTGTCCGTGTAGACCAATTTGGGTTTCCAATCTCTCCAAAAGAATGTGGTGATCGATGGTTTCAAAAGCAGCACTAAGGTCTAGGAGCACAAGGACAGATGCAGAGCCTCGCTCTGATGCCATGATTAAAAGGTCATTTACCACCTTCACACGTGCAGTCTCAGTGCTATGATGTGGTCTAAAACCAGACTGAAGCATTTCGTATACATTATTTGTCTTCAGGAAGGCAGTGAGTTGCTGCGCAACAGCCTTTTCTAAAAATGTTGAGAGGAATGGAAGATTCGATATAGTCTGATATAACTGCCCTCCGCAGACCATCTCCCTCAGTCACGACAACCACTCCCAGTCTGTGCTTCTACTTTTACAGAATTTTAGATCCGTCCCACAATGAGAGTTCTGGAATGTGTGTTCCTCCTGGCTCTTATCTCAGGTGAGTTATGTCTTTCCAGTGTAGGAGACAGGAGAGGAGCTATGCTAATGGGCTGGTGGGTGATAGTCATCTAAACTCTCTGTCTGTTTTTCAGTTGTTCAGGGGCAGTCACTCACCTCCTCCGAGTCAGTGGTGAAGAGACCTAGTGAGTCAGTAACACTGTCCTGTACTGTGTCTGGATTCTACATGGGTAGCTACAACATGCACTGGATCCGTCAGAAACCAGGGAAAGGTCTAGTGGATTGGATACATTGACACTGGAACCACAGCTTATTATGCCCAGTCTCTCCAGGGCCAGTTCACCATCACCAAAGACAACTCCAAAAACCAGCTGTACTTAGAGATGAAAAGTCTGAAGACTGAAGACTCTGCTGTTTATTATTGTGCCAGAGACACAGTGACACAGGAGGCTGCAGCACCTTACAAAGAGTGTTCAACACTGATCACAGTGTGAGAGGCAATGAGGCGCATCTGTTTGTTGCATCCATTATTGGAATGAGACCAAGGTGCAGCGTGGTAAGTGTACATCTTTCTTTATTTTGATGATCACCAAAAAAACAACAAAAGATAAACGAACGTAAAGTTTTGCAAGCTATACAGCAACTAACAAAATCAAGATCCCACAACTGAAGGTGGGAAAGGGCTGCCTAAGTATGATCCCCAATAATAAAGGCTCTCTAAGGTCAGGGCATGACAGTACCCGGCCGCAAACCTGAACCTATAGGGATCCGGGTGGGCATCTCAACTCAGTGGAGGCTCCGGTGCGGGACGCAGACCCCACTCCGCTTGAGGATCCCCCACTTCGGTGGCGCCTCTGGTGCGGGGATTGTCGCCGGGGACTCCGGACCGTACATCGTTGTCGCGGACTCTGGACTGTAGATCGTCATCGCGGACTCCGGACCGTAGATCACTGTTGGAGGAACCAAACCATCGATCATCGCCAGAGGGGCCGTCGCCGGAGGGGCCGTCGCCGGTGGGGCCGTCGCCGGTGGGGCCGTCGCCGGAGGCTCCCGACTGGGAACCGTCGCCGGAGGCTCCCGTCTGGGGACCGTCGCCGGAGGCTCCGGCACAGGGCTTACCGGGCTGGGGAGACGCACTGGAAGCCTGGTGTGTAAAGCTGGCACAGGGCTTACCAGGCTGGGCAGATGCACAGGAGACTGGGTGCGTGGAGCTGGCACAGGATATACTGGGCTGTGGAGACGCACCGGATGTCTGGAGCGCAGAGCTGGCACAACCCGTCCTGGCTGGATGCTCACCCTAGTCCGGCAACTGCGGGGAGCTGGCACAGGACGCACTGGGCTGTGAAGGCTCACCGGAGACATAGTGCACAGAGCAGGCGCAGGATACCCTGGATCAAAGAGACGCACCGGAGACCAGGAGCGCTGAGCCGGCACAATCCGTCCTGGCTGAATGCCCACCCAAGCACGGCAAATGCGGGGAGCTGGCACAGAGCGCACCGGGCTGTGGATGCGTACCGGAGACACAATATGTGTAACCGCAAAGCAAGGTGCCTGAAGGGTCACACGCTCCTCAATGCGACTGTCTTGCTCCAGACTCCAACCCCTCCAAACTCTTTTGTCCCTCTCCACTGCCAACCACTCCTCGCTCAAACGGTCCAAGAATTCCTCCGACGCCCACATTATCTGCCCCCCCTCCCCCCAATAAAATTTGGGGGGCTGCCTCTCGGGTTTCCGTTCTGTCCTCTCCTCCTGAACACGCTAATTGGTCCGTTTGTGGTGGTATTTTCTGTTGTTTTGAGGGAAAAAAGTAATTTTAATGGTTTTAGAATAAGGCTGTAATGTAACAAATTGTGGAAAAAGTCAAGGGGTCTGAATACTTTCCGAATGCACAGTGTATAGCGTGTTTCAAGGATCCAAAACTTCTTATTGATACACTGGCACAACAAGTATCTATGTCACTATTACATGAACACCTTGAGTCTTCACCAAAACTTTTCTCAACAGTGCCAATATACAAAGTATTTTAGACCACTAGATCTACGGGGAGAAACATTTAACCAGTTGCATCTCTAGGGGCGCTATTTCATTTTTGGATAAAAAACGTTCCCGTTTTAAGCGCGATATTTTGTCACGAAAAGATGCTCGACTATGCATATTCTTGACAGTTTTGGAAAGAAAACACTCTGAAGTTTCAGAATCTGCAAAGATTTTGTCTGTAAGTGCCCCAGAACTCATTCTACAGGCGAAACCAAGATGATACATCAAACAGGAAATGAGCAGAATTTCTGAAGCTCTGTTTTCTAATTATTATTATGAATTACATTTCTAAAATTTGTGGACGGCGTCGGACCGTGCGGCAGGGCCGGATCTTCCAGGAAGTCATCAAAAAAACTCTCTCGGACATTCGGTTTCCGTTTTATAGTCTTGCATAGCATTATGCCTTGCTAGCAGCAGGCAAACTTGTCACGGAAATCAGAAAAGCAATCAAATTAACCTCTTGTAACAAGGGGGCAGTATTTTCATTTTTGGAAAAATAATGTTCCCAAAGTAAATGGGCTATTTTGTCAGAATATTGTTAGAATATGCATATAATTGACAGCTTAGGATAGAAAACACTCAACATTTTCCAAAACTGTAAAAATACAGTCTGTGAGTATAAAATAACTGATATTGCAGGCGAACGCCTGAGAAAAATCCAATCCGGAAGTGACTCATGTTTTGAAAATTCTGCGTTCCGATGCATTCCTATTGAACAGTGAATGGGCTATCAATCAGATTATTTTTTCTACGTATTCCCCAAGGCGTCTACAGCATTGTGACATAGTTTCACGCCTTTCTGTTGAAGAATAAACGTAAGCGACTACATTGCGTAAGTGGTCACCTGATGGCTCTCAGAGTGATTCTTGCGTAAAATACAGGAGGTAGCCATTTTCCCTCTCGGTCTTAATGAAAAACCAATTGTCCCGGTAGATATATTATCGAATAGATATTTGAAAAACACCTTGAGGATTGATTATAAACAATGTTTGCCATGTTTCTGTCGATTATTATGGAGCTAATTTGGAATATTTTTTGGCGTTGTCGTAACCGCAATTTCAGGTCGATTTCTCAGCCAAATGTGAAGAACAAACGGAGCTATTTTGCGTACAAAAATAATATTTTTGGAAAAAAGGAACATTTGCTATCTAACTGATAGTCTCGTGAGTGAAAACATCCGAAGCTCTTAAAAGGTAAACGATTTAATTTGATTGCTTTTCTGATTTTCGTGATCAAGTTACCTGCTGCTAGTGGACATAATGCTATGCTAGGCTATCGAGAAACTTACACAAATGCTTGTCTTGCTTTGGCTGTAAAGCAAAAGCAAGAAGGTTTAAGAATATTTTCTAGTAATATTTATGTGCGTTGCGTTATGCTAATTAGGGTCAGTTGATGATTACTCTGTTACAACTGATTAAAGACACACAGAGCCTGCAATGGCACTTCCATTTTCTCAAGGCCGTGCCGAGTTCAACAAGATTCCCCGCTTGACCGTAGCTCGCTCTGAGTGCAGTGACCGTGAAAAAAGTAGGCCCAAAATGAAGCCTGGCCCTAATTGTCATTTGCTTTTGGGTGACAGTGAGAGAACCTTTAGAGTGAAAAGCACAATTCGACCTCACGTACGTTCCTGAAGTCCTCCCGATCTGTGCAAACCTTGATCGTGTGGCATTAACCCTTAACAGTTAGTCAGGGTTTTTTGATCTCACAGATTACAATGACATCTCTCCCCATAGGAATACATTGCCTTTTCCTCTAAAGTCAACCTGAAGGCTATGTGGGTTATGAATGCCTGTCTTCAATTACAATCCATCAGGCCACTATGAGGTCTACCTGTGTTGATTCTAAACTTCCTGGAGCAACCGGAAGTGGTTAAAATCACCCTAAAAGTGTTTTTCCATACCCAACGTTCCCGTTTTAAGCGCGATATTTTGTCACGAAAAGATGCTCGACTATGCATATTCTTGACAGTTTTGGAAAGAAAACACTCTGAAGTTTCAGAATCTGCAAAGATTTTGTCTGTAAGTGCCCCAGAACTCATTCTACAGGCGAAACCAAGATGATACATCAAACAGGAAATGAGCAGAATTTCTGAAGCTCTGTTTTCTAATGTCTCCTTATATGGCTGTGAATGCGACAGGAATAAGCTTAGACCTTCTGCCGTTTCCCCAAGATTTCGGCAGCATTGTGACGTATTTGTAGGCATATCATTGGAAGATTGGCCATAAGAGACTACATTTTCCAGGGGTCCTCACCTTGTCCTTTGTCTAAATTTGTGCGTAATCTTCAGGTGCGGGCATTTTCTCCTGGGATTCAGGAGAGAAAGCACACTTCCACGAACGATATATCATCGAAGAGATATGTGAAAAACACCTTGAGGACTGATTCTAAACAACGTTTGCCATGTTTTCAGTTGATATTATGGAGTTAATTTGGAAAAAAGTTCGCGTTTTGAGGACTGAATTTTCGGGTTTTTTTGGTAGCCAAATGTGATGTACAAAACGGAGCTATTTCTAATACACAAAGAATCTTTTTGGAAAAACTGAGCATCTGCTATCTAACTGAGAGTCTCCTCATTGAAAACATCTGAAGTTCTTCAAAGGTAAATTATTTTATTTGAAGGCTTTTATGTTTTTGTTGAAATGTTGCTGGATGCTAACGCTAATGCTAACGCTAAATGCTACGCTAGCTAGCTACTTTTACACAAATGATTTTTTTCCTATGGTTGAGAAGCATATTTTGAAAATCTGAGATGACAGTGTTGTTTACAAAAGGCTAAGCTTGAGAGATGGCATATTTCTTTCATTTCATTTGCGATTTTCATGAATAGTTAACGTTGTGTTATGCTAATGAGCTTGCTGATAGATTTACACAATCCTGGATACAGGGGTTTTTTCATAGCTAAACGTGACGCAGAAAACGGAGCGATTTGTCCTAAACAAATAATCTTTCAGGAAAAACTGAACATTTGCTATCTGAGAGTCTCCTCATTGAAAACATCTGAAGTTCTTCAAAGATAAATTATTTTATTTGAATGCTTTTCTGTTTTTTTGTGTAAATGTTGCCAGCTGAATGCTAATGCTAAATGCTACGCTAAATGCTACGTTAGCCATCAATACTGTTACACAAATGCTTGTTTTGCAATGGTTGAGAAGCATATTTTGAAAATCTGAGATGACAGTGTTGTTAACAAAAGGCTAAGCTTGAGAGCTAGCATGTTTATTTCATTTCATTTGCGATTTTCATGAATAGTTAACGTTGCGTTATGGTAATGAGCTTGAGTCTGTATTCACGATCCCGGATCCGGGCTGGGGAGATCAGAAAGGTTAAAACCATAGAGATGAAAATGTGTTTCTGTTCACATAGACCCAAGGTCTCCTCCCATTTCAGTAGTCTGATATAACTGCCCTCCACAGACTATCTCCCTCAGTCACGACGACCACTCCTAGTCTGTGCTTCTGCTTTTACAGGACCTTAGAACTATTTCACAATGAGAGTTCTAGAATGCATGTTCCTCCTGGCTCTCATCTCAGGTGAGTTATGTGTTTCCAGTGTAGGAGACAGGAGAAGAGCTGTTCTAATTGGCTGGTAGTCATTGACTGTGCCATAGACACAGTGACACAGGAGGCTGCAGCACTGTATAACAACTGATCAAGTACTGATCCAGCACTCTTACTGTGAGAGTCTGTGGAAAAATTCTGATCAACATTCTGTCAACATCAATCTTATGGCCCCAAATCGTACTCTAAATTATAACCATAATATATATGATTACTTGAAAAACATAAAAAATACATGACAACTTGGCAAGATAACTGTACGAATATCCTTATAAACCTTTAACTTATCTTCTCTGGGGTAGGGGGCAGCATTGGGAAGTTTGGATGAAAAGCGTGCCCATATTAAACTGCCTGCTACTCTGCCATAAAAGCTAGAATATGCATATTATTAGTATTTGGATACAAAACACTTTGAAGTTTCTAAAACTGTTTGAATGATGTCTGGAGTATAACAGAACGCAGGCAAAAATCCAATCAGGAAGTGGAAAATCTGAGGTTTGTAGTTTTTCGAATCTTGCCCTATCAAATACATAGTGTCTATGGGGTCAGGTTGCACTTCCTAGGGCTTCCACTAGATGTCCACAGTCTTTAGAAACTTGTTTGATGCTTCTACTGTGAGTTGGGGCCGAATGAGAAGGGAATGAGTCAGAGGTCTGCCAGCAGCCACGAGCTCAGTCTTGCGCGTTCACGTGAGAGCGACCTGCATTCCATTGCTTTTCTACAGACAAAGGAATTCTCCGGTTGGAACATTATTAAAAATTTGTGTTAAAAACATCCTATAGATTGATTCTATACATAATTTGACATGTTTCTACAGACTGTAACGGAACTTTTTGACATTTAGTCTGCTCCTAGTGAACGCGCTTCGTGACTTTGGATTTGTTTACAAAACGCACTAACAAAAGTAGCTATTTGGATATAAATGGTGAACATTATCGAACAAAACAAACATTTACTGTGGAACTGGGATTCCTGGGAGTGCATTCTGATGAAGATCATCAAAGGTAAGTGAATATTTATAATGTTATTTCTGACTTCTTTTGACTCCAAAATGGCGGACATCAATTTGGCTTGATTTGTCGTCTGAGCGCCGTACGTACCTTATGGGAAAATTTTGACATTTGCCATTTGGTTAGTGAGAAAGTCCACATTGCAAATGTACGGTCCCTTACTAGACGTCCGAAAACATTTCTAAAATTTGTGGACGGCGTCGGACCGTGCGGCAGGGCCGGATCTTCCAGGAAGTCATCAAAAAAACTCTCTCGGACATTCGGTTTCCGTTTTATAGTCTTGCATAGCATTATGCCTTGCTAGCAGCAGGCAAACTTGTCACGGAAATCAGAAAAGCAATCAAATTAACCTCTTGTAACAAGGGGGCAGTATTTTCATTTTTGGAAAAATAATGTTCCCAAAGTAAATGGGCTATTTTGTCAGAATATTGTTAGAATATGCATATAATTGACAGCTTAGGATAGAAAACACTCAACATTTTCCAAAACTGTAAAAATACAGTCTGTGAGTATAAAATAACTGATATTGCAGGCGAACGCCTGAGAAAAATCCAATCCGGAAGTGACTCATGTTTTGAAAATTCTGCGTTCCGATGCATTCCTATTGAACAGTGAATGGGCTATCAATCAGATTATTTTTTCTATGTATTCCCCAAGGCGTCTACAGCATTGTGACATAGTTTCACGCCTTTCTGTTGAAGAATAAACGTAAGCGACTACATTGCGTAAGTGGTCACCTGATGGCTCTCAGAGTGATTCTTGCGTAAAATACAGGAGGTAGCCATTTTCCCTCTCGGTCTTAATGAAAAACCAATTGTCCCGGTAGATATATTATCGAATAGATATTTGAAAAACACCTTGAGGATTGATTATAAACAATGTTTGCAATGTTTCTGTCGATTATTATGGAGCTAATTTGGAATATTTTTTGGCGTTGTCGTGACCGCAATTTCAGGTCGATTTCTCAGCCAAATGTGAAGAACAAACGGAGCTATTTCGCGTACAAAAATAATATTTTTGGAAAAAAGGAACATTTGCTATCTAACTGATAGTCTCGTGAGTGAAAACATCCGAAGCTCTTAAAAGGTAAACGATTTAATTTGATTGCTTTTCTGATTTTCGTGATCAAGTTACCTGCTGCTAGTGGACATAATGCTATGCTAGGCTATCGAGAAACTTACACAAATGCTTGTCTTGCTTTGGCTGTAAAGCAAAAGCAAGAAGGTTTAAGAATATTTTCTAGTAATATTTATGTGCGTTGCGTTATGCTAATTAGGGTCAGTTGATGATTACTCTGTTACAACTGATTAAAGACACACAGAGCCTGCAATGGCACTTCCATTTTCTCAAGGCCGTGCCGAGTTCAACAAGATTCCCCGCTTGACCGTAGCTCGCTCTGAGTGCAGTGACCGTGAAAAAAGTAGGCCCAAAATGAAGCCTGGCCCTAATTGTCATTTGCTTTTGGGTGACAGTGAGAGAACCTTTAGAGTGAAAAGCACAATTCGACCTCACGTACGTTCCTGAAGTCCTCCCGATCTGTGCAAACCTTGATCGTGTGGCATTAACCCTTAACAGTTAGTCAGGGTTTTTTGATCTCACAGATTACAATGACATCTCTCCCCATAGGAATACATTGCCTTTTCCTCTAAAGTCAACCTGAAGGCTATGTGGGTTATGAATGCCTGTCTTCAATTACAATCCATCAGGCCACTATGAGGTCTACCTGTGTTGATTCTAAACTTCCTGGAGCAACCGGAAGTGGTTAAAATCACCCTAAAAGTGTTTTTCCATACCCAAGCAGCAGTTTGTGATAAATAGTGCATTCAACCCTAAATCGGTCAGTTCACTTAAACACTTAAAACTCAGGATTCTGTAAAAGCATACCCCAATGAGGATATGTCTTTACTTTTAGCTTCCTGTCCCAACCGGAAGTGCCATAATTGGTGTCACAGCGGCTGTTTCTAAGGGTTAAAAAATCAGATCTTTCCAAAACTTCATATGTGTGATTAGGCAACCCTCATGAACTGTAAATCAGTAATGTCTCCCATAAAATTTCCAAGAAGAACTAAATCACACACACACACAGCTTGGAAGGAGAGACATATTGGGGTGCGTAGAGACAGACAGTGCCTGCAATAGTTAACTTTGTTCGAACTATTAAAGAACCGTCAGACCTAGAGTTCTGAAATTTTAGAAACCTGTTCTAGAACTCAGGTCGATAGTGCGTGGTGAGTTATGTGGCTCTAGAAGGTTCTCGGACCGAGAAACAGCCTCGTACATTTGCAATAACTTCAATTCATTTTTACATCACAAAAATGATGACATTTAGAAATGTCCCAGAGTCGCAAGACTAGGTGCATTGCGACCGCTTCAGCCCATATAGATGGACCCAAACATTTCTGTCCGATAGCTCATTCAAGGACCCCGTAATAAGTCATGGAAAAAAGTGGATTTTCAGCACCAATTAAGGTCTTTCTCAGGCACCAAATGACCTATCGAGCCGAAACTTGGGATTCGGGGTCGCCTCAGCTAGGCCTACACATAATGTCAGAACTGGACCTGCAGCTAGAACGTAACTACGTGTTTTACGTTTTATTATGGTTAGAACAGAAGGCGTTGTGAATTTTGGGCCAACTCTGAAGTATGTGATAGTTGGCTTCTAAACGAGTTGGAAAAAGTGGGTGTGTCAGGTGTGGGTGTGTCAGTTTGTATCAGTTTGGTGTCAGAATGATATCCAATCGACTGATGGACGGTGACTTGCTGGTGACTGTGTCCATTTGCAACATGTTTAAACAGTGAGGTACCATCACCAAAGTCATTCTGAAATCAACCCCAACGAGGGATGGAGAGGAACCAGAATCACTGCCCAGCCATCCCGAGTTCATCGGGCCAGTCAATTTCGCATTTCTGCAGGATTTTTGAGCATGCCAAATTCGTGATGGTAAATGCCAATTGAAACATATTGCAAATGCACGTGCATTTGCGATATGATTCAACAGTGAAAAAACATCACCAAATGGACATGATGAAATCAACACAACGAGCAATGGAGAGGAAACCACTATCACTGCCCGGCCATCCTGTGTTCATCAGGCCAGACAATTTTGCATTTCTGCAGGATTTTTGAGCATGTCAAATTTGTGATGGTACATAGCAAATGGACATAACATCCTGATTTGGCATTTTGAAATCTTTCATATTGCATTTGAACATTTCTTATGGCATTTGGCCATAAAAAGTGACTTTTGACTTTGACTTTTGACTTCCTATGAAATTATATTGCAAATGGACAAAACATGTGCCTTATGCACAAGTAAAAAATGAAAAAAAATTATGATAATAAAATATGACTAAAGTATGTTGATACAGTTCTTATACATGTGCAATTGACACAAAAATCGAAAGAATTTCGAAAAACGGTCCAGAAAGCACTTTTTTAAGGGTGTGATAAGTTTTTTGATAATGTTTGCTAGTTTTGACTTTTGACTTCCTATGAAATTATATTGCAAATGGACAAAACATGTGCCTTATGCACCAGTAAAAAAATTTTTTTTTTAAATGATGATGATAATAAAATTGGGCAAAAGTATATTCATACAGTTATTACATGTGTAATTGACAACAAAATCGAAAGAATTTCGAAAAAAACAGTCCAGAGAGCACTTTGTGATAGGTGTTTGAATTATTTTTCAGTTTTTCAAAATTTTACTTTTGGATGTTGACTTGTGTTACATTTGCAATATGAAAAACCACAGTGGAGCGCACTCGCCATCTGTTGCATTTTTAAAGTATTACACTTGGCATTTGCCATATGGCATTTGCCATATGGCATTTGCAATCCTTTGAATGAAACGACGCCGAATTGAGTGTTATTGGACACCGTGTATATGGTTTGTCCAGTGCCAATGATTTCCCATTCATTTTTGTACATTTCAGGGGGGTGTTCCCTTACTCAGATTATTGCATGGTTTGCTTTTTGCATAATGTTTTTTTTTTTTAACTGACACCGCGGTTGCATTAACCTCTTGAAACTAGGGGGCACTATTTTTAACGTTCCCAAAGTAAACCGCCTATTTCTCAGGACCAGATGCTAGAATATGCATACAATTGACAGCTTAGGATAGAAAACATTCTAAAGTTTCCAAAACTGTCAAAATATTGTCTGTGAGTATAACAGAACTGATATTGCATGCGAAACCCCGAGGAAAATCCAATCAGGAAATGCCTCTTATTTTGAAACCGTTGTGTTCCTATGCACCCCTATTGGCCATTGAAAGGGATATCAACCAGATTCATTTATCTACGTATTCCCTAAGGTGTCTACAGCATTTTGACGTAGTTTCACGTCTTTATGTTGAAGAATGAGCGTAAACGACTACATTGCGTAAGTGGCCAGCTGAGGGCTCTCAGAGTGATTCTTGCATAGAAGACAGAGGTAGTCATTTTTCCTCTCGCTCCTACTGAAAAGCCAATTGTCCCGGTTGATATATTATCTAATAGATATTTGAAAAACACCTTGAGGATTGATTCTAAAAAATGTTTGCCATGTTTCTGTCGATATTATGGATATAATTTGGATTTTTTGGGGGCGTTGTCGTGACCGCTATTTCCGGTAGATTTCTCAACATAATAATCTTTATGGAACAAAAGGAACATTTGCTGTCTAACTGGGAGTGCTTTTCTGATTTTCGTGACCAAGCCTCTTGCTGCTAGCTGGACATAATGCTATTCTAGGCTATCGATAAACTTACACAAACGCTTTTCTTGCTTTGGCTGTAAAGCATCATTTCAAAATCTGAGATGACAGGGTGATTAAACAAAAGGCTAAGCTGTGTTTCACTATATTTCACTTGTGATTTCATGAATATGAATATTTTCTAGTAATATTTTTGGACCGTTGCGCTATGCTAATTAGTGTAGTTGATGACAATTCTCCCGGATCCCGGATGGGTAGTTCCAAGAGGTTTTAAGGAGAAGTATATCTTTAATTCTGTGAATAACACTTGTATTGTTTATCAATGTTTAATATGAATATTTCTGTAAATTGATGTGGCTCTCTGCAAAATCACTGGGTGTTTTGGAACTACTGAACATAACACGCCAATGTAATTTTTGGCTATAAATATGAACTTTAACGAACAAAACATACATGTATTGTGTAACATGAAGTCCTAAGAGTGTCATCTGATGAAGATCATCAAAGGTTAGTGATAATTTTTTATCTATATTTCTGATTTATGTGACTCCTCTCTTTGGCTGGAAAAATGGCTGTGTTTGTCTGTGACTTGGCTCTGAACTAACATAATCATTTGGTTTGCTTTCGTCGTAAAGCCTTTTTGAAATCGGACACTGTGGCTGGATTTACAACAAGTGTATATTTAAAATTATGGGATTTCTGTTGTTTTGAATTTGGCGTCCGGCAGTTTCACTGGCTGTGGACAGGTGGGACGCTACCGTCCCACGTACCCTAGAGATGTTAACACTTTTTCGGCTACTACATGATTCCATATGTGTTATTTCAAAGTTTTGATATCTTCACTATTATTCTACAATGTAAAAAATAGTAAAAGAAAAACCCTTGAATGAGTGGTCTGTCCAATCTTTTGACTGGTACTGTATTGACTGGGATATGTGGTTGTCTCACATAGCTATATTAAGATGAACGCACTTACTGTACGTCACTCTGGATAAGAGCATCTGCTAAATTACTATAATGCCAAATGTAAAGATTTTACATAGAGATCTCATTAATGTATTGATTATTTTTTGGGAATTTGTACAGTTATTTTGCTAAGAGTGAGGCGGATATATAGAATTTTACCAAAAAACATGATTGTTTGTCTCTCTGAAATGAAACCATCAACTGATTTTTGTAACGACCGTTGTTGGTGGAAGAAGGTGAGGACCAAGGTGCAGCGTGGTACGTGTCCATATTTATTCAAATGAACACGGAAATAACAAAGAGAAACAAACGAAAACATTTCTGGCTGGTGCAGACACACAACAGAAAAAAAACACAAAACACAAGTGGAAAAAGGCTACCTATGTATGATTCTCAATCAGAGACAACTAACGACACCTGCCTCTGATTGAGAGCCATACCAGGCCAAACTCAAAAACCAACATAGAAAAACAAAAATAGACTGCCCAACCCAACTCACGCCCTGACCATACTAAAACAAAGACAAAACAAAGGAACTAAGGTCAGAAAGTGACAATTTTAAACAAATAAAAATGTGTCATTGAATGTCATTAATGCCTCCAGTATTTATGTTGCAGTGGTCTATGTGTCGGGGGGCTAGGGTCAGTTTGTTATATCTGGAGTACTTCTCCTGTCTTATCCAGTGTCCTGTGTGAATTTAAGTATGCTCTCTCTAATTCTCTCTTTCTCTCTATCTCTGTTTCTCTCGGAGGACCTGAGCCCTAGGACCATGCGTCAGGACTACCTGGCATGACTCCTTGCTGTCCCCAGTCAACCTGGCCGTGCTGCTGCTCCAGTTTGAACTGTTCTGCCTGCGGCTATGGAATCCTGACCTGTTCACCGGATGTGCTACCTGTCCCAGACCTGCTGTTTTCAACTCTCTAGAGACAGCAGGAGTGGTAGAGATACTCTTAATGATATGCTATGAAAAGCCAACTGACATTTACTCCTGAGGTGCTGACTTGCTGCATCCTCGACAACTACTGTGATTATTATTATTTGACCATGCTGGTAATTTATGAACATTTGAACATCTTGGCCATGTTCTGTTATAATCTCCACCTGGCACAGCCAGAAGAGGACTGGCCACCCCTCATAGCCTGGTTCCTCTCTAGGTTTCTTCCTAGGCTTTGGCCTTTCGAGGGAGTTTATCCTAGCCACCGTGCTTCTACACCTGCATTGCTTGCTGTTTGGGGTTTTAGGCTGGGTTTCTGTACAGCACTTTGAGATATCAGCTGATGTACGAAGGGCAATATAAATCAATTTGATTTGATTTGATTGATGTAAACTAAACTCAATAATGGACCAAGATTAGTTCCTTGAGAACCCCCAAAATGAAATTATGATGTTCTGATTTAGAGATGTTAACTTCTTGCGTCGAGCAATCCCGTATCCGGGAGCGTAATCATAGCCTCAAGCTCATTAGCATAACGCAACGTTAACTATTCATGAAAATTGCAAATGGAATGAAATAAATATATTGGCTCACAAGCTTAGCCTTTTGTTAACAGCACTGTCATCTCAGATTTTCAAAATATGCTTTTCAACCATAGCTACACAAGCATTTGTGTAAGAGTATTGATAGCTAGCATAGCATAAAGCAACAGGCAACATTTTCACAAAAACAAGAAAAGCATTCAAATAAAATCATTTACCTTTGAAGAACTTCAGATGTTTTCAATGAGGAGACTCTCAGTTAGATAGCAAAAGTTTTTCCAAAAATATTATTTGTGTAGGAGAAATCGCTCCGTTTTGTTCATCACGTTTGGCTAAGAAACCCCCCCGAAAATTCAGTCATTACAACGCCAAACTTTTTTTTCAAATGAACTCCATAATATCGACAGAAACATGGCAAAATTTGTTTAGAATCAATCCTCAATGTGATTTTCACATGTCTATTCGATGATAAGTCATTCGTGGCAGTTGCGTTTCTCCTCTGAACCAAATGGAAAAATGCACGCAGCTGGAGATTAAGCAATAATTGCAACGGAGGACACCAAGCGAGCACCTGGTAAATGTAGTCTCTTATGGTCAATCTTCCAATGATATGCCTACAAATATGTCACAATGCTGCAGACACCTTGGGGAAACGACAGAATGTGTAGGCTCATTCCTTGCGCATTCACAGCCATATAAGGAGACATTGGAACACAGCGCCTTCAAAATCTGGGGCATTTCCTGTTTGAAATGTCATCTTGGTTTCGCCTGTAGCATCAGTTCTGTGGCACTCACAGATAATATCTTTGCAGTTTTGGAAACGTCAGAGTGTTTTCGTTCCAAAGCTGTCAATTATATGCATAGTCGAGCATCTTTTCGTGACAAAATATCTTGTTTAAAAAGGGGAAAGTTTTTTTATCCAAAAATTGAAAGAGCGCCCCCTATATCGAAGAAGTTAAGTGATGACTATAACAGTGGAAGTGATAGTAATAAGGATAATAATAATAGTAATATACTGTAAAGAAAAGTTTTCTTCAAACAATCTGAAATCTGAAACAATTTCCACGTCTCTCGAGATTTGGGAGAAGGAATGGGTTTATGCCCAATAAAATATATTGAGAAAATATTATTTTAACAATATCCTTAACAGTCATATTCAGCTATACTATGTAGCATATGACTAATTATGTTTTTTTCCCTTAGACGTGTACTGCGGTGTTCTTGAACTCAGCCAGCCAAGTGTAATGGTTGTAAAGCCTGGAGAGTCTCTGAGCATCACCTGTAAGGTCTCTGGGTATTCTGTTAGTGATAGCAGCATAAGCTTTGCCACAGGTTGGGTTTGAAAGCCTGCAGGGAAAGGAATGGAGTGGATTTCCCATATATGGGATAATGGAGATATCTACAAAATGATGCACTGAAAAACATGTTCAGCATGTTCAACAAGAAGTGAAATTCTGAATGTGGGTCAAATTTGACGTCATCGCCCCTTCCCTTTCAAACAAGATATGGATCTGGTAGCACTTCCTACGTGTTCCACTAGATGTCCTCATTCAGTAGAACGTGGAATGGAGCCTCTGGTGTGAGCTTTGACCGAATGGGAGGGGAAATAGTCACTGTCTTAGCAGAATGCCATTTCCCTGTGGCGCATTTGTCTGTGGGTGTCACCGTCGTTCCATCTGGTTGCAGATGAAAACGTATGATCCGGTTGGAACGTTATTGGATATATATGAAAATAACATCCTGAAGATTGATTCTCTTCTTAGTTTAACCAGTTTATTCGACCTGGAATATATATTTTTGAAGTTTTCGTCCGAGTTTTCCTGGTCCAGCGTCAGCTTTTGGGCATGTGAGCTGAAAGTGCTAGCAAATGCAGCTAATTGGACACTAGTATTGGACATTATGGAACAAAACAACAAGTTATTGTGGAACTAGGACTCCTTGCACTGCATTCTGATGAAAGATCATCAAAGGTAAGGGAATATTTATGATGTAATTTCGTTTTTCTGTTGAATCCAACATGGCAGAGAAATATATTCACGTCTGAGCGCTGTCTCAGATTATTGCACGGTATGCTTTTTTCGTAACGTTTAAAAAAAATCTGACACAGCGGTTGCATTAAGAACCAGTGTATCTTTAATTATATGTAGAACATGTATCTTTAGTCAAAGTTTATGATGAGTATTTCTGTTCTCTGGCGTAGATTTCTATAATTCCTCCTGATATTTTGGAGGCATTTCTGGACATGGCGTCAATGTAAACCGAGATTTGTGGATATAAATATGCATATTATCGAACAAAACATAAATGTATTGTGTAACATGTCATATGAGTGTCATCTGATGAAGATTTTCAAAAGGTTAGTGATTCATTTTATCTCTAATCCTGCTTTTGTTACTCTATCTTTGGCTGGGAAAAATGGCTGTGTTTTTTTATTTATTTGGTGGTGGTCTAACATAAATATCTGTTGTGTTTTCGCTGTAAAACATTTTAAGAATCGGACATGATGGGTAGATGAACAAGATGTTTATCTTTTATTTGCTGTATTGGACTTGTTAATGTGTGAAAGTTAAATATTTTCATTATAGGCGGCTTGGACTGACATTACAACAAGTCCTGCACTAACCTGACTATCACTGAACAATGAGGACTGTATGGAGTTTTTTAGTCATGGTGGTGTCATACACAGTAAGTTAAACATTACAATGAGCCCTGCACTAACTAATATTGAACAATGGAACTAATGAGCCTCTGGAGTTTAGTTGTCATGGTGATGTCCATGGACAGTAAGGTAAAACACTACATGGTGACTGAAGAATGTCTGAGAATCATGGTTAAACTCAATATTAGTGTAAATGCCACATCTTCAACTGAATATTAAAATGTTTTTGTTTTGCAGGTGTTTGTTGTGATGTCAGACTGGATCAGTCAAGGAGACTGTTAAATTATCATGAAAAACATCTGGATTTACAACGACAGACTATTATATAAACTGGATAAGGCAGCAACCAGGAAAAAGGCTGGAGTGGATTGGTAAAATTATGGTTCAAGCTCTGCTACCTGCTCAGACTGCCTGAAAGGCTGGTTCACCCTGACTGAGGATGTCTCCATAAACACACAGTTCTTAGAGGCCAAGATTCTGAGAGCAGAGGACTCTGATGTTTATTATTGTGCTGGACAGACACAGTGACTGGAGCTGGTGAAGCAGCTGTATAAAACCCTCAGCTCCAGTCTCTGTTAACATCAGTCCTATGTCCCCACCAACACTATAGGACGGAGTAGACACATCATACTGTAAATTATAACCCACATTTTATTTTTTATCACTTGAAAAACATAAAATATACCAGACAACCTGTCAAGATAACTGTATGAATATCCTCATGAACACTTTATAGCCATTCATTGTCAGTTGACAATGGCAAATAAGCCAAAAACAGTTTTAATAATATATGCAGTCCATCTGTCAAATTAATAATCAATCTCTAGCAGCTTAAACCATTCATTCGGTCATGTCTTTCAATTTGGGGAACTTATTTGTGTGAAACCAGATTTCAAATTTCAGTACAATGCCTTTCTTGCAAGCTCCAAACCTAACAATGCAGTTATCAATATCAATGTAGCACAAAAAATAACATAAGGTAGAACAAAAATATACACGAAATAAAAATAAGAAACATGAAGAACATGGGAAAGAAGAGAAGCTACTGTATATACAGTCAGTTCCAATACCATATTTACAATGTGCAGGGATACTCTAGCCATTCTGTTAGCTATTTAGCAATCTTATGGCTTGGGGATTGAAGCTGTTCAGGAGCTTTTTTTCAGACTTCATGCATTGTTACTGCTAGCCAAGCGGAAGCAGAGAGAACAATATACGGCTTCGGTGGCTGGAGCACTTCAAAATTTATTTTCCGTCCCTTATTTTCACAGAGGTTCTGGATGGCTGGGGGCTCGGCCCCAGTGATGTACTTGGCTGTCTGCACCACCCCCTGTAGCACCATGCAATCAAGGGCAGTGCTGTTGCCATACCAAGAAGAGATGCAGCCAATCAAGATGCTCTCATTTGGAACTGTGATGATCATTCATGTTAAAGAGTAATGGAACAAGTATGGTACAAGTTTATTGCATTAATCCCAATAGATTCTGTCATCCTGTGCTGGAGTGGTGGTGTGACATCAGAAACAGCAAGCATAGCGAGTAACAGCTAGTTACAGCAGGAGAGCAGCAAGGGACACCAGTGCTGGGAGTGTTGACATCTGACTTAAAGTGTAGGAAGCATGTGTAGAGCTGGTCAACTTAAATAGACCTCATGTAATTAGAGTGTGAATCCAATTGGTGCAATATCTGCTGAAGCAAACAGCTGATGCCACCACACTCTGGTTTCCCTTCTGAAATGGCTCCACTTTATATATTTTTCAAGACATCTTATTTACATTCACCAGTATATGAGCCTAATCCAATTCAGAGTTGTAATTACTGGTAGATGTAAATGAATGTCCTCATTAAGTGTACTGAAATGTACAATGAAGAAAAACCGCAACATGTAAAGTATTAGTCCAATGTTTAATGAGCTGAAATAAAAGATCCCAGAAATTCTCCATATGCTCAAACGGCTTATTTATCTCAAATTTTGTGCACAAATGTGTTACATCCTTGTTAACGACCTTGATGCTATGTACAACGAGTGCTGACACAGGCAACTATAAATAGACAATAACCCACAAACTATCCAAGGCATATGGCTACCTAAATATGGTCCCCAATCAGAGACAACAATAAACATCTTCCTATGATTGCGAACCAATCTTGGCAACCATAGACATAAAAACACCTAGACCGGGGAAAACCCCATAAACATACAAAAACCCTAGACAGAAAAAACACATATATCACCCTAGTCACAACCTGACCTAACCAAAATAATAAAGAAAACAAAGATAACTAAGGTCAGGGTGTGACAGATGGTGACTAAATAACAACTATTAAAGGTTAAACAATTCATAATGATGCTGACTAAATAGCAACTATTAAATGTTTACCATTCATAATGATGCTGACTAAATAACAATTGTTGAAGATTAAACCATGCATTCTAATGCTGACTAAATAACAATTATTTTGAGTGAGTTGAAATGAAAAGATTGTAAACCTTATTAGAAAGGCTTATTATAAGAACGTCTCATACATGTTTGTTAGAGTTACAAAGCATTGTACCTGCAGGATTTAAGTAAATTATTATAATTCTAAAGAATACATAAATGGTGTAATAATATATACTACTTCACAAAACAGTTAACTGATAGTTAAAATATTTTTAAACATTCTAAGAATAATATATATTTGTATGATCACCTATCCACAACCATCTGAATGTGTTGCTATCCTCATAGAGCAGGTGTGTGGTTCTGGTGGGAGGTTTTTGTTATGGTGTTTTTCACAGTGACTATACAGTTACAGTTTGGGCTTCTTATTTGAGAGCCACAGTGATATTACATCGTACAAAAACCCTTTGCTCCTGTATGAACACATCAACACTGAACAGGTCAAGTTAACACCCCCCAGAACCAATATAAACCTTAATGAAATGTAACCATAAACATGATTTTGGCCATAGCCATGATATTTGGTTTTATACTACAACATAAATCAAAAAATGTGCAAACAACTGTTATAAACTGGCAATGGATACACCTTTAGTCAGAAACAATAATACCAAACAATTAAGATTAATCCACCAACTCATAGATGAATATGTTACTGTAAGAGTCTTTAGTATTATTATATTATATTTTATTATGCATGGTTTTATGTTTCTTATACCATATATACTATTAATAAAGGTTAAATCATTCATACTAATGCTGACTAAATAATAATAATTATTTTATTTTTTGAAAACTCTATTTATTCAGTTTTACAACACAATTTGAGTGAGTTGAAAATGGAAATATTATTATAAGAAAAGCTTATTATAAGAAAGGCTCATACATGTTTATAGAAGTTATAAAGAATTGTACCTGCAAGATTTAGGTAACATTTTCTAATTCTAAATAAGAAATAAACATTTTTATGATATATAATACTTATAAAACAGCTAACTGAAGGTAAAACAAATATCCTGAAATATTCTAAGAAATAATAGATCCACATACCATCTGAATGTGTTGCTATCATGTGTGGTTCTGGTGGGAGGTTTCTGTTATGGTGTGTATCACTGTGACTATATGGGGGCCACAGTGATATTACATCGTAAAAAAAAAAAAACGTTGCTCCTGTATGGACACATCAACACTGAACAGGTGAAATAATCACCCCCCAGGACAATGGAACCAATGTAAACGTAATGAAACTTAACTGAAGATTAATCCACCAACTCATAGAGAATATAATTCTGTAAGATTCTTTAGCTTCTTATACCTCACTGAGAGCAGAGTCATATGGAATCCCTATGGAGATGTGAAGGAGGTGTTTTTGTGCTGGGGTATATCACTGTGATATGGGGTGGGGTGCACAGTGAAATGAGACTGTACAAAAACCTCAGAGACAAAACCTGCATTATATCTGCCTGAGGATTGGGACAATGGGGAGAAACCATACAATATTCTTCAAATGCTCGTCTAATATTGATATAACCCCATTGTATATTATTTAACATTTTTAAAAAGGTACGTTTTGATGGAGGGATGTCATGACATGAACCTGAGCATCAGTTTTTAAAAGGTATACAAAACTGAATTCACAACATCTGTCCTTATGGAATCAGGTGTATGATAGTATTACAATATTGCATTTATTTGAATGTTTGTTGGATTCATTATCATGACTTTAAAGCAACCTATTTAGGTGCAGGGTTTTAGTACAGGCAGTGAATGGAGACAGAGCACTGTGATGCTTTTGACTACTGGGGTAAAGGGACACAAGTCACCGTCTCAGCAGGTAAGCAAACTTAAATGTATTATATCCATAGAATGTTTAATTTTCCCATTCTATGTAGAGTGTAGAAAGAACATATATCTTTTGCATTTTTCAGATGCAAAATGTCCTTAAATCGACCTGTTCCACTAAAGAAATGGTTTACCTCAATTTGCTTATTTCCTTGAAAGTCAAATAGTTCCTCAATTTCTAGGTTCTGCTGTTGTAGAATATTGCAGACGTTTGTTTCCTAAAGAAAACCATTTGTTCCTCAGAAAGAAATTGCAGTCTAAGAGAAAATTATCCATATTGTGGGAATATATTGTTGACCAAATGTGACTATGTCAGAATGTAATATCTATTTAGACATTTTTTTTTACTAACAAAATGACTTTGGTTCAGTGATGGAGTTATCATGATTAGTTGAAACTGATTGTTGTAAAGAGGGTGGTTTTTGTATTGCTTGGCATATGCCCTTCTCACACTGTGTATGGATACTTTGACTATTGGGGGAAAGGAACATTGATCACAGTATCATCAGGTAAGCCATTGCATATATGCTTTTTCATGCAATCAAATTGTTGTAGTTTGTAGATAATCGTTATTTTATGGAGAAAAGTAGACATTATTACTTGGATAATGTTGTTAGTGTAGCACACCTAGAAAAATTAATTAAATTAAAATGTAGGCTATTCATATATGAGTCAAACACATCAAATGATTATAGGGTATAATAATAAGACTCCATCTTAGCCTATATTAATCCATATAAATAATTTATTTAGAATGTTTTATTAGAGGAACATTATGTTTTATTTTACAGTTCTGTTTTCACTGGTAAATCTGTCTGCAATTTAATGTGTTAATGTGTATTTAATTGTGCCTTCCTGTATTATACCTTTTCTAAAATATTTATTCTATTCTACTGAGCCAGTTACTTTATGTTCATATATATCATATATATATATATCATATATATCATATTGTATTATTTCTTATTGTTGTTGCATTGTTGAGAAGGAACCTGCAAGTAAGCATTACGTTAGATGGTGTATCCTGTACATATGACTAATAAAACTAGAAACTTAGTGGTAGTTATACCTCAAAGAATACAAGACAACCAACTACATGGAATTAAATGGTGCCATATAGTGCCAGATTAAATGAACAAGTAGTTCTTAGGTTATAATAACTGTGTAATGACTATTTTACCATGCTATTTCCTAGTAGCTACCTGGTCATTTCTGTACATTCAAATCAAGTGTTACCTTTCTCTATTTCAATATTTCTTTCTTGCAGCAGCCACAGCCCCCTCTACTCTACTCACTCTTATGAACTGTGGAACCCCTTCTAACGACATCTACAGTCTCGGTTGTATCGCTAAAGGCTTCTCGCCTTCCTCACACACCTTCCAATGGACAGACGCCAGTGGGAAAGCGCTGACGGACTTTGTCCAGTACCCAGCAGTCCAGAGCGGGGAAACCTACACAGGAGTCAGTCAGCTCCGCGTGGCTAAGAATGTCTGGGAAAACTCAAAGTCTTTCAGATGTTCTGTGGATCATCCTGGAGGTGCGAAGACAGCAGTCATCAATAAACCAGGTAAGAGATGGTCATCATATTGTATTTTTCTATAGATTACATTTTAATGTTCTATAGATACATTTTAATGTTTGTGGTGTAAACTATTTCTGTTTATAAAAACTGAATATAAGGTTTTTACCATGGATGTCTTTGAAAATATCAGCATTATTTCAATAAGCGGTTAAACTAACATGCAGACATTTTTTTAACCTCCCACTACTCAGTCCCAAAGTCTCCAACAGTGTCTTTGCTGTCTGCGCCCATTGGCACCACCCAGTACCTGATGTGTATGATTGAAGATTTCACCTCCGAGACAGTCAAGGTCACCTGGAAGAAGAATGACATGGAGGTGGAGGGCCAGACCCCTACTCTAGGCAAACGGCCGTCAGGCCTCTACTCAGGCAGCAGTCTGCTGAAGGTCACCAACACTGACTGGAACAACAAGGTCAAGTACAGCTGTGTGGTGGAGCACCAGGGTGAAACCATCAGCAAGACGACCTCCAAAACAGGTATGTACATAGGAGAAAACTGTACTACAATTGATGTCATGCTCACATACAGGATCTCTATTATTTAGTGTAGTTCCTCATCAATAACATGTCCTGCTTTCACACTGCTTCTCTCCCTTTTCAGAACCACTGACGGTGACTCTGAACCCACCGCGTGTGAGAGAGGTGTTCTTGGACAACCAAGCAGTGCTGGAATGTGTCATCACTGCTACAGACCAGAACACAGTGTCTGGTACCAACATCACCTGGCACATCAACGGAGATATACAGACAGCTCACATTGATCTGAAACCTATTGAATCAAAGGGCAACCTGAACAGCAGGGTCAGTACTCTGACCATAGACCAGACAAGGTGGACCAATGTGAACAAAGTCCAGTGTTCTGCCATGAAGAGTGGCGAAGACACACCGGTCATTCAGGACATCAGCTTCACCAAAGGAAGTAGGTCACTGAGACATCTCAAAGTGGTTGTGATAAGTGGTCACCTACTCCAGGATCTGGAGAGGGAGGCACAGGATGTGCAGACTTTTGCTCCAACCCAGCGCTAACACACCTGAGTCAGCAAATCAACTAGTCATTAACTAATCATCACCTTTGCTTAGTTGATTCAGGTGTGTTAGTGCTGGACTAGAACAGAAACCTGCACACCTGCACAGGTGCACAGCCAGTGTTGCTAGGTTGATTTTAAACTGATATTCACATACTGGTTTTCATATGTACCTACACATACATGAGTGTAACGTAAAATCAATCCTCTTGCAGGTGAAGCCCCTTCTGTGTCCGTCCACATTCTCCCAGAGGAAGACACCAAGAAGGATGGGGATGTGACTCTGGTGTGCCTGGTGGTCAGCCCGTCTCTCTGTGACGTCTACATCATGTGGAAGGAGGACAGTGGCGAGTACCAGGAGGGGGTCACCAGCCCTCCTCAGAAAACCAAGAAAGGCAACTACTTCGTCACCAGCGTCTTCACCACCACCAAGGATAAGTGGGACACAAATGTGCTTTTCACATGCGCCGTCAAGCATGCTGGCTCAGACAACAGCACCTCACCTAAGGAGATGAGTGTGTCGAAGTCCACGGGTAACTCATGTGAAGACAAGTGATTTTAACCTGTGTGTGTTGTGTCGTTGTGTCTTCTTATTGACTCCTCTGTGGGTGAGAATAGCCAATTACTAGGTTTGTGCTCTGCTGTCCTCAAAGATGTCATTAATTGTTGTCCTTGTTGAGTTAAAGTTAACATGTTAGTGTTGTCATTGTTTTGTTGACAGTAAACATATTGTTTATTGTGATATTGTCCAGTCTACTGTTTTGTAAAATGTCAGTCTTGTGTTGCCATTGTTGTCCTTTGTCATTGTTCAATGTGTCTTCCTAATGTGGAGGCTTGCTAATAAACAATACCGCATATGAGATCACAAGGTTTGGTGTTCTTATAACAATTACTCCAAGTCTCAGAAAAATATACTGGTCTATTCTACATAAAAAAACAGAATGAAGACAATTGTTTTGTCATGAAAAGACAACAGTACTGAATAGCCTACTATGCTTCCAGTAAGGTGATCATGGATGTACTATTTAGTGTATTGGTGTAGTTTGACATAATGTGAGTGGGTGTGCATGTTATTATTAGGCCAAGATTTGAGTCTGCAGTGTTCTCTGTGGGTTGATGTGTGTGTCTGTGTGTGTCCATATCATTTGAACTCAAGTAGCTATATTTGTTAGAATATGATAAAGACTAATACAATACAGGTTTACAATACACAGACAAACATGAATACACAGACAAACATGAACACACAGACACAAATGAACACACATAAACACACACACACACACACACGCAGACACAAGTATATGTCCGTTCCTCACTACCTGTCTCTCTCCCTGTTCTCAGCGAACATCCTACCGACTGAGCCTGAGGCGGGCTTCGCTCTAAGCTGCACGGACAACTTTGAGGATGAGTTCGGCAGCCTGTGGTCCACCACCTCCTCCTTTATCATTCTCTTCCTTCTCTCTCTCACCTACAGCACAGTGCTCAGCCTTTTCAAGGTACTGACACCGCTTATTTATTGTGATTGTAGACTGCTGATGAAGGCCATTGGCAGCTCAAATGTTATGATTGTAAATAAAATAAAATATGTATCAAGTGTTTAATTGAACAAAAGCATTTTGCTACACCAGCAATAACATCTGCTAAATATGTGTGGGACCAATAACATTTGATTTGATTTGATTGTGAGCGAGAGTTCCTGCTCCTTTCCCTTCCAAATATGATTACATACACATAGGAGAGATGAGATACTCCTTGTGGGCCAAAGGTAACCCACGTTGTTCCACTTTGCTGTCTGTTTATTGTAATAACCTGTATCTGTCTCTGCCTCTTTTCAGATGAAGCGGTGAAGAACACATGATGGACTGCAGAGATAGATGTGTCTAGATTAGAAAGATAATGGTCTGGGATGGTTATGGAGTATAGTAGTGTTCTTCAGTAATAATGTTATGTATATATCCTATACATTATTGTTTTTGATTGATTAGTATTGTTGTTCTCAATATTATACAAGCATTGTGGTGATATGTTATTTTTCATTCATTGGTTCATTTTGTACAGTATCTTTAAATATAAGTGTATACTGTGATGTCTGTGTGTCCTTTTTCCCTTTAAGTTGTTGTATTTCTTTTTACATCCACTGGATGCTAATACTGGGACAAGGACACATCCTATATACAAAGACATTACTGATTGGATTGTTTCTGCTTGGCAGTTATCTATGGAGCCAATGTACAGCTGTATTCCCTCCCAGGACAGATTTAAACAACGTTATGCTATATCTGTCATATTTAACTAAAACTTCATTATTCTGTTATCAGTTGATCTGAGGGGGTTTCTTGGTTCTCTAACTTGTCTAATAACAGTGTCATGCAAAAGCAGCTTCCTCTCTCTCTATCCCCTTGATACCACACCTGTGGCACTGAAACTGTCCAGCAACTGCCAGGGACACAAATACACTTCCTTGAAAGAAGAGAAACACTGCATGTACGATAGCAACGCACGCATGCACACAGAAATATACTGTATATATATTGAGCTACAAAAGTATTGGGACAGAGACACATTTTTGGTGGATTTGGCTTTGGATTCCAGCACTTTGGATTTGAAATGATTCTATGACTATGAGGTTAAAATGCAGACTGTCAACATTAATAAGAGGGAATTTTCATCTATATCTGGTGAAATTCCAGCACTTTCTGTATATTGTCCCCAAATTTTACAAATCCACTTATTATACTGTATGCGTATTAAAGTAGTCAAAAGTTTAGTAATTGGTCCCAAATTCCGAGCACACAATAATTACATTAAGCTTGTGAATATACAAATTTGTTAGATGCATTTTTTCCACAATTTCCAATAGGTTGGAATTATCTTCTATGTCATAAAAGTCATGCATTTAATTCAAACATCGGACTGCCAAATGGTGAAGCATGATTCATCACTCCAGAGAACATGTTTCCATTGCTCCAATGGTGGCGAGCTTTACACCACTCCAGCCAACGCTTGGCATTGCGTATGGTGATCTTAGGCTTGTGTGTGGCTGCTCGGCCATGGAAACACATTTCTTGAAGATCCTGATGAACAGTTCTTGTGCAGACATTGCTTCCAGAGACAGTTTGGAACTCGGTAGTGAGTGTTGCAACCGAGGACAGATCAATTTTTCACACGCTCTGCGCTTTTGCACTTGTCGGCCCAATTCTGTGAGCCTGTGTGGCCTACCACTTCAGGGCTGGGCTGTTGCTCCAAGATGTATCCACTTCAAATCAAATCATACTTATTTTCCACCATCATTTGCAAATAAATTCATTAAAAATCCTACAATGTGATTTTCTGGATTTTTTTTCTCATTTTGTCTGTCATAGTTGAAGTGTACCTATGATGAAAATTACAAGCCTCTCTCATCTTTTTAAGTGGGAGAACTTGCACAATTGGTGGCTGACTAAATACTTTTTTGCCCCACTGTATATTCCATGTCAGATATATATATTTTCAATTTTTTATTCAAATGGAATGGAGTAGAACAGCAAACACACATGGCCACTGCGCCTGCTACTCCTCTCCATTTCCATATGAAATACCCATTGGGTGTTGTTGTGGGGAAGGCAGACCCACAACAATGGCCGGAGTAGAATGAAGCAGCACTTCACCTTAGTGACATATCTGTTTATTTTATGTGATGATAAAAGGCTGACACAATACAAATATTTTTTTATGTTTTCTTTCACAGTGATAGCGACTCTGACTGGGAGGCCCCGGTGCCAAGGTGCCCATCCCCCACTGAAGCGGGTTCATCCAGCCGGACTCCTGCTGTCTCCGGCTCCACACCTACCCCCGCCCGGCCATCTAGAGGTGTGAAGACACAAACAAAGAAGCGGAGGAAGGGAAGTGTGGAACCTGCTGGCAGAGAGGTAGAGGGGCAATGGCACTCTGTGCTGGAGAAGGATGTGGATCCACGTCCTCCAATATTCTGACCAAAAAGGCCACCAGAACCTCAGCTCGACATGACATCAAAATACAGCCCCATGCAACATGTTCAGTTGTTTTTCACCCCGGCAGTTGTTGATTCCCTGGTGTGTAATACTAACAAGTATGGGGCTAGGAAGCAAGCAGGAAAGAAAGAGGCATGGAAGCCCATTTCCATGTCAGACCTTTTCTGTTACTTTCACTGGTAATTTACATGGGGCTGGTGAAGTTAAAAACCCTAAATGATTACTGGAAAACATCCCCACTCTATCACCTGCCTTTCCCCCGCACTGTCATGTCCTCTTCAAGGTTTAAAATATCTCAAGGGCTCTTCACATCAGTGACCCAGAAGTTGATGAGGAGAATGACAGGAGGAGAGGCACCGCAAGGTTTGACAGGCTCTACAAAGTCAAACCTCTCTACCCCAGCTTGGTTGAGGCCTGCAATATACATTTTCAGCCCACCCAGAACTTGTCCATAGATGAGAGGATGGTAGCCTCAAAGGCCAGAGTTGGCCTAAAACAATACATGTGTAACAAACCAACTAAGTGGGGTTACAAGCTGTTTGTTTTGGCTGATTCTGTGTGTGCATACACATGCAATTTTTTTGTCTATGAGGGGAAGAACACGTGTGCGACTGGTAAAGGACTTAGCTATGACTCTGTAATGGAGTTATTGGATTTTCAACTGCTGGGGAAGGGCTACAAACTCTTTGTGGACAACTTCTACACAAGCCCTACCCTGTTTGCAGACCTGAGGAAGCTGGAGGTGTGGGCTTGTGGCACCATTCGGACCAACAGAGTGGGCTTTCCGAAGACCAAGGTAAATGACATGCATAAGCGGGCTGAGCGGGGTACCATGCGATGGATCCGTGAAGATGGCCTGCTGTTTGTGAAGTGGATGGACACAAGAGAGGTGGTGATGTGCTCCACTATCCACAAGTCCTTCAGTGGCGATCACGTCGTCAGGCGTGTGAAGGACACTACTGGGGCATGGACCACCAAAAATGTCCCCATTCCTGCAGCCATCAAGGACTACAACAAGAGCATGGGAGGTGTGGAACCTGTCAGACACACTGATAGGGTACTACAATGTTCTACATAAGACAAAGAAATTGTAAAATACATTGTTTTACCATTTCATTGACATTGCTGTGGTGAATTCCTTCATCCTGCAGAAGGAAATGGTGAAGAGCTGTGGACAGACCCCCATCTCACAGCTAGCCTTCAGGGAGCTGCTCATCCAGGAGCTTGCTGGCTATAGCACAAAGTCCACTGCATCACATTCTGCCGCCTCTACCTCTGCCGCCTCTACCTCTGCCAGCTCTACTCCTGTCTCCAGTGGTGTTCATATGCCACAGTTCATTACTGCAGGCATGACTGTACCTCAGGGCCAAAAGGGCAAAGCATGGAGGCGTCGTTGTGTTCTTTGTCACATGAAGTCCCCCATCACCTGCACCAGTTGTTCAGTTTGCCTCTGCTTTACAGAAGAAAGAGACTGCTATGGGGCATGGCACAGGCAGCAAAATATTGTGTAGAGGGCTTCCGAACGGTCTACCTCTGTTTTTTTTAAATATTTTTTTTCTAATATTTTTTAAAACATTTTTATTTTTTGTTTGTTAGAATTGCTTTTTGATATGTTGTATATAGTTATTTGCACTGTTGTATATAGTTATAGGTAATTTCACCAATTCGGCCACTTGGGTACATTTGGGCAACTTGTGTGGGACACCTGGGTGACTTCATGCTAAATGTCATGTAGCTCACCCATTCCTGAATTATCAGTCTGAAACTTTGCACACCTACAGTTGCCCTCTTGTGTTATCCATCAGAATTACGTATTGACTGAAAGAAACCGATTTGAAGACAACAAGTCATGACATCTTTGTGCACCAATGATTTGCTCGCTGTTTCTTTGATTGACTGTCTTTTAACCCACTGACCACTGATCGTCTTGAAATCTAGCTGGGTAGATAGCCAATGAGCTGAGCTAAACGGCAATAGGCCATGTTTATGTGTTGCAAGACCAACCCATGTAGTAAGCTCCAGCGTAAAGTGAGTCATTCGCTACTGAAGTTTTAAACCGGAAGGAGAAACCCATATTACGCACTGCATTGTTTGGTGAACAAGCAGAGTCAACTGTTTATATATCAATCATTATGGCGACTAAGTCAGGGAAAGCTAAATCTAAGTCTAGATATGCAGATGTACACACAATTTTAGAATAAATTAATTGGGAAGGTCAGACAGAGATTGTTGTAGGACGCTTCATTTAGCGATTGTGGAGGAATATTTTTTGAACGGGAGAGGACATCGTTTTGGACTGGTAAGTTCTTATCATGCTAATGCCCTTGTTTGAAATTAATAATATAAAATATTATTTGTGATTTAAAAAAAATATTATAAGCAATTTATAAAACATGTAATGTTATGAAATGTGAGATGCGTGTGTCTGCCACCCCACCTCAACCCACATGAAATAGCCTATTTGAGGCTGTTGAGGAGAGGGCAGGACCACAATGGCTAAAGTGAAATGGAGACAGTAGATACAGCTGGTGTAACGGCTTTCTTGTGGAGAAGGAGAGTCGGACCAAAATGCAGCGTGATGATTCATGATATTTTAATGAAGGAAAAAACTATACATGATGAAACTACAAAATAATGAAATGTGAAAAACCGAAACAGCCCTATCTGGTGCAAACACAAAGACAGGAACAATCACCCACGAAATACTCAAAGAATATGGCTGCCTAAATATGGTTCCCAATTAGAGACAACGATAATCACCTGACTCTGATTGAGAACCGCCTCAGGCAGCCATAGACTATGCTAGACACCCAACAAAACCCCAAGACAAAAACGCACCACAAAAACCCATGTCACACCCTGGCCTGACCAAATAAATGAAGACAAACATACTATACTTTGACCAGGGCGTGACAGCTGGTCTGTTGTAATATAATACAGACAGTAGATCTAGCTGAAATGTCATAATATAAAAAATACATTAGATCTAGCAGGTAATAATAATACAATAATATGTTCAACCTAATATATTTAACCTTCAACTCTCTCTATATATATGTTTATTATACCTGTTGATACAGGGCTCATATTTGAAACTATTCTAACTGAACATTTTCTTTCACAGTGACACTGACTCCAAATGGGAGTCTTATCCGGTGTCCTGTGTGAATTTAAGTATGTTCTCTCTAATTCTCTCTTTCTCTCTCTCGGAGAACCTGAGCCCTAAGACAATGCGTCAGGACTACCTGGCATGATGACTCCTTGCTGTCCCCAGTCCACCTGGCCTTGCCGCTGTTCCAGTTTCAACTGTTCTGCCTGCAGCTATGGAACCCTAAACTGTTCATTTTTACTCTTGAGGTGCTGTCCTGTTGCACCCTCTACAACCACTGTGATCTCCACCCGGCACAGTCAGAGGAGGACTGGCCACCCCTCATAGCCTGGTTCCTCTCTAGGTTTCTTCCTAGGTTTTTGCCTCTCTAGGGAGTTTTTCCTAGCCACCGTGCTTCTACACCTGCATTGCTTGCTGTTTGGGGTTTTAGGCTGGGGCTATATAAATATATTTGATTTGATAGAGGACTGAGTGTCTTCCAAATATTGAAAGTGTGTAAATAGTTAACCATGTTATTTTGTAAATGTGTATATATATATTTTTTTCTTCATATTTTTTAATCAATAATTATTATTTTTCTCTTTTTTTTTGTATTTTTTTTCCTCAATTTTTTGGGGGGTGTGTGTTAGAATACCATTTTGGTATTTTGTATATAGTCATTTTTTTCAAAATGTACACTTTCACCAATTTGGCCACTTGGGTAAATTTGGGCTACTTGTGTGGGACACCTGGGTGTCATGTAGCACACTCATTTTGGAAGTTATCATTTTTAAACGTTGCACAAGTACTGTTGCCCTCATATTTTTCACTGAAATTGTCCCCATCATCCTATCTAAATGTTTGTTTTATCTTGCTCATTTTAAGATGATTATATAAAAATAAAAAACACATTTTTTTGTTTCATTGTTTTATCTATACCAGATCTATTGTGTATATTCTCCTACATTCAATTCACATGTACACACACTTCAGAGTGTTTTCTTTCAAATGCTACCAATAATATGCATATCCTTGGTTCTGTGCCTGAGCTACATGCTGTTACATTTGGGTTTGTCTTCAGGCGGAAATTGCACAAAGTAGGGGGGAGCTGTAAGAGGTTTTAAACATGTTGCACTTTAACCACGCTGCATTTTGGTCCTCCTCTCCTTCAACAGAAGAAAACAGTTACAGAACCACCCACCACAACAGGACCAAGCAGCGTGGTAACGAGCAGGAGAGGCAGCGATGTCAGGATTTCTGGACATGGGAGCAGAATCTGGACTATACAACTTGGGAAGAGATAGCCCCAAAAATGTCAGCCTGTCCAGAGCTGCTAGAGTCTCCCGCCTGTCCAGAGCTGCTAGAGTCTCCCGCCTGTCCAGAGCTGCTAGAGTCTCCCGCCTGTCCAGAGCTGCTAGAGTCTCCCGCCTGTCCAGAGCTGCTAGAGTCTCCCGCCTGTCCTGAACCGCCAGAGCCGTCAGTCTGCAAGGAGCCGCCAGAGCCGCCAACCAGCCTGAGCTATCTCTCGGTCCTGAGCTACCTCTCGGTCCTGAGCTACCCCTCGGTCCTGAGCTACCCCTCGGTCCTGAGCTGCCCCTCAGTCCGGAGCTGCCCGTTTAGTCCAGTAGGGCCCTTTAGTAGGGTTGCCAATCCTAGGTCGGGGCGAGGGTCGCCGTTCCTAGGAGGAGACTAAAGCGGACAAAGACTATGGTGGAGTGGGGTCCACGTCCCGCGCCAGAGCCGCCACCGTGGACAGACGCCCACCCAGACCCTCCCCTATAGATTTAGGTGTGCGGCCGGGAGTCCGCACCTTTGGGGGGGGGGGTTGGTTAGGTCATTGGTTAGGTCAGGGTGTGACATGGGGGATTTATGTGTTTTGCTGGTCTAGGGGTTTTGTATGTTTATGGGGTGTAACTGGTCTAGGTGTTTATGTAAGTCTATGGTTGCCTAGATTGGTTCTCAATTAGAGGCAGGTGTTTATCGTTGTCTCTGATTGGGAACCATATTTAGGCAGCCATGTTCTTTGGGTATTTTGTGGGTGGTTGTCTTCTGTCTTTGTGTCTATGCCCCAGATAGGACTGTTTCGGTTTTCACATTTGTTGTTTTGTATTTTGTAGTGTTCTCATGTATGGTCTTTATTTTAAACATGTTGAACTCTAACCACTTGCATTTTGGTCCTCCTCTCCCTCAACGGAAGAAAACCGTTACAATTGTACATACTTAGAGTATGGAATAAACATATTTGTAGTTACTTTTGTCATAATTTGCATCCAATCCATAATCTAAGGGTTTATGTTTGATAATCCATTCCGTTCCACACTGGTCCTGCTCTCCTTTTCACAATGTAGTCTGTTTCTCTCACACAACCACCCCTCTTTCTTCCCCTCTGTGACCCTCACAGCTGTGTGGCACCACGCTTGGTGAACTCGTCTGTCACCTGGGTGTTTCAGGGTCCCAGTTTAACATCTCTGATGATTCAGATAGACAGTTAAAGCAGTTAAGTAGCCCAGGGACTGCAGGGACTGCACTAATTATACATTACCTTGTTTCAGCTGAGGAGAAACTGTATTTTGTAGAAGCCAGCTGGTAACCAAGAAATGTTTCAACCACATGAACACAATTTGCATTTGGTTTGAATAAATGGTGAGATGGATCAAGGAATCAGAAATGTTAATCACAGTTTCATTTATATGATAGACCTTGTTAACAGTTTTATTAATTATATTATTTAATATTTTCAGTCAATCACTTCTACTCATCACACACAATGTTATTGACAGACCATATTCATGTTTGTGTTCGTAATAAATATAACATAATTTTCAAGAATTGCATTGAACAATGAGTCCTGAACTTAAGTAAAACATTGCTCTATGTGGTTTCTCAAAGCTGTTCTGGGGACCTACCCCGAATACTTTACTATGTCTTCATTGTAATTGTGTATAGGGGAGAGAGCTTAAGAACGTGTTTTAAAAGGCATGTTTATCAAAATGAGTGTTGGGTATATTAGTTCAAAGCTTCCAAAGCATGACTTCTTCCCAGGATACACCTGCACTCTGATAAAGCCATTTCTCTGATATAATAATCTTGATTAACCCTAAAAAATGACCAATGTACAGCACCATTGTAAAAGTGCAGTGACATATATATTTTTACTCCGACCGAAGGTGGCTCCCCTTCCCGTTCGGGTGGCGCTCGGCGGTCGTCGTCGCCGGCCTACTAGCTGCCACTGATTATTTCCTCCCCCTCCTTATGTGTTCATTGAGTGCACCTGTTTTGAATTATGTATAATTAGTGAGGCTTTATTTAGTCAGCCGGCCCGCCTGGTTCCTTGTGCGGGATTAATTATTGTGACCTTCTGTGTTGTGTAAACTTGTGTGCACGTCTGTGAGTTACGTGCTTTCCCATTTCGTGGGTCTTTTCTAGACAGTTTAAGTCCCCCTGTTTGGGGCGTTTGTTTAGTATTACGCCCTGTGTTTTCGTGGGGTTGGCTTATGTTCGCCGTTGTTGTGCATTAAAATAGCACTCCCCTGAACTCTCTGCTTCCTGCGCCTGACTTCTCACCCACTACACTCAGAACGTTACAACGACATACTTACATTTCTTACAGGGGCCACTTATATTAAGGTGTTTGTAATATTGTTGTGGGAAATATACAAATGTAATATGATTTAACATAAATTATGCATAATATACCATTATTTCATGACTCATCTTAATACACGATACATAATGTTCATATGAGGGAAGGCAGGTAGCCTAGTGGTTAGTGTTGGGCCAGTAACCGAAAGGTTGCTAGATCAAATCCCTGAGCTGACAAGGTAAAAATCTATCATTATGCCTCTGAACAAGGCAGTTAACCCACTGTTCCTAGGCTGTCATTGTAAAGAAGAATTTGTTATTTAACTGACTTGCCTAGTTAAATAAATACTGATGATTGACAGTGATGATGTCTGACTTTGTCTTAGAATTGATTGCCTTGAAACCCTTATGTATCTGACATCCTGCAAAGATGACAGGGAAACTACACCTCCTTGTCTTGATGGGCCTCTGTAGTATGTACTTAACAATCTAGAATTGTATTGGAACAAAGTATTTTACGTTTAGAGATAATTATAATATCCATTGAGTTAACATATTTGTGATCTATTGTCTTATATGGGATGATCAAATCAAATCAAAGTTTATTTGTCACGCGCGCTGAATACAACAGGTGCTTACAGTGAAATGCTTACTTACAGGCCCTAACCAACAGTGCAATGTTTAAGTAAAAAATAGGAATTAGGTGAACAATAGATAAGTAAAGAAATAAAAACAACATTAAAAAGATAGTGAAAAATAACAGTGCAAATAGTACGGGTAGCCATTTGATAACCTGCGTGAACAGGGAGTACAGGAAGGGACTGAGCACGCACCCCTGAGGGTTCCTGTGTTGGGGATCAGCGTGGCGGATGTGTTGCTCCCTACCCTCACCACCTAGGGGCAGCCCGTCAGGAAGTTCAGGATCCAGTTGCAGAGGGAGGTGTTTAGTCCCAGGATCCTTAGCTTAGTGATGAGCTTTGAGGGTACTATGGTGTTGAACGCTGAGCTGTAGTCAATGAATAGCATTCTCAAGTAGGTGTTCCTTTTGTCCAGGTGGGAAGCGGCAGTGTGGAGTGCAATAGAGATTGCATCATCTGTGGATCTGATTGGGCGGTATGCAAATTGGAGTGGGTCTAGGGTTTCTGGAATGATGGTGTTAATGTGAGCCATTACCAGCCTTTCAAAGAACTTAACTTGTTAAGAGATAGGGGGCAGCATTTTCACTTTGGGATAAATAGCGTGCCCAATTTCAACTTCCTGCTACACATGCCAAGAATATAAGATATGCATATTATTACGTATAGTGTTAGTAGATTTGGATAGAAAACACTCTGAAGTTTCTAAAACTGTTTGAATCATGTCTGTGAGTATTACAGAACTTATGTAGCAGGCAAAACCCTGAGGACTAACCATTCAGAATATTTATTTTAGGTCTCTGTCTGTTCAGTGAGTTCTCATTGGGACACTAGATGAATTAGGAGTTTGTTTTCAGTTCCTACCGCTTCAACTAGATGTCACCAGTCTTTGGAATTTGGTTGAGGTTATTCCTTTGAGAAATTAAGAAGTACGGCCATCTTGGAAATGGGTAACACGGTTGAGAGTTGCGCAAGACTTGAAAAGTAGCGTTGTTTGTTGTCTTCCTGTATTGAACACAGATAGACCCGTCTTCAATTTGATCGATTATTAACGTTTAAAAATATCTAAAGTTGTATTACAAAAGTAGTTTGAAATGTTTTAGCAAAGTTTACAGGTAACATTTGAGATATTTTGTAGTGATGTTGCGCAAAATGGAAGCTGTTTTTTTCTGGATCAAACGCGCCAAATAAATGGACATTTTGGATATATATGGACGGAATTAATCGAACAAAAGGACCAATTGTGATGTTTATGGGACATATTGGAGTGCCAACAAAAGAAGCTCGTCAAAGGTAAGGCATGTTTTATATTTTATTTCTGCGTTTTGTGTAGTGCCTGCAGGGTTGAAATATGCTACTCTCTTTGTTTACTGTTGTGCTATCATCAGATAATAGCTTCTTATGCTTTCGCCGAAAATACTTTTAAAAATCTGACACGTTGGCTGGATTCACAACGAGTGTAGCTTCAATTTTGTATCTTACATGTTGTGATTTAATGAAAGTTAGATTTATATGTCATTTTATTTTAATTTGCCGCGCTGCATTTTCCCTGGTTATTGGCCAAGTGGGACGCAAGCGTCCCCTATCCTAGAGAGGTTAACTAGAAGCTTACAAACGGTAGGCAATTAAGGTCACAGTTATGAAAACTATGTCTAATGTCTAAGACAGAGCTACAGGGAGACAGGACGGACGGCTGATCGTCCTCACAGTGGCAGACCATGTGTAACAACACCTGCTCAGGGATCGGTACATCCAAACATCACACTTGCGGGACAGGTTGAAAGCGTAAGCTCATTCGTACCCCATTCACAGCCATATAAGGAGTCATTGGCATGAAGCAGTTTTAAAAAATGCGGCACTTCCTGATTGGATTTTTATCTGGGTTTCGCCTGTAACATCAGTTCTGTTGCACTCACAGACAATATCTTTGCAGTTTTTTCTATCCAAAGCTGTCAATTATATGCATAGTCGAGCATCTTTTCGTGACAAAATATCTTGTTTAAAACTGGAAAGTTTTTTACCCAAAAATGAAAATACTGCCCCTAGAGTCGCAACAGGTTAATGCAACCGCTGTGTCAGATTTCAAAAATGCTTTATGTAAAAAGCAAACCATGCAATAATCTGAGAATTGCACTCAGAAAACAAAGAGATATCAGCCATGTTGGAGTCAACAGAATATTAAAAAATATTAACTTACCTTTGATGATCTTCATCAGAATGCACTCCCAGGAATCCCAGTTCCACATTAGATGTTTGATTTGTTCGATAATGTCCATCATTGATGTCCAAAGAGTTACTTTTGTTAGCACGTTTGGTAAACACATCCAAAGTCATGAAACACGTTCCCTTGTTGCAGACGAAATGTCAAAAGTTCCGTTACAGTCCGTAGAAACACGTCAAACGATGTATGGAATCAATCTTTAGGATGTTTTTAACATAAAACTTCAATAATATTCCAACTGGAGAATTATTTTTTCTTCAGAAAAGCAAAGCAACGCAGCTACCTCTCATGTGAAATGCGCATGACTCATTCCTTTCTCATTCGGTCCCACTTCACAATAGAATCCTCAAACAAGTTTCTAAAGATGGTTGACATCTAGTGGAAGTCTTAGGAAGTGCAACATAACCAATATCCCACTGTGTATTCAATAGGGGCTGGGTTGAAAGTCGACCAAGCTCAGATTTCCCACTTCCTGTTTGGATTTCTTCTCAGGTTTTTGCCTGCAATATGAGTTCTGTTATACTCACAGACATCATTCAAACAGTTTTAGAAACTTCAGAATGTTTTCCATCCAATACTAATAATGATATGCATATATTAGCAACTAGGACTGAGGAGCAGGCAGTTTACTCTGGGCACCCCTGGGCACCTTTTCATCCAAGCTCCTCAATACTGCCCCTGCAGCCATAAGAAGTTTTAAACATTCATGGAACTCATTCATGATCCTTTACTGTTTTTACCATTCTCATGATAAACGTGACCAATACTGAACAAGAAGGCCTAATCTCTACACTATAAAAAATATACAATGTATTATGGTACCAATACAAATACATGCAACAATTTAAAGACTGGGGACAATTGACACTAATGGGTTACGATACCAAAAAAAATTGGCAGAGTGTAATACTCATTGTATCAGTCCTGCCTAAAATGATCCTCCAGTAGAAGTCCGGCCTTTTACATGGACAACAAACCAGAGAATTTATAGCTTGTGCTAAATATTTTTTTCCCTACTGATATTCCATTAATTACATACAGTTGAAGTCAAAAGTTTACATACAAGTAGGTTGCAGTCATTAAAACTCATTTTTCAAACACTCCATAAATGTCTTGTTAACAAACTATAGTTTTCGAAAGTCGGTTAGGACATCTACTTTGTGCATGACACAAACAATTGTTTACAGACAGAATCTCTGTCAGGAGGAATGGGCCAAAATTCACCCAACTTATTGTGGAAAGCTTGTGGAAGGCTACCTGAAACGTTTGACCACAGTTAAACAATTTAAAGGCAATGCTACCAAATACTAATTGAGTGTATGTAAACTTCCGACTTCAACTGTATATGTTTTTTTTAATTATTATTATTTTTCTTTTTTGAGGGCTCAAAACAAGTGGGGACCTGGTCTTTATTTTATTGGTCTTTATTTTATTCAAATGGAGAGAGAGTGCCCACTGTTGATGCATCAATAACACTAGCCATGTATTTAACAGGTGTATCATTGTGTTATTATCTGACACATTATTACATTTGTTCCTCATGTATCCCCTTGTCATGGTCTACTGGTCATACTATACGTATGTCTGTGTGTTTGTGCGCGCCCTTCCTTTCTCTACCAGATGGTTTTTGTACAGCTATTCTCATTAGTTTAACCATAGTGAGTCTCTAGCACAGTAATACATTGCAGAGTCCTCTGACTTCAACTGGCTCATGTGCAGATAGAAATTAGTGCTGTCCTTCGATGCAGTGAATCGACCCTGTACTACCTGGGCATTGCTCTTGTAACTGTCAGAATAATAGTAAATTATCCATTCAAGTCCTTTTCCAGGTGCTTGGCGGATCCAGTGCATATAAGAGCTGCTGAGAGTGATTCCACTACAGGCACATGTGAGTTTGAGGGATCCTGCAGGAGTCCCCTGGACTGACTGTTCAGCCTGTGTGAGTACGACCTGACAGTGGACACCTGAGGGAGAGGAATGACAGGTCAGATCAATCAAGTAGTCACATCAGTATCACAGCAAAACAGGCTATACTGATCAGACAACAGTCAGCAACTCACAGCAGGCAGCTACCAGCAGCAGCAGCAGAGATGTAGGGAACATGGTTTGTGTTGAAGATGAAATGGTGTGAGCTGCTCTTCTCTACTCCTCGGGACTCAGAGGGACGTAACAGGACTCTCATATACAGAGAGGTTTTTATATAGGAGGAGGTAGAGGGAGAGAAAGGAACAGAGGGGCTACAGTAAGTTACATTTGCATAAGTGGAGGATATACAGTTGAAGTCGGAAGTTTACATACACCTTAGCCAAATACATTTAAACTCAGTTTTTCACTATTCCTGACATTTAATCCTAATAAAAATGCCCTGTCTTAGGTCAGTTAGGATCACCACTGTATTTTAAGAATGTGAAATGTCAGAATAATTGTAGAGAGAAATTGGTTTCAGCTTTTATTTCTTTCATCACATTCCCAGTGGGTCAGAAGTTTACATACACTCAATTAGTATTTGGTAGCTTTGCCTTTACATTTTTTAACTTGGGTCAAAGTTTTGGGTATCCTTCCACAAGCTTTCCACAATAAGTTGGGTAAGTTTTGGCCCATGGTGTAACTGAGTCAGGTTTGTAGGCCTCCTTGCTCGCACAATCTTTTTTAGTTCTGCCCACAAATTTTATATAGGATTGAGGTCAAGGCTTTGTGATGGCCACTCCAATACCTTGACTTTGTTGTCCTTAAGCCATTTTGCCACAACTTTGGAAGTGTTCTTGGGTTCATTGTCCATTTGGAAGACCCATTTGCGACCAAGCTTTAACTTCCTGACTGATGTCTTGAGATGTTGCTTCAATATAGCCACATCATTTTCCTACCTCATGATACCATCTATTTTGTGAAGTTCACCAGTCCCTCCTGCAGCAAAGCAACCCCACAACATGATGCTGCTTTATTATGGCTGTTATGGCTTTGTTTTAGTATGGTCAGGGTGTGAGTTGGGTGGGTTGTCTATGTTCGTTTTTCTATGATTTGGTATTTCTGTGTTTGGCCTGGTATGGCTCTCAATCAGAGGCAGCTGTCAATCCCTGATTGGGAACCATACTTGGGTAGCCTGGTTTCACTTTTGAGTTGTGGGTGCTTATTTTCCGTGTCAGTGTTTGTTTCCACATGGAACTGTTTCGGTTTTGTTTTTTTACATTGTCGTTTATTGTTTTGTTCACTGTTCTTATTAAAAATGAAGATGAACACTTACCACGCTGCGTATTGGTCCGATCCTTGCTACTCCTCCTCAGAAGAGGAAGATGGGCAGCAGCAGCAATCTCAGGACTCCTGGACAATGGAGGAGATTCTGGACGGCAAGGGACCTTGGGCACAACCTGGGGAATATCGCCGCCCCAAGGCAGAGCTGGAGGCAGCGAAAGCAGAGAGGCGGCGGTATGAGGAGGCAGCACGGCAGCACTCTTTTTACTGTGGATATAGATACTTTTGTACCTGTTTCCTCCAGCATCTTCACAAGGTCCTTTGCTGTTGTTCTGGGATTGATTTGCACTTTTTGCACCAAAGTAAGTTAATCTCTTGGAGACAGAACACGTCTCCTTCCTGAGCGGTATGGCGGCTGCGTGGTCCCATGGTGTTTATACTTGCGTAATATTGTTTGTACAGATAAACGTGGTACCTTCAGGCATTTGGAAATTGCTCCCAAGGATGAACCAGACTTGTGGTCTGCCCGGTCCCTCTCTGTAAAGCAGAGATGAGGAGGCAGCACGGCAGCGTGGCTGGAAGCCCGAGAGGCAGCCCCAAAAATGTATTGGGGGGGGGGACACGGGGAGTGTGGAGAAGTCAGGTAGGAGACCTGCGCCAGCTCCCTGTGCTTACCGTGGAGAGAGAGGGACCGGGCAGGCACACTTGTATTTTCAGGAATGTTTAATATGAATATTTATGAAGCGCTCACCGTATGTTGTCGAATTTGATCCCGCTAACGGGACCTGTGTGCAGAGGTTAACCTTTTCCCTGCCTGTACTGTTATCTTTTTGCAATCCCTGTGTATGACCTTTGCCTGTCCCTGGACCCAGCTACCTGCCTCCTCCTGTGGTCCTTTGCTAATAAACACCTGCTACGACCTGCCCTTGAAACCAGCATTCTGTCTCCCCTCGTATTCATCACAGCCAGAAGCCTGTTTTTTTGGTAAGGGAAGCCGCAGTGGAGCAGGTGGAAAGCTTCAAGTTCTTCGGCGTACACATCACTGACGATCTGAAATGGTCCACCCACACAGACAGTGTGGTGAATAAGGCGCAACAGTGGAAGAGGCTGAAGAAATTTGGTTGGGCTCCTAAAACCCTCACAGAACCCTTCTACAGAAGTACAATTGTGAGCATCCTGTTGGGCTGTATCACCATCTGGTATGGCAACAGCACCGCCCTCAACCGCAGAACTCTCCAGTGGGTGGTGCGGTCCACCTACTGCATCATTGGGGGCAAACTACCTGCCCTCCAGGACACCTACAGCACAGGAAGGCCAAAAAGATCATCAAGGACATCAACCACCCGAGCCACTGCCTGTTGAAGGCGAGGTCAATACAGGTGCATCAAAGCTGGGACCAAGAGACTGAAAAACAGTTTATATATTGTATTCTATTCTATGCTACTCCGACATTGCTCGTCCTAGTATTTACATACTCCTTCCATTATTTTATGTTTAGGTTTCTGTATATTGTGTATTGGTTTGAATTGTTGGATATTACTGCACTGTTGGAGCAAGAAACCCAAACATTTCTCTATATTCGCAAGAACATCTTCTACACATGTGTATGTGACCAATAAAATGTACAGCAGCAGACATGGAAGGAACATGGTTTGTGTTGAAGCTGAATTGGTGGGAGATGCTCTTGTTAGACATTGTTTAAGTGGGGAAAGTGCCAGAGGGTGGGTTTGCATTGATATAAAGATATGGGGCGGGGGGGGGGGGGGGGGGTATACTGTATTAGTGGGCATAGTGAAGCACTTCTGTTTTGATTTAAGAGGGTCAACAATTAAGGATGTGTATTTTTTATGGAAAACAATTTTTCATACCTTTGAGACAATGAGCTCGATTTTGATTGTCTCAGTGAGCAGCAGGTAGCCTAGCAGTTAAGAGCGTTGGGCCAGTAACTGAAAGTTTGCTGCTTTCAATCCTTGAGCCTACTGGGTGAAAAATCTGTCAATATGCCCTTGAGTAAGGCACTTAACCCTAATTGCTCCTGTAAATCGCTCTGGATTAGAGCGTCTGCTAAATTACTAACATGTACTCTTTCAGCGTTTGGAACTTGTTTTTACATGTTATATTATGTAGCAATAACAGCTTGGAGCTTTAGACTATATTGTGCATACATATATTTGTCTACGCTCATCGTTTAATATCATATCAAACTACTATAAACTAGAAACTATATAAACTAAATTCATGATTCCATGAGGTGATTTGGCTTTATTTTATTAAAGTTAATATGGCCCCCTCCTGGGAGATACATAAAACTCCTACTGTTTAAAGGTTGAGTGAGTTTTAGTATAGGTCTGGTGGTGGTTTGTATCACTGTGGAGGCGAGCACAATAATACACAGCTGTGTCCTCAGTCTGCAGACTCTGTCCTGTTAAAGTCACAGTATTGCTGGAGGAGTCTACTGTGAGGCTGAACTTATTTTTCAGGGAGTCTTTGTGGTGCGTTCCTCCAGTATATTTCATTCCAATCCACTCCAGTGTTTTCCCTGCAGGCTGCCGGATCCAAGCTGTGTAATAGCTACCTACAGAATATGAAACCTTACAAGAGATGGTCAGTGGTTGACCTGACTGGACAGTCATAGAGGCTGGCTGAGTGAGTTCTTCACAGTGAACACCTGAGAAAATAAAACCACAACAGAAAAACATTCATGTTAGTCATTCCAAATAGCATTATAAACAAGTTTTAACAAGACTAAAGCCATTGTTAAGTGGCATGTTTATCCCCCAAATCCAGAGAGACTCACAGGAGGCAGCTGCCAGCATCAGCAGTAGAGATGCAGGGTACATGGTTTGTGTTGAAGCTGAACTGGTGGCGGTTGCTCTTCTCTACTCTCCAGGACTCAGAGTTCCTCTAAAGGCAGACCCTGTTTAAGTACTGAAAGGATCCGGGGGAGGGTTTGCATTGACGTAGAGAGATGGGGGGAGAGGGGTATTTAGGGAGACCTGACAGGGAGACACTAAAACAGCACAGATGTGTATTCATTTATTTTTTTAATATATAGCTTTTGTGTGGATATATCCTGTATACTGAACAAAATATTAACGCAACATGTAAAGTGTTGGTCCCATGTTTCATGAGCTGAAATAAAAGATCCCCGAAATGTTACATATGCACAAAAAGCTTATTTCTCTCAAATTGTACGCAGAAATCTGTTTACATTCCTGTTAGTGAGCATTTTTACTTTGCCAAGATAATCCAGGTGTGGCATATCAAGAAGCTGATTAAACAGCATGGTCATTACACAGATGCATATTGCGTTGGGGACAGTAAAAGGCTCAAATTTGCTGTTTTTTCACACAACACAATGACACAGATGTCTCAAGTTTTGAGGGAGCGTGCAATTGGCGTGCTGACTGCAGGAATGTCCACCAGAGCCATTTCCAGAGAATGCAATGTCATTTCTATACCAATATTGTCAAAGGTGTGTACGGGAGGCGAAGTCAGGTGCATTTGAGCAGAGTGTAATGAACAGGCGCACTTTTAAACAATGTGTAACAAGACAAGAGCATCTCCCACCAGTTCAGCTTCAACACAAACCATGTTCCTTCCATGTCTGCTGCTGCCACTTTGACAACATTGGTGATTTCCTTCAACAGGTGTTCATGGTCAGACACTGACTGAGTCTTAACATGTATGTTAATAAACCTGGAGAATCACACAAACTGACCTGTACTATGAAGAGGGTTAAACCAAGGCCTCGTACCTTTTAAAGGGTTAATAATTGATGTTATGATAAACTGTAAGGTCTCCTCTTCTAGGAGGTGTATTAAAATCTGTTTTTGAGTGTTGTGCCCTTCAGACACTATCAGAAGAAGGAAAAGTACAGTACATTCATACTCCTCCTGTCTGGGAGAGTTGCCTGTGGGGGTATAAACCTTCATGTATACACCCTTGCTGTATTAGTAAATAGACCTACCCATGTGTTACTGACCCATGTTATTTTAAAAAGAAATAGTTTTGAAGTAATATTTTTTCCCTTGGAAGGAGAAGATTGTGGAGGTTACACCAAAGTTTATACCAGCTATAAATTATCTTGAACCCTTTACTATTTCGTGGTTGCTCCACATAGGACGATTATTTTACACCACCCATACATTCCATGGTATTCAGTTATTATTTATTTATCACCCTGCTTTAAATAAACTTACACAAGTTAATTTACAGCTAGGGGTTCTGCTAGCGGAACGTTTCGACAACATCCGGTGAAATTGCAGAGTGTGAAATTCCCCCAAAAAATATTAGAAATTGTAACGGTCGTCGTCGTCTGATGAGAAAGAATCGGATGAAAGCGCAGCGTGGTATGTGTTCATGACTTTTATTAAACTGAATTCTGAAACAAACATAACAAGGTGCAAAAAGAAACCGAAACAGTCCTGTCAGGTGCAGAACACTAAACAGAAAACAACTACCCACAAAACATAGGTGGGAATAAGCTACCTAAGTATGGTTCCCAATCAGAGACAACGATAGTCAGCTGTCCCTGATTGAGAACCATACCCGGCCAAAACAAAGAAATACAAAACATAGAAAAAGGAACATAGAATGCCCACCCCAAATCACACCTTGAACAAACCAAAATAGAGACATAAAAAGCTCTCTAAGGTCAGTGCGTGACAGATGTATTTAACTTTCATACAATCACAAGTGCAATACACCAAAATACAGTTTAACTTCTTGTTAATCTAGCCACTGTGTCAGATTCAAAAAGGCTTTACGGTGAAAGCAAACCATGCTGTTATCTGAGGACAGCACCCCATCAAACAAACACATGACAATCATAATTCAACCTGCCAGGCGTGACACAAAACTCAGAAATAACTATATAATTTCATGCCTTACCTTTGAAGATCTTCTTCTGTTGGCACTCCAATATTTCCCATAAACATCATAAATGGTCCTTTTGTTCGATAAATTATATCTCCATAATGTCAATTTATTTTGCACGTTTGACTGATAAAAACACCGGTTCCAAATCGCGGAACATGACAACAAAATATCTAATAAGTTACCTTTAACTTTGTCCAAACATTTCTAACAACTTTTCTATTACAACTTTAGGTATTTTTTACGTAAATAATCTATAAAATTTAAGACGGAATAAACTGCGGATAAAAACGAAGTGGAGCGAGCGTTCAGGTCGCCCGCCCCAACCACAACAGTACGCTTGCCTATCCACCCAGATAGGAAATGGCTACTTCTTCATTTCTCAAAGGAAAAACATCAACCAATTTCTAAAGTCTGTTGACATCTAGTGGAAGTGATAGGAACTGCAAGCAAGTGTCTTAGAAATCTAGATCCACATAGAAACCCACATAGAAACCCATTGAAAACACCTAAAAAAACTATTCCTTGATGGTTTGTCCTCTGGGTTTTGCCTGCCAAATAAGTTATGTTATACTCACAGACAAGTTTAGAGTGTTTTCTATCCAAATCTACCAATTATATGCCTATCCTAGCTTCTGGGCCTGAGTTGCAGCCAGTTTACTTTGGGCACGCTTTTCATCCGGATGTGAAAATACCACCCCCTAGCCCAAAGATGTTTTAAGTAGGGAAAGGGCCAGAGGGTGGGTTTGCATTGATATTAAGAAATGGGGGTGGGGTATACTGTAGGAGTTGGCATAGTGAAGCACCTATGTTTTGATTAAGGATGTATTTTTTACAGAAACTATATTTATACCTTTGAGACAATGAGCTCCATGTTGACTGTCTCCGTGAGCAGCAGGTAGCCTAGCAGTTAAGAGCGTTGGGCCAGTAACCGAAAGTTAGCTGATTTGAAATCCTGAGTTGACTGAGTGAAAAATCCAGAGCGATTTACAGGAGCAATTTGGGTTAATTAAGTGCCTTGCTCAACGGCATATCAACAGATTTTTCACCGTTGAATCAGGAATTCACATCAGCGAACTTTCGGTCACTGACCCAATGCTAGGCTACCTGCTGCTCACTGAGACAGTAAACATGGAGCTCATTGTCTCAAAGGTATGAAACATGGTTTGGAGTATATTGTGCAAACATTTATTTATGTCTATTCTCATCATCCCCTCATCATATCAAACTAGCTTAATAAACTAGTAGTAACTATATAAACTACATTCATCATTCCATGAGGGGATTTGGCTTTATTTTATTAAGAAGGTTAATATCGCCCCCTCCTGGTAGATACATAAAACTCCTACTGTTGAAGGGGTTAGTGAATTTTATTATAGGTCTGGTGCTGGTTTGTATCACTGTGGAGGCGAGCACAAAAATACACAGCTGTGTCCTCAGTCTGCAGACTCTCTCCTGTAAAAACAATGTGTTGCTGGAAGTGGCTCCAGTGATAATGAACTTGTTTTTAAGTTACACTTTATAAGCTATGCTTCCACCATTATTGATACAGTATATCCAATCCACTCCAGTGTTTTCCCTACAGGCTGTCAAATTCAATTTGCACTAGAGCTAGTAACAGAATATGAGACCTTACAGGAGATGGACAGTGGTTGATCTGGCTGAACAGTTATAGAGGCTGGCTGAGTTCAGAACTCTGTAAACCTGTGAAAGAGAGTAGAATGAACATGATTAAAAACATTTCACAATTACATTAAAGTCAATACAGCAGTAGAGATGGAGGGAACATGGTTAGTGTTGAAGCTGAACTGGTGGGTGTGGTTCTTTACTCTCCAGGACTCAGAGGGACATACTAGTACAGAGTTGTTTTACAGGGAGAACGTAACGCGCCGATCTAAAAATAGATTTTTTATATAAATATGCACTTTAGCAAACAAAACATACATGTATTGTGTAACATGAAGTCCTATGAGTGTCATCTGATGAAGATCATCAAAGGTTAGTGATTAATTTTATCAATATTTCTGCTTTTTGTGACTTTGGCTGGAAAAATGACTGTGTTTTTCTGTAATATATTCAACCGTATGTTCCCTGTATTCTATATATATGTATGTATGTATATGTATGTATATGTATGTATGTATGTATGTATGTATGTGTGTATGTGTATGTGTGTGTGTGTGTGTGTGTGTGTGTGTGTGTGTGTGTGTGTGTGTGTGTGTGTGTGTGTGTGTGTGTGTGTGTGTGTGTTTATTATACCTTATTATACCTGTTGATACAGGGCTCATATGTGAAACTATTCTAACTGAACATTTTCTTTCACAGTTACACTGACTCCGAATGGGAGCCCCCAGTGCCAAGGTGTCCATCCCCCACTGAAGCTGGTTCATCCAGCCGGACACCTGTTGTCTCAGCGCTACTGGGGCATGGACCGAGAAAATAAATTCCCATTCCAACTGCAAAAAAGGTCTACAACAAGAGCATGGGAGGTGTGGGCTGAGCTGTGGTGAATGCATTCATCCTACACAAGGAAATGGCTAAGAGCTGTGGAAAGCCCCCACATCTCACAGCTAGCCTTCAGAAATATGCATATTCTAGCATCTTGTCCTGTCAAAATAGCCCGTTTACTTTGGGGACGTTATTTTTCCAAAAATGAAAATAGTGCCCCCTAGATTCAAGAGGTTATAAACATCTTAAAGATTGATTCTATACTTCGTTTGACATGTTTCTACGGACTGTAATGGAACGTTTGAACTTTGTCTGGATCTAGTGCTCGCGCCTCATGAAGATGGATTACTGGGCTGAACGCCCTAACAACAAGGAGGAATTTGGACATAAATGATGAACTTTGTCGAACAAATCAAACATTTATTGTGGAACTGGGATTCCTGGGAGTGCATTCTGATGAAGATCAGCAAAGGTAAGTGAATATTTATAATGCTATTTCTGACTAATGTTGACTCCAACAAGGCGGATATTTGTTTGGTTGTTTAGGTCTCTGAGTGCCGTACTCAGATTATTGCATGGTGTTCTTTTCCCGTAAAGTTTTTTTGAAATCTGACACAGCAGTTGCATTACTGAGAAGTCTATCTTTAATTCTGTGAATAACACTTTTATCTTTTATCAATGTTTATTATGAGTATTTCTGGAAATTGATGTGGCTCTCTGCAAAATCACCAGGTGTTTTGGAAGCAAAACATTACTGAACGTAATGCGCCAATGTAAACTGAGATTTTTGGGATATAAATATGCACTTTATCGAACAAAACATACATGTATTGTGTAACATACATCATCATCCTATGAGTGGTATCTGGTGAAGCTCATCAAAGGTTAGTGATTAATTTCATCTATATTTCTCCTTTTTGTGACTCCTATCTTTGGCTGGAAAAATGGCTGTGTGTGTTTTTGTGACTTGGCTCTGACCTAACATAATCAAATGTTGTGCTTTTGATGTAAAGCCTTTTTGAAATCGGACACGATGAGTAGATTAACAAGAAGTTTATCTTTCATTTGTTGTACCTTGTGCACTTGTTAATGTGTGAAAGTTACATGTTTCTAAAGAATATATTTGGTTACTACATGATTTCATGTCTGTTATTTCATAGTTTTGATGTCTTTACTATTATTCTACAATGTAGTAAAAATAAAGAAAAACCCTTGAATGAGTAGGTGTGTCCAAACTTTTGGAGTAGGTGTGTCCAAACTGGAACTGTATTTTCATATTATGAGTACATTATGCAGACATAATGCATCCAGTAATGTATCCGATGCATGTCTTTGTAGGACAGACAGTACGCCTCCCTCTGCTATATCAATAACTTGTTCTGACACAACTTTCATCACTGCAACGACCCTGTCTGTCAATATCCAGACAGACACTGTCTGCCATTCAACATAGAAACATGTTTCTTACATCTCTCCTACTCCTGGCCTTCCTGCCATGTAAGTGGCAGGGATTTAAGTATCTTTGAATACAGGACAACAAACATTGGAGAGAGTGGAGAGAGACATCATATACTTCTGAATCTAGTCAATGCAGCAGTTTTACCTTTGTGTTATTCAGTTGTTTTGTCACTGTGTTATTCAGTTGTTTTGTCACTGTGTTAGTCAGTTGTTTTGCCTTTATATTAGTCAATTGTTTTGTCACTGTGTTAGTCAGTTGTTTTCCCATTGTGTTATTCAGTTGTTTTGTCACTGTGTTAGTCAGTTGTTTTGCCTTTATATTAGTCAATTGTTTTGTCACTGTGTTAGTCAGATGTTTTCCCATTGTGTTAGTCAGTTGTTTTGTCACTGTGTTAGTCAGTTGTTTTGCCTTTATATTAGTCAATTGTTTTGTCACTGTGTTAGTCAGTTGTTTAACCATTGTGTTAGTCAGTTGTTTAACCATTGTGTTAGTCAGTTGTTTTACTATTGTGTTAGTCAGTTGTTTTACTATTGTATCAGTCAGTTGTTTTACCATTGTGTTAGCCAGTTGTTTTACCATTGTGTTAGTCAGTTGTTTTACTATTGTGTTAGTCAGTTGTTTTCCCATTGTGTTAGTCAGTTGTTTTACTATTGTGTTAGTCAGTTGTTTTCCCATTGTGTTAGTCAGTTGTTTTACTATTGTGTTAGTCAGTTGTTTTCCCATTGTGTTAGTCAGTTGTTTTACTCTTGTGTCAGTCAGTTGTTTTCCCATTGTGTTAGTCAGTTGTTTTCCCATTGTGTTAGTCAGTTGTTTTCCCATTGTGTTAGTCAGTTGTTTTCCCATTGTGTTAGTCAGTTGTTTTACTATTGTGTTAGTCAGTTGTTTTCCCATTGTGTTAGTCAGTTGTTTTCCTATTGTGTTAGTCAGTTGTTTTCCCATTGTGTTAGTCAGTTGTTTTCCCATTGTGTTAGTCAGTTGTTTTACCATTGTATCAGTCAGTTGTTTTACTATTGTGTTAGTCAGTTGTTTTCCCATTGTGTTAGTCAGTTGTTTTACTATTGTATCAGTCAGTTGTTTTACTATTGTGTTAGTCAGTTGTTTTCCCATTGTGTTAGTCAGTTGTTTTCCCATTGTGTTAGTCAGTTGTTTTACTATTGTATCAGTCAGTTGTTTTACTATTGTGTTAGTCAGTTGTTTTCCCATTGTGTTAGTCAGTTGTTTTACTATTGTGTTAGTCAGTTGTTTTCCCATTGTGTTAGTCAGTTGTTTTACCATTGTGTTAGTCAGTTGTGTTCCCATTGTGTCAGTCAGTTGTTTTACTATTGTGTTAGTCAGTTGTGTTCCCATTGTGTTAGTCAGTTGTTTTACTATTGTGTTAGTCAGTTGTTTTACTATTGTATCAGTCAGTTGTTTTACTATTGTATCAGTCAGTTGTTTTACCATTGTGTTAGTCAGTTGTGTTCCCATTGTGTTAGTCAGTTGTTTTACTATTGTGTTAGTCAGTTGTTTTACTATTGTTAGTCAGTTGTTTTACCATTGTGTTAGTCAGTTGTGTTCCCATTGTGTTAGTCAGTTGTTTTACTATTGTGTTAGTCAGTTGTTTTACTATTGTATCAGTCAGTTGTTTTACTATTGTGTTAGTCAGTTGTTTTCCCATTGTGTTAGTCAGTTGTTTTCCCATTGTGTTAGTCAGTTGTTTTACTATTGTGTTAGTCAGTTGTTTTCCCATTGTGTTAGTCAGTTGTTTTACCATTGTGTTAGCCAGTTGTTTTCCCATTGTGTTAGTCAGTTGTTTTATTATTGTGTTAGTCAGTTGTTTTACTATTGTGTTAGTCAGTTGTTTTACTATTGTGTTAGTCAGTTGTTTTACCATTGTGTTAGTCAGTTGTTTTACTATTGTATCAGTCAGTTGTTTTACTATTGTGTTAGTCAGTTGTTTTCCCATTGTGTTAGTCAGTTGTTTTCCCATTGTGTTAGTCAGTTGTTTTACTATTGTGTTAGTCAGTTGTTTTACTATTGTGTTAGTCAGTTGTTTTACCATTGTGTTAGTCAGTTGTTTTCCCATTGTGTTAGTCAGTTGTGTTCCCATTATGTTAGTCAGTTGTTTTACTATTGTGTTAGCCAGTTGTTTTACTATTGTATCAGTCAGTTGTTTTACCATTGTGTTAGTCAGTTATTTTCCCATTGTGTTAGTCAGTTGTTTTCCCATTGTGTTAGTCAGTTGTTTTACTATTGTGTTAGTCAGTTGTTTTACTATTGTGTTAGTCAGTTGTTTTACCATTGTGTTAGTCAGTTGTTTTCCCATTGTGTTAGTCAGTTGTTTTACTATTGTGTTAGTCAGTTGTTTTACTATTGTATCAGTCAGTTGTTTTACTATTGTGTTAGCCAGTTGTTTTACTATTGTGTTAGCCAGTTGTTTTACCATTGTGTTAGTCAGTTGTTTTCCCATTGTGTTAGTCAGTTGTTTTCCCATTGTGTTAGTCAGTTGTTTTACTATTGTATCAGTCAGTTGTTTTACTATTGTGTTAGTCAGTTGTTTTCCCATTGTGTTAGTCAGTTGTTTTCCCATTGTGTTAGTCAGTTGTTTTACTATTGTGTTAGTCAGTTGTTTTCCCATTGTGTTAGTCAGTTGTTTTACCATTGTGTTAGTCAGTTGTTTTCCCATTGTGTTAGTCAGTTGTTTTCCCATTGTGTTAGTCAGTTGTTTTACTATTGTGTTAGTCAGTTGTTTTACTATTGTATCAGTCAGTTGTTTTACTATTGTGTTAGTCAGTTGTGTTCCCATTGTGTTAGTCAGTTGTTTTACTATTGTGTTAGTCAGTTGTTTTACTATTGTATCAGTCAGTTGTTTTACTTTTGTGTTAGTCAGTTGTGTTCCCATTGTGTTAGTCAGTTGTTTTACTATTGTGTTAGTCAGTTGTTTTACTATTGTGTTAGTCAGTTGTTTTACCATTGTGTTAGTCAGTTGTTTTACTATTGTATCAGTCAGTTGTTTTACTATTGTGTTAGTCAGTTGTGTTCCCATTGTGTTAGTCAGTTGTTTTACTATTGTGTTAGCCAGTTGTTTTACTATTGTGTTAGTCAGTTGTTTTACCATTGTGTTAGTCAGTTGTGTTCCCATTGTGTTAGTCAGTTGTTTTACTATTGTGTTAGTCAGTTGTTTTACTATTGTGTTAGTCAGTTGTTTTACTATTGTATCAGTCAGTTGTTTTCCCATTGTGTTAGTCAGTTGTTTTACTATTGTGTTAGTCAGTTGTTTTCCCATTGTGTTAGTCAGTTGTTTTCCCATTGTGTTAGTCAGTTGTTTTACCATTGTGTTAGTCAGTTGTTTTACTATTGTATCAGTCAGTTGTTTTACTATTGTGTTAGTCAGTTGTGTTCCCATTATGTTAGTCAGTTGTTTTACTATTGTGTTAGCCAGTTGTTTTACTATTGTATCAGTCAGTTGTTTTACCATTGTGTTAGTCAGTTATTTTCCCATTGTGTTAGTCAGTTGTTTTCCCATTGTGTTAGTCAGTTGTTTTACTATTGTGTTAGTCAGTTGTTTTACTATTGTGTTAGTCAGTTGTTTTACCATTGTGTTAGTCATTTGTTTTCCCATTGTGTTAGTCAGTTGTTTTACTATTGTGTTAGTCAGTTGTTTTACCATTGTGTTAGTCAGTTGTTTTCCCATTGTGTTAGTCAGTTGTTTTCCCATTGTGTTAGTCAGTTGTTCTACTATTGTGTTAGTCAGTTGTTTTACTATTGTGTTAGTCAGTTGTTTCCCCATTGTGTTAGTCAGTTGTTTTACCACTGTGTTAGTCAGTTGTTTTACCACTGTGTTAGCCAGTTGTTTTACTATTGTATCAGTCAGTTGTTTTACTATTGTGTTAGCCAGATGTTTTACTATTGTGTTAGCCAGTTGTTTTACCATTGTGTTAGTCAGTTGTTTTACTATTGTGTTAGTCAGTTGTTTTCCCATTGTGTTAGTCAGTTGTTTTACTGTTGTGTTAGTCAGTTGTTTTACCATTGTGTTAGTCAGTTGTATTACTATTGTGTTAGTCAGTTGTTTTCCCATTGTGTTAGTCAGTTGTTTTACCACTGTGTTAGTCAGTTGTTTTACCACTGTGTTAGCCAGTTGTTTTACTATTGTGTTAGCCAGTTGTTTTACCATTGTGTTAGTCAGTTGTTTTACTATTGTGTTAGTCAGCTGTTTTCCCATTGTGTTAGTCAGTTGTTTTACTATTGTGTTAGTCAGTTGTTTTACCATTGTATCAGTCAGTTGTTTTACTATTGTGTTAGTCAGTTGTTTTTCCATTGTGTTAGTCAGTTGTTTTACTATTGTATCAGTCAGTTGTTTTACTATTGTGTTAGTCAGTTGTTTTCCCATTGTGTTAGTCAGTTGTTTTCCCATTGTGTTAGTCAGTTGTTTTACTATTGTGTTAGTCAGTTGTTTTACCATTGTTAGTCAGTTGTTTTACCATTGTTAGTCAGTTGTTTTCCCATTGTGTTAGTCAGTTGTTTTACTATTGTGTTAGTCAGTTGTTTTACTATTGTGTTAGTCAGTTGTTTTACTATTGTGTTAGTCAGTTGTTTTCCCATTGTGTTTGTCAGTTGTTTTCCCATTGTGTTAGTCAGTTGTTTTGTCACTGTGTTAGTCAGTTGTTTTGCCTTTATATTAGTCAATTGATTTACTATTGTGTTACATTGTGTTAGTCAGTTGTTTTACTATTGTGTTAGTCAGTTGTTTTACTATTGTGTTAGTCAGTTGTTTTACTATTGTGTTAGTCAGTTGTTTTACTATTGTGTTAGTCAGTTGTTTTCCCATTGTGTTAGTCAGTTGTTTTACTATTGTGTTAGTCAGTTGTTTTACTATTGTGTTAGTCAGTTGTTTTACTATTGTGTTAGTCAGTTGTTTTCCCATTGTGTTAGTCAGTTGTTTTACCATTGTGTTAGTCAGTTGTTTTACTATTGTGTTAGTCAGTTGTTTTACTATTGTATCAGTCAGTTGTTTTACTATTGTGTTAGTCAGTTGTTTTCCCATTGTGTTAGTCAGTTGTTTTCCCATTGTATCAGTCAGTTGTTTTCCCATTGTGTTAGTCAGTTGTTTTACCATTGTGTTAGTCAGTTGTTTTCCCATTGTGTTAGTCAGTTGTTTTCCCATTGTGTTAGTCAGTTGTTTTACTATTGTGTTAGTCAGTTGTGTTCCCATTATGTTAGTCAGTTGTTTTACTATTGTGTTAGCCAGTTGTTTTACTATTGTATCAGTCAGTTGTTTTACCATTGTGTTAGTCAGTTATTTTCCCATTGTGTTAGTCAGTTGTTTTCCCATTGTGTTAGTCAGTTGTTTTACTATTGTGTTAGTCAGTTGTTTTACTATTGTGTTAGTCAGTTGTTTTACCATTGTGTTAGTCAGTTGTTTTCCCATTGTGTTAGTCAGTTGTTTTACTATTGTGTTAGTCAGTTGTTTTACTATTGTATCAGTCAGTTGTTTTACTATTGTGTTAGCCAGTTGTTTTACTATTGTGTTAGCCAGTTGTTTTACCATTGTGTTAGTCAGTTGTTTTCCCATTGTGTTAGTCAGTTGTTTTACTATTGTATCAGTCAGTTGTTTTACTATTGTGTTAGTCAGTTGTTTTCCCATTGTGTTAGTCAGTTGTTTTCCCATTGTGTTAGTCAGTTGTTTTACTATTGTGTTAGTCAGTTGTTTTCCCATTGTGTTAGTCAGTTGTTTTACTATTGTGTTAGTCAGTTGTTTTACCATTGTGTTAGTCAGTTGTTTTCCCATTGTGTTAGTCAGTTGTTTTCCCATTGTGTTAGTCAGTTGTTCTACTATTGTGTTAGTCAGTTGTTTTACTATTGTGTTAGTCAGTTGTTTCCCCATTGTGTTAGTCAGTTGTTTTACCACTGTGTTAGTCAGTTGTTTTACCACTGTGTTAGCCAGTTGTTTTACTATTGTATCAGTCAGTTGTTTTACTATTGTGTTAGCCAGATGTTTTACTATTGTGTTAGCCAGTTGTTTTACCATTGTGTTAGTCAGTTGTTTTACTATTGTGTTAGTCAGTTGTTTTCCCATTGTGTTAGTCAGTTGTTTTACTGTTGTGTTAGTCAGTTGTTTTACCATTGTGTTAGTCAGTTGTATTACTATTGTGTTAGTCAGTTGTTTTCCCATTGTGTTAGTCAGTTGTTTTACCACTGTGTTAGTCAGTTGTTTTACCACTGTGTTAGCCAGTTGTTTTACTATTGTGTTAGCCAGTTGTTTTACCATTGTGTTAGTCAGTTGTTTTACTATTGTGTTAGTCAGCTGTTTTCCCATTGTGTTAGTCAGTTGTTTTACTATTGTGTTAGTCAGTTGTTTTACCATTGTATCAGTCAGTTGTTTTACTATTGTGTTAGTCAGTTGTTTTTCCATTGTGTTAGTCAGTTGTTTTACTATTGTATCAGTCAGTTGTTTTACTATTGTGTTAGTCAGTTGTTTTCCCATTGTGTTAGTCAGTTGTTTTCCCATTGTGTTAGTCAGTTGTTTTACTATTGTGTTAGTCAGTTGTTTTACCATTGTTAGTCAGTTGTTTTACCATTGTTAGTCAGTTGTTTTCCCATTGTGTTAGTCAGTTGTTTTACTATTGTGTTAGTCAGTTGTTTTACTATTGTGTTAGTCAGTTGTTTTACTATTGTGTTAGTCAGTTGTTTTCCCATTGTGTTTGTCAGTTGTTTTCCCATTGTGTTAGTCAGTTGTTTTGTCACTGTGTTAGTCAGTTGTTTTGCCTTTATATTAGTCAATTGATTTACTATTGTGTTACATTGTGTTAGTCAGTTGTTTTACTATTGTGTTAGTCAGTTGTTTTACTATTGTGTTAGTCAGTTGTTTTACTATTGTGTTAGTCAGTTGTTTTACTATTGTGTTAGTCAGTTGTTTTCCCATTGTGTTAGTCAGTTGTTTTACTATTGTGTTAGTCAGTTGTTTTACTATTGTGTTAGTCAGTTGTTTTACTATTGTGTTAGTCAGTTGTTTTCCCATTGTGTTAGTCAGTTGTTTTACCATTGTGTTAGTCAGTTGTTTTACTATTGTGTTAGTCAGTTGTTTTACTATTGTATCAGTCAGTTGTTTTACTATTGTGTTAGTCAGTTGTTTTCCCATTGTGTTAGTCAGTTGTTTTCCCATTGTATCAGTCAGTTGTTTTCCCATTGTGTTAGTCAGTTGTTTTACCATTGTGTTAGTCAGTTGTTTTCCCATTGTGTTAGTCAGTTGTTTTCCCATTGTGTTAGTCAGTTGTTTTACTATTGTGTTAGTCAGTTGTGTTCCCATTATGTTAGTCAGTTGTTTTACTATTGTGTTAGCCAGTTGTTTTACTATTGTATCAGTCAGTTGTTTTACCATTGTGTTAGTCAGTTATTTTCCCATTGTGTTAGTCAGTTGTTTTCCCATTGTGTTAGTCAGTTGTTTTACTATTGTGTTAGTCAGTTGTTTTACTATTGTGTTAGTCAGTTGTTTTACCATTGTGTTAGTCAGTTGTTTTCCCATTGTGTTAGTCAGTTGTTTTACTATTGTGTTAGTCAGTTGTTTTACTATTGTATCAGTCAGTTGTTTTACTATTGTGTTAGCCAGTTGTTTTACTATTGTGTTAGCCAGTTGTTTTACCATTGTGTTAGTCAGTTGTTTTCCCATTGTGTTAGTCAGTTGTTTTCCCATTGTGTTAGTCAGTTGTTTTACTATTGTATCAGTCAGTTGTTTTACTATTGTGTTAGTCAGTTGTTTTCCCATTGTGTTAGTCAGTTGTTTTCCCATTGTGTTAGTCAGTTGTTTTACTATTGTGTTAGTCAGTTGTTTTCCCATTGTGTTAGTCAGTTGTTTTACCATTGTGTTAGTCAGTTGTTTTCCCATTGTGTTAGTCAGTTGTTTTCCCATTGTGTTAGTCAGTTGTTTTACTATTGTGTTAGTCAGTTGTTTTACTATTGTATCAGTCAGTTGTTTTACTATTGTGTTAGTCAGTTGTGTTCCCATTGTGTTAGTCAGTTGTTTTACTATTGTGTTAGTCAGTTGTTTTACTATTGTATCAGTCAGTTGTTTTACTTTTGTGTTAGTCAGTTGTGTTCCCATTGTGTTAGTCAGTTGTTTTACTATTGTGTTAGTCAGTTGTTTTACTATTGTGTTAGTCAGTTGTTTTACCATTGTGTTAGTCAGTTGTTTTACTATTGTATCAGTCAGTTGTTTTACTATTGTGTTAGTCAGTTGTGTTCCCATTGTGTTAGTCAGTTGTTTTACTATTGTGTTAGCCAGTTGTTTTACTATTGTGTTAGTCAGTTGTTTTACCATTGTGTTAGTCAGTTGTGTTCCCATTGTGTTAGTCAGTTGTTTTACTATTGTGTTAGTCAGTTGTTTTACTATTGTGTTAGTCAGTTGTTTTACTATTGTATCAGTCAGTTGTTTTCCCATTGTGTTAGTCAGTTGTTTTACTATTGTGTTAGTCAGTTGTTTTCCCATTGTGTTAGTCAGTTGTTTTCCCATTGTGTTAGTCAGTTGTTTTACCATTGTGTTAGTCAGTTGTTTTACTATTGTATCAGTCAGTTGTTTTACTATTGTGTTAGTCAGTTGTGTTCCCATTATGTTAGTCAGTTGTTTTACTATTGTGTTAGCCAGTTGTTTTACTATTGTATCAGTCAGTTGTTTTACCATTGTGTTAGTCAGTTATTTTCCCATTGTGTTAGTCAGTTGTTTTCCCATTGTGTTAGTCAGTTGTTTTACTATTGTGTTAGTCAGTTGTTTTACTATTGTGTTAGTCAGTTGTTTTACCATTGTGTTAGTCATTTGTTTTCCCATTGTGTTAGTCAGTTGTTTTACTATTGTGTTAGTCAGTTGTTTTACCATTGTGTTAGTCAGTTGTTTTCCCATTGTGTTAGTCAGTTGTTTTCCCATTGTGTTAGTCAGTTGTTCTACTATTGTGTTAGTCAGTTGTTTTACTATTGTGTTAGTCAGTTGTTTCCCCATTGTGTTAGTCAGTTGTTTTACCACTGTGTTAGTCAGTTGTTTTACCACTGTGTTAGCCAGTTGTTTTACTATTGTATCAGTCAGTTGTTTTACTATTGTGTTAGCCAGTTGTTTTACTATTGTGTTAGCCAGTTGTTTTACCATTGTGTTAGTCAGTTGTTTTACTATTGTGTTAGTCAGTTGTTTTCCCATTGTGTTAGTCAGTTGTTTTACTGTTGTGTTAGTCAGTTGTTTTACCATTGTGTTAGTCAGTTGTTTTACTATTGTGTTAGTCAGTTGTTTTCCCATTGTGTTAGTCAGTTGTTTTACCACTGTGTTAGTCAGTTGTTTTACCACTGTGTTAGCCAGTTGTTTTACTATTGTATCAGTCAGTTGTTTTACTATTGTGTTAGCCAGTTGTTTTACTATTGTGTTAGCCAGTTGTTTTACCATTGTGTTAGTCAGTTGTTTTACTATTGTGTTAGTCAGCTGTTTTCCCATTGTGTTAGTCAGTTGTTTTACTATTGTGTTAGTCAGTTGTTTTACCATTGTATCAGTCAGTTGTTTTACTATTGTGTTAGTCAGTTGTTTTTCCATTGTGTTAGTCAGTTGTTTTACTATTGTATCAGTCAGTTGTTTTACTATTGTGTTAGTCAGTTGTTTTCAAATTGTGTTAGTCAGTTGTTTTCCCATTGTGTTAGTCAGTTGTTTTACTATTGTGTTAGTCAGTTGTTTTACCATTGTTAGTCAGTTGTTTTACCATTGTTAGTCAGTTGTTTTCCCATTGTGTTAGTCAGTTGTTTTACTATTGTGTTAGTCAGTTGTTTTACTATTGTGTTAGTCAGTTGTTTTACTATTGTGTTAGTCAGTTGTTTTCCCATTGTGTTAGTCAGTTGTTTTCCCATTGTGTTAGTCAGTTGTTTTGTCACTGTGTTAGTCAGTTGTTTTGCCTTTATATTAGTCAATTGATTTACTATTGTGTTACATTGTGTTAGTCAGTTGTTTTACTATTGTGTTAGTCAGTTGTTTTACTATTGTGTTAGTCAGTTGTTTTACTATTGTGTTAGTCAGTTGTTTTACTATTGTGTCAGTCAGTTGTTTTACTATTGTGTTAGCCAGTTGTTTTACTATTGTGTTAGCCAGTTGTTTTACCATTGTGTTAGTCAGTTGTTTTCCCATTGTGTTAGTCAGTTGTTTTCCCATTGTGTTAGTCAGTTGTTTTACTATTGTATCAGTCAGTTGTTTTCCCATTGTGTTAGTCAGTTGTTTTCCCATTGTGTTAGTCAGTTGTTTTACTATTGTGTTAGTCAGTTGTTTTCCCATTGTGTTAGTCAGTTGTTTTACCATTGTGTTAGTCAGTTGTTTTCCCATTGTGTTAGTCAGTTGTTTTCCCATTGTGTTAGTCAGTTGTTTTACTATTGTGTTAGTCAGTTGTTTTACTATTGTATCAGTCAGTTGTTTTACTATTGTGTTAGTCAGTTGTGTTCCCATTGTGTTAGTCAGTTGTTTTACTATTGTGTTAGTCAGTTGTTTTACTATTGTATCAGTCAGTTGTTTTACTTTTGTGTTAGTCAGTTGTGTTCCCATTGTGTTAGTCAGTTGTTTTACTATTGTGTTAGTCAGTTGTTTTACTATTGTGTTAGTCAGTTGTTTTACCATTGTGTTAGTCAGTTGTTTTACTATTGTATCAGTCAGTTGTTTTACTATTGTTTTAGTCAGTTGTGTTCCCATTGTGTTAGTCAGTTGTTTTACTATTGTGTTAGCCAGTTGTTTTACTATTGTGTTAGTCAGTTGTTTTACCATTGTGTTAGTCAGTTGTGTTCCCATTGTGTTAGTCAGTTGTTTTACTATTGTGTTAGTCAGTTGTTTTACTATTGTGTTAGTCAGTTGTTTTACTATTGTATCAGTCAGTTGTTTTCCCATTGTGTTAGTCAGTTGTTTTACTATTGTGTTAGTCAGTTGTTTTCCCATTGTGTTAGTCAGTTGTTTTCCCATTGTGTTAGTCAGTTGTTTTACCATTGTGTTAGTCAGTTGTTTTACTATTGTATCAGTCAGTTGTTTTACTATTGTGTTAGTCAGTTGTGTTCCCATTATGTTAGTCAGTTGTTTTACTATTGTGTTAGCCAGTTGTTTTACTATTGTATCAGTCAGTTGTTTTACCATTGTGTTAGTCAGTTATTTTCCCATTGTGTTAGTCAGTTGTTTTCCCATTGTGTTAGTCAGTTGTTTTACTATTGTGTTAGTCAGTTGTTTTACTATTGTGTTAGTCAGTTGTTTTACCATTGTGTTAGTCATTTGTTTTCCCATTGTGTTAGTCAGTTGTTTTACTATTGTGTTAGTCAGTTGTTTTACCATTGTGTTAGTCAGTTGTTTTCCCATTGTGTTAGTCAGTTGTTTTCCCATTGTGTTAGTCAGTTGTTCTACTATTGTGTTAGTCAGTTGTTTTACTATTGTGTTAGTCAGTTGTTTCCCCATTGTGTTAGTCAGTTGTTTTACCACTGTGTTAGTCAGTTGTTTTAACACTGTGTTAGCCAGTTGTTTTACTATTGTATCAGTCAGTTGTTTTACTATTGTGTTAGCCAGTTGTTTTACTATTGTGTTAGCCAGTTGTTTTACCATTGTGTTAGTCAGTTGTTTTACTATTGTGTTAGTCAGTTGTTTTCCCATTGTGTTAGTCAGTTGTTTTACTGTTGTGTTAGTCAGTTGTTTTACCATTGTGTTAGTCAGTTGTTTTACTATTGTGTTAGTCAGTTGTTTTCCCATTGTGTTAGTCAGTTGTTTTACCACTGTGTTAGTCAGTTGTTTTACCACTGTGTTAGCCAGTTGTTTTACTATTGTATCAGTCAGTTGTTTTACTATTGTGTTAGCCAGTTGTTTTACTATTGTGTTAGCCAGTTGTTTTACCATTGTGTTAGTCAGTTGTTTTACTATTGTGTTAGTCAGCTGTTTTCCCATTGTGTTAGTCAGTTGTTTTACTATTGTGTTAGTCAGTTGTTTTACCATTGTATCAGTCAGTTGTTTTACTATTGTGTTAGTCAGTTGTTTTTCCATTGTGTTAGTCAGTTGTTTTACTATTGTATCAGTCAGTTGTTTTACTATTGTGTTAGTCAGTTGTTTTCCCATTGTGTTAGTCAGTAGTTTTCCCATTGTCTTAGTCAGTTGTTTTACTATTGTGTTAGTCAGTTGTTTTACCATTGTTAGTCAGTTGTTTTACCATTGTTAGTCAGTTGTTTTCCCATTGTGTTAGTCAGTTGTTTTACTATTGTGTTAGTCAGTTGTTTTACTATTGTGTTAGTCAGTTGTTTTACTATTGTGTTAGTCAGTTGTTTTCCCATTGTGTTAGTCAGTTGTTTTCCCATTGTGTTAGTCAGTTGTTTTGTCACTGTGTTAGTCAGTTGTTTTGCCTTTATATTAGTCAATTGATTTACTATTGTGTTACATTGTGTTAGTCAGTTGTTTTACTATTGTGTTAGTCAGTTGTTTTACTATTGTGTTAGTCAGTTGTTTTACTATTGTGTTAGTCAGTTGTTTTACTATTGTGTTAGTCAGTTGTTTTACTATTGTGTTAGTCAGTTGTTTTACTATTGTGTTAGTCAGTTGTTTTCCCATTGTGTTAGTCAGTTGTTTTACCATTGTGTTAGTCAGTTGTTTTACTATTGTGTTAGTCAGTTGTTTTACTATTGTATCAGTCAGTTGTTTTACTATTGTGTTAGTCAGTTGTTTTCCCATTGTGTTAGTCAGTTGTTTTCCCATTGTGTTAGTCAGTTGTTTTCCCATTGTGTCAGTCAGTTGTTTTCCCATTGTGTTAGTCAGTTGTTTTCCCATTGTATCAGTCAGTTGTTTTCCCATTGTGTTAGTCAGTTGTTTTACCATTGTGTTAGTCAGTTGTTTTCCCATTGTGTTAGTCAGTTGTTTTCCCATTGTGTTAGTCAGTTGTTTTACTATTGTATCAGTCAGTTGTTTTACTATTGTATCAGTCAGTTGTTTTACCATTGTGTTAGTCAGTTGTTTTACCATTGTGTTAGTCAGTTGTTTTACCATTGTGTTAGTCAGTTGTTTTACCATTGTGTTAGTCAGTTGTTTTACCATTGTGTTAGTCAGTTGTTTTACTATTGTGTTAGTCAGTTGTTTTCCCATTGTATCAGTCAGTTGTTTTACCATTGTGTTAGTCAGTTGTTTTCCCATTGTGTTAGTCAGTTGTTTTCCCATTGTGTTAGTCAGTTGTTTTACTATTGTGTTAGTCAGTTGTTTTCCCATTGTATCAGTCAGTTGTTTTACCATTGTGTTAGTCAGTTGTTTTCCCATTGTGTTAGTCAGTTGTTTTACTATTGTGTTAGTCAGTTGTTTTCCCATTGTGTTAGTCAGTTGTTTTCCCATTGTATCAGTCAGTTGTTTTCCCATTGTGTTAGTCAGTTGTTTTACTATTGTGTTAGTCAGTTGTTTTCCCATTGTGTTAGTCAGTTGTTTTACTATTGTATCAGTCAGTTGTTTTACTATTGTGTTAGTCAGTTATTTTACCATTGTGTTAGTCAGTTGTTTTACCATTGTGTTAGTCAGTTGTTTTACTATTGTGTTAGTCAGTTGTTTTCCTATTGTATCAGTCAGTTGTTTTACTATTGTGTTAGTCAGTTGTTTTTTCATTGTGTTAGTCAGTTGTTTTACTATTGTATCAGTCAGTTGTTTTACTATTGTGTTAGTCAGTTGTTTTCCCATTGTGTTAGTCAGTTGTTTTCCGATTGTGTTAGTCAGTTGTTTTACTATTGTGTTAGTCAGTTGTTTTACCATTGTTAGTCAGTTGTTTTACTATTGTGTTAGTCAGTTGTTTTACCATTGTTAGTCAGTTGTTTTCCCATTGTGTTAGTCAGTTGTTTTACTATTGTGTTAGTCAGTTGTTTTACTATTGTGTTAGTCAGTTGTTTTCCCATTGTGTTAGTCAGTTGTTTTCCCATTGTGTTAGTCAGTTGTTTTGTCACTGTGTTAGTCAGTTGTTTTGCCTTTATATTAGTCAATTGATTTACTATTGTGTTACATTGTGTTAGTCAGTTGTTTTACTATTGTGTTAGTCAGTTGTTTTACTATTGTGTTAGTCAGTTGTTTTCCCATTGTGTTAGTCAGTTGTTTTACTATTGTGTTAGTCAGTTGTTTTCCCATTGTGTTAGTCAGTTGTTTTACTATTGTGTTAGTCAGTTGTTTTACTATTGTGTTAGTCAGTTGTTTTACCATTGTGTTAGTCAGTTGTTTTACTATTGTGTTAGTCAGTTGTTTTACTATTGTATCAGTCAGTTGTTTTACCATTGTGTTAGTCAGTTGTTTTACTATTGTGTTAGTCAGTTGTTTTAGTATTGTGTTAGTCAGTTGTTTTACTATTGTGTTAGTCAGTTGTTTTACTATTGTGTTAGTCAGTTGTTTTCCCATTGTGTTAGTCAGTTGTTTTACCATTGTGTTAGTCAGTTGTTTTACTATTGTGTTAGTCAGTTATTTTACTATTGTATCAGTCAGTTGTTTTACTATTGTGTTAGTCAGTTGTTTTCCCATTGTGTCAGTCAGTTGTTTTCCCATTGTGTTAGTCAGTTGTTTTCCCATTGTATCAGTCAGTTGTTTTACCATTGTGTTAGTCAGTTGTTTTACCATTGTGTTAGTCAGTTGTTTTCCCATTGTGTTAGTCAGTTGTTTTCCCATTGTGTTAGTCAGTTGTTTTACTATTGTGTCAGTCAGTTGTTTTAATATTGTGTTAGTCAGTTGTTTTACTATTGTGTTAGTCATGTGTTTTACTATTGTGTTAGTCAGTTGTTTTACTATTGTGTTAGTCAGTTGTTTTACCATTTGGTTAGTCAGTTGTTTTACCATTGTGTTAGTCAGTTGTTTTACCATTGTTAGTCAGTTGTTTTACCATTGTGTTAGTCAGTTGTTTTACCATTGTTAGTCAGTTGTTTTACCATTGTGTTAGTCAGTTGTTTTACCATTGTTAGTCAGTTGTTTTACCATTGTTAGTCAGTTGTTTTACCATTGTGTTAGTCAGTTGTTTTACTATTGTGTTAGTCAGTTGTTTTACTATTGTGTTAGTCAGTTGTTTTACCATTGTGTTAGTCAGTTGTTTTACTATTGTGTTAGTCAGTTGTTTTACTATTGTGTTAGTCAGTTGTTTTCCCATTGTGTTAGTCAGTTGTTTTACTATTGTGTTAGTCAGTTGTTTTACTATTGTGTTAGTCAGTTGTTTTCCCATTGTGTTAGTCAGTTGTTTTACTATTGTGTTAGTCAGTTGTTTTACTATTGTGTTAGTCAGTTGTTTTACTATTGTGTTAGTCAGTTGTTTTACTATTGTGTTAGTCAGTTGTTTTACTATTGTGTTAGTCAGTTGTTTTACTATTGTGTTTCTCAGGTGTTTTACTATTGTGTTAGTCAGTTATTTTACTATTGTGTTAGTCAGTTGTTTTCCCATTGTGTTAGTCAGTTGTTTTTCCATTGTGTTAGTCAGTTGTTTTCCCATTGTGTTAGTCAGTTGTTTTCCCATTGTGTTAGCCAGTTGTTTTACTATTGTGTTAGTCAGTTGTTTTACTATTGTGTTAGTCAGTTGGTTTACTATTGTGTTAGTCAATTGTTTTACTATTGTGTTAGTCAGTTGTTTTACTATTGTGTTAGTCAGTTGTTTTACCATTGTAGTCAGTTGTTTTACCATTGTTAGTCAGTTGTTTTACCATTGTGTTAGTCAGTTGTTTTACTATTGTGTTAGTCAGTTGTTTTACTATTGTGTTAGTCAGTTGTTTTACTATTGTGTTAGTCGGTTGTTTTCCCATTGTGTTAGTCAGTTGTTTTACTATTGTGTTAGTCAGTTGTTTTACTATTGTGTTAGTCAGTTGTTTTACTATTGTGTTAGTCAGTTGGTTTACTATTGTGTTAGTCAGTTGTTTTACTATTGTGTTAGTCGGTTGTTTTCCCATTGTGTTAGTCAGTTGTTTTACTATTGTGTTAGTCAGTTGTTTTACTATTGTGTTAGTCAGTTGTTTTACCATTGTGTTAGTCAGTTGTTTTACTATTGTGTTAGTCAGTTGTTTTACTATTGTGTTAGTCAGTTGTTTTACCATTGTGTTTGTCAGTTGTTTCCCATTGTGTTAGTCAGTTGTTTTACTATTGTGTTAGTCAGTTGTTTTACTATTGTGTTAGTCAGTTGTTTTACTATTGTGTTAGTCAGTTATTTCCCCATTGTGTTTGTCAGTTGTTTTACTATTGTCTTAGTCAGTTGTTTTACCATTGTGTTTGTCAGTTGTTTTACTATTGTGTTAGTCAGTTGTTTTACTATTGTGTTAGTCAGTTGTTTTACTATTGTGTTAGCCAGTTGTTTTACTATTGTGTTAGTCAGTTGTTTTACTATTGTGTTAGCCAGTTGTTTTCCCATTGTGTTAGTCAGTTGTTTTACTATTGTGTTAGTCAGTTGTTTTACTATTGTATCAGTCAGTTGTTTTACTATTGTGTTAGTCAGTTGTTTTCCCATTGTGTTAGCCAGTTGTTTTCCCATTGTGTTAGTCAGTTGTTTTACTATTGTGTTAGTCAGTTGTGTTCCCATTGTGTTATTCACCATCTCCAGAGACAGTAGTAATGTACTCTACTTAGACTTCACCAGTCTGCAGGCTGAGGACACAGCTGTGTATTATTGTGCAAAAACTGGAGGCACAGTGCAACAGCTCAATGGAAGACCTGGACAAAACACCATGCTAACATAAAGCCTACTGTAAGAATACCCGAATATGGTTGCCCCCCCCCCCCCCCCCCCTTGGGTTGTGCCGTTGCGGAGATCTTTTGGGGTTTTACTCGGCCTTGTCTCAGGATGGTAAGTTGGTGGTTGAATATATCCCTTTAGTGGTGTGGGGGCTGTGCCTGTTTGGCCCTGCAAAGTGGGTGGGGTTATATCCTTCCTGTTTGGCCCTGTCCGGGGGTATCATTGGATGGGGCCACAGTGTCTCCTGACCCCTCCTGTCTCAGCCTCCAGTATTTATGCTGCAGTAGTTTATGTGTCAGGGGGCAAGGGTTAGTCTGTTATATCTGGACTACTTCTCCTGTCTTATCCGGTGTCCTGTGTGAATTTAAGTATGCTCTCTCTAATTCTCTCTTTCTCTCTTTCTTTCTCTCTCTCGTTGGACTTGAGCCCTAGGACCATGCCTCAGGACTACCTGGCATGATGACTCCTTGTTGTCCCCAGTCCACCTGGCTGTGCTGCTTCTCCAGTTTCAACTGTTTTGCCTGTGATTATTATTATTTGACCATGCTGGTCAATTTGAACATTTGAACATCTTGGCCATGTTCTGTTCTAATCTCCACCCGGCACAGCCAGAAGACAACTGGCCACCCCTCATAGCCTGGTTCCTCTATAGGTTTCTTCCTAGCCACCGTGCTTCTACACCTGCATTGCTTTCTGTTTTGGGTTTTAGGCTGGGTTTCTGTACAGCACTTTGAGATATCAGCTGATGTACGAAGGGCTATATAAATACATTTGATTTGATAGGATGTCAGCTTTAAGATCTAAATTGTCTTGTCAATTTTTTAGTGTGAAAGTTGCAGTGTTGATTGCTAAATTATTTGACTCTAAATTGAACACTCTATGGTCATAAATGCAACACTCCCAGAGTTAAGTTAACACTGATGAATGAAATACGGCAGTATTATTTTTGTTGTTGTAAACGGTAAAATATTATGAGTCCTATGGCTGTTTTTGTAAACATTCTATAGAGTCCCCTCCCTTTAGTTGAAGTGTCAAAAGTCAATCTGGTTCAGAGTTTCCTGAATTGTTTTATTATTACGATTGCAAAACAAAAAGTCCTACGGCTGTTTTTCTAAACACTGTAGTATAGAGTTCCATCCCATAAGTGAAGCATCAAGAGTCAATATGGTTCACAGAGTTTTCTGAAATTCGTATCCCTGTCATGCTGTACCTGCCTTCTTATGCAAATTACAAATAGCTCCTCTCTTTCATCTCTCTTCCTCTGCCTTATATAAACAGTCTCTCTGCGTGAATCATATATCTCTCTCTGAATCCTGTAGAGTAACGAAGATAAACTCCCAGCAGTTCAGCTTCAACACAAGCCATGTTCCCTGCATCTCTGCTGCTGCTGCTGGCAGCTGCCTCCTGTGAGTCTCTCTGGATTTAAAAAAAATGTTTATTATAAATAAATTGCCCCATTAGGTTTAAGATTTCATTGTGACAACATGTGTGCTTTCTTTTTAACAGATGGTCAGGGTCAGACATTGACTGAGTCTGGACCAGTAATTAAAACGCCTGGAGAATCCCACACACTGATCTGTACAGGTTCTGGGTTCACGTTCAAGAACTATTGGATGAGTTGGATAAGACAGGCTCCTGGGAAAGAACTGGAATGGATTGGTTATATACATGGTACTACTACTTACTACTCCCAGTCAATGCAGGGTAGATTCACCCTCTCCAGAGATGACTCCAGCAGTAAGCTGTACCTACAGATGAACATTCTGAAGAGTGAGGACACAGCAGTGTATTACTGTGCCCGGTACACACAGTGAGAGAGAGTGGTAGGGGAGTCCCGCAAAAACCACTTCCCCATTTATCACAAGCTATCTCAGGATATACACTTTACATAATCCCTTGTTGGACATTAAGAATAGAAAAATGCAAGCACATATCCTTAGCATGTTTTTCTAATAGCGTGTTTTTCCTAACCGCTTTAAAGAGTTCCTTCTCCTATAAGAGTTGGTTCACTACATACAGATCCTGTTAAATTACTAGAGGGGTTATGTCATGAATCCTAAAAGTTCCATAATGGGGAGAAAAAGGCAGCCATTTTAGTAATTGTCAAAGGTGTGTGTACTGGGAACGGAGTCAGGTGTAGGAGAGCAGAGAGTTGTGAACAGGAGAAACCAACAGCCAATGCAAAGTGCAAACACGCAAACAGTCACAATAATATACCTCGTGAAATAAAACACGGAATAAACGCATACCAGTAAAGTGCATCAACATAGACACGTAACACAAAACAATCTCACACAAAGACATGAGGGGAACAGAGGAATAAACACATGTAGTGTGATTGGGGAATTGTGTTTTTTAATTTTTTAATTTTGCCTTTATTTAACTAGTCAAGTCAGTTTAGAACAAATTCTTATTTTCAATGACGGCCTAGGAACAGTGGGTTAACTGCCTGTTTAGGGGCAGAACGACAGTTTTGTACCTTGTCAGCTCGGGGGGTTGAACTTCCGGTTACTAGTCCAACGCTCTAACCACTAGGCTATCCTGAAAACCAGCTGAAAACCAGGTGTGCAGGGAACAAGACAAAACAAATGAAAAATTGAGCTAGAATGGCTAGAAAGCCGGTGACGTCGACCGCCGAACGCCGCCCGAACAAGGAGAGGAGTCCACTTTGAAGTCTTGACAGTAATTGAAAAACCAGTCTAATTGGAATGAATGGCAGTCGAGGTATAGGTGATGCATTTTCTGCTTATACTTATGCAGGAAAATAAAAGAAAGGCATGTGAAGTATCATAAATTGTGTAATGGAATTATAGTCAACCTAAAATATTGTAATATTATCAGAAATACAGTTCATATGGGTTTTATACCAACGTTATTCATAAATAGCCTCTAAAATATTTATAAACAGACCATAAATGCCTCAGTTTTTGTTTTCTTGGAAATCTGTGAGTGCTATTATATGATACAATATCAGTACTTGTTGCATTTCCAACTTGTATAAATCCTATCATTCAATCAATCAATCAAATTTATTTTATATAGCCCTTCGTACATCAGCTGATATCTCAAAGTGCTGTACAGAAACCCAGCCTAAAACCCCAAACAGCAAGCAATGCAGGTGAAGAAGCACGGTGGCTAGGAAAAACTCCCTAGAAAGGCCAAAACCTAGGAAGAAACCTAGAGAGGAACCAGGCTATGTGGGGTGGCCAGTCCTCTTCTGGCTGTGCCGGGTGGAGATTATAACAAAACATGGTCAAGATGTTCAAATGTTCATAAATGACCAGCATGGTCGAATAATAATAAGGCAGAATAGTTGAAACTGGAGCAGCAGCACAGTCAGGTGGACTGGGGACAGCAAGGAGTCATCATGTCAGGTATTCCTGGGGCATGGTCCTAGGGCTCAGGTCCTCCGAGAGAGAGAAAGAAAGAGAGAATTAGAGAGAGCATATGTGGGATGGCCAGTCCTCTTCTGGCTGTGCCGGGTGGAGATTATAACAGAACATGGCCAAGATGTTCAAATGTTCATAAATGATCAGCATGGTAGAATAATAATAAGGCAGAACAGTTGAAACTGGAGCAGCAGCACAGCCAGGTGGACTGGGGACAGCAAGGAGTCATCATGTCAGGTAGTCCTGGGGCATGGTCCTAGGGCTCAGGTCCTCCGAGAGAGAGAAAGAGAGAAGGAGAGAATTAGAGAACGCACACTTAGATTCACACAGGACACCGAATAGGACAGGAGAAGTACTCCAGATATAACAAACTGACCCTAGCCCCCCGACACATAAACTACTGCAGCATAAATACTGGAGGCTGAGACAGGAGGGGTCAGGAGACACATATCATTAACTGATATGACTTTGGCTTATTGGCTTATTGGCAGTTGATTTCATCATTTTTTTAAATTCTTCCTCTAAAACTATCTGGCTCCAAGATAACACACATGTGCAGATACATTATTCATATTCATTGTTTTACAAAATACCTTATGGCAAACCAAAGTTGACAAAGTCCTTGACCAAAATGGCTGACTAGTAGCCCATCATAAGAAGGTTAATGTCCATTCAAGTATTCTAATTCCTAATTCTATGGCTCACTACCCCTCTGTATAGTTCTCTGTATAACAACATATACATAATCAACAAAAATGTACAGTGAACCTAAAAAACTGGGGCCTTCTGACAATTAATTGGTTTGATACATATATCTGTGCCCAGTGGGTTAACTATTACTCACTAGTATCAGTCTAGCTTTGTACAATAAAAATTGAATATTAAAATCTGGCATAGTTATCCCAAATTTGTTTTGATATAGTTATGAAAGAAAGGTTTAAGTATACGCCCCTCTTTTTCAAATTTCGACTAAAATGACCTACCCAAATCTAACTGCCTGTAGCTCAGGCCCTGAAGCAAGGATATGCATATTCTTGGTACCATTTGAAAGGAAACACTTTGAACTTTGTAAAATGTGAAAGGAATGTAGGAGAAAATAACAGAATAGATCTGGTAGAAGATAATACAATGAAAAAAACAACCATCTTTGAAATGCAAGAGAAAGGCAATAATGTATTACTCCAGCCCAGATGCAATTTAGATTTTTGCCCACTAGATGGCAGCAGTTTATGTGCAACGTTTTAGACTGATCCAATGAACCATTGCATTGCTGTTCACAATGTGCCTAATATGTTTATTAATAACTTTTTATGTCCAAAATGATGCACTCTCCTCAAACAATAGCATGATATTATTTCACTGTAATAGCTACTGTAAATTGGATAGTGCAGTTAGATTAACAAGAATTTAAGCTTTCTGCCAATATCAGATATGTCTATGTCCTGGGAAGTTTTCTTGTTACTTACAACCTCATGCTAATCGAATTAGCCTACGTTAGCTCAACCGTCCCGTGGAAGGGACAGCGATCCCGAAGTAGTTCTCTTGTTAGGGCGAGGGTCCTTTTTTCTGAATTTCTGCCTGACTGACGCAAGGAAATGCATATAATTGGTACCATTGGAAAGAAGACACTCTGAAGTTTGTAGAAATGTTAAATGTTAAAATAATGTATATGACTATAACACAATATATATGGTAGGAGAAAAACCAAAGAAAAACCATCAGACATTTTTTTTGAGAGTCCATGCTCTTCCATTAGAACGTATAGGAAGAGGGTTAAATCCAGCTCCCAGATTGCAATTCCTATGACTTCCACTAGATGTCAACAGTCTTTGATCAAGGTTTCAGGCTTGTTTCTTCCCAAACAAGGAAGAATTCTAAGTTTTGATACAGGAACACAGAGTTGGAAATCAGTCTGTGTGCGCACAATGAAGAGGACGCGCAGCTACTAATATCGCTTTCCTAATGAACATACTTCTTTCCGTATGAAATATTATAGTTTAATTACATTTTAGGGTACCTGAGGATTAAATTAAAACATATTTTGACTTGTTTTAACAAAGTTTAGCGGTAGCTTTTTGGATTCTTCTCTCTGCATGTTGAACAAGTGGATTACTCAAATCGATGGCGCCAAATAAACTGACTTTTTGGGATATAAAGAAGGATTTGATCTAACAAAACGACACTGCATGTTGTAGCTGGGACCCTTTGGATTGCAAATCAGAGGAAACTTTTCAAAAAGTAAATGAATATTTAGTCGCTATTTGGGAATTTATGAAATCTATGCTGGTTGAAAAATATGTTGATGTGGGGCGCCGTCCTCAAACAATCACGTCATGCTTTCGCTATAAAGCCTATTGTAAATCGGACAATGCAGTTAGATTAACAGGAATTTAAGCTTTTAACAAATATAAGATACTTGTATGTCCCTAAATGTTTAATATCCATAATTGTTATGATTATTTATTTGAATTGCACACCCTCCAATTTCATCGGAAGTTGTTGTAGCCGTATTAACAATGGTTTAATAATCAAACAGGGGCAGGACAGGTCAAACCAGGCCTGGTTCAGTACACCAGAGGTGGGGCAACACTACCAGATGGCAGGTAGGCTCAGGGTCAGAGTAGGCAGGGGTCAATAATCCAGAGGTGGGGCAAAGGTACAGGTCAGCAGGCAGGCTCAGAGTGGTCAGGCAGGCAGGCTCAAAGTCAGGACAGGCAAGGGTCAAAACCAGGAGGGCGAGATACAGCAAAACTGTGAAAAGCAGGAGCTGAGACACAAAAATGCTGGTTGACTTGACAAACAAGACGAACTGGAAACAGACCAACAGAGAACATCGGTATAAATACACAGGGGGTAAATGGGAAGATGGACGACACTTGGAGGGGGGTGGAGACAATCACAAAGACAAGTAAAACAGCAACCTGAACAGCAGGGTCAGTACTCTGACCATAGACCAGACAGAGTGGACCAATGTGAACAAAGTCCAGTGTTCTGCCATGAAGAGAGGTGAAGTCACACCGGTCATTCAGGACATTAGCTTCACCAAAGGAAGTAGGTCACTGAGAAGTCTCAATGTGGTTGTGATATATGGTCACATACTCCATGTTCTGGAGAGGGAGGCACAGGATGCGCAGACTTTTGCTCCCGGCCAGTAGTAATGAACAAACATAGTAAATGTGGTTACATGAAAGGATAGGAAAATGTGCCCTAGTGGGCTAAACTGGCATGGCGGCTTGTTAGAAAAACGGGAAATGGGGGGTCGACTAAGAAGTCACTACAGAGTTAATTATAACAATTAAAATGCTAATCCTTTACACATGAACACTCACTCATTCGGGAACAATTGCAATCAATATTTATATTTACGCTCAGTGAGTCGTCTTGATCGCTGGTGAAAAGTTTGTCTTTCATAGAATTTTCCGTCTCTCCCTCTCTCTCTCTGTCTTGGTTAGAGGGGATAGTTCAAAGTGACATTCGTTATAGAATGGATGTTTCGGCGGTTGACGTTCTTCGCGTTCAGTAATACCGAATTCTTAGCTGCAGACTAGTAATTCATATCAAAGACTTGTTCTCATTCTGTCGGTATCGATAGTCTAAGAGTTTAACCACGTGGTATGGTTAAAAGATTCAGCAATGGTCTGCAACCTTTAGCCATCTCGTAATTTAGGTAAGCTCGGTCTACAACCTTTGTCCCCCTCCTAATGGAGAAAAACATGGTCTGGTGATAATTTCTCTAAGTTGGGTTTTATTCGGAATGGAAGAAAAGGGCTGTCCCAGGATGTCTGACCCTAACTGGGCTCAGGGGCGGTCCTCTGATTTAGTTCAAATCCAATTCCCTTTTTGAGTTTTCCTTCATTAAACAGTCCAAAATCACATTGTAAAATTGTGTAAACAGTATCATACTCACTCGTTCATCTTATACAACAATTAGATGTAAACCTTATATCTGGGGCTATTATATAAACAGCGTTATAGTAATGTGGCCACACCGTCTCCCATGAGCTTCCCAAGTTGTGACAAACGGACCAGCTATGTCCATGAGGTCTTCTGAGGAATTTTCGACCTCAGACCACAGCAGCCTAGTTGAAGGAGGAAAGGGGAAGGGCAGGGAGAGGGGGGTTGCTATACACAAAGAGGCCAACGTCATGACAATGTTAATTAACTAGGAAGTCAGGGCACGACGGGAAAATGTATAGAGTTAGAGTTATAATTTCCCGAAACTAACTCTTCAGATATTTTTATATTTTATCAATTACAGTCTTCCATTATTAATAAATATGAATTGTTACCTTCTTTAGTCTCATTCCAAATGTCGTAAAAATTCTTGTTTATCTGCACGAACCCTAGTTTCCATAATGAATCAGCAACATACAAATTGGCTTAATTATTTATTTACTAACTAACTAAATAATCACAGAAAAACATTACAAACAAACAGTAGATATTGGTTACTAAATAAAAAAGTCCCTTGCGGATGAAGCCAATTTGACAGCTTGGTCGTCAAAGGAAAGGGGTGGGGACTGAGAAAGAGCGGGAAATACATCATGGATAACTACACTCATAGGAATTGCTAATACTTTACATGAACGACTGCTCATTCAAAAATAACTTGCAATTGACATATTTACGAGTGTATGTCTTGCTGTCTCTCTCTGTGGTCACCGGTCCATCTGCTGGAGAGAGTCGACAGAATAGTCTCTGGTTAACTTTCCCAAAAGTCACAATGTCTTTCGTGGTTGTATGTGGTTAGAATGGATACTTCAGAGTATCATTCGGAAATGTTATCATAGGTTAGATACTTTGGTGGTTGTCGGTATTCTTGTTCTAGGTTTGCGTAATTTCTAGCTGCAGACTAGTAATTTGTGCCGTCTAGAATTTTCTCCTTCTGTATTGAATCGATAGTCTCAGAGTTTAACCATTTCCAGCCGTGTAGCCAAAACTACAGCTGAATGGTCTAATGGTCTATAGAATTGTAGCCAAACCAACGTGGGGACTCTGTCCCGGCGTTCTCTGATTCAATGTATATTTTGTAGGAAATGGGTTTTATACTCTGTGGGAAAAGGAGTGGTTCTATAACGCCTAATGTGATGTCTGGGCTCACGGGGGTGTGGCCAATGACTAGTTAATCTTTATATGAAAATCCATACTCTCCTTTAGGTTAACTTTACATTACATCTTTTCACAAATAAGTTTCACAGTATTTATATGTAAACCTGACAACTGGGAAATGTACACTTTAAGAGACATAGTGATGTGTGTTTGCTGTCCTTCATGATGTCACCAAATGACACAGTCGACATGACTGTCCCTTAAGTGTCCACGTACCATTCCCACATTCTCAAAATTATAAATATTGTTTAGTTCTCCCATTTTGGGAATTAGGAGTTTTGAACAAAGAGAAGCTCTTTGTGCTGGTAGACTCTCTCCCTCAAAACTGCATGGCAGTTTCTGCCAGGTATTTATGACCTGTCGTAAAGTCATTACACTTATGGTGAGGAGAGTGAGAGGGGGGGCACGATTTACACCCCAAGGGCAACATCATGACACCTGTCAACAAAGGGTGTGGCTGAAATAGCCAAATCCACTCATTTGAAGGGTGTACATATACTTTTATATATATATATATATATATATATATATATATATATATATAGTGTATAAGAAAGCTCATAATTATTTATATATATATATATTTTTTTTTACTTTTAACCCCTTTTGTTTTTGTTGGCACAACAATAGTTCCATACTTCCATAAAAAACATGTAACCGGTACCAGGTTACCTGTGTGAGACTTGTGGGCGTCGTAGAACAAATGGAAAACACCATTGTGTTAATGCTGTTTATGAGAGTCTCATCTTGTAGCCAATCCATTGGGATGCCATGTGATTTTTGGGATGTCTACTTGTCTGACAAACACAGCTGTATACAGTACCAGTGGGGCTAGGTGGGGCTAGGTCTACATAAGGATGTTTTTTTTTAACTCACAAAAGCTCTGACGAAGGCTGTGAGGCTGACATGTAAAGCTTATCAAATAGCAGTGATACTATCAAGAGCAGTGATACTATCAAGAGCAGTGATACTATCAAGAGCAGTGATACTATCAAGAGCAGTGTGCGGGTTTCTTATTTTTTCTCATTTTATTCAACTGTTACACTGCACCTGCAAAAAAGATAGCTCAGATGTGCGAACGTAAAATAACACATTTTCATTTAATGCACACTGTTCAAACCCCCTACACATATTTACAGTATATTACACATGAGGTGTTTGGGTCCACTGCACCCAAGGTTTCTAAAAGAGTGGAAAAGTGTGTGTGTAGGTGAAAACAAGTAAAAATTTCACGAAAATATTTGCTGTGTGCCTCCACTCTGTCTTACTCTTCCCTGGGCCTGCTTTTTCAACACAGCACCAAGAACCTGTCTGTCTCCCTGCCTGTCTCCCGCTTTTCTTGTACTCTTTACCCTTTGTAGTGTGTGAAACTACACAATATCTTGTGGGAACCTGCACAATGTTATTTCAATACATTATTTCGATACATTGTAAACAATTCAGTATTTTCCCACACTCTACCCCACCCAGGTGCAAATTGGGGGAGCGAAACAACAAATAACTAGCTTTGCATGTGTGGCTCCTTACCACAATCAATCAGTATGGCAAAAGGGATAGAGAATCCAGTGTGGAGAGAAGTCTGTGTGGGAGGAGCATCTTCCACTTTCTGACTACGAGGATCATGTATCTGTCAATTTGGAGTCTGACAGTGAGTTGGAAGAAGAGGATGAGATTGACCCTCCGCCAGCCCCAGGACCAGCCTGTCAGCAACCAGCTCATCAACAACCTGCAGGAGGAGAAATATGGATGTCAAAAAATTGTGAAATTGAATGCTCTTCTTGCCCAAGGAATGAGCCACCCCACATGGCTGCCAATGTGATAAGGATGTAACCAGGGTCAATGAGGATGGTGGTTACTCATGTTCAGGACATAAAGTCTTCTTTTGAACTGTTCTTCCCAGACACCATGCAGAAAATCACTCTGGACTGCACTAATTTGCAGGGAAGACGTGTTTTTGGAGAGAGATGGAAGGAGATGGACCAAACTCATTTAAATGCATACTTTGGTGTTCTTATCGCTGCTGGTGTTTTCAGATCCAATGGGGAATCCACAGGATACACTGGCTGTAGAGGAGTGTGTAACTGGCTGCAGGAAGTCAGGCGCAGGAGAGCAGAAATGTGTAGCAAACGGAGCCCTTTATTGAGGCGAACAAAACATGGCACTCAAACTAAACACACACACGCAAACCAGCCTGGAGTACACATACATTTACACGTAACAATTCCACACACAGACATGGGGGGAAACAGAGGGTTATATGCAAGACGAGTAATGTGGGAATGCAAACCAGGTGTGCGGGAAAACAAGACAAAACAAATGGAAAGGTGGATCGGCGATGGCTAGAAGACCGGTGACGTCGTCCACCGAACTCCGCCCGAACAAGGAGAGGGACCGACCTCGGCGGAAGTCGTGACACTGGCAGAGAAGTTTTCCGTGCAACAATGTCTCTGGAAAACTTCCACATTATTTCCAGGATTACCTGCTTCAAAAACCAAGACACCAGACCAGCTCGGCGGCAGAGAGACAAGCTAGCTGCAATCAGGTCAGTGTGGAATAATTAGGTGGACCGCCTTCCTCTGTTTTACAACCCTGGGCCCAACGGTACTGTTAATGAGCAGCTTATGCCATTTAGTGGCTGCTGCCTCTTCAGGCAGTACATATCGTCTAAACCCGCAAAATGTGGAATCAATATCTGGGCTGTCTGTGATGCTGCTTCGTCATATGTGCGGAACTTGTAAGTGTATAAGGGAAAGTCAGATGGAGGAGCCCCTGAGAAGGACCAAAGGATGTGGGTTTTCCTGGACGTGACACAGGGACTCTGGCCACAACAACACGTGATAACTTTTTTATTTCGCACAAGCTGGGACAAGATCTCCTTAAGAGGAAGCTGACAATGGTAGGAACACTACCTCAACTGTTGAATATACGGAACAGACCTATCAATTCCTCTACGTTTGTGTTAAAGACCGACATGTCCATAGTGTTCTACATGCCAAAGAAAGGCAAAAATGTGGTATTTATGAGTACGCTGCATAGGGATGGGAGAATCTGTGGCCAGGAACATCAAAAACTAGAAATCATAATGGATTACAATGCCACAAAAGGTCGAGTGGACAATTTACATAAGCTGGTGACTGGCTGCAGCTGCAAAAGAAGAACCCCACACTGGCAACTTGAGATATTCAACACCTTGGACATCTCGGCGTACAACGCAATTGTCATCTGGATGGCGTTGAACCCAGATTGGAACAGAGGGAATCTCCAGAAGAGACAACTCTTCAACTCTCTTGAGGAGCTGGGCAAGGCATTGGTAAGATCTCAAATCCAGAGGAGGCAACATATCACAAGGACGCCCGTGAGGAGGATTCAGGAGGAGGATGCTGGTTCCCCATCTGCCCGACCCACAGAACCAACAACTCCAATACCGGAAGTAAGTGTGAGTGATGTTGCATGTGTGTATGTCTGACTCTCCTACCTTGGCCTGCTGTAACTGTATATGTGAGTGAGTGCAATGTTAGTCAAATTCCTGAACTAAGTGTTTTCATCAGTCTAGATTGCAGCTGGTAGCAACAAGAAGAAGCGCTGTGATGTGTGTGGACCCAAGAAGGACAGGAAGACACCGTAAACATGCATCAAGTACAAGAAATGCATTTGCAACACACACAAACTCTGTCCCTTACGTGGTGTGTAGACCGGCTTTAATTTGTATTCAATGGAGCTATTTTATAATTTTCATAAAACATTGTATGTAAGAAAATGTAGAACGAATAGCTCTTTTATTGCTAAATGTGATCTAGCATATGTAAATGGCAAATATTAACCATGTATGCTGTCGGTATTGCTGGAAATTGATATAAATCAACATCTAAGTATTAAGAATTGAGTATTTTTATGTAAATTGTTGTGGCTATATTGTTTTAAAAACCTAAAAAAAAATGTTGTGGATCCATCAGACCTGCGAACATTGGATGAATAACAAAAACATGAACACCACACAAGGGTTAACCATCATGGCTACCACAGCATTCTGCGGTGATACTCCATCCCATTTGGTTTAAGCTTGGTGGGACAATCATTCGTTTTTCAACAGGACAATGTCCCAAAACACACCTCCAGGATGTGTAAGGGCTATTTGACCAAGGAGGAGAGTGATGGAGTGCTAAATCAGATGACCTGGCCTCCACAATCACCCAACCTCAACCCAATTGAGATGGTTTGGGGTGAATGATGAGTGAAGCAAATGCAGCCAACAAGTGCTCAGCATATGTGGGAACTCCTTCAAGAGTGTTGGAAAAGCATTCCTCCTGAAGCTGGTTGACTGAATGCCAAGAGTGTGCAACGCTGCCATCAAGGCAAAGGGTGGCTACTTTCAAGAATTTAAAATATATTTTGATTTGATTAACACATTTTTGGTTACTACATGATTCCATGTGTTATTTCATAGTTTTGATGTCTTCACTATTATTCTACAACCGTGGATAGATGGTAACATTCACGCAAAACTGAAAGCGCAAACTATTGCATTTAACCATGGCAAGGTGACTGGGAATATGGCAGAATACAAACAGTGTAGTTATTCCCTCCTTTTTTAAACTGACAGATTTAGATTGTTGTATTATGTTAATTACATTGACACACAGGTCAATCGATTAAGGATTTTAAAGGGGTACACACAAATTCACCATCATGAGTAAGAAACTGAAAAATATTTCAAACAAACGCTATTTCGTCGATAGAAAACATTTGTCACAGAAAATAAATTATTTGCAGTATGGATCATGAGAGGTTATTACCACTAAATAAATCAATAGGGAAGTTTTAGGTGTGCCGCAGAATTTTCTATCCCATCAAGGTGTACCACGTAAAAAAAAATTGGGGAACCACTGACTTCAATACAGGTCACTTTCTATGTGTGTAATTGCTACTGGAGACTAACAGGCTGCCAGGCATCAGAGCCGCTAGTCACAGCAACACCAGAATTCAGCGCATGATGCTACTACTGCTAATAACTACAGGGAGCTTGAGGACAGCAGCTCCTGTAAACCAGCTAAACACTATCATCTAGTGGAAATCTGAAGTCACACCGTGAAGGAAGTATTGTTTTACCGTAATAAGAGACTGGCCCTCATCTCTGCCACATATAATACAGTCATTATTATTTTGAGAAAATTATGTTGAATAGTGCTGGAGATCAAATCAAAGTTTATTGGTCGCATATACAATTTTCATGTCACACCCTGATCTGTTTCACCGGTCCTTGTGCTTGTCTCCACCCCCCTCCAGGTGTCGCCCATCTTCCCCATTATCCCCTGTGTATTTATACCTGTGTTTTTTGTCTGTCTGTGCCAGTTCATCTTGTTTGTTCAAGCCTAGGCAGTGAAGGGTTGGATCCGGAGGACGTCCTGCACCATAAGCTGAGCCTTCTCCTTGGCCGAGGGTAGTTTGGCGAGGCCTGAACAAACAAGACTAACTGGCACAAACAGACAGAAAACACAGGTATAAATACACAGGGGATAATGGGGAAGATGGGTGACAAGTGGAGGGGGGTGGAGTCAATCACAAAGACAGGTGATACAGATCAGGGTGTGACATTTCAGGTGTTATGGCAACTTTGATTTGATCTCTATTGCTATTCAATATCACTCTTTTTGAATATGGAATGAAATGGATGATGGATGATGGATAACATGGAAAAAGTCGATCCTATGCAGCATTGTGTAATAAATGGTAAGACAATTGAAGTGATATTTAAGTGAACCTACAGGAGATAAGGTTAATAGCCCAGTGCCAGCTGTGGCCAACCTCCAGAGGGCGAGCTATGCAAACTTACTTCCTTCCTCCTCTGTATATATAGCAGCATGTTGCCAACTCATCATTCAACTCATACAATAGTTACCAGTTATATGATATTTCAGAAACCAGATTATGAATACCTGTGGGTTTGTTATTTTTTACACTAGCATGAATATTGGGTGAGTATGAAGCCAGTACATTTTCACCAGGAAAGTTGCATTTGTTGAATTAACAATTTATTGAATGACCGCCGTAATGTTTGCAGGAGTTTGCTGTGATTAGATGGATCAGTCACCTTCTCAGGTGAAACTGTTAAATTGTCCAGTAAAATCTCTGGGTTTGATATGACAGACTACTATATGACCTGGATAAGACAGAAACCAGGCAAAGCTCTGGAGTGGATTGGGAGAATTAACTCTGGTTCAACAGATGCTCCAGTCTACTCAGAATCCCTGAAAGGCCAGTTCATCCTGACTGAGGATGTCTCCACAAGCACCTAGTTCTTAGAGGCCAAGAGTCTGAGATCAGAACACTCTGCTGTTTATTATTGTGCTCGAGAGGCAATGTGACTGAAATTGCTGGGGCAGTTGCACCAAACCAGTCAAAACTATGCCACATATGCACATGCAATACCTCTTTGGCCAACCTAGGGGTCACTGCCCCTTCTTAGAATACCACTGTTCTACAGTATGATGTCCCAATACTGTACTATTTTATGTAACACTCCACATTCTTACAAATTCTCATTCATATTCCTGTAGTGCAAAGACCATTTATTTTACAATCTAAAGAGATGATGCACAACTCACTCTTTAAGTTTTATAATTATATATGCTCATCTGTGCACTCTATCCTTCATCCACAACGGACGGTGAGAACGGATTGGCATTTCTTTATTTCTTCATTCATTTCTTATAAAATCTGACAAGATCAACTCTACTGGCTAAAGACACATTCCCAAGGTAAAAACAAGATAATTTATTGAATCAGAGAGATTTGTGATGACTCCAGGGAAATATGACAGGTACCTGATAGATGTATTGGTCTCTGGTGTGTGGAGAGGTTTTTGTATGGGTGTGTGTCATCGTGATAACAACGGGGGCACAGTGTTACAAACCATAACAAAAACCACTGTAGTGGAAATGGCTACCTACTTCATCTCATACGCAATTACAAGATAAACATTTAAACATCTACTCCAACTGTTGGATTCCGACAACAGAATGTATTTGTTTTAAATTAAAAAAGCTGTATTTTTTTTATTTAAATAAGAACTAAAAATGAACTTAATCACTGTCTATAAAACTGTCCCAGCAAAGTTCTTTAATCCTTGTTATGGTCAAAATGCCTGACAGAGCAAAATCTGAAAGCCCAAACTAAGTGTTATTAATAAGTAGTAAAACATAATTTGACATTCTGTTCATGAGATCAAAATCAATAGATCATGTTGTGGTTGCTGTGAAAAGTTACACATGTTTATTCCAGATGTGGCCCTGCACAGAGTGGTGGGGAGGTTTTTGTACAGGGTTAAACCACTGTGCCATATAGCGGGGTCACAATGATACAGTCCATGACAAAAACCTACCACCTCTACCAAGCACAGAGTGTGAGAGTGCTGACACCTAAGGAACACAGACACATATACATTCTGATTGTCTATAGGCAGCTAACCTAAACATGCTGGTACATTTATACACATTATCAACTCAAACAAATGTCCATACTCTTTAGGCCTACTTCAGACAAAGAAATCTCAACATTAAAAACTTTAAAACAGACATACACTGAGGAACAACTATTTTCTGTATGCTGTAAATCATGTGTTCAAAACATTTGCTTGAATTGAGCTTCAATAGTTGTTGTAAATGACAGGATTGGAAAAAACATTGTCCACATGGAGACATTGGAGGTTTCAGTGAGTTTAACGGAGGAATCTGTGGCTGTATGTAACATGGGTTTTTGTAATGGTGTGATTCACTGTGTATGGGAGTGGCCACAGTGATAAACATCAATACAAAAACCTCTCCATGGACATGAGGGTTGACAGCATTGTACTGTGCAAACACTGACTACACTCTGGACCCATATGGGAGATCATTTCACTGCTATGAAATTGAATGGTCATATTCTAATCTTCATTTTCTCCGTTCCAGTATTGGTTGCTATTATGCTATTGTGTCCAATGTTTCTGATTTCATACTGATTCCTACTGTGCTGTTTTTAGCCAAAATGTTGTATGACAACCATGTTTGTTTTTCTGACATGCCTGTCCATATAAATATACAGTAGCACTCTTTAAAGGTGGTCAGTCCTGACATTTCAGATGTAACAATCATGGTTATGACGTTGTCCAGACATATAGCTTTATTTACAGGAGGTATCAAATGCCAAGTCTCCTATTATAGTCATATCAAATACTGCCTTAGTCCAAAGAGTATTCCTTCTACTGTAACATCATTTAGAAACATTCTATATCGCCAACTACTGATATACAGGTATAGCGATGCACTCCATCTGAGTTTAGTTGGTAGGCTACATCAAGGATTGATTGATGATGATGCTTTTATGTTTCCTCCATAAAGACGTTGAAACCACATTGTTCATAATCAATTGTTGGGAAACAGTGTTGTACAGAACTCAACAGATGCTTCCTTTTGATATTGAGAGAAAAGGCATCGATGTCTGATGTTTCACACAGCCACCCTCACGACAGTGTAAATTCCCAGTCTAGACAGGAGAGGGGTTTTTGTACAGGGATGTATCACAGTGCAGAATAACGGCCACAGTGATATAGCCCATGACAAAAACTCTTCCCCATTGATGCAGATGCTGGGGTTAGAGTGTGTGTTAGGGCAGAAACTAGGTGAAGAGCGTAGTGTGTGTTTCTCATACGTTTGGTTCAGCATGGTTGATATATTCATAGGTAGTTACTGTATCTTTAATTATACTGTTTTATCAACATATTTATCACCTGTTAATTATGGAGAAACATTTATCGATGAGAATTGGACATAAAGTTGGTATGAAGTGGAAAACCAGTTTATGCATAAACATGATTTCCAATTCTATTATGATAGATTTTTTAAGGTTGATTGTTAATGAAAGTTTATTGGGGGGAAACTATGGTGTCAATGTTGGAGATAAAATAACATAGTTTTATTGAGGGAGTCGCTATGTGGCATGAGATTTTGTACTGGCATGTATCACTGTGTACACTGGGAGCCACAATGATATACACCAGTACAAAAACCTCATCACAAGTGGTTACCTCTCATGACAGATCATACTGGAATGTTCAAAATACACCTTATATTTTACCTTTATTTAACTAGACAAGTCAGCTAAAAACAAATTCTTATTTTCAATGACAGCCTAGGAACAACCATTGAATTCTGTCTGCACTTTTAAACATTCTCACATCGCATCTCGCATTTTTTTTAAAATATTATGTTCATGACTTTAATCATCATATTTGGAAAAACAATGAATTGTCTGGACTTAAGAAAGTAACATATTGACATTTTAAAGTAAAACTATTTGTCACATATAGATGTTTCGACAAATGTCAAATTTTCACTGCAAATGAAGAAAAATAATCGCATAAATACATTATCCTTACTGTGAGAGCATTTGACGTGGGTTTTTGTAATGATGTGAGTCACTGTGTATGGGGGCAGCCACAGTGATACACACCACTACGAAAACCTCAGCCCAAGTACTGGTCATGGCAGCACATACTTACTGAAACCTCAACAGACTCTGTGCCAAGTGACTGCTTAGCGGACTGCTTATAAGACAAAACCTGGCCCAATACAAAAATATTTAGTGCAGATTTAGTGCACTGATTACAAATATCAAATACTGATATTCAACTGTGCATTACACAGACCTTATACCATAGTTATACATACTTTTAAAAATACTTATTGTTTTGTTTAGTTACAGTTGAAGTTGTAAGTTTACATACACTTAGGTTGGAGTCATAAAAACTTGTTTTTCAACCACATTTCTTGATAACAAAGTATAGTGTTGGCAAGTTGGTTAGGACATCTAATTTTTAGGACAAGTAATTTTTCCAACAATTGTTTACAGACAGATTATTTCACTTATAACTCACCGTATCACAATTCCAGTGGGTCAGAAGTTTACATACACTAAGTTGACTGTGCCTTTAAACTGCTTGGAGAAATGTATTCTGGTCTGGTGAAACAAAAATAAAACTGTTTGGCCATAATGACCAGGAAAAAAGGGGAGGCTTGCAAGCCGAAGAACACCATCCCAACCGTGAAGCACGGGGGTGGCAGCATCATGTTGTGGATGTGCTTTGCTGCAGGAGGGACTGGTGCACTTCACAAAATAGACGGAATCATGAGGAAAGGAAATGATGTGGATATATTGAAGCAACATCTCAAGACATCAGTCGGAAAGTTAAAGCTTGGTTGCAAATGGGTCTTCCAATTGGACAATGACCCCAAACATACTTCCAAAGTTGTGGAAAAATGGCTTAAGGACAACAAAGTCAAGGTATTGGAGTGGCCATCACAAAGCCCTGATCTCAATCCTATAGAAAATTTGTGGACAGAACTGAAAAAGCGTGTGCGAGCAAGGAGGCCTACAAACCTGACTCAGTTACACCAGCTCTGTCAGGAGGAATGGGCCACAATTCACCCAACTTATTGTGGTCAAGGTCGTGAAAGGCTACCCAAAACGTTTGACCCAAGTTAAACAATTTAAACGCAATGCTACCAAATACTAATTGAGTGTATGTAAAATTCTGACCCACTGGGAATGTGATGAAAGAAATTAAAGCTGAATTAAATCATTCTCTCTATTTTTCTGACATTTCACATTCTTAAAATAAAGTGGTGATCCTAATTGACCTAAAACAGGGAATTTGTACTCGGATTAAACGTCAGGAATTGTGAAAAACTGAATTTAAATGCATTTGGCTAAGGTGTATGTAAACTTCCGAATTCAACTGTATGACACAAGGTAACTACAACTGTAATATCAAAATACCAATGGGTCGACACTTTTCTTAGCTGAGCTACGCCGATCTGAAAATATTTGCCTATAATTTGCTCAGTCATATTCACAATAAGAGGTAGCAGTGGTAGGTCTTTAATAATTTGTTGAACAAGTAACTAAATTTGCAATAATTGTTTACATTGTCATATCATTTGTCATAAACTGATGTTGATGTATGGATGGACAGAAACATAGATTAACATACAAATGAATGATGATTAAATTAAAATAATAGACAAAGTTGGAACATTTTGGCCTTGTGGTAGAACGTATCCACACTGGATATTATTTATGTAATGAGAGGTAACAGACAGGAAACCAGCCATGCCATGAGGGAACAGGTGCTTCCTCATAACATAGGCACACTGACTGAAATCTTTTCTGGACTGAGAGTAGATAGAGCCCTCTGAAACAACCACTATTTTATGAAACTAAGTAATGAAACTAACTAATCTAAGTCAGCAAGCATTCAGACTTTAGCCTCACAGGGTTGGTCTTCAATTGTACTGTCAAAGTTCATCTTAAATATATTTCTATCAAATGTTTTTAGTAGGCACAGTTATCCAGAGCAATTAGGGTAAAGTGCCTTGCTCATGGGCACATTGACTGACTTTTCACTTAGTCTTCTTGGGGATTTGAACCAGTGACCTTTTGGTTACTGATCCAATTATCCTAACTGCTAGGCTACCTGTCATTCAAATAACAACCAAATTCTTGTTTTTGAGAAAATGTATGCCATTATGTAGCTAGAGAGTCCACACGCCTGGCACACCACTGAACTCAGTCCCTGAAGGCAAGGATGACAACTGGCAGATACTGCAGCCTACGGAGTTGGATATCATTTTACTACATGCCGTACAGCTCTGGAACTAGAAAAGTTATGTGGCACTGCAGTGTGATCAAAACAACTGTCACAAAGTGCTAACATGTCCTCCCCTCCCTCAACCCACATTATTAGTCAACACACAACACAATATTTGCCATTTCATGTTTGACTGACATTAAGAAGGGCTAGGTATAAGCTAAAGATCTCTTCCCTGCAGTGATGTAGTCAAGTCACTAAACCTTTAGTCCAAGTCGAGTCTCTCGAGTTCGAGTCAGAGTCCTTGAGTTCAAAGTCGAGTAATACGGAATTACAATACGGAAATCGGTATTGCAAATCAGTCAGGATGTTAAGCTAATTCAGGACCTACTGTACTGTAACTATGTTGAATTAAGCAAAGGAAAGAGCATTTCTGACAACAAACACACCATTGGTTCACCTCCTACCTCAATAACCGCAATTAGTACGTCACACTTTGTGAGGCAAGTTCAGAGGAGTCCCCATAACCAGCGAGTCCCACTTGGGTTGGTGTTAGGACATATCCTCTTCCTGCTCTACATGCTCCCACTTGACCAGATCTACAGACAACACAGTGTCCATTTCCACTGCTATGCAGACGTCACACAGGTGAACATGAAAACAAATCCTGACACATCATCTGCTTTGTCAACATTGTCCAACTGTCTGGAAGAGGTCAAATCTCGGATGCAGAACAACCTCCTCCAACTCAACAGCAGCAAGACAGAAGCAATGCTGATAAGCACACCCCTGCAGATCACCAACTCCTGCAGTCACTTATGTCATACGTCATTCTTTCACCTGAAGAATATCTCCCCACTAAGAACCTCACTCACCACATCTTACGCAAAAAAGCTAACACATGCATTTACTGGGGGGCCTGCCTGCAAATTTAATTCATAAACTACAGCTCATCCAAAACAGTGCCGCAAGGATACTGGCACAAACTAAAAGATCTGCCCACATCACTCCCATCCTTGTTGATCTCCATTGGCTACCTGTTCCTCCTGCTCCTCTACAAACCCCAAAATGGCATCGGGGACCCGCCTACCTGTCAGACCTGCTCTCCCCCTATGAACCTCCACGCACCTTACATTCAAACCATGCTTATACTCCTTCATGCCCCCAGGACCAGGCTCCTCACAATGGGGGACTGTGCATTTTCCTCTCTCATACTATACCTATGGAACTCCCTTCCAGATAACTTCAGGGTTGTTCAGACTGTTGGACATTTTAAAGCAGGCAAAGATGTATATGTTATACATGATTGACACAGTTGAATTACAATCTGCTAGTCTGTATGTCAGATGTTATATGCAATGAATGTACTGTGGTTTTTATTTGTCCTTATCATTTGCAATGGAGAAGGGATTAAGCACCTGTAATGGTAGAAATGATTTGTTGTTAAACAAAGCCCATTTAAAACATGACAAATTACCAGGTAGTACTGCAAATAATATACCTGTTACTGCTACATTGTATTTAAGAATGTATATTTCGAATAAAATAAAATAAAATATTTTGGAACCAATGTGTGCAGTATGCTATAATCCATATTGTACATTTGCCAAAGATTTTATTAAATTTGTTCCTCTAGTTTTGATCCACATAGGATTAATAACAGGTCAGTCTTTTAAGTTTAAAATCTGTGGACCATTTGAAAAGTGGGAGCTAGTGTCTGTGACTAAGGTCATGTCCGTTTGTGTGAACCAGAAACACTCCAGGTATACAGAATGTAAAGTATGCACTAACAGAGATGATAGTGACTGATGATTTTAATCCATCTAAAATTCAAATTCTGTGTTTTCATGTTTGTATTCAATTTAATGTACCTTTTCTCTGAAGATTAGTGGTGAGATGTTACTTTGATGGAATGTTAGAAGTAAATCCCTTCAACTGCACTAAATTGATGTGTTCTTGAAAGCCCGTGTCTCAGTATTGTAAGACATTTTCTAATACATTTACATAAGTAATGATTGTAATGACTGACACTTCACCACAGATGTGTAGTTCAGGCCTTGAGCTGTTCTTGTTAAATGTTTTGTATCATGTCATGTTTAATGTGGACCCCAGGAAGAGTAGCTGCTGCATTCACAACAGTTAATGGGGATTCTAATGATATACCAATAGATTAAAAGTAATTTTAGATACTTACGGTCTTTTGGCTTTTTCTAGCTATCTGGACGTAGGTGGTGTTTTTTCACAGTAACAAGGTAAAATTGTATTTAAAAAAAAAAAAAGTTTATTGGAGGTGAGGTGGTATCACAGTTATCATGCAACTAAAAACAAAAGGAAGCTATAGGAATGACTCAAATGAAAAGGCAATGGGGTTTACATAGCTGGGAAAATGGGTGAAATCTCAACATTTAACTCAAATGTATCTGTACCAAACACCATATCTCACACGCATTCCTCCTGAACACTGTTCTAGAATATCATGTATATTTCAATGGGTCTTTTACCTCTATGACAAATGACTGCATCTTTATTTAAACAGCTAAACAACAGAAAACGGACCATGTAAGGTGATTACAGTATTCAGTCAATAACAAATTAACCTTAGTGTCACAACAGCCTTTTTTTATTTTTAAATCACCTTTATTTAACCAGGTAGGCCAGTTGAGAACAAGTTCTCATTTACAACTGCGACCTGGCCAAGATAAAGCAAAGCAGTGCGACACAAACAACAACACAGAGTTACACATAGACAAATTTACAGTCAATAACACAAAATAAAAGAAAAATAGAAAAATCTATGTACACTGTGTGCAAATGTAGAAGAGTAGGGAGGTAAGCTATAAATAGGCCCTAGAACTGAAAATAATTACAATTTAGCATTAATACTGGAGTGACAGATGTGCAGATGATGATGTGCAAGTAGAGATCCTGGGGATTGGCTATGTATAGGTACAGTGATCGGTAAGCTGCTCTGACAGCTGATGCTTAAAGTTAGAGTGGGAGATATAAGACTCCAGCGTCAGTGATTCTTTCCAGTCATTGGCAGCAGAGAACTGGAAGGAAAGGCAGCCACAGGAAGTGTTGGCTTTGGGGGTGACCAGTGAAATATACCTGCTGGAGCGCTTGCTACTGGTGGGTGTTGCTATGGTGACCAATGAGCTGAGATAAGGCAGGGCTTTACCTAGCAAAGACTTTTAGATGACCTGGAGCCAGTGGGTTTGGCGACGAGTATGTAGTGAGGGCCAGCCAACGAGAGCACACAGGTCGCAGTGGTGGGTAGTATATGGGGCTTTGGTGACAAAACGGATGGCACTGTGATAGACTACATCCAGTTTGCTGAGTATAGTGTTGGGGGCTATTTTGTAAATGATATTGCCAAAGTCAGTTTTACGAGGGTAAGTTTGGCAGCATGAGTGAAGGATCCTTTGTTACAAAATAGGAAGCTGATTCTAGATTTAATTTTGGATTGGAGATGCTTAATGTGAGTCTGGAAGGAGAGTTTACAGTCTAACCAGACACCTAGGTATTTGTAGTTGTCCACACATTCTAGGTCAGAACCGTCCAGAGTAGTCTTTTCCTGTCCAGCACAGGCGTTCTGCGTCGCCGGCCTTCTAGCTGCTACCGAACCTACTGCAGGCAAGCGCAGTTCACTCATCAACCCCGGACTTGTCTCATCATCATTATGTAACAGTATAACTTTAGTCCATCCGCTCGCCGGGCTCGAACCAGGGACCCTCTGCACACATCAACATCTGACACCCACGAAGCATCATTACCCATCGCTCCAAAAAAGCCATGGCCCTTGCAGAGCAAGGGGAACCACTACTTCAAGGTCTCAGAGCAAGTGACGTCACCGATTGAAACGCTATTAGCGCGCACCACAGCTAACTAGCTAGCCATTTCACATCGGTTACAATTACACACCTGGTTCCAATCCCCACTCTATCACTGTATATCTACTCCCTCTGTCATTTGTCTCTGTCTGTCATTGTAAATGCTACTTGTGTTCCTGAGAGGAATCTCTCCTACCATTTCCTGAATACTTTATATTTTGCACTTTGGGATCGCCCTGTGACTTTTTGTTAATGAATATATATTTTGAGCACAACAGCATTTGGGTTTCGTCCAACTTTGATCTATGGTGATTAAACAAATTTAGTAGTTCTAAACCTGTGACTGCCTACTCCACTCTACATCAGTGACTCTTAGTCCTGACTATATTGAAAACAAACCAAATAGCCCTATCGGGAAGCACATTTACTGATACGGACCCCTAAACTACTTCCAATCATCCAATGTTGAACAAACTGAGAATGGACCTAAGTAATGCAGTAAACTCTTATTTTGGTTGGTGATGTGAAAGGTGATATGTATCATGATAAGATACTTTTCAGAGATGCTTTTAGAAAATACTTATTTTCCACCATAATTTGCAAATAAATTCATAAAAAATCCTACAATGTGATTTTCTGGATTTTTTTCTCATTTTGTCTGTCATAGTTGATGTGTACCTATGATGAAAATTACAGGCCTCTCTCATCTTTTTACTTGGGAGAACTTGCACAATTGGTGGCTGACTAAATACTTTTTTGCCCCACTGTACTTACTGAAACCTCAGCAGACTCTGTGCCAAGTGGCTGCTTATACCACAATACCTGACCAATCCAAATAGATTTAGTGCATATTTAGTGCAGTGATACCCAAATTTGCATTACACAGACCTAATGCCATAGTCATACATAAAACACATTTTTGTTTTCTTTAGTTAAATCATGTGACAAGACACCTACAAAGATAATATCAAAATAGGTTGGCACTTTTCTTTCTTTCTTCTTAGCTGAGAGCTATACCTATGTAGTCTGAAAATATTTGCATAAAATTTGCTAAGCAATGTAGCAATGAAAGGTCTAGGTCTTTAATCATGTGTTGAACACTGGTACCTACATTTGCCATTATCGTTTACAGTGTCATATCGCTCGTCATAAAACTGATGTTGATATGAGTTGATGTATGGATGGACAGAAACATACTGTAGATAATCGTACAAATGAATGATGATTAAACTAAAATAACAGACATAGTGGGAACATTTTGGTCTTGAGGTAGAGCGTATCCACATTGGATATGATTTATGTAATGAGAGGTAACAGACAGGAAACCAGCCATGTCATTCACCACACTGAGGGAGCAAGTGCTTCCTCATAACACAGGCACACTAACTGAAACCTCCTCTGGACTGAGGGTGCATAGAGCGCCCTCAGAAACCACCACTATGTTATGAAACAGTGTGTGCAAATGTCACTTTCTAAATCAACAAGCATTCAGTCTTTAGCCTGTTTTTCAGGAAAAGTACAGGAAAAGTGAATATAAAATGTTTTTTTAAACATTAGTCCTACAACAAATACCAACCAAATTCTTGCTTCTGAGTTAATTGATCAATTGACTCATTATTTAGGTAGAGAATGTAAATTCCTGGCCCACCGATGAACTCAGTCCCTGAAGGCAAGGATGACAACTGGCAGATACTGCAGCCTGAGGACTTGGATACCCTTTTACTACATGCCATACAGCTCTGGAACTAGAAAAGTTACATGGCACCACAATGTTGTGTAAACATCTGTCACAAAGTGGCAACATGTCCTCCCCTCCCTCAGTCCACATAATTAGTCAACACAATACACAATATTTTCCATGAATTTCATGTTTGACTGACATTAAGAAGGGCTAGGTATAAGCAAACCAGCCCTCTTCCCTGCAGCAGCGATGTAGCCTAGTCACTAAACCTTGAGTCCGAGTAAAGTCCCTAGTGATTGAGTCAGAGTTCTCGAGTCCAAGCTTGAGTCATGAGTGCTTTGGTAGTGCTAAAAGCTGCGTTTCAACAATCTTTGAACCTACATTACATGAAGCAGAACGCTAACCATCTTAAAGTATTGCACATTATTCGGGATAGCTTGCTACAGTAATTCAGTAGCTATTGTAACTATGTTGAATTAAGCAAAGTGGAGAGACTTTCAGACAACAAGGTACCATTGGTTCAACTCCTACCTCACTAACCGCAAGCAGTACGTCACACTTTGTGGGGCAAGATCAGGGGACTCCACCATTTTCTGCGGTGTCCCAGATGGGTAGGTGTTAGGACCTATCCTCTTCCTGCTCTACATGCTCCCACTTGGCCAGATCTTCAGACAACACAGTGTCCATTTCCACTGCTATGCAGACATCACAAAGGTGAACATTTAAACAAATCCTGACACATCATCTGCTTTGTCAACATTGTCCAACTGTCTGGAAGGGGTCAAATCTCGGATGCAGAACAACTTCCTCCAACTCAACAGCAGCAAGACATAAGCAATGCTGATAAGCACACCCCAGCAGATCACCAACTCCTGCAGCATCCGCCCTGCCATAGATGGCCACATCATCCCACTCACATCAGTCATCCCTAATTTTGGTGTAAAATTCGACCCGTCTCTCTCCTTCCATGCCCACATAAGTCACTTCTGTAAAATGTCATTCGTTCAACTGAAGAACATTTCCCAATTAAGACTCTCACCACATCTGATGCAGAAAAGCTAATACATGCATTTACTGGGGGGCCTGCCTGCAAATTTAATTAATGAACTACAGCTCATACAAAACAGTGCCGTAAGGATTCTGACACAAACAAAATAGTCTGCCCATCCTTGCTGATCTCAAAGGAAAAGAAAATTGTATTTGTCACATAGTGGTCACAAAACAACAGGTACAGTAAAATGATTACTTACAAGCCCATAACCAACAATGCAGTCTTAATTTGGGACAGGGGGCAGTATTTTCACGTCCGGATGAAATGCGTGTCCAAAGTAAACGGCCTGCTACTCAGACCCAGAAGCTAAGATAATATGCATATTATCAGTTGATTTGGATAGAAAACACTGAAGTTTCTGAAACTGTTTTAATCATGTGTGTGAGTATGACAGAAATGATTTGGCAGGTAAAACCCTGAGGACAAACCGTCCAGATCTCTTTTTTTTTAGGTCACTCTCTTTTCAATGGGTTTTCATTGGGAATCCATATTTCTAATCAACTTTCCTGCAGTTCCTATCGCTTCCACTGGATGTCAACAGTCTTTAGAAATTGGTTGAGGTTTTTCCTTTGAGAAATGAAGAAGTAACACTGTTCAGAATGAGGGTAGAGAGAAGTGTACTCTTTGAAAAAGGTGAGTGACCTGAAATGCACGCTCCACTTTGTTTTCCTCCGGTATTGAACACAAATCATCCCGTCTTCAATTTTATCTATTATTTACGTTAACAATACCTAAAGTTGTATTAGGAAAGTAGTTTGAGATGTTTGGACAAAGCTTACAGTTAACTTATGAGACATTTTGTAGTCATGTTGCGCAAATTGGAACCGTTTTTTTTCTGGATCAAACGCGCCAAATAAACTGACATTTTGAATATATATCGACGGAATTAATCGAACAAAAGGACCATTTGTGATGTTTATGGGACATTTTGGGGAGCCAACAGAAGAAGCTTGTCAAAGGTAAGGCATGAAATATATCTTTATTTCTGCGTTTTGTGTCGCGCCTGCAGGGTTGAAATATGCTTTTCTGTCTTTGTTTACTGGGGTGCTTTCCCAGATAATAACATTGTTTGCTTTCGCCCGAAAAGCCTTTTGGAAATCTGCCACATTGGCTGGATTCACAGCAAGTATAGCTTTAATTTGGTATCTTGCAAGTGTTATTTCATGAAAGTAAAATTTCTATAGTAATTTATTTGAATTTGACGTTCTGCATTTTCACTGGATTTTGGAAAGGTGGGACACTAGCATCACATATCCCAGAGAGGTTTTAATAAGGCTAGGTATCCCGCGGACACCTGTCAACAACATCCGGTGAAATTGGAGGGCGCGCTCAATTCAAATAAATAATAGTAATGTTAAACATTTATGAACATACAAGTGTCTTATATCGATTAAAAGCTTAAATTGTTAATCTAACTGTATTGTCCGATGTACAATAGGCTTTACAGCGAAAGTATACCATGTGATTGTTTGAGGAGGGCGCCCCACAACATATTTTTCAACCAGCACAGGCTTCATAAAATCAAAAATAGCGATTAAATAATCACTTACTTTTTAAAAATCTTCCTCTGTTTGCAATCCCAAGGGTCCCAGCTAACACATGAATAGTAATTTTGTTAGATTAAATCCTTCTTTATATCCCAAAAAGTCTGTTTAGTTGGCGCCATCGATTTCAGTAATCCACTTGTTCAACATGCAGACAAAGGAATGGCAAAAAGCTACCGCTAAACTTTGTTCAAACAAGTCAAACTATGTTTCTATTTAATCCTCAGGTACCTTCAAATGTAAATAAACTATAATATTTCATACGGAAAGAAGTATGTTCAATAGAAAAGTAAAATTAGGAAGTGCGTGTCCACAGACTGATTTTCCACTGTGACTCTTTGTACCAAAACTCCAAATTCTTACTAGTTTTGGAAGAAACAAGCCTGATACCTTGAACAAAGACTGTTGTCATCTAGTGGAAGCCATAGGAATTGCAATCTGGCAGCTGGAAATGCATAGGACCCATAGATTTACATTATAAGAGCCTGGTACCTAAAAAGAAAAGATTCTGGTTGGTTTCTCTTTGGATTTTCTCCTACCATATCAATTGTATTATAGTCTCATACATTAGTTAAACCTTTATACAAACTTCGAAGTGTTGTCTATCCAATGCTACCAATTATATGCATATCCTGGCTTCTGGGCCTGAGTAACAGGTAGTTAACTTTGGCCACTTCAGTCAGGTGGAAATTCAGAAAAATAGACCCTAGTTGATTTGTCATATGCACAGGATACAAATGGTACACAGTATAATGAAATGCTTACTTGCAGGTTCACCTATCAACAATATGACAGTAATAAGAATAGGGGTAAGTATGCAAAAAACAAAAGCTCAATGGAATATAAATATAATACAATTAGCAGAAATATAAATTCAAGAAAGGCACAAACAATTGACAGTAGGATATTTACATGTGCTGGGGAGGGTGAGTACGGAGAGAAAAGTGTTGAATTATGCAGTAAGTTTGTGCAATAATTTCCAAAAAAAAAGTCCAAAAGCAGTAGTCATGGTTTGTGGGTTTGTGCATATCAAATCAAATCAAATTTGTCACATGTGCTGAATACAACAAGTGTGGACTTTACCATGAAATGCTTACTTACAAGCGCGTTCACAACAAAGCAGTTAAAAAGTATGAAAATTAACAAATAGATCAAAAGAAAATAGTAACACAATATAATATCACAATAAGAACAGGCTATATACAACGAGTACAAGTACCGAGTCAGTGTAGTGGGGTACAAGATAGTTGGGGTGATTGATTATTAAGGGTAATATGTACATGTAGGTTTGGTTAGGTGATTGATTGAAGTATTATCTACATGTAGGTAGGTGGTGAAAAGCAGAAAGTCCGGGAAGCTGTTTAATGAACTGTTCAGCAGTCTCATAGCTTTGTGGTAGAGCTGCTCAGGATCCTTTTGGTCCCAGACTTGGCACTCTGGTACGCTTGCCGTTCGGTAGCAGGAAAAAACAGACTGTGTGGGCATGTGAGTGGATGTGTGAGCGAGTGCATGTCTTCAAAGGTTGTGAAAAGTCCATGCAAATAAACTGTTGGTGTAGAGGTGGTCGTCTTGGTTCAGGTGTTCAGCAGTCTGATAGCGTGTGGGTAAAAGTTGTCTCTGAGCCCCGAGACTCGATGCTCCGATGCCGTCTGCCAAACAGTAAAGGCCTGAACAGTCTGTGGCTGGGTATGTGGGGTCCTTGATGATGTTATGTGCCTTCCTCAGGTACCGCTTGAAGTTCATGTACTTAACAGGTGGGAGCACGGCACCAGTGATGGACAGGGACGTCTTCACCACCTGTTGAAGGTCCTTGTGGTCGAGAGTGGAGCAGTTTCCATACCAGGTTGTGATGCAGCCGGTCAAGATGCTCTCAGTGGTGCAGCAGTAGAGGTTGGAGAGTATCCAGGGGGAAATGCCAAGTTTCTGCATCTGCCTTTGGAAGTAGAGGAGCTGTTGCTCCTCCTTGACCAGAGTGATGGTGTTGTGTGTCCATGAAGTAGAGGAGCTGTTGCTCCTCCTTGACCAGAGTGATGGTGTTGTGTGTCCATGAAGTAGAGGAGCTGTTGCCAATCCCCAGCTGTTGTAGCCTGTGGTCTGCCTGTCAGGAAGTCCAGTATCCAGTTGCAAAGGACGGAGTCTAGACCCAGGGCCCGAGCTTGGAGGGAACAATGGTATTGAATGCTGAACTCTAGTTAATGAACAGCATTCTCACATAGGTGTTCCTCTTGTCCAGGTGTGATAGAGCTGTATGGATTTCAATGGAGATGGCATCTTGAGTGGATCTGTTGGAGTGTTAAGCAAATTGGAGTGGGTCTAGTGTGTCTGGCATGCTGGCCTTGATGTGTGCCAGCCTTTCAAAGGACTTTATGATGACAGGGGTGAGTGCAATGTGGTCATTTAGGCATGTCAGCTTGGTTTTCTTGGGCACTGGAGTGATTGTAGTCTTCTAATTGTTTCTATAGAGATGACCAATTAAGTGATGGTCGGCCATGAATGTTTTTTGGCCTAATGTCTGTGTTAAGCGTTGACCTAAATTATACATATCAAATTCGGGAATGATGGCCACCACTCACGACTAACTACCAGCAAATGTGTGGAAACAAGGAACAGAGATTTTGACCAATGATTGTCAATCCTGTGTGTCACCAAGGTATCACACCCAAAGTATCTGGAATTAAATAGCGCTATGTTAAGGGATTTTTTTATCAATAATGACTAATTATGTATAGATTTCAATCAGGACTGACTAATCAGAATACTATTATGTTACTGTATAGATGTATGAATTTTCTTTTTATCCTAGTACTGAATATAATGTGTGTAATTATAATCAAGAAGTAGAACAATGACTGTCTGTTCCTTGGTGGAAATGAATGAACTTATCGCCAGACTGGCTAGAATGCTTATCTACACAGGGAGACCTTGGCTCGGGTCATAAATGATCTAAATTAGGAGAGACGATGTAGGAAGGCTTGAGAACTATACAGCCTTTGTACCGGGGTGAAGAAGAGATGGGACAGTTCGAAAACGAATGACGTCATTTTCAGTTTATAACCTGTGGTAAACTGTATCATGTTCAGTACTGTCACGGTTTTCTGTATGAGAAGGAGAGTCGGACCAAAATGCAGCGTGTCGATTGCGATTCATGTTTAATGAAAAAAAACACAGTAAACACAAACACTACAAAACAATAAACGTAACGAAAACCGAAACAGCCTATACTTGTGTACATACACACAGAACAAGGACATCAAGACACTAAGGACAATCACCCACAAAACCCAACACCAAACAGGCTACCTAAATATGGTTCCCAATCAGAGACAATGACGAACACCTGCCTCTGATTGAGAACCATTCAGGCCAAACATAGAACTAGACAAACTAGACATGAAACATAGAATGCCCACTCAGCTCACACCCTGACCAACCAAAACATAGAAATATACAAAGTAAACTATGGTCAGGGTGTGACAAGTACTCTCCAGAATAAATGCTGCTGATTGATTTTGAGACTGGTCTCTGTCCATTTTATGCAAATAAGAACCTTACAAATTCTTAGGAATTGACAGTGTTTCATTTTAATTGGGTATTAAAACATGTAGGAATTTAATTCCTGTAACACCTTATCAGGATTAATAACTATCAAGATGATGCTCAAGATGCTTCCCATACGTCAACATTCACAACAGATTGAGAGTGAGCCCCTGCTTTCTCTAAAAGGACAGAAATAAAAATATGCTCACACTTTCATCCAAAGTTAACTTCATGCAACACTTCCGTTTTGATGGGAAGTGCATCTCCCCAGGGAAGGAGCCAACCATCAAGATGCCACAAAATAAAGTTCATGAAGCAATAGTTTGAAATGAATTGGGTTTTTAGTTTAGGGGCAGATAAACAATTATCACTGTGATTACTATTTCGACTACTGGGGGAAAGGGACCCAAGTCACGATAACTTCTGGTAAGTAGCCTTAACATTCAGACCTAAAGAAGTGATTTAATTATTGACACATAACTAGTGACTATTTAGGTTATTTTGACTGATTTTGTACGAAGTATTGGTCAGACCATTCACTGTGACAACTACTTTGACTACTGGGGGAAAGGGACCATGGTGACCGTGTCCACAGGTAAAACAAAAACATATTCTGTTTATTTTTACATTATTATTGAGGTTGGAGTTTGAGTTAAAAGTCCCTCTCTCCTAAAGGCTTGAAATATTTATTTTTGGTCTTCACTTGCGGTAGTTTTTGTGCGTTGCACGTATTGAAAGATTGCACTGTGACAATGCTTTTGACTACTGGGGGAAAGGCACAATGGTTACCGTTTCATCAGGTAAGAAAAAGCATTATGATTTCATCAAATGTGTCAGTGATCATTCGAAAAGTCAAATACATGTGGTTTTTATACAACTCGATTCTAGGCTTCATTTTGATCAAAAACAGTAACGGTAGGCCTACTCTATAACAAAGGCATATTCATATTCTGGACAAAAACAACTGAAATTCATTGATGTGATTTTAAAACGAACCTTTAAAAAGTATGATGGATGATATTAAATATCGAACTACATTGGCACAGGTTTTTGTGCATAGCCTGTATTGGTTATTTGCACTGTGACTACAGTTTTGACTACTGGGGGAAAGGGACAATGGTTACTGTTTCATCAGGTGAGACTTTCAATTGAAAATGCTGTAATCTTACAAATACATTTTGAAGCCGTTTATATTCTTCTGCTTTAGGTTATTATATTAAAGGTTTGTCACTTTTAATCTGCAATGGAATTAAGATTCATGTCTATAATGAAGCCTATTTGAAGTAAAGTGTGCCAAACGAACTTCAAGTAAAACATCATAACCTAACATTACAGTAAACGTAAATATCAGAAAGGATACAAAATAATTGTGTTCCTTTTGCGCATTTTGGTTAAGAATGGGAATAAGAGGGTATAGAACCTGGGGAGAATGCTTTTTATACCACTTGTCAAGGTAATTGAACACAGTGCTACGCTGCTTTTGACTCCTGGGGTCAGGGTACAATAGTAACCGTTTCAGGTACGAATCTAATTTTGGTTGATGCAAGGTATAGTTCATAGTGGAAAATGATCGCTTCAATTTAAGGACAAATATTTAATCAATACAAATATTTATGTTTAATCAATCAACACGTATATAGCCTACAGTCTTAACTACCTGTCTTTTAACAGTGGATATTGTATTTTACGTTTTTGATAACACATTCAACTCGGTGTAACCTATGTGCATGTATTTGGATTGAACAATATCCTAACCTGATAATAAATCATCCTGTATTAAACCTAGCCTACTTAATGAATGTTAAATAACCCGTCAATGTAAAATAGAACAGGTCCTTAGAATTGTTAACTATTTTATTTGGTCAGTGTTGGTTGATTTATGTATTTATTTTTTAATGGTGTATTCTATAAAACTGTTGGGCTTTGTGGAGTATTTGTAACACATTATTTATCTTACAGCCTCATCAACTGCTCCGACTTTGTTCCCTCTTGCGCAATGTGGCTCCGGGACCGGAGATATGATGACTCTGGGTTGCATTGCCACTGGCTTCACGCCTGCCTCCCTCACCTTCAAATGGAATGACGAAGGCGGGAATTCCCTGACTGATTTCGTTCAGTACCCTGCGGTCCAAACCGGTGGAAGCTACATGGGAGTCAGTCAACTCCGTGTAAAGAGAGCAGACTGGGACAGTAAAAAATTTGAATGCGCCGTGGAACATTCTGCTGGATCAAAGAAAGTACCAGTGAAAAAACAACGTAAGATGTATTTGTTTATCCATTTAATAACATATGTCACAAAAAATAATAATAATATATTATTGAGTTTAATGTATTTATATCCATGTAGCCTATTAATCTACTAATTTCGTAAAAAACAGCCTCTGTGATAATCATAATTTGCTGGTAATTTTATGTTTAGTTTTGTTGAAAGACACATTTTTAGAAATCAAAATATTGAAGACAATAAGCTTATGAAATCTGAATAAGACTTAAAAATTGCACATGTTTTAGCTGGAAAATTCCACTGCTGAAATTATGGACTATACAGCCTAGGGTACAATAATTTTGATGCCTACATATTACAATTGTTATCAACGCACATGCAGTAATTTAGTAACACCTAAATCATTTAGTAACACCTAAATTACCTGACACCTTCCGCAAATTAAACAATAAATGCATTAAAACGTAGTCATTGCTAATTGCCGTTCACTGTAACAATCAACATGTGTGTCACTGTCACCCACTGTAGAATAAACCATTTAGGCCAAGGTATAAACATTGATAGGTGTCAGTCTAGTTGTGGTGAATGTGCTATGGTACTAGGATGAGGGTTGGTTGGAGTGGCTGTAGCTTGCCCCTTTAGTTGCTGACTATTTAAGTCATCTCCCCTAAGAAGACATGCATCAAACAGTGTTGAGCTCTTTTTGCTTTCGTCTGCCAGCATAATTATTCTATGTCCACAGTCTAAGACGGTATATACTTTGATATACACTTTTTAAAAATGAAAGAATATTTACTTGAATAGTACTGATTCAAAGTTTGGTAACAGAATGACAGCACAAACCGTCATTCTGTTACCAAATTTTGTGTCTTCACTGTTCTTCAAGTAAATGTGTTTTTGTCAAATTTTCTGTGGAAATTGTAAAAATGAGTCCTTGTGGATAGAGTTGCATGGTTTGTTTAACTTTGCAATCTCTGATTTTAGTTTGAAAAACATTTTAGAAGTGAAATATCGGAGTCTCACTGTCACTCTGTTACCATGACATTTCCCATAAGCTGTTTAGCTGTTCTATTCATCTTTACTGCGCATGTGTAGCCTATGCCAGCTTCTGCAAATGTATGTTGTTTTCACTCTGCTTCTGCATATATATATATATATATATATATATGTGTGTATGTTTGTTTTTTAGCGGAATATCTGCAGCAGCCGTCTCTTTACGTAATGACCCCCTCTAAAGAGGAGATGTCAGAAAATAAGACGGCTTCCTTCGCCTGCTTTGCCAATGACTTTTCACCCCGTACACACACAATCAAATGGATGAGGATGGAAAAAGGAACAGAACAAGAAGTTGTATCTGATTTCAAGAGTTCTTGTGAGAGTGAGAAGAAGAGTGAGACAACTCTGTACAGCACAACCAGCTATCTCAGAGTCAATGAGAGTGAGTGGAAGAGTGAAGAAGTAACATTCACTTGCGTGTTTGAGAACAAAGCTGGAAATGTGAGGAGAACTGTGGGCTACACTTCATCAGATGGTGAGTAAAATACATCAGATTATCTTCTCTTGGTATCTCATTAAAGGAGCATCAAGAAGCAGGGCTTTTGTGACAGAGCTCTAGGCCAGATTGAAAAGTTAGCACATTTTTCTAATTAGCACTTAAAGGTTTTTCTTAAATTGCATAAAAATAGCCCATGCATGAAAAGGGATTGATTGTGACCAGCCAGCTGGAGGGAAAACAGAATAGCCTACATTGATCCAAAACATACAAACTGTTTACATTTTAATTGCTGTTCTCACAAACAGCTTGGTGAACATTCCTTACATCCTTTCTCAGCAGGTCCAGTCCATGGACATTCAGTAGTCATTACGATCATCGAGCCGTCTCTTGAGGATATGCTTATGAACAAAAAAGCTGAGCTTGTGTGCGATGTCATTGAACTAGTTCCTGGCTTCATGAGCGTCAAATGGGAAAATGACAATGGAAAGACCTTAACCAGCCGAAAGGGTGTTACTGACAAAATTGCCATACTTGACATCACTTATGAGGACTGGAGCAATGGGACTGTATTCTACTGCGCTGTAGATCACTTGGAAAACCTGGGGGACTTGGTAAAGAAAGCCTACAAGAGGGAGACCGGTAAGACAAACTGCTTTGGTTTCCCCCTCACTTTTCTTTTTACTTAATTGGGATTCCATATTTACAATGTTTCAAAACCTATTAAACAGATATCCAATTGTCCATCATGTGGGAATTAAAAATGATGATAGGAGATTGTGTAGACTAGTGAAAAGTGACTTTAATTGTCAGAGTTGCAAAGAACCAAATGGAGCTGATAGCAATTTGATCTGATTAAATCAGATGATGACTGACTGCAAAATGACAAAATGCTTGTCTATGGAGGGTTCCTTTGATCTCTCAAGACGAAACTCCTGTGAGGGAAGACATTGTTTGATTGGCTTAATATAGGCAGCATTTAGCTAAATGTAAATTGTTTGCCAAGTACTTGCATGGGGAGAAGCGCTGACTGTTCTCTCATGCTTCCAGGAGGAGTTCCACAGCGTCCATCTGTCTTTCTGCTGGCTCCAGCAGAACAAACTAGTGATAATACGGTGACCCTGACTTGCTACGTCAAAGACTTCTACCCCAAGGACGTTTTAGTGGCTTGGCTTGTTGACGATGAGCCGGTGGAGAGAACGAGCAGTTCAGCATTGTACCAATTCAACACCACTAGCCAGATTCAATCAGGAAGGACCTACTCTGTCTACAGTCAGCTCACATTTAGCAATGACTTGTGGAAGAACGAAGAAGTGGTGTATAGCTGTGTAGTTTACCACGAAAGCATGATCAAGTCCACAAAAATTCTTATGAGAACCATTGACAGAACCTCAAACCAACCCAACCTAGTTAACCTCAGCTTGAATGTGCCTCAGAGATGCATGGCCCAGTAGAGGTTGTGTTGTGTTTTGTTGATGTGTGTTGCTGCGTGTTACCTCTGCTGTTTGTGTCAGTGACATAACATGTTGTGTGTCTTTTAAGTGCAGAATCAAAATCCAAATAAAAACTTTAAATCATTAATCCTGTTTATGTACTGTATGTCATGCAGTTCCTACTCATGTCTGTCCTGTCTCCCCACTTTTGTGCATAGCTTCAGTATCTCTGTTTGGGGAAAATGTCAACTCTCACACTACTAGAACTAATGATAAAGTGACAATACAAGTCAAGCAAAGTATTGATGCTTCACATTTGCAATCAGGCCAAATTACCATGCAATTTTTCTGTAATAGAGTATTGGTGGACACTGAATAATGTATTAGTATAAAGCTTATTTTGCACACTGAGCTATAGTCTTATACACAATAGAGAAGTGATATACACGCACATTGTTAAAATGTTCCCCTGATGACAGGAATGAACTATGGAAGTGTAGCTCTAGCATTAGCAACCCAGTTATCTGCTGTTTCAGATATTCTCCTCATGTTTTTGGTGTAATCAGATGTAGTGCATTGAACTTAATCAGGCTGTCCTGTCTTCTTGTTGTTTGGCTTTGTGTGCTTCTGTTCCCGCTACTGGGTCTCACCTATAGAAATGCTATATGCCTGTTCTATTGATTCAAGTCTACCACCATGGGTTTGGAAATGGATGAGATATGACTAGGGTTCGTTCACAAGAAGCAAGCCAAGCCAAGTAGAAGTTGGAAGTCCCCATTGATCGGCAAGTGTGCCGTTTGGCCAAAGCAAGTCAGGGTCACCTTCACTGCTGGTTTGATATCCTCATGTTTTAGATTTTCAATGTGTTGTATTTGTTAAGTAATAACTCAGTAATTGATGAAAGGTCATAGGGGGTGAGGCAGAAAAAACATGCTCAAGTCCAATAGACAAAGTATGCTTTCGATTTTTTTCTCACGTCCTACCGAATATGGTATTATCTATGATTGATACCGGAGACAGTATTATCTATGACTGATACCAGAGACAGTATTATCTATGACTGATACCGGAGACAGTATTATCTATGACTGATACCGGAGACAGTATTATCTATGACTGATACCGGAGACAGTATTATCTATGACTGATACCGGAGACAGTATTATCTATGACTGATACCGGAGACAGTATTATCTATGACTGATACCGGAGACAGTATTATCTATGACTGATACCGGAGACAGTATTATCTATGATTGATACCGGAGACAGTATTATCTATGACTGATACCGGAGACAGTATTATCTATGACTGATACCAGAGACAGTATTATCTATGACTGATACCGGAGACAGTATTATCTATGACTGATACCGGAGACAGTATTATCTATGACTGATACCGGAGACAGTATTATCTATGACTGATACCGGAGACAGTATTATCTATGACTGATACCGGAGACAGTATTATCTATGATTGATACCAGAGACAGTATTATCTATGACTGATACCGGACACAGTATTATCTATGACTGATACCGGAGAAAGTATTATCTATGACTGATACTGGAGACAATATTATCTATGACTGATACCGGAGACAGTATTATCTATGACTGATACCGGAGACAGTATTATCTATGACTGATACCGGAGACAGTATTATCTATGACTGATACCGGAGACAGTATTATCTATGACTGATACCGGAGACAGTATTATCTATGATTGATACCGGAGACAGTATTATCTATGACTAATACCAGAGACAGTATTATCTATGACTGATACCGGAGACAGCTGTACTATGCATTGTTTCCCATAAAACAGTTCAAAGTATACCCATTCCAACTGTTTGACACTTATTGATAGCCCATTTAGATCTGCAATGAACAGTAAGGGTAGGCTACATGCAAAACTCCCCCTTGTTAACAATATGGCTGGAGCGATGGCGGAACTAAGATCTATGACAAATACTTTCAGATTTCTTAGGAGCCATCAAGAAGTGTCCAGAAGTTGGGGTTTGTGATTGGGTTTCAGACTGGGCACCAGAGTGATGAGTAACCGTTTTGACTGCCTACTGACACTGTTCTCATATCCACATGCAGATTGTCTCGTGTTGACTGACTGTCCATGCAGCAACACCATGGAAACCGACAGGGACAGCATGGGAAAAACAGCCTTCACCTTCATCATACTCTTCCTCATAACTCTGCTGTATGGCGTTGGAGCAACTGCCATCAAGGTAATGCCTTGTTGGGAATCTGTGGTTTTTACTAAATGGGATAAGCTTTTGTCAGATTTGACTTTTTTTGTAGCAGGTTAGGGGAAAGGGGGATACCTAGTCAGTTGTCTTGCACATTTAACCCAACCCCTCTGAATCATAGAGGTGCAGGGGGCTGCCATAATCAACATCCACATTTTCAGAGCTGAGGGAAATGTGGGTTAGCTGCCTTCCTTGCTCAGGGGCAGAACAACAGATTTTTACCTTGTCAGCTCAGGGACTCAAACCAGCAACCTTTCGGTTACTGACCCAATGCTCTAACCACTAGGCTACCTGCCGCAGCAAGTTAGGAGAATTAACGTAGCAGGTTAGGAGAATTAGGATAAGGTTAGGAAAGGGTTAGCTAAAATGACAAAAATAAAGTTAACTTGACAAAAGCTGTATCCCTTCTAGCCATGACCGTAGTGTGGGAAGAGTAGAGGGAAAGGAAGACATTTTGGTTTTGAAAGTTCCATAGTCTGTATGGATCCACATTCAAACAAACAATCCATGTATGCGTGGTAGAACTTTCAGTAGCAACATGAACAGATTCTAGCAAGACATGAATGTACACATAGGCCTATTTTGTGTGTTGCAATTCTCTGCAAGAGGCATACTAGTGAGAGGGAGTACAGTAATAACCTAAATATATTATATATAACTTACATTATAACTATATTATTATATAGGCCTAATAGTTATATTATATATAAGTATAGTTAATTACACAAGTAATTTTTTTGAAGTGTCAGCTAACAAAAATAATAATTGCATCTAAATAGATGTCACAATTATTGTAAGTAATTTAAGTGAACAAATGTTTGCTTCTTTATTTCAGGTGAAATGAAGAAACTGAGTTTGAAGTACTTGAAGAAGATATTACTTTTCATACTTACAATACAGTATATGAATGGATACAATACATGTAACTGTTCTCCTGCTTGTCTTTATTGTTGATTTTGTTTGAATAGTTCAACTGTAGAGGTTAGATTTGTAAATATTTCATTGTGCCTTTTTAAACTATTAAGATAATAAAGTGTAACTGAAGTGAACAACAGTGTATTGTTCTTCCCTTAGCATTTCTCCATTCATTAAAAAGAACATGCAGCTAGAATGATGCATTCTAATATATTATAAACATTGAAGAAACACATTTATTAATTACGGTTACATTAGTATACGTTTTTTAAAAGTTATTTTAGAACTGCGTGGCTGTTGTGATGTGTGGATGAATCTACAGTAAGTAATCTACATCTTATTTTTGCTGGATGCTGTTTGTGCACTGGGTTCTGCATGAACACATCTGGAATCAGTGGGCCTTGCTAAACTTGGTATGCAAACTATTCAGAAATAGCTTGATGGGTTGTCAAAACAACGAAAGTGTAATACCGAGTGGTAAGAAGTTACATAACAGAAATGTAGAAGAGAACTCTTCATGCAGATAGCTCAGAAACATGCAAATGGCAACTGATTTCCTTAAGCAGAAGTAGACCTCACACCTGGCTTCTAATACACACGGTTGCTCAACATGTTTCACTTCTGTTTTTTGGGATGCTTTTTTGGGACCAGGGTGTTACCCCACGCTTCCGCTTGCTGCATTCCCTGTTCGCTGAGGCCTGTCCTGCTCTAACACCTGTGATTCACAACCCTCCAACTCCACATCTGACCACTACCATTACCAGTTCTCAGTGGCCAGCCAGCCAGCTACCTAATAGGTCCATAGCGCCATCTAGGTTATGTTGAAAGTCATTACACTCAGCCCAGGCCTGGTTTTCATAGACTGGGGTTACTTTAAACTGCATATAAAAAGGTATGAAGAATTTGATTAAAAGTTTGGTTTACATCTTGTTAATCACCAATTTGGAAAAAAAATGTAAAAGTCAAAAAGTGGCCCTGAATTTTCCTCCTCCTTCCACTTTGTATTAGTGCAGCGGGTCATTCCTCCAAATATCACACTGTATCCTCTCTGGGAGGAACTGGAGGTAGGATCGAAGGTGGGAATCCTCTGCATCCTGAGTGGGTTCTACCCTGACAAGCTAAGTGTGGAGTGGCTGCTAGATGACAAGACTGTGACCACATCTCCAGTCCAGCAGAAGCTGCAGAGTGTAGAAGGTGAGGATAAAATATTCAGCCTGAACAGCCAGCTGGAGCTGGACCAGAGCCAATGGACTCAAGGGTCAGAGGTCACATGCAAGGCCACCCACAATGCAGCACAAGGACCACCTACAGGAACACCAGTCTCCAGGACCACCAGCATTTGCTCAGGTGGGTTTCAGTGACGGCACTATGTATTGGGCCAGAGGATGGGTATAGAAAAGTGTACAATTGAAAAACATAGTAACAATCCATATATGCAGGTCTTGTGACTTCTCCATCTGTTTTCCTCTCAGCGTTTCCCTCGTCTACTCCATCCATCCACCTGGAGACCCCCACATTCAGGACAGTGATGACACAGACTGAGGTAACAGCTACATGTGTGGTCCACTCTGCGTATGATGCCAAAGTGACCTGGCTTCTGGATGGAAAAGATCCAACCAGCAGGACCAAAGTGAACCAGGCCAGCAGCACAACTCAGAGCATCAGCAGTAACCTGACTCTTCCCTCAAGCCAATGGAAAACACTGAACACAATAACATGCAGAGCTGAACATCGCTGCTTCAACTCCACAGAGAAGACCAGTAATGTTAAAGGTTAGAATGGAACTTTGTGATCATATTTGTATTTTACAGGCTCTAACAAACAGTGCAACAAAATGTATTCAGTGAACAATAGGTAAGTAAAGGAAGAAAAATAACAGTAAAAAGACAGAGAAAAAAAATTGTAGCGAGGCTTTAACAGTAGCGTAGCTACATACAGACACCGGTTAGTCGGGCTGATTGAGGAAGTATGTACATGTAGATATGGTTAAATTGACTCCTCCCTATAGGCTGTCGTTGTCCGTGATCAGGCCTACTACTGTTCTGTCATCTGCAAACTTAATGATGGTGTTGAGTTGTGCCTAGCCATGCAGTCGTGAACAGGGAGTGCAGGAGGGGACTGAGCACGGACCCCTGGGGGGCTCCAGTGTTGAGGATCAGCATGGCAGATGTGTTGCTACCTACCCTCACCATCTGGGGACAGCCCGTCAGGAAGTCCAGGATCCAGTAATAGAGGGAGGTGTTGAGTCCCAGGATCCTTAGCTTTGTAATGAGCTGTGAAGGTACTATGGTGTTGAATTCTCCTAGCATTCTAGCATTCTCACATAGGTGTTCCTTTTGTCCAGGTGGGAAAGGGCAGTGTGGAGTGCAATAGAGATTGCATCATCCGTAGATCTGTTTGGGCGGTGTGCAAATTAGACTGGGTCTAGTGTTTCTGGGATAATGGTGTTGATGTGAGCCATGACCAACCTTTTAAAGCACTTCAAGGCTACGGACGTGAGTGCTACGGTTCTGTAGTCATTTAGGCAGGTTGCATTCGTGTTCTTGGGCACAGGGACTATGGTGGTCTTCTTGAAACATGTTGGTATTACAGACTCAAATCAGGGACATGTTGAAAATGTCAGTGAAGACACCTGCCAGTTGGTCAGCACATGCCCGGAGCAGACGTCCTGGTAATCCTTCTGGCCCCGCAGCCTTGTGAATGTTGACCTGTTTAAAGGTCTTACTCACGTCGGCTACGGAGAGTGTGATCACACAGTCGTCCGGAACAGCTGATGCTCTCAAGCATGCATCAGTGTTGCTTGACTCGAAGCGAGCATAGAAGTGATTTAGCTCGTCTGGTAGGCTCGTGTCACTGGGCAGCTCACTGCTGTGCTTCCCTTTGTAGTCTGTGATAGTTTGCAAGCCCTGCCACATAAGACGAGCGTCGGAGCCAGTGTAGTACAATTCAATCTTAGCCCTGTCTGTATTGGCACTTTGCCTGTTTGATGGTTCATCAGAGGGAATAGCAGGATTACTTATAAGCTTCCGGGTTAGAGTCCCTTACCTTGACAGCGGCAGCTCTACCCTTTAGCTCAGTGCAAATGTTGAATGTAATCCATGGCTTATGGCTGGGGTACGTACGTACAGTCACTGTGGGGACAACGTCCTCGATGCACTTATTGATAAAGACAGTGACTGATGTGGTGTACTCCTCAATGCCATCAGAAGAATCCCGGAATATGTTCCAGTCTGTGATAGCAAAACAGTCCTGTAGTTTAGCATCTGCTTCATCTGACCACCTTTTTAAAGACTGAGTCACTGGTGCTTCCTGCTTTAATTTTTGCTTGTAAGCAGGAATCAGGATGATAGAATTGTGGTCAGATTTACCAAATGTAGGGCAAGGGAGAGCTTTGAACGCGTCTCTGTGTGTGGAGTACAGATGATCTAGGATTGTTTTCCCTCTGGTTGCACATTTGACATGTTGATAGAAATTAGGTAGAACTGATTTAAGTTTCCCTGCATTAAAGTCTCCGGCCACTAGGAGCGCCGCCTCTGGGTGAGCGGTTTCTTGTTTGCTTATTTCCTTATACAGCTGACTGAGTGCGGTCTTAGTGCCAGCATCCGTTTGTGGTGGGAAATAAACAGCCACGAAAAGTATAGCTGAAAACGTTCTAGGCAGATAGTGTGGTCTGCAATTTATCACAAGATACTCTACTTCAAGCAAGCAAAATCTAGAGACTTCCTTAGATTTCGTGCACCAGCTTTTGTTTACAAATATGCACAGACCGCCCCGTGATCGTACCTCGTCTAACTTATTGTCCAATGATTGTAAATTGGCAAGTAATATGGACGGTAATGGCAGCTTTCCCACTCGCTTTCTGCGGATCCTTACGAGGCACCCCGCTCTGTGTCCTCTATACCTGCGTCTCTTCCTCTTGCAAATAACTGGGATGTTGGCCTTGTCGGGTGTTCTGAGAATGTCCTGTGCGTCCTGCTTGTTGAAGAAAAATTATTTGTCTAATCCGAGGTGAGTGATCGCTGTCCTGATATCCAGAAGCTCTTTTTTGCCGTAAGATAAGGTTGCAGAAACATTATGTACAAAATAAGTTACAAATAACGCGAAAAATCCCCACATAATAGCACAAATGGTTGGGCGCCTGTAAAACAGCAGCCATTTCTTCCTGCGCCATTGGTAGCAACACAACATAACAACAACATGGTGGCAACGCAACATGGTAGCAGCACAAAACATGGTACAAACATTATTGGGTACAGACAAAAGCACAAAGGGCAAGAAGGTAGAGACAACAATACATCACACAAAGCAGCCACAACTGTCAGTAAGAGTGTCCATGATTGAGTCTTTGAATGAAGATATATACAGAGAGAAGTACAGCAAAACATGCAGTATTCTTCTGTCCTCCCCCATAAAAAGTAGAGATTATTGACACTGAAGCCAGATCAGTGTTCCTTTCTCCTGTTTACCCCTCTCCTCTGTGTGCGTGTGTTCTCCAGGGCCTGCAGTGAGCAGCACTACCACAGTTCTGATCAGGAGGTCTCTCCCAGAGTTACTGAAGGGAGACAGTGCTGTGCTGGAGTGTGCCATCACACAACTCTCCTCCAGTGACCTCTACGTCACCTTTCAGGCCAATGGGGTTGATTTCCCTGAGAAACAGTATGTGGATCTGCCTGCCTCCAATGGCCCCCATTCACTCACCAAACGGTTCTCTATCCCCAAATCACACTGGAAGACAGACAACACTTTCACCTGTAAAGTGAACCAAGGCTACTCCAACAGCTGGGTGTCTAGCTCCAAAATCAAGCTTTTTGGTGAGTGAACTTCTCTCATCTGACCCAATTATACCTTCTCAAATGCTTGAAAATGTAGAAAGGCCTACCAACATGAAATTATGTTTCCATTGTTTGTTGCATGATATTCATTCAACACTCCAGGGCTAAAATTGAAAAAGGAAATGGTGTTCTTTCCAGGTGAACTGTCCATGGAACTCCTTCTAGTCCCCAGTGAGGAGTCGTCTGGCTCAGGGACCCAGAAACTCATGTGTTCTGGGTGGGGCTTCAACCCTAAGATCAAGTGGCTCTCTGGGTCTGAACAGAAGTCTGCAGCAGACAATGAGATAAGGATGGGGGAAGACGGACATGTGGCACTAACCAGTCATATCACAGTAACACAGCAGGAGTGGAATGAGGGGAAGGACTTCATCTGTGAGGTAGATGACAAAGACCTTCAGAAAACTGTCAGGAAGAGCACCAGTTTATGCACAGGTAGTTTGTAAACTTACAGACGCGCCTTACCTGTTTAAAGTTTTGCTTCAAAAGTCATAAATCATAACCTAATTACCTTGGAGTATAAAAAACTATTTTACGATTTTATCTCCACACTCATCTGTTTTGCTCTCAGCTTTTCCCTCGTCTACTCCATCCCTCCACCTGGAGACCCCCAGATTCAGGACAGTGATGACACAGACTGAGGTAACAGCTACATGTGTTGTCCACTCTGCGTATGATGCCAAAGTGTCCTGGCTTCTGGATGGAAAAGACCCAACCAGTAGGACCCCAGTGAACCAGGCCAGCAGCACAACTCAGAGCATCAGCAGTAACCTGACTCTTCCCTCAAGCCAATGGAAAACCCTGAACACAATAACATGCAGAGCTGAACATCGCTGCTTCAACTCCACAGAGAAGACCAGAAATGTTAAAGGTTAGCATGGAACTTTGTGATCATATATTTGTATTTTATTTTATTGAACCTTTATTTAATGACGACCTACCAAAAAGGCAAAAGGCCTCCTGTGGGGATGGGGGCTGGGATTCAAAATGAATAAATAAATAATATAGAAATATTGGACAAAACACACATCACGACAAGAGAGGTAACACAACACTACATAAAGAAAGACCTAAGACAACAGCATAGCAAGGCAGCAACACATGACAACACAGCAAATCAAATCAAAACAGAGTTTTTGTCACATGCGTCAAATACAACAGATGTAGTAGACCTTACAGTGAAATGCTTACTTACAGGCTCTAACAAACAGTGCAAAAAGGGTATTCAGTGAACAATAGGTAAGTAAAGAAAGAAAAACAACATTAAAAATACAGTGAAAAATAGCAGTAGCGAGGCTATGTACAGTAGCGAGGCTATAACAGTAGCGAGGCTATAACAGTAGCGAGGCTATGTACAGTAGCGAGGCTATAACAGTAGCGAGGCTATAACAGTAGCGAGGCTATAAATGTCGCGAGGCTATGTACAGTAGCAAGGCTATAACAGTAGCGAGGCTATAAATGTAGTGAGGCTATAACAGTAGCTAGGCTATAACAGTAGCGAGGCTATAACAGTAGCGAGGCTATAAATGTAGCGATGCTATGTACAGTAGCAAGGCTATGTACAGTAGCGAGGCTATAACAGTAGCGATGCTATAACAGTAGCGAGGCTATAACTGTAGCGAGGCTATAACAGTAGCGAGGCTATATACAGTAGCGAGGCTATAACAGTAGCGAGGCTATAACAGTAGCGAGGCTATAACAGTAGTTAGGCTATAACTGTAGCGAGGCTATAACAGTAGCGAGGCTATAACTGTAGCGAGTCTATAACAGTAGCGAGTCTATAACAGTGGCGAGGCTATAACAGTAGCGAGGCTATAACTGTAGCGAGTCTATAACAGTAGCGAGGCTATAACAGTAGTGAGGCTATAACAGTAGCGAGGCTATAACAGTAGCGAGGCTATAACAGTAGCGAGGCTATAACAGTAGTGAGGCTATAACAGTAGTTAGGCTATAACAGTAACGAGGCTATAACAGTAGCGAGGCTATAACAGTAGCGAGGCTATAACAGTAGCGAGGTTATACCAGTAGCGAGGCTATAACAGTAGCGAGGCTATAACTGTAGCGAGTCTATAACAGTAGCGAGGCTATAACAGTAGTGAGGCTATAACAGTAGCGAGGCTACATACAGACACCGGTTAGTCGGGCTGATTGAGGAGGTTTGTACAAGTAGATATGTTTAAAGTGACTATGCATATATGATAAACTTAGAGTAGCAGTAGCGTAACAGATGGGTTGGCGTGTGACGGGTGGTGGGTGGCTGGTGGCAGGTGGCAGGACACAATGCAGATAGCCCAGTTTGCCAATGTGCGGGGGCACTGATGGTTGGGCCAATTGAGGTAGTATGTACATGAATGTATAGTTAAAGCGACTATGTATATATGATAAACAGAGAGTAGCAGCAGCGTAAAAGAGGTGTTGGGCGGGGGCACACAATGCAAATAGTCCGATTAGCCATTTGATTACCTGTTCAGGAGTCTATTGGCTTGGGGGTAAAAACTGTTGAGAAGCCTTTTTGTCCTAGACTTGGCACTCCGGTACCGCTTACCATGCTATAGTAGAGAGAACAGGCTAAGACTGAGGTGACTGGGGTCTTTGACAATTTTTAGGGCCTTCCTCTGACACCGCCTGGTGTAGCGGTCCTGGATGGCAGGCAGCTTAGCCCCAGTGATGTACTGGGCCATAGGCACTAACCTCTGTAGTGCCTTGCGGTGGGTGGCCGAGCAATTGCTGTACCAGGCAGTGATGCCACCAGTCAGAATGCTCTTGATGTTGCAGCTGTAGAACCTTTTGAGGATCTGAGGACCCATGCCAAATCTTTTTAGTTTCCTGGGGTGAAATAGGCTTTATCGTGCCCTCTTCACGACTGTCTTGGTGTCTTTGGACCATTCAAGTTTGTTGGTGATGTGGACACCAAGGAACTTGAAGCTCTCAACCTGCTCCACTACAGCCCCGTCGATGAGAATGGGGGTGTGCTCTGTCCTCCTTTTCCTGTAGTCCACAATTATCTCCTTAGTCTTGGTTACATTGACGGATGGGTTGTTATAAAGGCACCACCAGGCAGGTCTCTGACCTCCTCCCTATAGGCTGTCTCGTCGTTGTCCATGATCAGGACTAACACTGTCGTGTCGTCTGCAAACTTAATGATGGTGTTGGAGTTGTGCCTGGCTATGCAGTCGTGAGTGAACAGGGAGCACAGGAAAGGACTGAGCACGCACCACTGGGGGACTCCAGTGTTGAGGATCAGTGTGGCAGATGTGTTGCTACCTACCCTCACCACCTGGGGGCAGCCCGTCAGGAAGTCCAGGATTCAGCTTATAAGGAGGTGTTTAGTCCCAGGATCCTTAGCTTAGTGATGAGCTTTGAGGGTACTATGGTGTGGAACCCTGAGCTGTAGTCAATGAATAGCATTCTCACATAAGTGTTCCTTTTGTCCAGGTAGGAAAGGGCAGTGTGGAGTGCAATAGAGATTGCATTATCCATAGATCTGTTTGGGAAGTATGCAAATTGGAGTGGGTCTAGGGTTTCTGGGATAATGGTGGTGATGTGAGCCATGACCAGCCTTTCAACGCACTTCATGGCTACGGACATGAGTGCTACAGTTCTGTAGTCATTTAGGCAGGTTGCCTTTGTGTTCCTGGGCACAGGGACTATGGTGGTCTGCTTGAAACATGTTGGTATTACAGACTCAATCAGGGACATGTTGAAAATGTCAGTGAAGACACCTGCCAGTTGGTCAGCACATGCCCGGAGCAGACATCCTGGTAATCCTTCTGGCCCCGCAGCCTTGTGAATGTTGACCTGTTTAAAGGTCTTACTCATGTCGGCTACGGAGAGTGTGATCACACAGTCATCTGGAACAGCTGATGCTCTAATGCATGCCTCAGTTTTGCTTGCCTCGAAGCGAGCATAGAAGTGATTTAGCTCGTCTGGTAGGCTCGTGTCACTGGGCACCTGGCGCCTTTTGTAGTCTAAATAGTTTGTATGCCCTGCCACATAAGACGAGCATCAGAGCCGGTGTAGTACAATTCAATCTTAGCCCTGTATTGACGCTTTGCCTGTTTGTTGGTTCATCAGAGGGCATAGAGGAATTTCTTATCAGCTTCCGGGTTAGAGTCCCGCACCTTGACAGCGGCAGCTCTACCCTTTAGCTCAGTGCGAATGTTGCCTGTAATCCATGACTTCTGGTTGGGGTACGTACGTACAGTTACTGTGGGGACAATATCCTCGATGCACTTATTGATAAAGCCAGGGACTGATGTGGTGAACTCCTCAATGCCATCGGAAGAATCCCGGAACATGTTCCAGTCTGTGATAGCAAAACAGTCCTGTAGTTTAGCATCTGCTTCATCTGACCACTTTTTTATAGACCGAGTCACTGGTGCTTCCTGCTTTAATTTTTGCTTGTAAGCAGGAATCAGGAGGATAGAATTGTGGTCAGATTTACAAAAAGTAGGGCAAGGGAGAGCTTTGTATGCGTCTCTGTGTGTGGAGTACAGATGATCTAGGATTGTTTTCCCTCTGGTTGCACATTTGACATGTTGATAGAAATTAGGTAGAACTGATTTAAGTTTCCCTGAATTTAAGTCTCCGGCCACTAGGAGCGCCACCTCTGGGTGAGCGGTTTCTTGTTTGCTTATTTTCTTATACAGATGACTGAGTGCGGTCTTAGTGCCAGCATCCGTTTGTGGTGGGAAATAAACAGCCACCAAAAGTATAGCTGAAAACTTTCTATGCAGATAGTGTGGTCTGCAATTTATCACAAGATACTCTACTTCAGGCAAGTAACATCTAGAGACTTCGTTAGATTCCGTGCACCAGCTTTTGTTTACAAATATGCACAGCCCCCCCCCCCCCCCCCCCCCCCGGCTTGCACGTTGGCAAGTAATATGGACGGTAATGGCAGCTTTCCCACTAGCTTTCTGCGGATCCTTACGAGGCACCCCGCTCTGTGTCCTCTATATCTGCGTCTCTTCCTCTTGCAAATAACTGGGATGTTGGCCTTGTCGGGTGTTCTGAGAATGTCCTGTGCGTCCTGCTTGTTGAAGAAAAATTATTTGTCTAATCCGAGGTGAGTGATCGCTGTCCTGATATCCAGAAGCTCTTTTTTTGCCGTAAGGTAAGGTTGCAGAAACATTATGTACAAAATAAGTTACAAATAACGCGAAAAATCCCCACATAATAGCACAAATGGTTGGGCGCCTGTAAAACAGCAGCCATTTCTTCCTGCGCCATTGGTAGCAACACAACATAACAACAACATGGTGGCAACACAACATGGTAGCAGCACAAAACATGGTACAAACATTATTGGGTACAGACAAAAGCACAAAGGGCAAGAAGGTAGAGACAACAATACATCACACAAAGCAGCCACAACTGTCAGTAAGAGTGTCCATGATTGAGTCTTTGAATGAAGATATATACAGAGAGAAGTACAGCAAAACATGCAGTATTCTTCTGTCCTCCCCCATAAAAAGTAGAGATTATTGACACTGAAGCCAGATCAGTGTTCCTTTCTCCTGTTTACCCCTCTCCTCTGTGTGTGTGTGTTCTCCAGGACCTGCAGTGAGCAGCACTACCACAGTTCTGATCAGGAGGTCTCTCCCAGAGTTACTGAAGGGAGACAGTGCTGTGCTGGAGTGTGCCATCACACAACTCTCCTCCAGTGACCTCTACGTCACCTTTCAGGCCAATGGGGTTGATTTCCCTGAGAAACAGTATGTGGATCTGCCTGCCTCCAATGGCCCCCATTCACTCACCAAACGGTTCTCTATCCCCAAATCACACTGGAAGACAGACAACACTTTCACCTGTAAAGTGAACCAAGGCTACTCCAACAGCTGGGTGTCTAGCTCCAAAATCAAGCTTTTTGGTGAGTGAACTTCTCTCATCTGACCCAATTATACCTTCTCAAATGCTTGAAAATGTAGAAAGGCCTACCAACATGAAATTATGTTTCCATTGTTTGTTGCATGAAATTCATTCAACACTCCAGGGCTAAAATTGAAAAAGGAAATGGTGTTCTTTCCAGGTGAACTGTCCATGGAACTCCTTCTAGTCCCCAGTGAGGAGTCGTCTGGCTCAGGGACCCAGAAACTCATGTGTTCTGGGTGGGGCTTCAACCCTAAGATCAAGTGGCTCTCTGGGTCTGAACAGAAGTCTGCAGCAGACAATGAGATAAGGATGGGGGAAGACGGACATGTGGCACTAACCAGTCATATCACAGTAACACAGCAGGAGTGGAATGAGGGGAAGGACTTCATCTGTGAGGTAGATGACAAAGACCTTCAGAAAACTGTCAGGAAGAGCACCAGTTTATGCACAGGTAGTTTGTAAACTTACAGACGCGCCTTACCTGTTTAAAGTTTTGCTTCAAAAGTCATAAATCATAACCTAATTACCTTGGAGTATAAAAAACTATTTTACGATTTTATCTCCACACTCATCTGTTTTGCTCTCAGCTTTTCCCTCGTCTACTCCATCCCTCCACCTGGAGACCCCCAGATTCAGGACAGTGATGACACAGACTAAGGTAACAGCTACATGTGTTGTCCACTCTGCGTATGATGCCAAAGTGTCCTGGCTTCTGGATGGAAAAGACCCAACCAGTAGGACCCCAGTGAACCAGGCCAGCAGCACAACTCAGAGCATCAGCAGTAACCTGACTCTTCCCTCAAGCCAATGGAAAACCCTGAACACAATAACATGCAGAGCTGAACATCGCTGCTTCAACTCCACAGAGAAGACCAGAAATGTTAAAGGTTAGCATGGAACTTTGTGATCATATATTTGTATTTTATTTTATTGAACCTTTATTTAATGACGACCTACCAAAAAGGCAAAAGGCCGCCTGTGGGGATGGGGGCTGGGATTCAAAATGAATAAGTAAATAATATAGAAATATTGGACAAAACACACATCACGACAAGAGAGGTAACACAACACTACATAAAGAAAGACCTAAGACAACAGCATAGCAAGGCAGCAACACATGACAACACAGCAAATCAAATCAAAACAGAGTTTTTGTCACGTGCGTCAAATACAACAGATGTAGTAGACCTTACAGTGAAATGCTTACTTACAGGCTCTAACAAACAGTGCAAAAAGGGTATTCAGTGAACAATAGGTAAGTAAAGAAAGAAAAACAACATTAAAAATACAGTGAAAAATAGCAGTAGCGAGGCTATGTACAGTAGCGAGGCTATAACAGTAGCGAGGCTATAACAGTAGCGAGGCTATGTACAGTAGCGAGGCTATAACAGTAGCGAGGCTATAACAGTAGCGAGGCTATAAATGTAGCGAGGCTATGTACAGTAGCAAGGCTATAACAGTAGCGAGGCTATAAATGTAGCGAGGCTATAACAGTAGCTAGGCTATAACAGTAGCGAGGCTATAACAGTAGCGAGGCTATAAATGTAGCGATGCTATGTACAGTAGCAAGGCTATGTACAGTAGCGAGGCTATAACAGTAGCGATGCTATAACAGTAGCGAGGCTACAACTGTAGCGAGGCTATAACAGTAGCGAGGCTATATACAGTAGCGAGGCTATAACAGTAGCGAGGCTATAACAGTAGCGAGGCTATAACAGTAGTTAGGCTATAACTGTAGCGAGTCTATAACAGTAGCGAGGCTATAACTGTAGCGAGTCTATAACAGTAGCGAGTCTATAACAGTGGCGAGGCTATAACAGTAGTTAGGCTATAAGAGTAACGAGGCTATAACAGTAGCGAGGCTATAACAGTAGCGAGGCTATAACAGTAGCGAGGTTATAACAGTAGTGAGGCTATAACAGTAGTGAGGCTATAACAGTAGCGAGGCTATAACAGTAGCGAGGCTATAACAGTAGCGAGGCTATAACAGTAGTGAGGCTATAACAGTAGTTAGGCTATAACAGTAACGAGGCTATAACAGTAGCGAGGCTATAACAGTAGCGAGGCTATAACAGTAGCGAGGCTATACCAGTAGCGAGGCTATAACAGTAGCGAGGCTATAACTGTAGCGAGTCTATAACAGTAGCGAGGCTATAACAGTAGTGAGGCTATAACAGTAGCGAGGCTACATACAGACACCGGTTAGTCGGGCTGATTGAGGAGGTTTGTACAAGTAGATATGTTTAAAGTGACTATGCATATATGATAAACTTAGAGTAGCAGTAGCGTAACAGATGGGTTGGCGTGTGACGGGTGGTGGGTGGCTGGTGGCAGGTGGCAGGACACAATGCAGATAGCCCAGTTTGCCAATGTGCGGGGGCACTGATGGTTGGGCCAATTGAGGTAGTATGTACATGAATGTATAGTTAAAGCGACTATGTATATATGATAAACAGAGAGTAGCAGCAGCGTAAAAGAGGTGTTGGGCGGGGGCACACAATGCAAATAGTCCGATTAGCCATTTGATTACCTGTTCAGGAGTCTATTGGCTTGGGGGTAAAAACTGTTGAGAAGCCTTTTTGTCCTAGACTTGGCACTCCGGTACCGCTTACCATGCTATAGTAGAGAGAACAGGCTAAGACTGAGGTGACTGGGGTCTTTGACAATTTTTAGGGCCTTCCTCTGACACCGCCTGGTGTAGAGGTCCTGGATGGCAGGCAGCTTAGCCCCAGTGATGTACTGGGCCATAGGCACTAACCTCTGTAGTGCCTTGCGGTGGGTGGCCGAGCAATTGCTGTACCAGGCAGTGATGCCACCAGTCAGAATGCTCTTGATGTTGCAGCTGTAGAACCTTTTGAGGATCTGAGGACCCATGCCAAATCTTTTTAGTTTCCTGGGGTGAAATAGGCTTTATCGTGCCCTCTTCACGACTGTCTTGGTGTCTTTGGACCATTCAAGTTTGTTGGTGATGTGGACACCAAGGAACTTGAAGCTCTCAACCTGCTCCACTACAGCCCCGTCGATGAGAATGGGGGTGTGCTCTGTCCTCCTTTTCCTGTAGTCCACAATTATCTCCTTAGTCTTGGTTACATTGACGGATGGGTTGTTATAAAGGCACCACCAGGCAGGTCTCTGACCTCCTCCCTATAGGCTGTCTCGTCGTTGTCCATGATCAGGACTAACACTGTCGTGTCGTCTGCAAACTTAATGATGGTGTTGGAGTTGTGCCTGGCTATGCAGTCGTGAGTGAACAGGGAGCACAGGAAAGGACTGAGCACGCACCACTGAGGGACTCCAGTGTTGAGGATCAGTGTGGCAGATGTGTTGCTACCTACCCTCACCACCTGGGGGCAGCCCGTCAGGAAGTCCAGGATTCAGCTTATAAGGAGGTGTTTAGTCCCAGGATCCTTAGCTTAGTGATGAGCTTTGAGGGTACTATGGTGTGGAACCCTGAGCTGTAGTCAATGAATAGCATTCTCACATAGGTGTTCCTTTTGTCCAGGTAGGAAAGGGCAGTGTGGAGTGCAATAGAGATTGCATCATCCATAGATCTGTTTGGGAAGTATGCAAATTGGAGTGGGTCTAGGGTTTCTGGGATAATGGTGGTGATGTGAGCCATGACCAGCCTTTCAACGCACTTCATGGCTACGGACATGAGTGCTACAGTTCTGTAGTCATTTAGGCAGGTTGCCTTTGTGTTCCTGGGCACAGGGACTATGGTGGTCTGCTTGAAACATGTTGGTATTACAGACTCAATCAGGGACATGTTGAAAATGTCAGTGAAGACACCTGCCAGTTGGTCAGCACATGCCCGGAGCAGACATCCTGGTAATCCTTCTGGCCCCGCAGCCTTGTGAATGTTGACCTGTTTAAAAGTCTTACTCATGTCGGCTACGGAGAGTGTGATCACACAGTCGCCCGGAACAGCTGATGCTCTAATGCATGCCTCAGTTTTGCTTGCCTCGAAGCGAGCATAGAAGTGATTTAGCTCGTCTGGTAGGCTCGTGTCACTGGGCACCTGGCGCCTTTTGTAGTCTAAATAGTTTGTATGCCCTGCCACATAAGACGAGCATCAGAGCCGGTGTAGTACGATTCAATCTTAGCCCTGTCTGTATTGGCACTTTGCCTGTTTGATGGTTCATCAGAGGGCATAGAGGAATTTCTTATCAGCTTCCGGGTTAGAGTCCCGCACCTTGACAGCGGCAGCTCTACCCTTTAGCTCAGTGCGAATGTTGCCTGTAATCCATGACTTCTGGTTGGGGTACGTACGTACAGTTACTGTGGGGACAATATCCTCGATGCACCTATTGATAAAGCCAGGGACTGATGTGGTGAACTCCTCAATGCCATCGGAAGAATCCCGGAACATGTTCCAGTCTGTGATAGCAAAACAGTCCTGTAGTTAAGCATCTGCTTCATCTGACCACTTTTTTATAGACCGAGTCACTGGTGCTTCCTGCTTTAATTTTTGCTTGTAAGCAGGAATCAGGAGGATAGAATTGTGGTCAGATTTACAAAATGTAGGGCAAGGGAGAGCTTTGTACGCGTCTCTGTGTGTGGAGTACAGATGATCTAGGATTGTTTTCCCTCTGGTTGCACATTTGACATGTTGATAGAAATTAGGTAGAACTGATTTAAGTTTCCCTGAATTTAAGTCTCCGGCCACTAGGAGCGCCACCTCTGGGTGAGCGGTTTCTTGTTTGCTTATTTCCTTATACAGCTGACTGAGTGCGGTCTTAGTGCCAGCATCCGTTTGTGGTGGTAACTAAACAGCCACCAAAAGTATAGCTGAAAACTTTCTATGCAGATAGTGTGGTCTGCAATTTATCACAAGATACTCTACTTCAGGCAAGTAACATCTAGAGACTTCGTTAGATTCCGTGCACCAGCTTTTGTTTACAAATATGCACAGCCCCCCCCCCCCCCCCCCCCCCCCCCCCCCCCGGCTGTAATGGAAGCTCTCCCACTCCCTTTCCTCCAAACGTAACGATGGTCATTATGGCCAAACTGTTCTATTTTTGTTACACCAGACCAGAGGACATTTCTCCAAAAAGTATGATATTTCTCCCCATGTGCAGTTGTAAATCGTAGTCTGGCTTTTTTATGGTGGTTTTGGAGCAGTGGCTTCTTCCTTGCTGAGCGGCCTTTCAGGTTATGTTGATATAGGACTCTTTTTAATGTGGATATAGATACTTTTGTATCTGTTTCCTCCGGCATCTTCACAGGGTTCTTTGCTATTGTTCTGGGATTGTGATACAGTGAATTATAAGTGAAATAATCTGTCTGTAAACAATTTTTGGAAATATAACTTGTGTCATGCACGGAGTAGATGTCCGAACCGACTTGCCAAAAATATAGTTTGTTAACAAGAAATGTGTTGAGTCATTCAACGAGTTTGAATGACTCCAACCTAGTTTTCCCATGATCAAATACCATGACCCCTGTCCTGATGCTCTACTCAGTTTCTCTCTCAGACTATGTCATGCAGCCCCCTCTCTCCCCTCCCAGACTATCAGTCATGCAGCCCCCCCCCCTCTTTCCACCCAGTTTCTCTTCCAGACTATCAGTCATACAGCCCCCTCTCTCCCCAGTCTCATCCACTCCAGTCTCTCCTTCCATGACTCTCGCTATCTCTCTCTCTCCAGGCTCAGTGACCCCCTCCGCACCAACAGCCACCCTGCTCCAGGGTCCCAGTGAGCTCGTCTGCCTGGTGCTTGGCTTCAGCCCTTCAGACATCAACATCACCTGGCTGCTGGACAACGTCACAGAGCTTTGGAACAACAACACTAGCACCCCCTACAGGGCACCAGGAGGAAAGTTCGGCATCAGGAGCCACCTGAGCCTGGCACACCAGGATTTGACACCGGGGGCTGTTTACACCTGCAGGGTGACCCACACCACCCAGACTCTGGCCCTGAACATATCCAAACCAGGTGTCTGTCTGTCCGTTCACTCAATTCTGATATAAGAACATTTTCCTGGTGCTAGCCTCTTTCTAGCCTCTTTCATCATTGTAGTAGAGCATTACAGTTTGGATTCCAGGCTAGCCTGTTTCTGCAACTTTTTCTCACTGACAATCTCCTCTTTCATTTTGAGTAGAGCTCCTTGAGGTGGAGGGTGTCTTCTTTGACGAGAACAGGTCTGAACCCATTCTGGTGGACACTGCAGAGGAGAACTGGAACATGGCCTGCATCTTCCTGGTCCTCTTCCTCATCTCCCTCCTCTACAGCTTCACAGTCACTCTGGTCAAGGTGAGAGGGAGGATATAACCACCTCACAGGTTTTCACTGCTTAGCTTTGAAGTGCAAGATATGTTTATGCGATTAGCGTAAAACAATAAATATAAGAATCCATTCTTATGTCCCAGTGTGTCTTTACTGCATTGATGACCTGTTGAAGCACCTGTTGAGTTTCAGACATCGAATGTCATCCCACACAGAGGGTATTCAGATTATCTTCATGTTCAATATAAATCTAATGGGTCTACCCCTAGGCTATATGTTGTTGTTTTTTTGTATTTTGTATGTCACTGCAACCTCATTATCACACGTACTCACATTTTATTGCTGGTTAAGCTACAGTTACATTTTGAATACAAAGTTTTTCACAACTTATACTTACCTATTTTTTATTTTCTTTTTTTTCAGACAAAATGATGACTTCAGGACACTTCCTGATGACTTCAGGACACACTATATGATGGATCCCTCGGAGTTCAACTGGAAATGAGACCATTTATTTCAACCTTTTCTTATAAAATCACAACACGTTTCTTTAGAACGTGCATAGATTTAATTACATACGGTTTCCTGTAGCTGGTGACAGGGAAGTGACAGGGAAGTGTTTGATGACAGGGAAGTGTTCTTGTTTTTATTCCCCACAAAAACAGACAATGTGGTGGTGCGCTTACTTGCTCTCATCTCTTGTTAATGCGTTATAGAATTTTTGAACAGTTAATGCGTTATAGAATTTTTGAACAGTTAATGCGTTATAGAATTTTTGAGCAGAGATAAAAAAAAAGATGTTTAACCTCTATTAAATAAGGCCGACCATTACTCTCTATAATGAAGTATTTAGACACCAGTTATTGCTGAATTATCTGCTGATAATAAAACATTATTTCAAACAACCTACTTTGTCCTCCTCCCTCTTGTGTGTTATTTGTAGTTTATCATTTTTTTAATGATTTTAAAACGTATATACCATTAATAAGAATAAAAATCATGTTTCATATGTGATTTGATATAGATACATATAGAGAACAACATTAAAAGACCACATAATGCTTTTTGGTTGTTGTTTTTCTGGCACTTTTTACTAGATTTTCCAGCATGATACACTGGGTTTGCTGCTGGTAGAAAACCCTAGGAAAAGTTATTTCATTGATACAAGCTTTCTCCAATCAATCAATCACAGTCTTGTTGTGCGGTGTGTATTTGGTGGGGGGGATTCACCTTAGCCAGGGGAGGCATATCTCTGTGAATCTTAATCACACAAAGCCTATTATTTGGCAGGGAATAGTATTTGTAGATCAGCCTCCCCTGGCTTAGGTGAGCCCCCCAACACACACACGCACAACCAGATCAGAGACAGCTTGTGTTAATTAAATACAATATCTTATTTCCCCCGTTTGCTGTCATGCACCTTGTTTCATCACTGTAACACCATTGTTGCCCACTAGAGGACGCCACAAGACTGGGGTGCATCTGACTGTGGGCTGGTACATTTCCCATGTGAAAGGCCAGTCATGTGTGGCAGTGGTCACTGGTCTGTATGCAGATGCTCACAGTTCGGAAAACAACTGAAAATATTAGCTGGCTGCATTCAGGGAAGGTCCCCACGAATACAGAGGAAGAGACAGTTATTCTCAAAATGTCTGCATATGTCAGCAAGAATATCTGTGAGTGTGTGTGTGTGTATGTCTGGAGGGTTTGAAGGAATTCACATCTGGGAGGGAAGAGACTGAGTTCACCCAGCCTCCCAATTGGCTGGCTCTCGTGTAATCTGGCATCGTAAGTGCTCTGATTGGCTCAGACCGCCGTGGCTGAAGACCAACGCTGTGACACTGTTGCCGGGACGGAGTCACAGCATGTTGCCAACTGACGTGCCAAGGGGCTGGCGACAGGGGAGAGGAGGGCACAATGCCCAGCAGGCTGTCCATCTAGCAGCATCTCCCTGTCTGACCACCTCTTTCTCCATCTGACCCTCTCCCCAGTCTCCATCACCAACCATGGAGAAATAACCAGTGAACATCCTCACTCAATAGGGCACAGAGAAATGACAGCCATTTAGCTGTATAATAAGGCTTGTTATAATCGACCACATCAGCATCTCATTGGTAAGCACAGTGATGACCGTAATAATTACCACCTACACTCTTGGAAAAAAGGTGCTAAGTAGAACCATACAGAGTTTGACACCCCTGCCATAGGGTACCCCTTTTTCAGTGATGGATAGAACCCTTTGTAGAGGGTTCAATATACAACCCTTTATGTAGGTTTCTTCAAAGAACCCCCTGAATATGGTTCTACCTAGAACCCTCTATGAATGGATCTGCCTAGAACTCTTTGAAGGGTTCTAACAAGAGCAATTCTATCATCTAAAGGTTCTTTCTAGAACTGTCTATGAAGGATTCTACCCGAGAACACTTATCTTTGGGAGGGTTCTTCCTAGAACACTCTATGAACAGTTCCAACAGCCTTATTAGCCTTTAAATTATAATTATTTATGACAATATATTACATATATATTTATTACCCAAGATGGCATAGCAGTCAGACGTCCTTTGTCCTCGTCTTGTCGTGTCCCGTGTATATATATATTTACACCTTTCTTCGCATATCTTTTATATATTCTCTTTTCAAACTTCAAAACACTCTCCTGCAACCCGCCTAGCTAGCCAGAAGCTATCCAGAAGCTAGCCAGTTTACTGGCTAACGTTAGTATTCAGCTAACCACGGTTTGTGGTCATCAGCTATCCTTTAGCTCGAAAAGCTATCGGCAGTTTTGTACAACGCGACTCAGACCAGAACATACCAGACCTATTTTTCTCTCCATATCCTCGGATTTCAACCGCAAGCTCTGGACATTTACACCTGGATCTCGCAGCTAGCTAGCTGCTATCCGTGTGACTATTGGCTTACGTCGATCCCGGAGCAAACATCAATTATTCCGGAGCTAGCCAGCTGAAGAGTTCCATCAGCCACTCCTGGGCTACAATCACCTATCCGGACCCGTTTTACTGGCAATGCGGAGCCCCACCAGACCTTCACAACTGGACTACCAACTTTATCTGCCCGGGGGAGTTATCCAGCTTACCTCCACTGTATTCACATCATACCATACCTTTGTCTGTACATTATACCTTGAAGCTATTTTATCGCCCCCAGAAATCTCCTTTTACTCTCTGTTCCAGATGTTCTAGATGACCAATTCTCATAGCTTTTAGCCATACCCTTATCCTGCTCCTCCACTGTTCCTCTGGGGATGTAGAGGTGAATCCAGGCCCTGCAGTGCATAGCTCCACTCCTATTCCCCAGGCACTCTCTTTTGATGACTTCTGTAACCGTAATAGCCTTGGTTTCATGCATAATAACATTAGAAGCCTCCTCCCAAAGTTTGTTTTATTCACTGCTTTAGCACACTCTGCCAACCCGGATGTTCTAGCTGTGTCTGAATCCTGGCTTAGGAAGACCACCAAAAATTCTGAAATCTTCATCCCTAACTACAACATTTTCAGACAAGATAGAACGGCCAAAGGGGGAGGGAATTGCAATATACTGCAAAGATAGCCTGCAAAGTTATGTCCTACTATCTAGGTCTGTAACCAAACAATTTGAACTTCTACTTTTAAAAATCCACCTCTCTAAAAACAAGTCTCTTGCCGTTGCCGTTTGCTTTAGACCACCCTCTGCCCCCAGCTGTGCTCTGGACACCATATGTGAACTGATTGCGCCCCATCTATCTTCAGACCTCGTGCTGCTAGGCGACCTAAACTGGAACATGCTTAACACCCCAGCCATCCTACAATCTAAGCTTGATGCCCTCAATCTCACACAAATCACTGCCTCATTGCCTGCACTCATGATCACTGCCTCATTGCCTGCATCCGTAATCAGTCAGCGGTCAGACAACATCCACTCATCACTATCAAACGCTCCCTGAAACACTTCAGCAAACAGGCCTTTCTAATCGACCTGGCCAGGGTATCCTGGAAGGATATTGATCTCATTCCGTCAGTAGAGGATGCCTGGTTATTTTTTTTAAATGCCTTCCTCACCATCTTAAATAAGCATGCCCCATTCAAGAAATTTAGAACCAGGAACAGATATAGCCCTTGGTTCTCTCCAGACCTGACTGCCCTTAACCAACACAAAAACATCCTATGGTGTTCTGCATTAGCAGCCCCCGTGATATGCAACTTTTCAGGGAAGCTAGAAACCAATATACAGAGGCAGTTAGAAAAGCCAAGGCTAGCTTTTTCAAGCAGAAATTTGCTTCCTGCGACACAAACTCAAAAAAGTTCTGGGACACCTCCTCCTAGCTGCCCACTGCACTGAAGATAGGAAACACTGTCACCACCGATAAATCCACTATAATTGAGAATTTCAATAAGCATTTTTCTACGGCTGGCCATGCTTTCCACCTGGCTACCCCTACCCCGGGCAACAGCACTGCACCCCCCACAGCAACTCGCCCAAGCCTTCCCAGCTTCTCCTTCTCCCAAATCCAGTTAGCTGATGTTCTGAAAGAGCTGCAAAATCTGGACCCCTACAAATCAGCCGGGCTAGACAATCTGGACCCTTTCTTTCTAAAATGATCTGCCAAAATTGTTGCCACCGCTATTACTAGCCTGTACAACCTCTCGTGTCATCTGAGATTCCCAAAGATTGGAAAGCAGCTGCAGTCATCCCCCTCTTCAAAGGGGGGGGGATACTCTTGACCCAAACTGCTACAGACCTATATCTATCCTACCCTGCCTTTCTAAGGTCTTCGAAAGCCAAGTCAACAAACAGATTACCGACCATTTTGAATCCCACCATACCTTCTCCGCTATGCAATCTGGTTTCAGAGCTGGTCATGGGTGTACCTCAGCCACGGTCAAGGTCCTAAACGATATCTTAACCGCCATCGATAAGAAACAATACTGTGCAGCCGTATTCATTGACCTGGCCAAGGCTTTCGACTCTGTCAATCATCACATCCTCATCGGCAGACTCGATAGCCTTGGTTTCTCAAATGATTGCCTCACCTGGTTCACCAACTACTTCTCTGATAGAGTTCAGTGTGTCAAATCGGAGGGCCTGTTGTCCAGGCCTCTGGCAGTCTCTATGGGGGTGCCACAGGGTTCAATTGTTGGACCGACTCTCTTCTCTGTATACATCAATGATGTCTCTCTTGCTGCTGGTGAGTCTCTGATCCACCTCTATGCAGACGACACCATTCTGTATACTTCTGGCCCTTCTTTGGACACTGTATTAACAACCCTCCAGGCGAGCTTCAATGCCATACAACTCTCCTTCCGTGGCCTCCAATTGCTCTTAAATACAAGTAAAACTAAATGCATGCTCTTCAACTGATCGCTGCCTGCACCTGCCTGCCTGTCCAACATCACTACTCTGGACGGTTCTGACTTAGAATATGTGGACAACTACACATACCTAGGTGTCTGGTTAGACTGTAAACTCTCCTTCCAGACTCACATAAAACATCTCCAATCTAAAGTTAAATTTAGAATTGGCTTCCTATTTCGCAACAAAGCATCCTTCACTCATGCTGCCAAACATACCCTTGTAAAACTGACCGTCCTTCCGATCCTCGACTTTGGCGATGTCATTTACAAAATAGCCTCCAATACCCTACTCAATAAATTGGATGCAGTCTATCACAGTGCCATCCGTTTTGTCACCAAAGCCCCATATACTACCCACCACTGCGACCTGTAAGCACTAGTTGGCTGGCCCTCGCTTCATACTCGTCGCCAAACCCGCTGTCTCCCGGTCATCTACAAGACCCTGCTAGGTAAAGTCCCCCCTTATCTCAGCTCGCTGGTCACCATAGCAGCACCCACCTGTAGCAGGCGCTCCAGCAGGTATATCTCTCTGGTCACCCCCAAAACCAATTCTTCCTTTGGCCGTCTCTCCTTCCAGTTCTCTGCTGCCAATGACTGGAACGAACTACAAAAATCTCTGAAACTGGAAACACTTATCTCCCTCACTAGCTTCACTCACCAGCTGTCAGAGCAGCTCACAGAATACTGCACCTGTACATAGCCCATCTATAATTTAGCCAACTACCTCTCCCCCTACTGTATTTATTTATTTATTTATTTATTTTGCTCCTTTGCACCCCATTATTTCTATCTCTACCTTGCACATTCTTCCACTGCAAATCTACTATTCCAGTGTTTTTCTTGCTATATTGTATTTACTTCGCCACCATGGCCTTTTTTTCCCTTTACCTCCCTTATCTCACCTAATTAGCTCCCATTGTATATAGACTTATATTTCTACTGTATTATTGACTGTATGTTTGTTTTACTCCATGTGTAACTTTGTGTTGTTGTATGTGTCGAACTGCTTTGCTTTATCTTGGCCAGTTCGCAATTGTAAATGAGAACTTGTTCTCAACTTGCCTACCTGGTTAAACAAAGGTAAAATAAAATTTTAAAAAATAAAAAAACATATCAGAAGGCCTTTGTTTAAGCGCTATACCCAAACACAGTGGTGTTAGGAATCACCTGGTTTACAGGCCACATCAGGCCTGCAAGTCACATTATACTGGCTTGAAAATTGATGTGTAATTCCTATTGGAATCCAGCCAGAGTTAGGATGTCCAACAAGTGAAATTGTTAATCACCTGCAGCCTGCATTTAGAATGATTGCTAGGGTAGGGAAGGGTTATTTATTATTGTGTAACATAAAAATATATCAACCAATCAATGTATACTGAAAAAATAAACGCAACATTTAAAGTGTTGGTCCATTGTTTCATAAACTGAAATATAAGATCCTCGAAATATTCCATACTCACAAAAAAAAAAGCATATTTTCTCTCAAATTCTGAGCACAAATTTGTTTACATCCCTCTTAGTGGGCATTTCTCCCCTGTCAAGATATTCCATCCACCTAACAGGTGTGGCATACCAATAAACTGATTAAATAGCATGATCATTACACAGGTGCACCTTGTGCTGCGGACAACAAAAGGTCACTCTAAAACGTGCAGTTTTGTCACACAATAAAAGGCCACAGATGTCTCAAGTTTTGAGGGAGTGTGCAATTGACCTGCTGACTACAGGAATGTCCACCAGAGCTGTTGCCAGAAAATTGAATGTTCCTTTATCTACCATAAACAGCCTCCAACGTAATTTTAGAGAATTTGGCAGTACACCCAACCGGCCTCATGTGTAATCATGCCATCCCAGGACCTACATGTCACTGGTGTAGATAGGAGTAGGCAGGAAGCAGTCAAAAGTTTAGAACTTCTGAATTTATTTAAGCATCATATATCAAATAGGCACAGGGCGAACCCAAAGTGCAAAAAAGTACTCAGGAAATGGTGGGAGAGATTCCTCTCAGGAAAACAAGTAACATTTACAATGACCAACAAAGCAAAGGCTGTTGTGACACTACAGTACACATCCGGCTTCTTCACCTGCGGGATTGTCCGTGACCAGCCATTTGGACAACTGATGAAACTGTGGTTTTACACAATAGAAGAATTGTCTCAAACAGTCTCAGGGAAGCTCATTTGCGTGCTCGTCATCCTCACCAGGGTCTTGACCTGACTGCAGTTCGGCATCGTAACTGACTTCAATGGGAAAATGCTCACCTTCGATGGCCACAGGCACACTGGAGAAGTGTTCTCTTCACGGATGAATCCCGGTTTCAGCTATACTGGGCAGATGGCAGACAGTGTGTATGGTGCCGTGTGGGCGAGTGGTTTGCTGATGTCAACGTTGTGAACGGAGTGCCTCATGGAGGCGGTGAGGTTATGGTATGGGCAGGCATAAGCTACAGACGACGAACACAATTGCATTTTATCAATGGCAATTTGAATGCACAGAGATACTGTGATGAGATCCTGAGGCCCATTGTAGTGCCATTCATCCGGTGCCATCATCTCATGTTTCAGCGTGATAACGCGGGGTCAAATGTCACAATACTCATACATGTCAACCATTGAGCATGTTTTGGATGCTCGAGATCAACTTGTACTAAAGTATGTTCCATTTCCCGCCAATATCCATAAACTTCGGCACAGCCATTGAAGAGGAGTGGGACAACATTCCACAGGCCACAATCAACAGCCTGATCAACTTTATGCGATGGACATGTGTCGCGTTGCATGAGTTAAATGGTCCTTGCAACAGATATTGACTGGTTTTCTGATCCAATCCCCTACCTTTTTTTAAAGGTATTTGTGACCAACAGATGCATGCATATCTGTATTCCCAGTTATGTGAAATGCATAGATTAAGGCATAATGCATTTATTTTATTTGAGTGATGTCCTTATATGTACTGTAACTCAGTAAAATCTTTGAAATTGTTGCATGTTGCTTTTATATTTTTGTTCAGTGTACATGCAAAAACACAGATATCACATTAAAACAACTAATTCTGGCATCTCCCTGCAATAGAGCGAGCTGGGAAATATTATATGTTTCCATGTAGAACCCTTCATGTCTTCCAAATAATCATCAAAGAACCCTTTGTTACAAAAACAGTTATTGGGATGTTAAATTCTAGGTAGAACTCTTTACTTTACAAACAATTGTCTTCCAAAAAACAGTTGTTCTGATCAAAATGGTTCTTGGTAGAACCCTATCCCTCCGCAAAGAACCATTTTGGAACTATTTTTCCAAAGTGTACAGTAACTAAATCATTTTCAACTTTGTTGTCGGCTCCACCATCATCATCATAACTATCCTCTAGCCAGATGCTGCACTACTCTGCCACAGTGTATTGTTTATTTCAGTGCGCTGAAATGTATGCTCACCATGCTGCACCTTGGTCCATTCCATACGACGATCGTGACACGGGTGCCTTGGGAGTTAGTACAGTATAAAGGTTCCTGAAGTTGGCTGTTGAAGGAGGCCCAAGTTAAGTAAGGCTTGGCCATTTTGTTCGTTTTTACCTGTTATGAATGTTTTTTAATAGTGTAAAAAACGGATTTATTGTTTGGGGTCTTTTATTTTGGTTTGAGTGGGTTTTTCACAGGTTAGAAATGATGCACCTTAAAGGGCACACAAATGAAATGTTCTGAAGTGTCTATTGTCTGAGTTTTGGTTGCACACATGCAAATTCTGTCATTTAAAACCCAATGTAAACCTGATACACAAAATGTTTGACATTTTTGAAATATCGTTAAATCATTTTTGACTTTCTGGAGAGGACTGATCACCCTCACTAAAAAGACTAGAGACATTGGTTGAGATTGAAATGGGCTATGTAAACACTAATAATTAGAAGAAGTTTATCATTTAGCAATAGTCCTATGTGATTTGAACCACGAGAAGGACAGAGAGCGAGTGCTGGCCCTGATTGAGGGACACCTGTCTCTAGTCTATTTGACTATTTATTGAATTACCTTGTGTGATACAATAAAGTTAAGATGGAGTGATCAAGGGTTGTAATTCTAATTGTATTTGTTATTTTGATTTAACAGGCAGCGTTGTTTTTTTGAACATGTGCCATTGGGAGGACGAACAGAAACACCAGAAGAATGAGTCCCCAGAGGTATCAGGTTAGAAAGAATAAAGTAGACGGCACCCGTCAAACCTATGATTTATGACCCTATGTCAGGGTGACGTGTGCACGCCCATATTTGGGCATCCGGTCAGGACATCCGGTTCCTGTTCTCACGCCTTAGAGGGAGCGTGAAATTATGTATGTGATCACGTGCTCTAGGGAATGCCCATATTTGGGCATCCGGTCAGGACATCCTGTTCCTGCACGCCTTACAGGGTGTGCTAATTTATGCATATATTGTATTTATTCCTTTGAAGTTGTCATGATGATTGATGTGTAGGGACCTGGTTGAACTGGGGGGTCTGTGTTTGAACATTTGAAAGAGAAGGGCCCCACACCCCCTATTTTATTGCCCTTATGGTTGTTATCTATGAAGCAGGAATGTCTGGGAGGGTGATTGTGTGTGTATGTCTCTGCCTGGGGTGTTAGAAACAAGGTCTCTTCGCATTGTGTACATTTCAAGCTTTCAACAACAATAAAACAGCCATCTAAATAATGTTTCTCGGCCCAACACACTGTTGAGTTTCCTATTGAGTTGTCTTTATATGTACATGTGCCGAGCTCCAGGTGGCTCCAGCCTATGGATGTTCGTTGCATGTACTCCGGGGGGGGGGGGGGTCAAAAGTGTATAATCTACACACATGTTTATTGACTTTTAAAAAGACCACAGTAACATGACAGATATAGTGGAGATCCAACAACAATCTGCTAGTGGATATTCAATGTACAACAGTAGTCTTTGTTAACAAGCAATACGTGTTAAATATGTGTCACAGTCAATCATGACAGCCTCTTTATGAAAGGACTTTACTTATGACTTAAACAGATTAATTTTCTACCCATCTTATTAATTAGGACCTACATGCCGGACAGATTATCTACCCATGGAGGGAAAATTTACGGAGCTTTGATGGAGCGTGCAAGAATGTCATGGCGTAGGGGAATTGGAAACGGATGCAGGTCAGGGCTAACCAGGCCCTATATCTGTAAGAAAGGAATAGTAAAAAGGTTTAATTATGACATGCTTTAAACTGTATGTACTTAATATTTTGAATTAAATAAATGGTATCTCACCCTTTAACGAAAGGGGATCTCTTGTTTTCTCTCGCCCGGTCTGTCGTGGAGAAATGCAATGTCTTAAAAAAAACGATGTATTATTTTATAGTCTTTCCTACAACGGTATGTTATAAACATTAAAGGTTATTCAAGTTTAGTACTGGGGGTGTTGTAATGATGTACAACTGTAGGCTGCCAATGTTTTTACATAAAACACCCAAGATTGGGTCATTAATTCTAACATGTCTTAAAGTTTGTACTAAATATTTTGGAATTAATAAAAGGAATTTAGAACAGTATCTCACCTTGTTTTTTTTTTACCCCTTTTTCTCCCCAGTTTCGTGGTGTTGTTGTAGTGGCTACTATCTTGTCTCATCGCTACAAAGTTTGAAAGTCATGCGTCCTCCGATACACAACCCAACCAAGCCGCACTGCTTCTTAACACAGCACGCGGAAGCCAGCCGAACCAATGCGCCTGAGGAAACACCGTGCACCTGGCCACCTTGGTTAGCGCACACTGCGCCCAGCCCGCCACAGGAGTCGCTGGTGCGCGATGAGACAAGGACACCCCTACCGACCAAGCGCCCCCTAACCCGGGCAACGCTAGGCCAATTGTGCGTCGCCCCACGGACCTCCCGGTCGCGGCTGGTTACGACAGAGCCTGGGCGCGAATCCAGGAACTCTGATGGCACAGCTGGCGCTGCAGCGCCCTTAACAACTGCGCCACCCGGGAGGCCCAATATCTCACCTTTTAACGATAGAAATATGTCCTTTCCATCTATCACCCCAGTCTGTCGCGAAGAAAAAGACTGAAAAGCCATGTGCGTGTGCGGACACCCCCCAAGGTGCTAACCCTGAGGATGCAGGAAATCAAAAAGGCAATACATGCATACAAAATGTGTGTGCGTGTGCCGGGACAGGGGGAGTGTGTGTTTCAAAAACAAAAGGGGTATTGGGGTGTGTGTCTCTGTAGGGATCGTTTGAATTCAAGGCTTGCACCAGCATGCATACTTTATGTCCAGATATCTGCCTACCCCCCTATCAGAAAGTGTGTGACGCGTCTCTTAAAATGGGCACTTTCGATTCATTAACACATAGGTCTTTCAAATCAAAATTTCTCACCCCAGAGGATGTGGGGGCTAAAAAGTCAAACACCCCAGAGGTGTGGGGGGTAAAATGTCAAACACCCCAGAGGATGTGGGGGGTAAAAAGTCAAACACCCCAGAGGTGTGGGGGGTAAAAAAAAAATTAAAAAAAATGTATTTCACCTTTATTTAACCAGGTAGGCTAGTTGAGAACAAGTTCTCATTTGCAACTGCGACCTGGCGAAGATAAAGCATAGCAGTGTGAACAGACAACACAGAGTTACACATGGAGTAAACAATTAAAAAGTCAGTTCGCAGTGGTGGGTGGTATAAGGTGCTTTAGTGACAAAACGGATGGCACTGTGATAAACTGCATCCAGATTGCTGAGTAGAGTGTTGGAAGCAATTTTGTAGATGACATCGCCGAAGTCGAGGATCGGTAGGTTAGTCAGTTTTACTAGGGTAAGTTTGGCGGCGTGAGTGAAGGAGGCTTTGTTGCGGAATAGAAAGCCGACTCTAGATTTGATTTTCGATTGGAGATGTTTGATATGAGTCTGGAAGGAGAGTTTACAGTCTAGCCAGACACCTAGGTACTTATAGATGTCCACATATTCAAGGTCGGAACCATCCAGGGTGGTGATGCTAGTCAGGCGTGCGGGTGCAGGCAGCGAACGGTTGAAAAGCATGCATTTGGTTTTACTAGCGTTTAAGAGCAGTTGGAGGCCACGGAAGGAGTGTTGTATGGCATTGAAGCCAAAAAGTCAAACACCCCAGAGGATGTGGGGGGGTAAAAAGTCAAACACCAAGAGGATGTTGGGGGGTAAAAGTCAAACACCAAGAGGATGTTGGGGGGTGAAAAGTCAAACACCCCAGAGGATGTGGGGGGGTAAAAGTCAAACACCCCAGAGGATGTGGGGGGGGTAAAAGTCAAACACCCCAGAGGATGTGGGGGGGTAAAAAGTCAAACACCAAGAGGATGTTGGGGGGTAAAAAGTCAAACACCCCAGAGGATGTGGGGGGGTAAAAGTCAAACACCCCAGAGGATGTGGGGGATAAAAAGTCAAACACCCCAGAGGATGTGGGGGGGTAAAAAGTCAAACACCCCAGAGGATGTGGGGGGTAAAAAGTCAAACACTCCAGAGGATGTGGGGGGGTGAAAAGTCAAACACTCCAGAGGATGTGGGGGGGTAAAAAGTCAAACACCCCAGAGGATGTGGGGGGTAAAAAGTCAAACACTCCAGAGGATGTGGGGGGGTAAAAAGTCAAACACCCCAGAGGATGTGGGGGGGTAAAAAGTCAAACACCCCAGAGGATGTGGGGGGGTAAAAAGTCAAACACCCCAGAAAGAATACAGTATGTCTAGACCGACCCCCGGGGTCAAACATTGATATTTCTAATCAGCGCCCGTGCCCCCACCCCGGTCTTTAAATTTACATCGGACACCCCCCAAGGTGCTAACCCTGAGGATGCAGGAAATCCATCCTAATGGAGCTTTCTGAAGGTGAGTTCGTGAAAAAATATATTTTAAGATTTGGACTCGGGGAATTGTTTGAATATTATGGATATTATTGTAATATTAAACAGGAGTTGTGTTTTAAACCGATGACTGATTTCTTTTTAATGTAAAATGCCCATATTCTTGTAATTTTAAAAATGTGCATATATATCGTATAACATGTTAATATTATCTAACGTTCGCAGGATATCCAGAGGCTACCGGACATAATTGATTGGGAAGCGACAGTTAGACGGGGATAGACGGGGATTCTCAGAAGCAAACTGCGCCTGGTCCTTTACGTAGCCCTTCAACATCCCACTATTTTCGGCGTTTGTCCCAAAAAATAAAATCCATAATAAAATGTATACATTAAAAACAGAAAGTGTGCACCCTATTTTAAAAGCTGTTTTTGTGTTTACAGCGGACAGCCAACAAACAGGGATACATGCAGCATTAGGGACTCTGAACGTCTTCGGAAGAGCAGATGAAACAGATGCTATTCTACGTTTTTGTACTAACGGCCTTACCCGAACTCCAAAACACGATAATCGGGGAATCCTTCCTTCCTCAAGGAACTTTTTGAAGGGGAGTTGAATATCCAAGGTGATGTTTGTATATAGATATATATTATTTAAGAGCGATAGGTATTAATTCTAGGCATTTACATGTATGTTTTAAAAAATGAAGGCTATTTATACAATGAAACTGTTTTTATTCATACTGTTTGTAAACAATAGCTTCTGCCCTCTTAGGGTCTACTTAACCCGCTTATTGATTAGAAAGTATGATTAGAAACCAAGGCCAACTATATTCAATCTGTGATTAGAAACGATAATTAGAAGCTATGACAAAACTATGATAATAAACTATAAACAACTATGAAGACAGGGCTGTGTGTGCGTGAATGATGACCTATTATTTAAGTGTGGAATATATTCTCTCTCTCAGGCTATGAAAAAGACAAAAGATAGGACATTGACTCCTGAGTGTTGAACTTATGTCCACTCTACAGCAACCCTGGTTTTTATATGACCCTGAGGGTCATCTACGAACGTTGGAACATCTACAACTATTGAAGATGCAAAAAGGGGTTTTCAGAAATACATTTGGTTTGCAGATATGTATTATTATTAAAAAGAATATAACATTATCATAATCTTTAGTATTATTATGCTACATGTGAGACATAACCAGACATGTTAACATAGACAACTTACAAGAATGTGTTTACCAGGCTGTGATGAAAACACTTTTCTAATTCAAACATGCAAGGATATATATTTGATACAATTTCCCACTTTAAAACTGTTGCTGCAATATCACTTCTCAATGTGTACATTTCAAGCTTTCAACAACAATAAACCAACCATCTCAATAATGTTTCTCGGACTAACACACTGTTGAGTTTCCTATTTACTAAAGAACAACCACTAAGACAAAACACAAAAAGTTGTAATATAATTTGTATACATGTCATTCTATATGGAAAACAGGTACATTCTGAAAGATTATGATGTAGATGTGATTTTTAATTAATCTCTCAATTTAGGATAATCCTGTTTATTTTATTTAGAAGTGGTTAAATATACATTTTTATCATCTCTGCTCAAAAATTCTAACGCATTAACAAGAGATGAGAGCAAGTAAGCGCACCACCACATTGTCTGTCCTAGTGGGGAATTAAAAACAAGAACACTTCCCTGTCATCAAACCAGCTACAGGAAACCGTAAGTAATTAAATCTATGCAATTTTCTAAAGAAACGTGTTGTGATTTTATAAGAAAAGGTTGAAATAAATGGTTTCATTTCCAGTTGAACTCCGAGGGATCCATCATATAGTGTGTCCTGAAGTCATCAGGAAATGTCCTGAAGTCATCATTTTGTCTGAAAAAAAAGAAAAGAAAAACATAGGTAAGTATAAGCTGTGAAAACCTTGTAATGCTTTTTTATATTCAAAATGTAACTGTGGCTTAACCAGCAATAAAATGTGAGTACGTGTGATAATGAGGTTGCAGTGACATACAAAATACAAAAAAACAACAACATATAGCCTCGGGGTAGACCCATTAGATTTATATTGAACATGAAGATAATCTGAATACCCTCTGTGTGGGATGACATTCGATGTCTGAAACTCAACAGGTGCTTCAACAGGTCATCAATGCAGTAAAGACACACTGGGACATAAGAATGGATTCTTATATTTATTGTTTTACGCTAATCGCATAAACATATCTTGCACTTCAAAGCTAAGCAGTGAAAACCTGTGAGGTGGTTATATCCTCCCTCTCACCTTGACCAGAGTGACTGTGAAGCTGTAGAGGAGGGAGATGAGGAAGAGGACCAGGAAGATGCAGGCCATGTTCCAGTTCTCCTCTGCAGTGTCTGCCAGAATGGGATCAGACCTGTTCTCGTCAAAGAAGACACCCTCCACCTCAAGGAGCTCTACTCAAAATGAAAGAGGAGATTGTCAGTGAGAAAAAGTTGCAGAAACAGGCTAGCCTGGACTCCAAACTGTAATGCTCTACTACAATGATGAAAGAGGCTAGAAACAGGCTAGCACCAGGAAAATGTTATTGTATCAGAATTGAGTGAACAGGCAGACAGACACCTGGTTTGGATATGTTCAGGGCCAGAGTCTGGGTGGTGTGGGTCACCCTGCAGGTGTAAACAGCCCCCGGTGTCAAATCCTGGTGTGCCAGGCTCAGGTGGCTCCTGATGCCGAACATTCCTCCTGGTGCCCTGTAGGGGGTGCTGGTGTTGTTATTCCACAGCTCTGTGACGTTGTCCAGCAGCCAGGTGATGTTGATGTCTGAAGGGCTGAATCCAAGCACTAAGCAGATGAGTTCACTGGGACCCTGGAGCAGGGTTGCTGTTGGTGCGGAGGGGGTCACTGAGCCTGGAGAGAGAGAGAGATAGTGAGAGTCATGGAAGGAGAGACTGGAGTGGATGAGACTGGGGAGAGAGGGGGCTGTATGACTGATAGTCTGGAAGAGAGACTGGGTGGATAGAGGGGGGGGGGGGCTGCATGACTGATAGTCTGGGAGGGGAGAGAGGGGGCTGAATGACATAGTCTGAGAGAGAAACTGAGTAGAGCATGGATGCTGGATCAGGACAGGAACTCGGGTCATGGTATTTGATCATGGGAAAACTAGGTTGGAGTCATTCAAACTTGTTTTTCAACCACTCCACACATTTCTTGTTAACAAACTATAGTTTTGGCAAGTTGGTTCGGACATCTACTTTGTGCATGACACAAGTAATATTTCCAACAATTGTTTACAGACAGATTATTTCACTTATAATTCACTGTATCACAATTCTGGTGGGTCAGACGTTTACATACACTAAGTTGACTGTGCCGATAAACAGCTTGGAAAATTCCAGAAAATGATGTTATGGCTTTAGAAGCTTCTGATAGGCTAACTGACATCATTTGAGTCAATTGGACGTGTACCTGTGGATGAATTTCAAGGCCTACCGTCAAACTCAGTGCCTCTTTGCTTGACATTATGGGAAAATCAAAATAATCAGCCAAGACCTCAGAAAAACAATTGTAGACCGCCACAAGTCTGGTTCATCCTTGGGAACAATTTCCAAAAGCCTGAAGATACCATGTTCATCTGTACAAACAATAGTACGCAAGTATAAATACCTTGGGACCACGCAGCCATCATACCGCTCAGGAAGGAGACGCATTCTGTCTCTTAGAGATGAATGTACTTTGCTGCGAAAAGTGCAAATCAATCCCAGAACAACAGCAAAGGACCTTGTGAAGATGCTGGAGGAAACAGGTACAAAAGTATCCATATCCACAGTAAAACGAGTCCTATGTCAACATAACCTGAAAGGCCGCTCAGCAAGGAAGAAGCCACTACTCCAAAACCACCATAAAAAAAGCCAGACACCGATTTGCAACTGCACATGGGGAGAAAGATCATACGTTTTGGAGAAATGTCCTCTGGTCTGGTGAAACAAAAATAGAACAGTTTGGCCATAATGACCGTCGTTACGTTTGGAGGAAAGGGAGTGGGAAAGCTGCCATTACAGTCGTATCGCGAGATCTTGGCCAACAACCTCCTTCCCTCAGTAAGAGCATTGAAGATGGGTTGTGGCTGGGTCTTCCAGCATGACAACGACCCGAAACACACAGCCAGGGCAACTAAGGAGTGGCTCCGTAAGAAGCATCTCAAGGTCCTGGAGTGGCCTATCCAGTCTCCAGACCTGAACCCAATAGAAAATATTTGGAGGGAGCTGAAAGTCCATATTTCCCAGCGACAGCCACGAAACCTGAAGGAACAGGAGAAGGTCTGTATGGAGGAGTGGGCCAAAATCCTTGCTGCTGTGTGTGCAAACCTGGTCAAGAACTACAGGAAACGTATGATCTCTGTAATTGCAAACAAAGGTTTCTGTACCAAATATTAAGTACTGCTTTTCAGATGTATCAAATACTTATGTCATGCAATAAAATGCTAAATAATTACTTAAAAATCATACAATGTGATTTTCTGGATTTTTGTTTTAGATTCCATCTCTCACAGTTGAAGTGTACATATGATACAAATTACAGACCTCTACATGCTTTGTAAGTAGGAAGACCTGCAACATCGGCAGTGTATCAAATACTTGTTCTCCCCACTGTATGTACATGTTTATAATCCACATAGTGTGAATATTGTTTTCCATAAAGTTAATAACCCCCTAAACCGAAATATGACCTTTTGGATCCTTTATGATCTTTCTTACCCCCTATTACTTTTAGGGTTCTAAATCTCCCTCGTAAGGCTTACCAGTTATGTCAAATGTTAGGAAGACCTGTTGGTTGTAACAAAAACAAAACATAGAACTTACATTTGACCCCATCTTTTCACATACTTTTTATATGGGTCTTTTTTAATTGAGCATGTTGTATGGCTCCAGCCACTTGGAGGCTCGGTGCATGTACAAAGAAAAAGTACCCAACTCAGCCATTGCTGTATGTTAACTGAAATAATGGCAATGCATGTAGTCCTGCTAAGGTTTTCATTGTTTTCTTGTCAGAGTTTTATGGTTTTGCATATGACTGTGCATTATACTCTGTCGCAATAGGGTTGAGGATCAGATCAAGCCTATTGGGCATTCTTGATCAATTATTGATCCAAAAAAGACACACACCGGTTCTGGGTTAATTCCATAGCTGTTTGCATGGCTTGGTAGTGTATTAGCCTGGTATGAGACATGATAAATAACACAATTTAAGTAAAGTTTAAAATAAACATTATTATCCTAAATTGAGAGATTAATTAAAAATCACATCTACATCATAATCTTTCAGAATGTACCTGTTTTCCGTATAGAATGACATGTATACAAATTATATTACAACTTTTTGTGTTTTGTCTTAGTGGTTGTTCTTTAGTAAATAGGAAACTCAACAGTGTGTTAGTCCGAGAAACATTATTGAGATGGTTGGTTTATTGTTGTTGAAAGCTTGAAATGTACACAATGAGAAGTTATATTGCAGCAACAGTTTTAAAGTGGGAAATTGTATCAAATATATATCCTTGCATGTTTGAATTAGAAAAGTGTTTTCATCACAGCCTGGTAAACACATTCTTGTAAGTTGTCTATGTTAACATGTCTGGTTATGTCTCACATGTAGCATAATAATACTAAAGATTATGATAATGTTATATTCTTTTTAATAATAATACATATCTGCAAACCAAATGTATTTCTGAAAACCCCTTTTTGCATCTTCAATAGTTGTAGATGTTCCAACGTTCGTAGATGACCCTCAGGGTCATATAAAAACCAGGGTTGCTGTAGAGTGGACATAAGTTCAACACTCAGGAGTCAATGTCCTATCTTTTGTCTTTTTCATAGCCTGAGAGAGAGAATATATTCCACACTTAAATAATAGGTCATCATTCACGCACACACAGCCCTGTCTTCATAGTTGTTTATAGTTTATTATCATAGTTTTGTCATAGCTTCTAATTATCGTTTCTAATCACAGATTGAATATAGTTGGCCTTGGTTTCTAATCATACTTTCTAATCAATAAGCGGGTTAAGTAGACCCTAAGAGGGCAGAAGCTATTGTTTACAAACATGTTACAAACAAGTTTCATTGTATAAATAGCCTTCATTTTTTAAAACATACATGTAAATGCCTAGAATTAATACCTATCGCTCTTAAATAATATATATCTATATACAAACATCACCTTGGATATTCAACTCCCCTTCAAAAAGTTCCTTGAGGAAGGAAGGATTCCCCGATTATCGTGTTTTGGAGTTCGGGTAAGGCCGTTAGTACAAAAACGTAGAATAGCATCTGTTTCATCTGCTCTTCCGAAGACGTTCAGAGTCCCTAATGCTGCATGTATCCCTGTTTGTTGGCTGTCCGCTGTAAACACAAAAACAGCTTTTAAAATAGGGTGCACACTTTCTGTTTTTAAATGTATAAATTTTATTATGGATTTTATTTTTTGGGACAAACGCCGAAAATAGTGGGATGTTGAAGGGCTACGTAAAGGACCAGGCGCAGTTTGCTTCTGAGAATCCCCGTCTATCCCCGTCTAACTGTCGCTTCCCAATCAATTATGTCCGGTAGCCTCTGGATATCCTGCGAACGTTAGATAATATTAACATGTTATACAATATATATACACATTTTTAAAATTACAAGAATATGGGCATTTTACATTAAAAAAAAATCTGTCATCGGTTTAAAACACATCTCCTGTTTAATATTACAATAATATCCATAATATTCAAACAATTCCCTGAGTCCAAATCTTAAAATATATTTTTTCACAAACTCACCTTCAGAAAGCTCCATTAGGATGGATTCACAGACTCTTTTTATCTGTCCTGGCCGATAGATATTCGGGGCTGTTGACCTGTTGGCTTGTTGCTGCGCTAAAGCGGTGCTAACAGGGTGGGAAAGTATATGCTTCACTAGACTCGTTCGCGGTCATGGCTCAAAAGGAGAGAAAGTACGGAATTAGTTTACGGGGCATTGTGGTGACGTTTTTTTTGGGCGATATCATGTATGCAACACCCTGATTATTTGGTTTAGAGAACAAAGGCAGTGAATTCAAACAACAGGAGGGGTGACGAGACATTTTGTATGCATGTATTGCCTTTTTGATTTCCTGCATCCTCAGGGTTAGCACCTTGGGGGGTGTCCGATGTAAATGTAAAGACCGGGGTGGGGGCACCGGGCGCTGATTAGAAATATCAATGTTTGACCCCGGGGGTCGGTCTAGACATACTGTATTCTTTCTGGGGTGTTTGACTTTTTTCCCCCCCACATCCTCTGGGGTGTTTGACTTTTTACCCCCCCACATCCTCTGGGGTGTTTGACTTTTTACCCCCCCACATCCTCTGGGGTGTTTGACTTTTTACCCCCCCACATCCTCTGGGGTGTTTGACTTTTTACCCCCCCACATCCTCTGGGGTGTTTGACTTTTTACCCCCCACATCCTCTGGGGTGTTTGACTTTTTACCCCCCACATCCTCTGGGGTGTTTGACTTTTTACCCCCCACACCTCTGGGGTGTTTGACTTTTTACCCCCCCACATCCTCTGGGGTGTTTGACTTTTTACCCCCCCACATCCTCTGGGGTGTTTGACTTTTTACCCCCCCACATCCTCTTGGTGTTTGACTTTTTACCCCCCCACATCCTCTGGGGTGTTTGACTTTTTAGCCCCCCACATCCTCTGGGGTGTTTGACTTTTTACCCCCCACACCTCTGGGGTGTTTGACTTTTTACCCCCCCACATCCTCTGGGGTGTTTGACTTTTTACCCCCCACACCTCTGGGGTGTTTGACTTTTTACCCCCCACACCTCTGGGGTGTTTGACTTTTTATCCCCCACATCCTCTTGGTGTTTGACTTTTTAGCCCCCACATCCTCTGGGGTGAGAAATTCGGATTTGAAAGACCTATGTGTTAATGAATCGAAAGTGCCCATTTTAAGAGACGCCGTCACACACTTTCTGATAGGGGGGTAGGCACATAAAGTATGCATGATAGTGCAAGCCTTGAATTCAAACGATCCCTACAGAGACACACACCCCAATACCCCTTTTGTTTTTGAAACACACACTCCCCCTGTCCCGGCACACGCACACACATTTTGTATGCATGTATTGCCTTTTTGATTTCCTGCATCCTCAGGGTTAGCACCTTGGGGGGTGTCCGCACACGCACATGGCTTTTCCCTAAGTCTTTTTCTTCGCGACAGACCGGGGTGATAGATGGAAAGGACATATTTCTATCGTTAAAAGGTGAGATACTGTTCTAAATTCCTTTTATTAATTCCAAAATATTTAGTACAAACTTTAAGACATGTTAGAATTAATGACCCAATCTTGGGTGTTTTATGTAAAAACATTGGCAGCCTACAGTTGTACATCATTACAACACCCCCAGTACTAAACTTGAATAACCTTTAATGTTTATAACATACCGTTGTAGGAAAGACTATAAAATAATACATCGTTTTTTTTAAGACATTGCATTTCTCCACGACAGACCGGGCGAGAGAAAACAAGAGATCCCCTTTCGTTAAAGGGTGAGATACCATTTATTTAATTCAAAATATTAAGTACATACAGTTTAAAGCATGTCATAATTAAACCTTTTTACTATTCCTTTCTTACAGATATAGGGCCTGGTTAGCCCTGACCTGCATCCGTTTCCAATTCCCCCTACGCCATGACATCCTTGCACGCTCCATCAAAGCTCCGTAAATTTTCCCTCCATGGGTAGATAATCTGTCCGGCATGTAGGTCCTAATTAATAAGATGGGTAGAAAATTAATCTGTTTAAGTCATAAGTAAAGTCCTTTCATAAAGAGGCTGTCATGATTGACTGTGACACATATTTAACACGTATTGCTTGTTAACAAAGACTACTGTTGTACATTGAATATCCACTAGCAGATTGTTGTTGGATCTCCACTATATCTGTCATGTTACTGTGGTCTTTTTAAAAGTCAATAAACATGTGTGTAGATTATACACTTTTGATCCCCCCGGTGTACATGCACCGAACATCCATAGGCTGGAGCCACCTGGAGCTCGGCACATGTACATATAAAGACAACTAAATAGGAAACTCAACAGTGTGTTAGGCCAAGAAACATTATTTAGATGGCTGTTTTATTGTTGTTGAAAGCTTGAAATGTACACAATGCGAAGAGACCTTGTTTCTAACACCCCAGGCAGAGACATACACACACAATCACCCTCCCAGACATTCCTGCTTCATAGATAACAACCCTAAGGGCACTAAAATAGGGGGTGTGCGACCCTTCTCTTTCAAATGTTCAAACACAGATTCAACCACAGTTCAACCAGTTCAACCAGGTCCCTACACATCAATCATCATGACTACTTCAAAGGAATAAATACAATATATGCATAAATTAGCACACCCTGTAAGGCGTGAGAACAGGAACAGGATGTCCTGACCGGATGCCCAAATATGGGCGTGCACACGTCATCCTGACATAGGGTCATAAACCATACATTTGACGTGTGCCATCTACTTTATTCTCTCTCAGGTTGATTGTGGAGGTCTCCACACTGCGAAATGTATATCACTTTAGACTAGAAATGCATTGAAATACTGATTTGTCATTAATAACCTGAACAGATCTGAGCACACAAGATATGTGGAAGCAATAGGTATTTCACATCTGTGCAGATGAAAGGATGTTCAAAGTGGATGAAAAAATAAAAAAGAAAGGCCATGATGTATTACTCCAGCCCAGGTGCAATTTAAATTATGTTCACTAGATGGCATCAGTGTATGTGCAAAGTTTTAGACTGGTCAAATGAACCACTGCATTTCTGTTCAAAATTTTGTATCAAGACTGCCCAAATGTGCCTAAATAGTTTATTAATATATTTTTATGTTCAAAATTGTGCATTCTCCTCAAACAATAGCATGATATTAATTTACTGTAATAGCTACTGTAAATTGGAGAGTGCAGTTAGATTAACAATACTTTAAGCTTTCTGCCAATATCAGATACAGTGCCTTGCGAAAGTATTCGGCCCCCTTGAACTTTGCGACCTTTTGCCACATTTCAGGCTTCAAACATGAAGATATAAAACTGTATTTTCTTGTGAAGAATCAACAACAAGTGGGACACAATCATGAAGTGGAATGAATTTTATTGGATATTTCAAACTTTTTTAACAAATCAAAAACTGAAAAATTGGGCGTGCAAAATTATTCAGCCCCCTTAAGTTAATACTTTGTAGCGCCACCTTTTGCTGCGATTACAGCTGTAAGTCCCTTGGGGTATGTCTCTATCAGTTTTGCACATCGAGAGACTGACATTTTTTCCCATTCCTCCTTGCAAAACAGCTCGAGCTCAGTGAGGTTGGATGGAGAGCATTTGTGAACAGCAGTTTTCAGTTCTTTCCACAGATTCTCGATTGGATTCAGGTCTGGACTTTGACTTGGCCATTCTAACACCTGGATATGTTTATTTTTGAACCATTCCATTGTAGATTTTGCTTTATGTTTTGGATCATTGTCTTGTTGGAAGACAAATCTCCGTCCCAGTCTCAGGTCTTTTGCAGACTCCATCAGGTTTTCTTCCAGAATGGTCCTGTATTTGGCTCCATCCATCTTCCCATCAATTTTAACCATCTTCCCTGTCCCTGCTGAAGAAAAGCAGGCCCAAACCATGATGCTGCCACCACCATGTTTGACAGTGGGGATGGTGTGTTCAGGGTGATGAGCTGTGTTGCTTTTACGCCAAACATAACGTTTTGCATTGTTGCCAAAAAGTTCAATTTTGGTTTCATCTGACCAGAGCACCTTCTTCCACATGTTTGGTATGTCTCCCAGGTGGCTTGTAGCAAACTTTAAACGACACTTTTTATGGATATCTTTAAGAAATGGCTTTCTTCTTGCCACTCTTCCATAAAGGCCAGATTTGTGCAATATACGACTGATTGTTGTCCTATGGACAGAGTCTCCCACCTCAGCTGTAGATCTCTGCAGTTCATCCAGAGTGATCATGGGCCTCTTGGCTGCATCTCTGATCAGTCTTCTCCTTGTATGAGCTGAAAGTTTAGAGGGACGGCCAGGTCTTGGTAGATTTGCAGTGGTCTGATACTCCTTCCAGTTCAATATTATCGCTTGCACAGTGCTCCTTGGGATGTTTAAAGCTTGGGAAATATTTTTGTATCCAAATCCGGCTTTAAACTTCTTCACAACAGTATCTCAGACCTGCCTGGTGTGTTCCTTGTTCTTCATGATGCTCTCTGCGCTTTTAAGGGACCTCTGAGACTATCACAGTGCAGGTGCATTGATACGGAGACTTGATTACACACAGGTAGATTGTATTTATCATCATTAGTCATTTAGGTCAACATTGGATCATTCAGAGATCCTCACTGAACTTCTGGAGAGAGTTTGCTGCACTGAAAGTAAAGGGGCTGAATAATTTTGCACGCCCAATTTTTCTGTTTTTGATTTGTTAAAAAAGTTTGAAATATCCAATAAATGTCGTTCCACTTCATGATTGTGTCCCACTTGTTGTTGATTCTTCACAAAAAAATACAGTTTTATATCTTTATGTTTGAATCCTGAAATGTGGCAAAAGGTCGCAAAGTTCAAGGGGGCCGAATACTTTCGCAAGGCACTGTATGTCCAGGGATATTTTTTTTTACTTACAACTTCATGCTAATCACATTAGCCTATGTTAGCTCAACCATCCCATGGGGGCACACTGATCCCGTAGAGGTTAAAACCTCTTAGGGATAGTGAGACGCTAGCGTCTCAAGTGGCCAATAGCCTCGGGAAATGCATCGGGACAAATTCAAATAAAATACGATAAAACTCAAACTTTCATTAAATCACACATGCAGGGTACTCAATTAAAGCTACACTCGTTGTGAATCCAGCCAACATGTCAGATTTTAAAAATGCTTTTCGGCGAAAGCATGATAAGCTATTATCTGATAGCATGCACCCCCCTGAACCACCTGAACGAGTTGTAAACAAAATAATTAGCGTAGCCGGCGTTACACAAAACGCTGAAATAAAATAGAAAACATGCATTACCTTTGACGAGCTTCTTTGTTGGCACTCCAATATGTCCCATAAACATCACAATTGGTCCTTTTTTTCGATTAATTCCGTCCATGTATACCCAAAATGTCCATTTATAAAGCAGGTTTGATCCGGAAAAAAACAGCTTTCCAAAACACGTCACTTCAAAACATTTCAAAAGTTGCCTATAAACTTTGCCAAAATATTTCAAACTACTTTTGTAATACAACTTCACGTATTATTAAACGTTAATAATCGATCATATTGTAGACGGGACAAACTATATTCAATAGAGAAAGTAAACAAAACATGCACCATTTTCCCTCTTGCGTAACTATCAACAGTGTAACGTTGTTCCAGGATGTGCCTCTTCTTCATTTCACCAATGATTAACTTCAACCTAATTCCAAAGACTGGTGACATCCTGTGGAAGTCGTAGGAACTGTAAAATGGGTGCTATCTAATTTCCCTTGGCAAAGACAACTGAGGGAACTGCCAGAGGAAAATATATATATATTCTGAACAGTTTTTCCTTGGGGTTTTGCCTGCTACATAAGTTCTGTTATAGTCACAGACATGATTGAACAAGTTTTAGAAACTTCAGAGTGTTTTCTATCCACACCTACTAATCATATGCATATAATTTATTCCTGGAATGAGTAGCAGGAAGTTGAAATTGTGCACGCTATTTATCCAAAAGTGGAAATGCTGCCCCCTATCTCGAAGAAGTTAATAAATCATGGTTTTACAAAAAGGATTGTACAACCCAGAATGAAGGGTTAGAAATGATGAAGTGTCTGGTTTTATGTGTTGATTTCCCTTACTTTAATAGACCTTTTGATAGAAGTTATAATATAATGCTTAATTTGTAATGATAATTATCACAGATTGAGTGATACAAGGAGGGAACGTGATTTTAAAAAATGGTATGTTTGTGCTTTTCTTTTAACTTCTTGACGCACGGATCCCTTTAGTGGGATCATTTTCGTAAACAACCGCTGAATTGCAGAGCACCAAATAAAAAATAAAAATAAAATATAGATTTATAATCATGAAATCACTAGTGAAATATACCAAAACACAGCTTAGCTTGTTTTTAATCCACCTATCGTGTCAGATTTTGAGAATATGCTTTACAGCGAAAGCAATCCAAGCGTTGAGTTTATCAATCACTAGTCAAAACAGTAAGAACAGCTAGCCGCAAATTAGCTTGGTCACGAAAGTCAGAAAAGCAATAAAATGAATCGCTTACCTTTGATGATCTTCAGATGTTTGCACTCACGAGACTCCCAGTCTCTATCCTAATCCGTCAATTATATGCATATTCTAGCATCTGGGCCTGATAAATAGTCAGTTTACCTTGGGAACGTTATTTTTCCAAACATAAAAATAGTGCCCCCTAGCTGAAAGAGGTTAACCCATTTCCGTGTTCTATGTTTGTGCTTTTCTAATAATCAATTTCTGTGTTCATGCAAGTGATTGATTGAACGAATCCTCACTCTCAGTATCTGCAATTTGTCAGTACGCCCAGACTCTTGTTTTGAGAACAAAAGATATCTCAGTTTCAAGGTCTCAGCTTAGAGAGAAGAAGCCTCGTGAGGTATTGGTCTGTCACGTGCATGACCCAGTATATGACGGTCACATAAATGAAGCAAATGTTAATGATTAATTAATTATGAATGATGAATAAGCTAAATCATTCAAATATAACGTGTCTGTATATAAGAGAACTAACTGGACTGCCCCAGTAGAGCACCTGATTGACATGTGTACTTGGTGCATTGAGTTGGTTGGAACCTCTCCAGCACGCTGATAGTAAAGAATGATTCATTTAAGATTGACTTCCAGTGTCCCTCTGTAGAATTTCCATGACAATGTTTACAGTAGGCTATATCCAGATTGATGGCATATAGTATTTGTGCCATGTCCATTCACTGTCATGCATTCTACTCGTATTGTCTCGTCCTTAAATTCCCGCATGGAGTCACTCATCTCAGTAATCTATTAATAAATGCATTAAATGCAGACTTCCATGTTATTCATGTGTTGTGTATTGTTTGTGTATTCATACATGAAATAAACTCAGCAAAAAAAGAAATGTCCCTTTTTCAGGACCCTGTCTTTCAAAGATAATTCGTAAATATCAAAATATCTCCACAGATCGCCATTGTAAAGGGTTTAAACACTTTCCCATGCTTGTTCAATGAACCATAAACAATTAATGAACATCCACTTGTGGAACGGTCGTTAAGACACTAACAGCTTACAGACGGTAGGCAAATAAGGTCACAGTTATGAAAACTTAGGACACTAAAGAGGCCTTTCTACTGACTCTGAAAAACACCAAAAGAAAGATGCCCAGGGTCCCTGCTCCTCTGCGTGAACGTGCCTTAGGCATGCTGCAAGGAGGCGTGAGGACTGCAGATGTGGCCAGGGCAATAAATTGCAATGTCCATACTAAGACAGCGCTACAGGGAGACAGGACGGACAGCTGATCGTCCTCGCAGTGGCAGTCCACGTGTAATAACACCTGCACAGGATCGGTACATCCGAACATCACACCTGTGGGACAGGTACAGGATGGCAACAACAACTGCCCAAGTTACACCAGGAACACACAATCCCTACATCAGTGCTCAGACTGTCCGCAATAGGCTGAGAGAGGCTGGACTGAGGGCTTGTAGGCCTGTTGTAAGGCAGGTCCTCACCAGACATCACCGGCAACAACGTCGCCTACGGGCACAAACCCACTGTCGCTGGACCAGACAGGACTGTCAGAAAGTGCTTCACTGTTGAATCGCGGTTTTGTCTCACCAGGGGTGTTGGTCGGATTCGCATTTATCGCCAAAGGAATAAGCGTTACACCGAAGCTTGTACTCTGGAGCGGGATCGATTTGGAGGTGGAGGGTCCGTCATGGTCTGGGGCGGTGTGTCACAGCATCATCGGACTGAGCTTGTTGTCATTGCAGGCAATCTCAACGCTGTGCATTACAAGGAAAACATCCTCCTTTCTCATGTGGTACCCTTCCTGCAGGCAAATCCTGAGATGACACCCCAGCATGACAATGCCACCAGCCATACTGCTCGTTCTGTGCGTGATTTCCTACAAGACAGGAATGTCAGTGTTCTGCCATGGCCAGCGAAGAGCCCGGATCTCAATCCCATTGAGCACGTCTGGGACCTGTTGGATCGGAGGGTGAGGGCTAGGACCATTCCCCCCAGAAATGTTTGGGAACTTGCAGGTGCCTTGGTGGAAAAGTGGAGTAACATCTCACAGCAAGAACTGGCAAATCTGGTGCAGTCCATGAGGAGGAGATGCACTGCAGTACTTATTGCAGATGGTGGCCACACCAGATACTGACTGTTACTTTTGATTTTGACCCCCCCTTTGTTCAGGGACACATTATTCAATTTCTGTTAGTCACATGTCTGTGCAACTTATTCAGTTTATGTCTCAGTTGTTGAATCTTGTCATGTTCATACAAATATTTACACATGTTAAGTTTGCTGAAAATAAACACAGTTGACTGTGAGAGGACGTTTCTTTTTTTGCTGAGTTTATGTATGATGACTGTAGGCCTATCTGCAGGGTGTGCATCCATGCTCGTATATGTGTATGAAAATATGTATGCATGAACATAATGATGAATATATATGTGTGTGCAGACATACAAACATGTATGAATGCATACATAAATGCGTTTTGGAGCTGTATGTTACTACAGACCTGAAAATACATAGGACTACATGTGAAAATGGAGGCAAACTCACTTTGAGATATATCTGGTGCTGTGAATCATTTTTTACATTACACCCTTCACACTGATGGCTTCCATATTGGTAAAAGCATTTACATTGTATAAGGTCTGTAGTGCTCTATTGATCATGTTGGGGGAGATGACAGGTAACAGTATAGGCCAGGGTTTCCCAAACTTGGTCCTCTGGTCCAGCGACAGTGGGTTTGTCCCGAGGACATGTTTTGGTTTTTGCCCTAGCACTACGCATCTGATTCCAATAATCAACAAATTGTCGAGCTTTGATCATTTGCATCAGCTGTGTAGTGTTAGAGCAAAAACCAAAACGTGCACCCCTTGGGGTCCCGAAGACCGAGTTTGGGAAATGCTGGTATAGGCTGAAGCATATGTCCCACACTGTAAAAAGTAATTAGTTCAGCTAACTACATTTTTTGGAGGAAACCCATTGCCTAGAACCATTTGAGTAACCCAAAGTATTACAGTGTTCAAGACTTAAAGTAATAAAGTGACATCACCAACCATATGGTTATTTTTAAGTTCTAAATACTTAACTGTTTTGTGTTCTATTGACTTTTTAACACTAAATTGTATTATGTATTCTGAAAATTAACGATTGAAGTTACTTGAACATTATTTGATGTACTGAACATAAACATGCAGGATTGCTTCTACTTAATTATTTACCTTCATTACTTTTCTTTCTTCAAACATGCATACAACATTGTGTAAAAGTATCCTAAATTCAACAACAAAAAACATAACTTGCAGAAACGTAATAATTCTATATCAGCAAAACACAGATAAATCAAGTGTTTTTTACTCAAATATCAACGTGTCTGACAACTACTGATATTTTAAGACATTTATTGATTTTTTCGACAGTATTCTTATTTTGACTCCTACGCATCTGGAATAGACACTGTAGTTAGGACCTTAAAAGAGGGCTGGCAGCCTCTTATCATTTAAGTAAAGATACAAAACATAATAGAATCAAGTAAGATTAACTTATTTAAGAAATGTTCAATTGACTTTAAAATATTAAATAATCATTAACTTTACATTAGCTGAACACGAATAAATACAGTTATTTACTCAGTAAGTTAATATTTGTTAACAGTACTCAAAAACATGAAATTATATGAAATCTTATTGACACACGATTTAGTACCACTTTTATGATTTGAGTTCTACTGAGGGTTGGAGATGTTTGAGTAGCCACTACTCATTTTCATTAATGAGTTAGCCAGTGACTTTTTAAAGTGTAGGTAGCCTGAATATGATTGACTGCCAATACAACTATTGGGGATGAACGATACGAAGAACCCCAGCCCCCCCCCCCCCCCCCCCCCCCCCCAAAAAAAAAAACATATATATTCCCCATGCAATGGTAGAACTCAGGGCTCCATCTCTCTCTAAGCAGAATGTGTTTTTATTTGATTCCCCGTACCCGTTACTTGCAGGCATGATTATTTATTATTTGCACGCACTGGGTTCACCTAAATTAATGTAGTCTAGACACAAGCGCACGCACACACACAGCTTACTTTCTCATTTCTATCTCACACACAGCACAGGGAGAAGGGAGAGAGGCGGTTTCTGCACGCTGCTGTGCCAATGCGCAAACACATCACGCCGTGGGATAGGTCTCCCCAAATTGAGGCTGTGCTTGAGACGATCATGCGATTGAATGATGAGCGCGTCATGCTTGTCTTTCTGTTCTGCGCGATCGGTGACTCGGAGCTCCGCAATCCCCTGGGACACTGTTCCGCCCTCGATAGCTCTGCGATCGGCGTCTCGCCATTGCTCACAACGAATGGCTGGCTGCCTGTAGCAAGATATTGCGGGGAGAGGGCTATCGAATCCTCCATTGAAACGCTTTGGATCAGTTTCCCAGCTAGGGGGTGAGTATCTGCTGGAGAATGAGGATGTCTGTTGGGGTCGTACGAGGATGCTGGGGCGGTGGGCTACGACGCCGGGGCTAGACCGGTGTCCCTAGTTGGCACCGCGGTTTGGGGCAGATATCAGATGGGTTCGGAATGTTTCGTGGGGGTAAACTATTGTTTTGGGAAAGGTGTGCGATGGGGGATGGGTTGGTAAGAGGATGGCACCATCACAAACTTTAAACACCTCACCGGTTTGCGACTTCCGAGCCCCACATGCCTTTGTGGCTACTTTCTCCTCGGCATATGATCGAAAACTTTTTACAGTGCACGATCAAATATTTTTATGTACCGTCAATTGTAAGAATTTACGTGAGCTAAACGATTAAAATAATTGTAAGTTTCAGAGACAAATATTTTGGCCATCTATCACATTGGTGAGAAGTGGTTAAATAGATGTCTTGTCTACCGACTTGAAACACCCCTGTTCTGTGCCGCCCTGGTTCCGTCTGGCTCGCCCTCAGCTGCTGCGTGTCCTGAGATGACCTGTTGATGTCGGTAAAATGGAGTATAGCAGTGGGAGTCATTTCCCCATCCCCAAAATATTTAAATAAATACGATTTGGAATCGATAGCTGACACCGTGGGACAACTGTCAACCTCATCGATACAGTTTGTGACAATCTGTTGTTTTTAATTCGTGGGTAATCGCGGAAGCAGCGGATACTGTGCGGTTGTCTGAGTGCATGAGGTGGATGGTGCGCTGGGGCGAGCCCAAAATATTTTAGCAGTGCTATGTTAGCTTGCTAGTTTAGCTAGCTTAGCTAGTCCTGACAGGCACCCGATTCACAGGCCTGCGGATGGGATGCGTATATTGCAATGAAAGACGGGACTAAAAGCGAAAGATGTGGACCTTTTCAAACTGATTAAAGTTCGTTATTATATCCGTATACTTTTTTGACAGCTGGCAAACGCCGTGGCGCTCCTGGGTCGCGTGTTGCTGCAGTCACTGCCATTCTCTGTCGCCCCCCGGCCCGTGCCAGTGGAGCACTCCGAGCGGGCAGACTGGCACACGGCGCGGCGGTCACCTCCGTACACAGACAGCTATCGCCGCGGTTTGATCTTGTATCCTGGTCAAAACGCAACTCGCTGGAGATACAATTTATAGCTAGTAACAGCTAGCTATCACTTAAGAGGTTTGCTTTGAACTGTTTAATTTAATTGGTATTTAATGAATGTGGTTCGGGAACAGTTTTCGATGTGATCAATTTGAGCATGCCTATATCAATTTGCATGTTACGTGAATTCATTGAAACGATTAAAATGTATTTCAATGATGATCAGTAGCCCTTCAATAAGAAAAGTAAACATTGAATTGATAGTTGCATTGTGTGTAGGCAACATTTTATAGCAGGCAAGCTATATCCTTACAGTAGAGATGGGTTTTGAAACCAGGAAATGCCTATAAAATAGTTGTGCCAGCACCTTATTTTTTTTACCCTTATTTTACCAGGTAAATTGACTGAACACGTTCTAATTTAAAGCAATGACCTGGATATTGTTAAAGGGGAGAGGGGAGGTGTGAATGTGTGAAAGCTGGTGATGCCGGTTTGGAAATGTATCCAGGACACCGGGGTTAACATAACACCGCTACTCTTACAATAAGTGCCATGGGATCTTTAGTGACCACAGAGAGTCATTGCTTAATGTCCCGTTTGAAACATGTCACCCTACACAGGGCAATGTCCCCAATCACTGCCCTGGGGCATTGGGATCTCCTTCGACCAGAGGCAGTAGTGCCCCCTACTCCCAACCAGGGACTGACCAAGACCTTGCTTAGCCTCAGAGGCAAGCCAACAGTGGGATGCAGGGTGGTATGCTGCTGGCCACCACCCATGCAACCCTCTCTAATAATCTGTAAGGCAATCTAAATTAATTTAGCAGTTGGTGTTTTCACAGACTATCGTCTAGGAGTGTGGATAAACTGGAAAATATTTTTACTTTCTATAAGATCAAAAATACGTCGGTCCTTGGTCCGTCACAACATCACATAAGCTGTGGCTGCATTTTAAATGCTGGCAAAACATTCTTTAGGCTCCTGTGAAAAGACTGGCACTTATGTTGATACTGTGTGACCTAGTTTTGTGACTGACTCCAATGCCCGGTATGAGATGTGAGGCAGTGGGTAAACTGAACTTCTCCTCCTCTGCCCTCTAACCTGGCTGCTGTGCCTGACATGACCCCTTTGCTGGGCACAGCCCTTGTTCAGGCCCCTCTCCTACCCTCCTTGGTCGCTCTCTCAGTGCAAACTCCACAAACACACCCATGCTTTATTCTATTCTGTGTGTGTGTCCTGCCAAACTGTAAACAGGCAGTATTGTTTAGTGTGTGTGTGTGAATGTGTGTGTGTTTGTTTGCGTTGGTGTGTGTGAGTGCGCATCTGTGTTTTTGCGAGAGGGCATAAGAGAGAGGGATGGAGACAAAGACGGTGTTTCTTTTACCAGTGTGGCTGGCTGGATCCCAAAACAAGGCTTATATGTTGGGCCGCTTACTTCACCTTTAATATGTTAGTCAGACTTCTTGTGAATCTTGTGTTTCACTAGATGAGAAGATTCTAACGGTCTGTTAATGCTGCCACATAGTATCCACCCCGTCAATGGTGTGTGTTAAGCAGGTGACTGCGTGTGGGTTCATAGATGCATGCTAGAACATGCATGTGTAATGTATGCAATAATAGCCTATAGCATCAGTTAGCGAATCAGATGCTTTTATGAAAAGAGACTAGTTGACAGTGACACATTCAGTATGGGTGGCCCCATGCCCGTGTTATGGGGTAAGCTGAGGTGGATGTCTGTGCTGTTTATGGTTGTTATGGGGTTAGCTGAGGTGGATGTCTGTGCTGTTTATGGTTGTTATGGGGTTAGCTGAGGTGGATGTCTGTGCTGTTTATGGTTGTTATGGGGTAAGCTGAGGTGGATGTCTGTGCTGTTTATGGTTGTTATGGGGTTAGCTGAGGTGGATGTCTGTGCTGTTTATGGTTGTTATGGGGTTAGCTGAGGTGGATGTCTGTGCTGTTTATGGTTGTTATGGGGTCAGCTGAGGTGGATGTCTGTGCTGTTTATGGTTGTTATGGGGTCAGCTGAGGTGGATGTCTGTGCTGTTTATGGTTGTTATGGGGTCAGCTGAGGTGGATGTCTGTGCTGTTTATGGTTGTTATGGGGTCAGCTGAGGTGGATGTCTGTGCTGTTTATGGTTGTTATGGGGTCAGCTGAGGTGGATGTCTGTGCTGTTTATGGTTGTTATGGGGTTAGCTGAGGTGGATGTCTGTGCTGTTTATGGTTGTTATGGGGTTAGCTGAGGTGGATGTCTGTGCTGTTTATGGTTGTTATGGGGTCAGCTGAGGTGGATGTCTGTGCTGTTTATGGTTGTTATGGGGTCAGCTGAGGTGGATGTCTGTGCTGTTTATGGTTGTTATGGGGTCAGCTGAGGTGGATGTCTGTGCTGTTTATGGTTGTTATGGGGTTAGCTGAGGTGGATGTCTGTGCTGTTTATGGTTGTTATGGGGTTAGCTGAGGTGGATGTCTGTGCTGTTTATGGTTGTTATGGGGTTAGCTGAGGTGGATGTCTGTGCTGTTTATGGTTGTTATGGGGTTAGCTGAGGTGGATGTCTGTGCTGTTTATGGTTGTTATGGGGTCAGCTGAGGTGGATGTCTGTGCTGTTTATGGTTGTTATGGGGTCAGCTGAGGTGGATGTCTGTGCTGTTTATGGTTGTTATGGGGTTAGCTGAGGTGGATGTCTGTGCTGTTTATGGTTGTTATGGGGTCAGCTGAGGTGGATGTCTGTGCTGTTTATGGTTGTTATGGGGTTAGCTGAGGTGGATGTCTGTGCTGTTTATGGTTGTTATGGGGTTAGCTGAGGTGGATGTCTGTGCTGTTTATGGTTGTTATGGGGTTAGCTGAGGTGGATGTCTGTGCTGTTTATGGTTGTTATGGGGTTAGCTGAGGTGGATGTCTGTGCTGTTTATGGTTGTTATGGGGTCAGCTGAGGTGGATGTCTGTGCTGTTTATGGTTGTTATGGAGTTAGCTGAGGTGGATGTCTGTGCTGTTTATGGTTGTTATGGGGTTAGCTGAGGTGGATGTCTGTGCTGTTTATGGTTGTTATGGGGTAAGCTGAGGTGGATGTCTGTGCTGTTTATGGTTGTTATGGAGTTAGCTGAGGTGGATGTCTGTGCTGTTTATGGTTGTTATGGGGTAAGCTGAGGTGGATGTCTGTGCTGTTTATGGTTGTTATGGGGTTAGCTGAGGTGGATGTCTGTGCTGTTTATGGTTGTTATGGAGTTAGCTGAGGTGGATGTCTGTGCTGTTTATGGTTGTTATGGGGTCAGCTGAGGTGGATGTCTGTGCTGTTTATGGTTGTTATGGAGTTAGCTGAGGTGGATGTCTGTGCTGTTTATGGTTGTTATGGGGTAAGCTGAGGTGGATGTCTGTGCTGTTTATGGTTGTTATGGGGTCAGCTGAGGTGGATGTCTGTGCTGTTTATGGTTGTTATGGAGTTAGCTGAGGTGGATGTCTGTGCTGTTTATGGTTGTTATGGGGTCAGCTGAGGTGGATGTCTGTGCTGTTTATGGTTGTTATGGGGTTAGCTGAGGTGGATGTCTGTGCTGTTTATGGTTGTTATGGGGTTAGCTGAGGTGGATGTCTGTGCTGTTTATGGTTGTTATGGGGTAAGCTGAGGTGGATGTCTGTGCTGTTTATGGTTGTTATGGGGTCAGCTGAGGTGGATGTCTGTGCTGTTTATGGTTGTTATGGGGTAAGCTGAGGTGGATGTCTGTGCTGTTTATGGTTGTTATGGGGTTAGCTGAGGTGGATGTCTGTGCTGTTTATGGTTGTTATGGGGTTAGCTGAGGTGGATGTCTGTGCTGTTTATGGTTGTTATGGGGTTAGCTGAGGTGGATGTCTGTGCTGTTTATGGTTGTTATGGGGTTAGCTGAGGTGGATGTCTGTGCTGTTTATGGTTGTTATGGGGTTAGCTGAGGTGGATGTCTGTGCTGTTTAAGGTTGTTATGGGGTTAGCTGAGGTGGATGTCTGTGCTGTTTATGGTTGTTATGGGGTTAGCTGAGGTGGATGTCTGTGCTGTTTATGGTTGTTATGGGGTTAGCTGAGGTGGATGTCTGTGCTGTTTATGGTTGTTATGGAGTTAGCTGAGGTGGATGTCTGTGCTGTTTATGGTTGTTATGGAGTTAGCTGAGGTGGATGTCTGTGCTGTTTATGGTTGTTATGGGGTCAGCTGAGGTGGATGTCTGTGCTGTTTATGGTTGTTATGGAGTTAGCTGAGGTGGATGTCTGTGCTGTTTATGGTTGTTATGGGGTCAGCTGAGGTGGATGTCTGTGCTGTTTATGGTTGTTATGGGGTTAGCTGAGGTGGATGTCTGTGCTGTTTATGGTTGTTATGGGGTTAGCTGAGGTGGATGTCTGTGCTGTTTATGGTTGTTATGGGGTTAGCTGAGGTGGATGTCTGTGCTGTTTATGGTTGTTATGGAGTTAGCTGAGGTGGATGTCTGTGCTGTTTATGGTTGTTATGGGGTAAGCTGAGGTGGATGTCTGTGCTGTTTATGGTTGTTATGGGGTTAGCTGAGGTGGATGTCTGTGCTGTTTATGGTTGTTATGGGGTAAGCTGAGGTGGATGTCTGTGCTGTTTATGGTTGTTATGGGGTTAGCTGAGGTGGATGTCTGTGCTGTTTATGGTTGTTATGGGGTTAGCTGAGGTGGATGTCTGTGCTGTTTATGGTTGTTATGGGGTTAGCTGAGGTGGATGTCTGTGCTGAGCTTCAGAGATAGTGGGAGGGGAGAGGAGGTGCCTGCACCCTTAAAAAGTTCAGTGTATCTTAATAGTTCAGAGTGGCTCACTGTCTTTGTCTCCTCCTCTTCATCCACACACGCCATTCTATATGATGTTGTCGAGAGGAATGACAGACCTTTCATTTCTATTGACTTTAGAGCATAGGCCTATGAAATATTAGAGGGCTGCAGGTTTAGGTTGTATGTTTGAGAGAATAGGTTATGGGCAATTCAAACAAACCCACATTGTAGTACTGTAGGAGTAGGATATTTACACAGATGTAAACACACATTTTACAATCAAATAACATCTCTGAATTGGTTTTAGACAGTTTTAGGCCTACATATATAGCAGATAGAAGTGATATGCTTTCACTTTTCAGAATAATAAGACGTGTGTAGGTGTGTATGGGCATTGACATTTGCTACAAATGGAAAAGTAGGCTTTTCAAATAGTATTTTAAGGGTCTCCTTTCTGCTCAAAACACACTGTTTACTTTGTCTGAATGACAAATGAAAGTGTTAGGTTCACTTCAGTTGCTTCCAAATGGGTATCATCACTAAACATGTTTTGTCCATTGGAGGGTGCTGTCTGTTAGTGTTAAGGTCAGTGATGAGCTGATAGGATTTGCTCTCCGTATGATAGGTGCAATGGTTGGGCATTATTTTACAGCCCTCTATTTACCTGGTGTCCTTAGAAATGATATGGTAATAGTAGTTAAATTACTTGATAATTAGGCCCTCCTTCTTAGTGGTTTCTCATTGATTGTAACATGCACCACTAGTACCATGTTACTTGTTATAGTGAACAAAAATATGAGCTCAACAATTTCAAAGATTTTACAGAGTTACAGTTTATATAAGGAAATCAGTCAATTGAAATAAATAAATTAGGCCCTAATCTATGGATTTCACATGACTGGGCAGAGGTGCAACCATGGGTGGGCCTTGGAGGGCATTGGCCCAGCCACTGGGGAGCCAGGCCCAGCCACTGGGGAGCCAGGCCCAGCCAAACAGTTTTTCCCCACAAAATGGCTTTATTACACACAGAAAGGCTCCTCAGTTTCATCAGCTGTCCAGATGGCTGGTCTCAGACAATCCCGCAGGTAAAGAAGCCAGATGTGGAGGTCCTGGGCTGGCGTGTTTACATGTGGTCTGCGGTTGTAAGGCTGGTTGGACGTACTGCTAAATTCTCTGAAACGACGTTGGAGACCGCTTATGGTAGAGAAATGAACATTCAATTATCTGGCAACAGCTCTGGTCGACATTCCTGTATTCAACATGCCAATTGCCCACTCCCTCCAAACTTGAGACATCTGTGGCATTGTGTTGTGTGACAAAATTGCACATTTTAAATGGCCTTTTATTGTCCCCAGCACAAGGTGCAACTGTGTAATGGTCATGCTGTTTAATCAGGTTCTTGATATGCCACACCTGTCAGGTGAATGGATTATCTTGGCAAAGGAGAAATGCCCACTAAGAGACATACAAAAATGATGCACAACATTTGAGAGAAATAAGCTTTTTGTAAGTATGGAACATTCCTGTGATCTTTTATTTCAGCTCATGAAACATGGGACCAACACTTTACATGTTACATTTATATTGTTGTTCATTGTACCAATGGTGCCGGAATCCATGATATAGGTTAAGTACAGGGCATTACTGTTTGTTGCTTCATTAGGTTGGGGACAAACGGGTCAGCCTCATGCAGAAGATTGGTAACTGATTTAATTGGCTCTTTTAAAATATGTTGCTGATATCTCTCTCTCCCTCCAGACCCTGTGGTGGTGTGCGTAGCGCACCATGGCCCAGACCCTTCAGATGGCGATTCCTAACTTTGGCAACAACGTCCTGGAGTGTCTGAACGAGCAGCGTCTCCAGGGGCTCTACTGCGACGTCTCCGTGGTCGTCAAGGGACACGCCTTCAAGGTGGGATATTACTGTGTGAATTACGTAGATTGTGTACTATAATGTACATTTCGTTTTTTAGTGTTCTGATGTACAAGACCCATTATTTATCTATGGGTCTATCCCGGCGGTAACGGATTGATTTTTATGAGTTTATTATCCCGTTGCCCTTCATGACTTGCCATTATTGGTCAACATTATTGATGTTAGAAAAATAACAGAGAAAATCGAATCACTGAATCAGAATCTGAATGATCAGAATCATGACATTTTGCACCTCCCAAAAGATCAACCACACAGTTTTAAAATAAATGTATAGTTCAAACAAAGGAAACATTCCTTACATAACTCATAACTCTATAGAATCTTCTTACTCCTCCCTCCTTCTCCTCCAGGCTCACCGTGCCGTGCTTGCGGCCAGCAGCTCTTATTTCCGGGACCTCTTTAGCACTGGGGGAGGCAGCGGCTCCAAGACCCCCACAGTGGTGGAACTCCCCCCGGCCGTCCAGCCCCAGAGCTTCCAGCAGATCCTGGCCTTTTGCTACACAGGCCGCCTCAGCATGACAGTGGGAGACCAGTTCCTCCTCATGTACACCGCAGGCTTCCTGCAGATCCAGCAGATCATGGAGAAGGGCACAGAGTTCTTCCTCAAGGTAATAATACATGGGTTTTATATAGCCTTTTTAACAACCCAAGCATGTTTAAAGGAAAACTCCACCCAAAAACGATATTTTGGTATTTGTTTCATTAGTCCATTGTTGATATAGTCCAGAAATGTTTTGCATGTCAGCAATCAACTTTTCAAGATATAAAACTTTCAAAATACAGAAATACAGACTTTATGATGCATTTTGCATCATGTGATACCGGCTGCAAAACATTTTACCAAAATATTGGTTTTGGGTGGAGTTTTCCTTTAAGGGTAGGAGGCCTCCTTCAAAGGGGAGCCTTGTCCTGCATCACAATCATACACAGTGACCACAGGTTGTGCCGTTATTCTGTGCTCTTTATTCAGAGGTCTTAGAATAATACGCACATACATACCAGGGTTTCTGTTAGCCTGTAATAGATTGCTTTTGTCCGTATAAAAAAAATAATGCAGATAAATAACATTTGCGTCGGCCAACTGCTAGGGAGAAGAGAGAATCCAATTGTGAAATAATGCTTTTCAGCCTATTTATTGATGGAAATACATTTGACGGGTCATGCTTATCGGTCTATTGGGTAATCTGCATAATTTAGTGGGAGTAAATTGGTACGTGTGTACAGTATATTTGTATGTACAGTATCTTAAAATACGAGGTCAAATTATTACGACTTCGGGGCTCTGGAAAGAGGCCTGATTTCCTGAGTTGGAATTCCGAGTTGGATGACTGTTCAAAACTCTTCTCCCAGTCAGAGCTTGTTTTTTCCCCAGTTCCCAGTTGTCTTGAACGCACTGAAGTCAGAAGTCAGAGATTTCTCAGTTGCTTTGAACGCTGCATCACACGGCAACAGAAGGCAGGCTTCATCAGCGCGTCACACACCACTTTGCAATGAGCTGGAGGCAGTATGCATTTTGAAAACATATACTTCATTGTTTGAAACCTGAATGTTTTAATACACATTTCAGCATGTCTTACGTTGCTTCAAAGTAGCCTATTAGATCTTCTCTCGTTCCAAATTTATAACGGATATTTTCATCTGTTACATGAAACCGCTCGCATGTGTAGTGGCCTTTTGATAATGGTGTTTTCCTGCTAATTGCATTATGGAACAAACATTCGTGCATAGCCTACTGCCTTGTGCACAGTGCTGCGCTTATAATGTGAAGAAATAATAGTTTATCGACATTTTAAACTAAACGTTGTGATCTGTTGTCTCAGACTCATTGCGTTTTATGTAGCTTAGGCCTACTGATGAATTTCGGCCCACAACTGGCCCAAAGTCTGTTTAAAATAGGCTATTTATTCTCAACAAGCTGACCAATAGAATAGGTAGCCTTAACATTTCTACTATAGTAGATTGACACAGGCTAGTGATTTTGCTGTTGGTTACTCATCTTGTTGGCTGAGGAAAAGTAAATGTGTTTGAAGTGCACATCAGAAGGACCGCACATCGTTGCATCCTCGACTTGCATGTTCTGTTAATGAATGAATGACCGTATTCTAAATGTGATTGCTGTCGTTCTGAGCACCGTGGGTGGACGCCCTAATCACGCTATGCACCAAATGCAAATGTGTCCGGTAAATGAAAATGTTGCTGATCAAGTGTCCGGCGCCACATGTTCAGAAACCCTGATACATTTTGAACGTGTTTAGCAGAACTCTACCAGGCGTTTCCAGAGCGACAGTACACTCAACTGAGATGCGTAAACAACCACTTATCACAATCATTGCAAGTATTTGCATATACAGTATATTTATATTTCCATAATAAACTATTGATAAATGTATTCTCTCCATATTCCTCCTCCAGGTTTCCTCGCCCAGCTGTGACTCCCAGGGCCTGCAAGCCGAGGAGGCTCCGCCCTCCGAACCCCAGAGCCCCGTCACTCAAACTGTTGCCGCGGGGACTGGCAGTCGCCCCGCCTCCTGCCTTACCCCCCTCCCCCTCGTAATGCGGGTGAAGACAGAGCAGCAGGGTAACCAATCAGAAGCCTCGCCCTACTCGGTGGTGTGCACCCCTGTGGCCAAGCGCTTGTGGGAGGGCGGCAGCAGCCGAGACGGGGGTGGAGGGGGCTCAGGTGGAGGCGGGTCCAGGAAGGCCGCCCGCTTTTCCCAGGAGTCCGTGCGAGGGAGTGCCATCCAGAGCTCGGGGGCTCTGGCACTGGCCATGGGGATGGGGGCCAGCGGGGCGGGGATAGGATCAGGGGTTGGGGGTCACGGCAGCGGGTCCAACGGGAGTGTGGTCTCCATGGGCAACGTGGCATCGGAGGGCGCCAGCCCGGGCACGATGAGCGCCTACACCAGTGACTCGCCTATCAGTTACCATGACGAGGAGGAAGAGGAGGAGGTGACGGAGGAGCAGACGGAGGAGCAGTACAGGCAGATCTGTAACATGTACACCATGTACAGCATGCTCAACGTGGGCGCCGCAGGTACCTGTGTGTGTGTGTATATAAAGGTCAGACTAGACAGATCTGTAACATGTGCAGCATGCTCAACGTGGGTGCCGCAGGTACCGACGTGTGTGTGTGTGTGTGTATATAAGGTCAGACCAGATCTAACACACGTCTTTCTCCCTCTGGTAGCTGGTGAGCGTGTGGAGGCCCTGCCGGACCACTCAGAGACCCGGGGTCGTATGCGGGGTCGCCAGGACCTGTCGTCTCTCCCCGCTGAGCTCATCACACAGATAGGCAACCGCTGCCACCCCAAACTATACGAGGAGGGGGACCCCGCAGAGAAACTAGAGCTTGTCTCAGGTCAGTGTGTGTTATGTGTGTGTGGATCCATTCTGTCATTTCAGAACTGGAGTAGGAGAAGGTTCAGAGAAGGGTCTGGGGACCGAAGTGGAATGTGGCCTTGTTAAAGATCTTAATTTGAACAGCAGGAAACTAATCCTGCACCAACAGGAAATGGGAATTATTATGAGGATTATAATGAATGGACATGTTGTAGGGGTTGATAGATTTTCCGTTAGGGTGAATCTAGTCTGAAATGTTAAAATGGAAGCCTTTTTAAACCTTGAATACACTAGTTTGCATCTTCTCTGCAACAACAGTGATCAAATGAAGATAGGGTATAAGCAGTGTACTGAGTGTAGAAAACGTTAAGAACACCTGCTCTTTCAATGACAGACTGACCAGCTATGATCCCTTATTGATGTCCCTTGTTAAATCCACTTCAATCAGTGTAGATGAAGGGGTGGAGAAGGGTTGAACAAGCATTTTTAAGCCTTGAGACATGTAATGTGTATGTGTGCCATTCAGAGCGTGAATGGGCAAGACAATATATTTAAGTGCCTTTGAACGGGGTATGGTAGTAGGTGCCAGGGGCACCAGTTTGGGTCAAGAACTGCAACACTGCTTGGTTTTTCATGCTCAACAGTTTCCTGTGTCTATCGAGAATGGTCCACCACCCAACGTGATTCAACTGTGAGAAGCATTGGAGTCAACATGGGCCAGCATCCCTGTGGAACACTTTTGACCCCTTGTCCCGACAAATTGAGCAAAAGGGCAAAAGGGGGTTGCAACTCTATATTTGGGAAGGTGTTCATAATGTTTGGTACTCTTAGTGTTTACTATAGTCTACTGTAGTAGTTGTCCTTACATGACTAGTGAAATGGGACATGGCCTGGTTCTGCAGTACACTGAGAGTGGTCCTTACATGACTAGTGAAATGGGACGTGTCCTGGTTCTGCAGTACACTGAGAGTGGTCCTTACATGACTAGTGAAATGGGACATGGCCTGGTTCTGCAGTACACTGAGTGGTCCTTACATGACTAGTGAAATGGGACATGGCCTGGTTCTGCAGTACACTGAGAGTGGTCCTTACATGACTAGTGAAATGGGACATGGCCTGGTTCTGCAGTACACTGAGAGTGGTCCTTACATGACTAGTGAAATGGGACGTGTCCTGGTTCTGCAGTACACTGAGAGTGGTCCTTACATGACTAGTGAAATGGGACATGGCCTGGTTCTGCAGTACACTGAGTGGTCCTTACATGACTAGTGAAATGGGACGTGGCCTGGTTCTGCAGTACACTGAGAGTGGTCCTTACTGTGAGATGACTGTATGTAAGAGATGAGGCATGTGTCAGTGTGGTTAATATTAGCCACGTCGAGGCCTCTCTGGGAGCCTATGTTACGTTCCACTGCCACCTTGTCCTAGAGTACACTGTCAGTCTACACGTGGACTACAGTCAAGTATTCCCATCTGTTTGGCCTGCTGCTTGTTTGTTTATTATGCCGAGTCAGACCCAGGATGGGTGTTTGGGTCTATGTTTCAGTGTGTGTGTTCTTCTTTGAAACAGGACGTGTCTGTGTGTGTTTTACAGATGGTGTGTGTGTGGTGTTTGAGGGGTATATCCAGGTTTGTGTGTGTAGAATTTCAATAGGGCTAGTGTCTGGAGTAGTCCATGGTGACACTGTTCTGTGTGTTTGTGTTGATGATTCTCACTAGTGTGTGTCTCTGCAGGTACGTGTGTGTTCATATCTCGAGCCCAGCTGATGAACTGTCATGTGAGTGCAGGGACCAGGCACAAGGTGTTGCTCAGGAGGCTGCTGGCTGCCTTCTTCGACAGGTTAGTGTGTCTCTCTCTCTCTCACACATCTGACGTGTCTGTGTGTGTTTATACGTCTGACAAGTGTGGGTGTTTATACGTCTGACAAGTGTGGGTGTTTATACGTCTGACAAGTGTGGGTGTTTATACGTCTGACAAGTGTGGGTGTTTATACGTCTGACAAGTGTGGGTGTTTATACGTCTGACAAGTGTGGGTGTTTATACGTCTGACAAGTGTGGGTGTTTATACGTCTGACAAGTGTGGGTGTTTATACGTCTGACAAGTGTGGGTGTTTATACGTCTGACAAGTGTGGGTGTTTATACGTCTGACAAGTGTGGGTGGGTGTGTGTGTGTTTATACGTCTGATGTGTGTGTGTATGTGTATGTTTATACTTGTGTGCCTGCCTGCCTGCCTGCCTGCCACCGTGTGTTTATACGTCTGACGTGTGTGTGTGTGTGTGTGTTAACAGTTGATGGATGTCTGTATGCTTATAAAGGTATCATTATACTCTCTCCCTGTCAGGAATACTCTGGCTAACAGCTGTGGAACAGGAATCCGCTCCTCCACTAACGACCCCAGCCGCAAGCCCCTGGACAACAGAGTGTTGCACGCAGTCAAATGTGAGTGTTTCACTTAAACACAAGTGCATTTTTGTTAGTACAAATGAATGCCTGATTTATGATTGGGCTCATCAATCCTAACTCTGGTCTATTCCTCTTTTCTCTCTTATTCTCTCTCTATTCCCCTGCTTCCCTCCCTCATTCCTTCCTCCCCTCTCTCTCTCCTCCCTCCATCAGTCTACAGCCAGAACTTCGCAACGAGCTTCAAGGAGAGCGAGATGAACGCCATCGCGGCGGACATGTGCACCAACGCCCGCCGCGTCGTCCGCAAGAGCTGGATCCCCAAGCTGAAGCTGCTCATGGCCGAGGGCGACGCGTACTCCGCCTTCCTCCCCGACGCCAAGATGGAGGCCGACGCCCTAGGGGCGGAGCCAACCTTTGAACCCAACTCCCTGGAGGGCGCCGAGACGGGCGGCTCGTCCGGCGAGTCGCTGCAGGGGGTGGGCAGCGACGGAGGCACTTTGTTTTAGATGGGGAGGTGGAGTACAGAAGTGTTTAGAAGACGATGATGATGATGAATACCTATATTTCCCTGTACTCCTTTCTTCTCCTCTGGTGGTGTGGCCCATCCCCCTGACCCTTTGGCCTTTTGATCCTCCACCTCCGACATGTGACTCTGAAACGTTGCTAGGGGAAACAGGGGTTGTTACCTGGATGTTAACCAGGAAGTTATGCTTTAATTTTGAAAGCGAGAGTCCAAGCAATCGTAACTTCCAATATGGTTTCTGCTGTATATTAGTATGGGGGTAGAGAAAGGGTGATGGGTTTGTGGGGATGCAGTATTTTTTTGTTTTAATTTTTTTGTTTTATTAACCAAATTCCTGCCTCCATATCAAAACACATTCCCCTGGTTTTGAATGTAGATGTCAGCAGCATTGCACAATGTCAGTCTGAAGGATTGTATCCCAACCTCTTGAGGAAAAACAAACCGACAGAAAGATAACTACTCTATGGATATGAGAGAGACTGTAGTTTCTCTCTAGAATGAGAGAAAGAGAAAAGGGGAGAGAGAGGGAGCGATAGAAAGACCCCTAACCCACCAACCCCACACCCTTCTGTGACCAGAACAAAATGATTATGCCCTCAGTTTTAATGTACTGTCTCTCTTCTTGTAGCTTTTCTGATCACAGCTCGTTTCTCTGTTTGTAACATACGATGGATCCAGAGATGAGGACTACAGGTTGTACCATAATTGTAAAGAAATCCAAGGGGAACAGAAAAAGACGGTCATATTTTTTTTGAATATGTATTTATACAACCGTGGGTGTGTACAGAGAGAAAGAGAGGGATTGGTTTTAAATCTCTGTTGTTTTATTGTATTTTGAACAGCTGTTTTTGCAAAGAAAGTCCTGCGCCGAAAAATAAGATTTAAAAGCAAATAAATAAAAGTGCTATTTTTGCATAAAAATATGGTATTGATCAAGTGGCCAGAAAAGTCTTAACGTAGGGCCTTTTGAGTTTTTTGTTTTGACAAACTATTGAACTGAAAAATATCTGTTTTTAAGACAGAACTGGGCACTTTCTACCTGCGGCAATCCAATATAGCTTATTATCTTATTCTTGTCCTTTTTCTCTATGGAAATTGTCAAGGAAGCCTACCTATGTGGCTGTTCACAACAATGACTGACTTTGTTATGCTTGCTAGCGAGCTAGCGACGTTACTATGCTAGCTAAACTGCTTACTCGGAAATCACGGCTAAATGTAGAAATGCACAGCTTGAATCAACTGGTCGACTGCTGCAACTATCGTGCTAGCTAGCTAACCCCTCTGTTGGTTAGTGACATGCTCTGAAGCAGACTTCTGACATCATTACACATCATGAGGTGGTGATTCAATGACCGCAAAACATTTTGGAATAATGGAATGTGCCTTTTTTAATCGACATGGATATGCAGGGGTGGGTCCTGCTTATGTTGATGTTGGGAAGGAGGGAGTAGAATGGGGTTTAAAAGGCGGCAGGTCGTTCAGCTTGAGACAGAGTTGTAACACACACACACACACACACACGTGTTCCAAAGAGAGATGGGGTGAGGTCAGGGGGTTTGGCATTCCGGTGGAGTATGTTGGTGTGTTTTAAACAGTCTCATATATGTGCGAGAGCAAGCATTTGTGTTCATTCCTTGAATGTGACTGAAAAGTATATTTGTTCCTGTGCGATTGATGTGTGTGAGTGCGCTTTACGTGGATGTGCGTGTGAGTGAGTGTGCTTTTACGTGTGTGTGTCCTCCACCTTGTAGTCTTTTGGATTGGTTTAAGACTCCCTCTGCTGGGACACTTGTCTTTGTGAACGATGACCTACACCATCTTCCATACACCTTTGCAATCCAAAAGATGTGAGACACCTTCAGATAGAAAAGTGATGTATAGAGCGGACACAATTCACTTTTCTCCATACGGCAGAGAAGCAGGTCCACTCTATGCATGACATTTCTGTCCTGATTGCTGTTGTTTAACTCTCTCTCACGCTTGGTAAATCCAAAATGGACGAAGGTGGATATGTTAAAGGGGAGGTGAAGCACCTTTTTAAATGGGATGAACCCATGTTTCCTGCACCTTTGATAAAGGGTTTTGATGTGTTGTGTGGAGAATCAACCCAAGGGTCATGCAAAGGCATGGCCTTGTTCAAATACTTTTAAGTGGCATCCTTCCTCCCTTTCCTTGATGTAAGCACTTCAGGGAAGGGACTTAAGGGTGCATTTAGAGAGTATAGGAACATAGCCTGCGTCTCAGATCTGTGGATGTGGGATGCACTGGGATGACTCCTGTTGTAAATATTGGGACCGTTGAGCTGACTTTCTTTCTACGCTCGTCTAACGATTTCCTATGTAGGGTGATTGTGTAACAGTGTGGAAGCGATGAAAGAGGACTGTTTTTTTTAATATATTTTTTATTTTTTACTTGGTCTCGCGTGTTGTCGAGATGTCATGGAGACTGGTGTGTGTGTGTGAGCTCCCAGCATGCATTTGGCCTACAGGTCAGAGGAGGAGGATGATGGTTGCTTTGGTCTTAAAGTACTGGCCTAATGTGCTACTGAGTTGGTGTGACTGAAGGGAGGGAGATAGGTGTCATGGCTGTAGACTGTCTCTCCATCAGAATGTTCATTTTTACTATGTTTTTTCTTCTTTGTTTTCTTGTATTGCTAATGTTTTCTTTTTTCTTTAAAGAAACGTGTACTGTAAAGACCTTAAAGAAATGCTACTAATTGAAGGTGGTGAATGATTTACCAACTTCTTGCTGAAGAAAACATTGAAAAGGAAAGAAAGATAACTGTACGATAGTTAGACAGAGCACCGATAGCTAGACAGAGAACTGTATATTTTTTTCATTGTTTGTGATGAGGGTTCCATGAGAGGTTCTTCCAGGAGGGGTGATGGGAAGACTAGGGCACTGTACTGTCTCTTGTCTATTGGGGGGAATGATTTTTGGGGAGGTGGGTGGGTAGTAGTGGGTGTGTGGCGCTATAGAGGTCTGAATTACAAACTTTGCACCTGTTATTGAACCTATACACCAGGGTCTGATTTCACCCTGCTGAACAGATCCCATGATATTATGGACAAGGTCAGATCCAGTCTTGTTCACCATCCTGCTGTTCACATGTGGTACTGGAGCCACCACCAGATGACAGTATTTCCCCCACAGACCATAGTCAATGACTGAGTTGGTTACTAAGTGATCAAAGTTCAGTTTTGCGTGTTTTGGAGGGGGTTACTTCTCTCAGCTCTGACGCACAAGACTAAAGGAACAGAAAGGAATGTTTGTTTGTGTGAGACAGAACAGTTCAAGCTGATCCATCCTCCATCCCTACAGGTAGATGTCCCTCTTCCCCCAACACACACATCTCAAGAGGATGGACAAACAAAGGCAGTGTCCAGTGTGGTGTATATAGGCTTGGAGAAGGACCTTTTTCACATATACATATATAAATATGAATATATGTATAGATATATACTGTATATTATACATAGAGGCACTAAAGTTGAATTGTTAGTCGTGCACTCTCAGCATGAGGTATATACCCACACACCGCTTATTGAAACCAGTGCAGTAGTGTCCCCAATGTCTCTGCCCCTGCTCCTTGCCCTCCGTGACCCTGTAGCGCCAGTGCTCATTCTGTTCTCATTGTTTTCCAAGTGCCAATAACTTTGTGAAACCCCTTAACTGTGACCCAATATTATTCAAGGTAAATGCACATTAACTACTGTAAAGAAAAATCATGAAGATAAATGTCAACATGGATTAAAAAAAACTATCTTAATAAAAGGTTTGTAACAAATGATTTGTGACCTTGCTCCTTTTTTCCCAAATATTTGTACCACTGACAAGATTGACTTGTAAATTATAGGTTTGCTACCTGCTGTAATTAGACATGATCAAAGGTCACTCTGTTGTGGTGATTTTGGCAATAATGAAGATGGGCCATTTAAAGTGAGCACCAAATGGAATGTGGGCAAGGGAGTGCATAGTCAGTGAATCAAATCACAGCTCATCAAATGAATGCTTCTTGGTTCCATTTGGACCTTGACTTAGAAATGATGCATACAACTTATATTGGACAGGGACATACTGAACCAAAGAGTCCAGATTGAGGATAGGACAGGAAATACTAGAGGTGTGATTTTGGATTGATGGGATACAAAACAAAGTCTCTAAATTACAATAACACAGTCTGAACTGGTCTTTCTGTATTAATAGAACAAAGCATAGGTCTGTCATTGTCATGGATGAACATATATGAAACTGAACCATTATATTTCAGTGTTTGGTTTACCTTTCATGTAATATAAAGTATTAGGTCTTGAAGAAACAATGTAAAAGTCATGCAAAAAAATATATATTTCACCTTTATTTAACCAGGTAGGCCAGTTGAGAACAAGTTGTGAAATGAATGAAAGCTTGCTGAGGGAGAAAGTTTTCTTTGCCAATCCAGAGACAGTTGACTGATAGTTTGATTAGCACTGAGCAGCATGGCTTGCTTGCTCCTTTCATCAATGTCAGATTTCCAGCGGCATCCTTGCTGCCAGATGTGCATCCCAAAATAGATGAGTTAAATTGACCCCAAAACGCGCCACCACTGGATTAAGCGCGCTCCCGATGCCCATATTTGGGCACAGGGAAGCAGAGCGCACAGTCTTGACAACACCAAATAAGGAGATGTGTTCTGACGCAATCCCTAATGGTTCGCACTTTATATGGCCAATGGAAGCGAGGGTCTCCTAGGCGTCATGGGTTTTCCACGGCAGTGCGCGCGCCTCGGTTACCCGTCGGATGTACTTTTTTGGGCATCTGTTGATAACCTCTCTGAAAAACAGCCTCCGTGGGAGTAATGTTATAGTAATGTGAAACAATAAAAACATGAAGATTCAAATGTAATTTATCAACACAGCTTTTCCAAGAAGAAAATCATGATATAATGTCTTTGATTGGTGGTCTTGACCTGATACCAGTAGCTAAATATAAGGCTATTGAGGCATGGCTGTTATTCTTTTAGCCATATCATTTTTGTTCAAAGGATTCATAAAAAAATTTGGAACAGTCTCAAATGCATTTTTTTTTTATGTAACCTTTAATTAGCCTAGAGGCTAATCTATTTTGCAAGAGAGACATGTTTAAGAAAGCAGCAGTCCACTTACACAAGAAAACTAAATGCAATGCCCTTCCACTTAATAATAGATGCCACACACACACACACAATTAGCCTAGTGATAGTAAGACAATGCAACAACTAAACGGCACTGATATTTTATGAATTTCATTGGTTTCTCAGTTTCTGTTTTTTCATTAGCCTAGTGTACAGTGTATATGACCTGTTGACAGTAGTCAGATTTGCATTCATATTCGGTTGTTCAAATTACACAATTATGCAAACAAATGTGGTACAAATAAACACAGCCTCAACACAACCTACACATGTGGTCATAAATAGTAGTGTAGGAGGTTATCCGCAGCTCTTGTGGGGCTTTTGGCATAGGAGGAGCTCATGGAAGAATTTACACCTCTCAGATGACAGCGAGCCACTGACGTCAGCGAAGTTATAATAAAGCGGCTTGTACATGCACGTTCATGTCTGTGTGTGTGTGTGTGTGTGTGTGTGTGAAGTTTGGAGAATCTAGGCCCTAACGGTAAAGGAAGGTCCAAAGTTGTGGCAATCTAATTAAAGAGTCTCTAAACGTCTTAAGATCAATAATAAGCAACAACATGGAGGTCAGCGCTGAGGCCAAGAGGATTATGGTCCACGCTCTAGGCAAACTATACAGCTCGCGCGCCCAGCGCGGGGGACACCGTCTCCACCGGAGCCTGCTGCTCACGCTCGTAATGCAGTCCGCCCGGGATATCTACCACGCATCGCAGGCCAGTTGTGAAACCACGACAGCAGCAGAGCCGATCCAGCAAGAGTCGCCGATGGAGGAAACAACTGGAGATCGTTTGGAGAGGGAGGTTTCCTCGTCTCTGTCTGGACTACCCGCGACCCCCCAGCCCCAGGAGATTGCAGTATCCTCCGAGGACGAAACGAACTCACACCCGCTGCACTGTAGTGTAACAGCAGGTAGAGAAGACAAGGAGTACCGGGGCCCGTCGAGGCCTGACCGTAACGCCAGGAAGAGACGGGGCAAGGCGGCCGCGGAGCCCGACTTCCTCCCCTGCAAGAAAGCGAAAATGGAGCAAGGGAGAAATACCGTCATACCGAGCTCTGTGAACTGCTACCGTGTCGGTGGGGACTCCTTGGCTACACCGGTGCCCATGTTAAGAGCCATTGCATCGTTTTGAAGGGACAATGAAGAGTTTGCTTTGATTTGGGTTCATAAATACAATTTTGTGACCGAGCAGGAGGAATGCGTCATGGGCAAAACTATCCGTGTATGAGCCGGGTAGAGAGACAGGAGGCAGCATATGCGTTCAGACACTATAGGTCTCTAATGTTGGAAACGGGGCTGTCCCGGGAACTCAGTGGAAATTTCTCCGAAAATTGGAGCTTGTTTTGTGAAAGAGGTGACTGATCGTTACGGTAAAAGAGTTCATGCTCTCCCGCTGTGACTTTCCCTGCTGGCTGTGCGCCAAAAGAGGGAGATGGAAGAACATTGTTTGGTCTAATACTTTCTAGGGCTGGGCCTGGTCGAAAAGGACTGAATACTATACACAGCACAAGCCTAAACCGACTGAATAGTGCTGGTTACAAGGACTTTTATAGCCTACACGTGCGCCATGATGCTGGAAATACTAGACCAACCATTTGCTATTAATCACTGCCGTGGGTCCTAGTAATCTAAACATTTGACCTATTACATAAATTGATCCATTAAATGTTCTGAATGTTCTACTGTATGATACATTCACATGTATATTTTGTTAATTTGAAATTGTACGTTAATTGGAACTTTTGTGGAACTTTTCTTCCATAGGAACCTAAATGAATTGTATGGACACTGATAACCCAAACTGTGAAACAAACCATTCCAATGACACTACCTCAGTTTTATTTATTAAAACGTTTTATAATGAACTTCAACCTTTTCTTGTTTCCTTTTAACTTGTTGTAGCCCTGTGGAAACTTCATCATGACATGGGTGCCCACTGGGCACACACTGGTTGAATCAACGTTGTTTCCACTTCATTTCAACCCCCCAAAAATCTGTTTTAACGTGGAAGACTGATTGGATTTTTTTTATACACAACGTTTAACTTAAATCCTGATGACATGGTCACATTTTTGTTGAATTCACGTTAGTTGACAACTCAACCAAACGTAAATAAAAAATGAACGTTAAGCTGACATCTGTACCCAGTGGTTGGGCGGATGTGGGTGTGGTATGGAGTCCGCGTGACTAAAGAAACAAGGGTAGTAAGAATATTGCCCCATGGAGTGTGTGGGGAGGAAACGGCAATGGGTGTGATGAGTCGGAAGCACGCTGTGTCATCGCTATTCTCTCGCTCTCTCTCTCACACACACACACACACAGGTTATATTTCCAGGAGGTTACGCTGCTGTAAAGAATGGGACGCAGGACAAACACTATTTCCCGGTCATGAAATTACGTTAGGAATGGGTACAATGTATCACTTTTGTTGTTCACCTAGGGAAAATTGAGAGAGAGGGTCTATTGTGCCACCCTGGCAGCTGTGGAGTACAGTCAGACATGGGACACTGTTCTCCTAGTGGCATGCAGGGGCATCGGCCTGACCACCCCAATCACAATCTGGGCATGACTGCACGACTGGCCCATGCATCTGGACCAAGATTCTGGTCGGATAATCAGACAAAAAGACAGTGTGAAACGGCAATAAGGGGCTGCCTGGAGCTGCTTTCATGAGGGTTTGAAAATGGGTGTTTGTTTTTTCGCTGCTGGGGGCCGATTCCGAACCAAGTTAAGCGCATGTAAATGGAATGGAATTCCCTTTGTATGCACTTTTTTCTCTATGCTTTTTCTGACCTTGAATTGAATGAGAATAGCACCTGCAATTCATTCTGGGTGGAGATGTAAGAAATGAAGGTGTGGTGGAGGTGTTTTTGCAGATATGCTGTATACCTTCACTAATTCCCTCATTTCCACCACTTTTATGTGCGTGGAAACCATAAATAAGGTCGAGCAAACCTGCCGGTTCCAAGTGTAAAAACCTCTACTTTCTGTGTGAAGGAAAAGCAGCCAACAAGTGCTCAGCATACAGTTGAAGTCAGAAGTATACATACACTTAGGTTGGGGTCATTAAAGCTTGTTTTTCAACCACTCCACAATTTTCTTGTTAACTATAGTTTTGGCAAGTCGGTTAGGACATCTACTTTGTGCATGACACAGGTCATTTTTCCAACAATTGTTTACAGACAGATTATTTCACTTATAATTCACTGTATCACAATTCCAGTGGGTCAATAGTACGCAAGTATAAACACCATGAGACCAAGCAGCCGTCATGACGCTCAGGAAGGAGACGCGTTCTGTCTCCTAGAGATCCCCTCAATCCCAGAACAACAGGAAATTACCTTGTGAAGTTATATCAACATAACCTGAAAGGCCGCCCAGCAAGAAAGAAGCCACTGCTCCAAAACTGCCATAAAAAAGCCAGACTACGGTTTGCAACTGCACATGGGGACAAAGACTGTAATTTTTGGAGAAATGTCCTCTGGTCTGATGAAACAAAAATAGAACTGTTTGTCCATAATGACCATTGTAATGTTTGGAGGGAAAAGGGGAGGCTTGCAAGCCAAAGAACACCATCCCAACCGTGAAGCACAGGGGTGGCAGCATCATGTTGTGGAGGTGCTTTGCTGCAGGAGGGACTGGTGCACTTCACAAAATAGATGGCACCATGAGGGAGGATAATTATGTGGATATATTGAAGCAACATCTCAAGACATCAGTCGGAAAGTTAAAGCTTGGTTGTAAAATGGGTCTTCCAATTGGACAATGACCCCAAGCATACTTCCAAAGTTTTGGCAAAATGGCTTAAGGACAACAAAGTCACGGTATTGGAGTGGCCATCACAAGGACTATTGTTCAACCCGTATTGTACACTTGTTTCCACCTTCCAATAGCTCATGATTTGACCTTGGATATGACAACTTTCAGGATGAATCAAACCAATGTATTTAGATTAATCAATATATTTCATGTGTAAAGGCTCTCCTAACCCCAAAAATACAAGATCAGAGTATTTTGAAATCTACCAGTTGCTGAAACAGAGTCAAATATGCATATACAGTACCGTATTTGGTGGGTTTCTTTCATTGATCCCTATATTCTGAACCCATTGTATTCTATTCTCAATGTAATCTAGTGAGTCAGTTAACAAAATTCAAATTAAAGGTACACCGTATTTAAAGGGACGGCTTAAGATAAATGTACTGATAACACTATTGAATGAAACCTCCACAAGAAAATCTGTTTGCAAGCAAGTGGGAGGGTTTTCAGAGGTTGAATGAAATGTAGTCAAGGGAACCACACCTGCAAAGCCCGTTACACACCTGCATAAGGTAAGTCTGAATACCAACTACTGAGAATTGAATAGGAAAGGTAACTGAACTAAATGACTATCGCCCCGCACCACTCACCTCTGCCATCATGAACTGCTTTTAGAGGCTAATCAAGGATCATATCACCACAACCTTACCTGACACCCTAGACCAACTTAAATTTTCTTACCGCCCCAATAGGTCCACAGACGATGCAATTGCCATCACTCTGCACACTGCCCTATCCCATCTGGACAAGAGGAATACCTATGTAAGAATACTGTTCATTGACTATAGTTCAGCTTTCAACACCATAGTATCCTCCAAGGTCATCATTAAGCTCAGGTCCCTGGGTCAAAATGCCGCCCTGTGCAACTGGGTCCTGGACTTCCTGACGGACCCCCCCAGGTGTTGAAGATAGGAAATAACACCTCCACTTCGCTGATCCTCAACACAGGGGCCCCATAAGGGTGCGTGCTCAGCCCCCTCCTGTACTACCTGTCAACCCATTATTGCGTGGCCATTCACGCCTCCAACTCAATCATCAAGTTTGCAGACGACACAACAGTATTAGGCCTGATTACCAACAATGATGAGACAGCCTACAGGGAGGAGGTGAGGGCCCTTGCGGAGTGGTGCCAGGAATATAATCTCTTCCTCAATGTCAAGAAAATGAAGGAGCTGATCATGGACTTCAGGAAACAGCAGAGGGAGCACGCCCCTATCCACATTGACTGGACCGCAGTGGAGAAGGTGGAAAGCTTCAAGTTCCTCGGTGTACACATCACTGACAATCTGAAATGGTTCACACACATAGACAGTGTGGTGAAGTAGGCGCAACAGCGCCTCTTCAACCTCAGAAGGCTGAAGAAATTTGCTTTGGCCCCTAAGACCCTCAGAAACCTTTACAGATGCACAATTGAGAGCATCCTGTCGGGCTGTATCACCGCTTGGTACGTCAACTGCACCGCCCGCAACCGCAGTGCTCTCCAGAGGGTGGTGCTGTCTGCCCAACACATCACCGGGGGCACATTACCTTACCTGCAGCATCCAATATCACAGGAAGGCCAAAAATATCATCAAGGATATAAACGACCCCACCTCCCGAGTAGCACAACGGTCTAGATGCATCACTCCAGATCCGGGTTCAATCCCGGGCTCTGTCGCAGACAGCCGGGACCGGGAGACCAATGAGGCGGTGCACAATTGGCCAAGCATCATCCGGGTTAGGGGAGGGTTTGGCCGGCTGGGATGTCCTTGTCCCATCACACTCTAGAGACTCCTTGTGGCGGCCGGGTGCATGCACGTTGACTTCGGTCGCCAACTGTAAGGTGTTTCCTTCTACACATTGGTGCGGTTGGCTTCCGGGTTAAGCGAGCAGTGTGTCAAGAAGCAGTGCGGCTTGGAGGGGTCGTGTTTCGGGGGAAGCATGGCTCTCAACCTTCACCTCTCCCGAGTCCGCATGGGAGACCAGGTTACTCAACCCTGCACCTTAGAGAATGGCGCCAGAGGGGATGGGTGCCATTTTACATGCTCCTAACTAACTGTGCTATTTTGTTTGTTTTGTCACATTGTTTGTAACTTATTTTTTATCTTTTTGTACATAATGTTGCTGCTACCATCACTTATGACCAAAAATAACTTCTGGACATCAGAACAGCGATTTCTCATCTCGAACTGGACAACAATTTTTTCTTTAACCAGTCCGACGGAAGGATATACTGCTCTGTCTGGAACGGGCCCAAATCCCCATCATTTGCGTGAAGAAAAGACAGAGAAAAAGGGTGCCGAGGTCGGGCTGCCTTCTGAAAATTCGTAGGCTAGTGAGTTAAACCCCTCTACCATCAGTCCTATTAGCCAACGTGCAATCATTGGATAGCTAAATGGATGAGTTCAGATCAAGGATATCCGACCAACGGGACATTAAAAACTGTAATATCCTATGTTTTTCACCGAGTCGTGGCTGAATGACGACATGGATAACATACAGCTGGTGGGGTTTTTGGTCCATCAGCAAGATAGAAAAGCTGTCTCTGCTAAGACAGGGGGTGGCGGTCTGTGTCTATTTGTAAATAACAGCTGGTGCACGAAATCTAATGTTAAAGAAGTCTCAAGGTTTTGCTCACCTGAGATAGAATATCTCATGATAAGCTGTAGACCACACTATTTACCAAGAGAGTTTTCATCTATATTTTTCGTAGCTGTCTATTTACCACCCCAAACTAATGCTGGCACTAAGATGGCACTCAACGAGCTGTATAGGGCCGTAAGATAACAGAAAAATTCTCATCCAGAGGCGGCGCTCCTTGTGGCCGGGGACTTTAATGCAGACAAGCTTAAATCCGTTTTACCTCATTTCCACCAGCATGTTAAATGTGCAATCAGGGAGGGGGGGGGGTGGGGGGGGGGGAACACTGTACCACCTTTACTACACACACGCCCTCCATTTAGCAAATCTGACAATAACTCTATCCTACTGATTCCTGCTTACAAGCAAAAAGTAAAGCAGGAAATACCAGTGACTCGCTCAATAAGGAAGTGGTCAGAGGACGCAGATGCTAAGCTACAGGACTGTTTTGCTAGTACAGACTGGAATATGTTCCGGGATTCTTCCAATGGCATTGAGGAGTACACCACATCAGTCATTGGCTTCATCAATAAGTACATCGATGACGTCGTCCCCACAGTGACCATACGTACATACCATGGGTTACAGGCAGCATTCGCAATGAGCTAAACAATGAGCCACTTTCAAACACGGACGCTAATAAGAAATCACTCTGTGCAGTCCGACGAAACATCAAACAGGCAAAGCGTCAATACAGGACTAAGACTGAATCATACTACTCCGGCTCTGATGCTCGTCTTATGTGGCAGGGCATGCAAACTATTAGGGACTACAAAGGAAAGCACAGCCGCAAGCTGCCCAGTGGCACAAGCCTACCAGGTGAGCGAAATAACTTATGTGCTCACTCGAGGCAAGCAACACTGAAACATGCATGAGAGCATCAGCTGTTTCGGATGACTGTGTGATCACGCTCTCCGTAGCCGATGTGAGTAAGACCTTTAAACAGGTCAATATTCACAAGGCCACATAGCCAGATGGATTTCCAGGACATGTACTCTGAGCATGTGCTGACCATCTGGCAAGTGTCTTCATCAACATTTTCAACCTGTCCCTGACCGAGTCTGTAATACCAACATGTTTCAAGCAGACCACCATAGTCCCTGTGCCCAAGAACATCAAGGTAACCTGCCTAAATGACTACCAACCTGTAGAACTCACGCCTGTAGCTATGAAGTGCTTTGAAAGGCTGGTCATGGCTCACATCAACACCATTATCTCAGAAACCCTAGACCCACTCCAATTTGGATACTGCCCCACCAGATCCACAGATGATGCAATCTCTATTGAACTCTACACTGCCCTTTCCCACCTGGACAAAAGGAAGACCTACGTGAGGATGCTGTTCATTGACTACAGCTCAGCATTCAACACCATAGTACCCTCTAAGCTCATCACTAAACTAAGGACCCTTGGACTATACCTCCCTCTGTAACTGCATCCTGGACTTCTTGACACGCCTCCCCCAGGTGGTAAGGTAGGTAGCAACACATCTGCAATGCTGATCCTCAACACAGGGGCCCCTCAGGGGTGTGTGCTCAGTCCCCTCCTGTTTCTTACTGTTTACCCATGACTGCATGGCCAAGCATGTCTCCAACACCATCATTAAGTTTGCCGATGACACAACAGGGATAGGCCTGATCACTGACAATGACGAGACAGCCAATAGGGAGGTCAGAGACATGGCAATATGCTGCCAGGATAACAACCTCTCCCTCAACGTGATCAAGACAAAGTAGATGATTGTGGACTAAAGAAAAAATAGGACCGAACACGCCCCCGTTCTCATCGACGGGGCTGTAGTGGAGCAGGTTGAGAGCTTCAAGTTCCTTGGTGTCCACATCAACAAACTATTATGGTCCAAACACACCAAGACAGTCGTGAAGAGGGCAGGACAATGCCTATTCCCCCTCAGGAGACTGAAAAGATTTGGCATGGGTCCTCAGATCCTCAAAAGCTACACCATCGAGAGCATCACCTCCTGGTATGGCAACAGCTCGGCCTCCGTCTACAAGGCACTACAGAGCGTAATATGTACGGCAAGTACATCACTCGGGCCAAGCTTCCTGCCATCCAGGACCTCTATACCAGGCGGTGTCAGAGGAAGACCCAACAATTGCCAAAGACTCCAGCCACCCTAGTCATAAACTGTTCTCTCTGCTACTGCATGGCAAGCAGTACCGAAGCGCCAAGTCTAGGTCAAAAAGGATTCTCAACAGCTTCTACCCCCAAGCCATAAGAATCTTGAACAGTTAATCAAATGGCTACCCGGACAATTTGCATTGTCCCCACACCACGCCCCATTTTTACGCTGCTGCTACTCTCTGTTTATTATCCATGCATTGTCACTTTACCTCCACCTACATGAAAATATTACCTCAATTACCTCAATATGCCCCCGCATATTGACTCTGTACCAGAACCTGCTGTATATAGCCTTCATATTGACTCTGTACCGGAATCTGCTGCATATAGCCTCCATATTGACTCTGTACCGGAATCTGCTGCATATAGCCTCCATATTGAATCTGTACCGGAATCTGCTGTATATAGCCTCCATATTGAGTCTGTACCGGAACCTGCTGTATATAGCCTCCATATAGACTTTGTACCGGAACCTTCTGTATATAGCCTCCATATTGACTCTTTACCGGAACCTGCTGTATATAGCCTCCATATTGACTCTTTACCGGAACATGCTGTATATAGCCTCCATATTGACTCTGTACCGGAACCTGTTGTATATAGCCTCCATATTGACTCTGTACCGGAACCTGCTGTATATAGCCTCCATATGGACTCTGTACATGTACCGTAACCTGGTGTATATATGCTCCTTATTGACTCTGTACCGGAACCTGCTGTATATAGCCTCCATATGGACTCTGTACATGTACCGTAACCTGGTGTATATAGGCTCCTTATTAACTCTGTACCGGAACCTGCTGTATATAGCCTCCTTATTAACTCTGTACCTGCTGTATATAGCCTCCATATTGACTCTGTACCGGAATCTGCTGCATATAGCCTCCATATTGACTCTGTACCGGAATCTGCTGTATATAGCCTCCATATTGACTCTGTACCTTAACCTGCTGTATATAGCCTCCATATTGACTCTGTACCGGAACCTGCTGTATATAGCCTCCATATTGACTCGGTACCGGAATCTGCTACATATAGCCCCCATATGGACTCTGTACATGTACCGTAACCTGGTGTATATAGCCTCCAAATAGACTCTGTTCCGGAACCTGCTGTATATAGCCTCCATATTGACTCTGTGCTGGAATCTGCTGTATATAGCCTCCATATTGACTCTGTACCGGAACTTGCTGTATATAGCCTCCATATTGACTCTGTACCGGAACCTGCTGTATATAGCGTCCATATTGACTCGGTACCGGAACCTGCTGTATATAGCCTCCATATTGACTCTGTACCGGAACCTGCTGTATATAGCCTCCATATAGACTCTGTACCGGAACCTGCTGTATATAGCCTCCATATTGACTCTGTACCGGAATCTTCTGTATATAGCCTCCATATTGACTCTGTACCGGAACCTGCTGTATATAGCCTCCATATTGACTCTGTACCGGAACCTGCTGTATATAGCCTCTATATTCACTCTGTACCGGAACCTGCTGTATATAGCCTCCATATAGACTCTGTACCGGAACCTGCTGTATATAGCCTCCATATTGACTCTGTACCGGAATCTTCTGTATATAGCCTCCATATTGACTCTGTACCGGAACCTGCTGTATATAGCCTCCATATTGACTCTGTACCGGAATCTGCTGTATATAGCCTCCATATTGACTCTGTACCGGAATCTGCTGCATATAGCCTCCATATTGACTCTGTACCGTGATCTGCCATATATAGCCTCCATATTGACTCTGTACCGGAACCTGCTGTATATTGACTCCATATTGACTCTTTACCCGGAACCTGCTTTATATAGCCTCTATATTGACTCTGTACCGGAACCTGCTGTATATAGCCTCCATATTGACTCTGTACCGGAACCTGCTGTATATAGCCTCCATATAGACTCTGTACCGGAACCTGCTGTATATAGCCTCCATATTGACTCTGTACCGGAATCTTCTGTATATAGCCTCCATATTGACTCTGTACCGGAACCTGCTGTATATAGCCTCCATATTGACTCTGTACCGGAATCTGCTGTATATAGCCTCCATATTGACTCTGTACCGGAATCTGCTGCATATAGCCTCCATATTGACTCTGTACCATGATCTGCCATATATAGCCTCCATATTGACTCTGTACCGGAACCTGCTGTATATTGACTCCATATTGACTCTTTACCCGGAACCTGCTTTATATAGCCTCTATATTGACTCTGTACCGGAACCTGCTGTATATAGCCTCCATATTGACTCTGTACCGGAACCTGCTGTATATAGCCTCCATATAGACTCTGTACCGGAACCTGCTGTATATAGCCTCCATATTGACTCTGTACCGGAATCTTCTGTATATAGCCTCCATATTGACTCTGTACCGGAACCTGCTGTATATAGCCTCCATATAGACTCTGTACCGGAACCTGCTGTATATAGCCTCCATATTGACTCTGTACCGGAACCTGCTGTATATAGCCTCCATATTGACTCTGTACCGGAACCTGCTGTATATAGCCTCCATATGGACTCTGTACATGTACCGTAACCTGGTGTATATAGGCTCCTTATTGACTCTGTACCGGAACCTGCTGTATATAGGCTCCTTATTGATTCTGTACCGGAACCTGCTGTATATAGCCTCCATATTGACTCTGTACCGTAATCTACTACATATAGCCTCCATATGGACTCTGTACATGTACCGTAACCTGGTGTATATAGGCTCCTTATTGACTCTGTACCGGAACCTGCTGTATATAGCCTCCATATTGACTCTGTACCGGAATCTGCTCTATATAGCCTCCATATTGACTCTGTACCGGAACCTGCTGTATATAGCCTCCATATGGACTCTGTACCGGAACCTGCTGTATATAGCCTCCATATTGACTCTGTACCGGAACCTGCTGTATATAGCCTCCATATTGACTCTGTGCTGGAATCTGCTGTATATAGCCTCCATATTGACTCTGTACCGGAACGTGCTGTATATAGCCTCCATATTGACTCTGTACCGGAACCTGCTGTATGTAGCCTCCATATTGACTCTGTGCTGGAATCTGCTGTATATAGCCTCCATATTGACTCTGTACCGGAACCTGCTGTATATAGCCTCCATATTGACTCTGTACCGGAACCTGCTGTATATAGCCTCCATATTGACTCTGTGCTGGAATCTGCTGTATATAGCCTCCATATTGACTCTGTACCGGAACGTGCTGTATATAGCCTCCATATTGACTCTGTACCGGAACCTGCTGTATATAGCCTCCATATTGACTCTGTACCGGAACCTGCTGTATATATCCTCCATATTGACTCTGTACCGGAACCTGCTGTATATAGCCTCCATATTGACTCTGTACCGTAATCTACTACATATAGCCTCCATATGGACTCTGTACATGTACCGTAACCTGGTGTATATAGGCTCCTTATTGACTCTGTACCGGAACCTGCTGTATATAGCCTCCATATTGACTCTGTACCGGAATCTGCTCTATATAGCCTTCATATTGACTCTGTACCGGAACCTGCTGTATATAGCCTCCATATGGACTCTGTACCGGAACCTGCTGTATATAGCCTCCATATTGACTCTGTACCGGAACCTGCTGTATATAGCCTCCATATTGACTCTGTGCTGGAATCTGCTGTATATAGCCTCCATATTGACTCTGTACCGGAACGTGCTGTATATAGCCTCCATATTGACTCTGTACCGGAACCTGCTGTATGTAGCCTCCATATTGACTCTGTGCTGGAATCTGCTGTATATAGCCTCCATATTGACTCTGTACCGGAACCTGCTGTATATAGCCTCCATATTGACTCTGTACCGGAACCTGCTGTATATAGCCTCCATATTGACTCTGTACCGGAACCTGCTGTATATAGCCCCCATATTGACTGTACCGTAATCTGCTGTATATAGCCTCCATATTGACTCTACCGGAACCTGCTGTAAATTGCTTTGCTACTGTAATTTTACTGTTGCTCCTTAATTATTATTATTTAAAAATATATATATATTCTTGAAACTGCATTGTTGGTTAATGGCTTGTGAGTAACCATTTCCCTGTCATGTCTATTCTATTGTATTCGGCGCATGCGACAAATACAATTTCATTTTATTATATTTTATTTTAGAGGCTGCTGCCCTATATAGATAGACATGGAATCACTAGTCACTTTAATAATGTTTAAATGCTTTACTCATCTCATATGTATTTACTGTATTCTATTCTACTGTATTTTAGTCAATGCCACTCCGACATTGCTCGTCCTAATATTTATATATTTCTTAATTCCATTCTTTTACTTTTAGATTTGTATGTATTTTTGTGAATTGTTAGATATTACTGCACTGTTGGAGCTAGGAACACAAGCATTTCACTACACCTGCAATAACATCTGTTAATGTGTGTATGTGACCAATAACATTTGATTTGATTTGAAAGGTGTGCGTAGGAAAGGCATACATTTCCAAAATATCAGAATCGGCCCCTTGGAGAGTAGGCTATACTAGCCCGTGGGGTGTGAACAATGTTGTTAAATCTGCCTTCCACCCTAGCTGTGTGTTTGGTCTGGCCCGGGTGTGGAAGAAGTAGGGGAGAGAAATGAAGGAGAGAGGGAGGGGGAGCGAGAGAGCGGGGGAAATAGAGGGGGGCAGGATACAGGAAGTGGAGCTGGCAGCAGAATGCGGGGGAGGATGTGTGTGTGTGTGTGCGTGTGTGTGTGTGTGTGTGTGTGGGAGGGAGGGAGGGGTGAAGTATTAGGGTGTTATATATAGAACAGACATTAGAACAGAACACCTCACACATCCGCCTGACTCACATCTGGCCAACAGGCAGCACCAGGAAAAGGGAGGGATGGAGAGGAGGGAGAGAGCGAGGGGTTGTGTACCTTTGGCAGTTACATGACATGTCAGTAGCACAGCTAATTGGATTAATAAAGGAAGCAGAGTGAAATAAAACTTTAGTTAGTTATCCTGATAATACAGATTTTTCCTATCAATTATTGGAGGGTTTTCTATGAGCCAGTTTCAGGGTTTCCATCTCACCTGCACAGTATTTATTCCTGTGTTCTTCCATTTGATGTACAGACAATGTCTTAATAAAATAGATAGGTAACAACTGAAAGTCTGCATACTGCTTTATAACTTGTTATACACATGCATACGTTTTTATAATATCTTACTATAAGGCTTTTAATACGGTTGTCACCTACATATTCACGTTTAGATGACTGCATCATACAACAGCAGAATGAACTGAAATGTGAGGAGAGGAGAGAAAAGGTGAACAGAGAGGATACATGTTTTTAGACAGGAGGGAGGAAGTACAGTGGAGAAAAAAAGGAGGAATGCAGTGGAGGAATGTGTGAGGAGAGAAGAGATGGAGAAGAGAGAGGTAGATTGAGGGAATGATAAGGGGCATTGGGGGAGCAGAAAGCGGCCGGTTGAGGGAAAGAATGTGGGGGTTTTAGGGAAAGGTGGAAGTAGTGGAGAATAGGAGGGGAGTAGAGGTGTGGAATGTGAGATCCGGCCCATTGATTGTACTGCTAATGTTTCCGGCAGCAATCTGATCTGAAGCTGTCCTCTCTAAAGTAAACAGAACACACAGGGCAAGCAGGGGGGACACTAGAAACAGACCATAACACACAGGGTAGACAGGGGGAACACTAGAAACAGACCAGAACCTACAGGGTAGACAGGGAGAACACTAGAAACAGACCAGAACACACAGTCTAGGCAGGGGGAACACTAGAAACAGACCAGAACACACAGGGAAGGCTGGAGGAACAATAGAAACAGACCAGTGGGCACACAATGGTTGAATCAACTTTGTTTCCATGTCATTTCAATTGAATTAAGTTGGAATAGAGGTTGAATTGATGTCTGTACCCAGTGGGACAGGGCAGGCAGGGGGAACACTAGAAACAGAGGGAGATAGCAGAGACACAATATTTACACTCCTAAATGCACTTATACACACTACCTTACACATAACAATACACTCCGTTACACACATCAAATGTCTCTACTTCTCCAAATCTATAACCCCAACGCAAACACACTCTCATTCTCACTATAATACACCCTTTCACTCAAACATACGCACACATTCAAGCATACACTTGAAAACACACACAAAAAAAGAAACAGAAGTCTCTCCAGACCAACAGTGTGCATTCTCTCTGGTTTTTATTCATTAGGAAGAAATCTGTCTGGAATTACAAAATGCACGGGTAGAAATAGCGGTGAGATAGGTTGAGAGTGTGAGAGATAAGAGTGAGAGAGACAAGAGTGAGAGAGAAATAGAGAGGGAGTGAGTGAGAGATAAAAGATCCCACAGCCAGAGTTTTAAGGGTTACATCATCAGATTTGGCTGGCTCCTGGCCCCATCCAAAAGTAGGCAGGGATATCCCCATCTCTTTTAATTTGATTATCTTCTTTAAAACAGGAGTTCTCTTTTTTTGTAGTGTCCTGAACATGGTTGTGTAGTGTCTCACCTCCATGTTTACAGTTAACAGCTGGCAACATAAATAAACAAACCAACTTTGATTCTCACCAAAGTCATCATGTCGCTCTTTTGACATTTTTTTTTTAAATAGATTTTTTAAACCTTTTTTGTTCTCAAAAATAGAAGGAAAAAAGAAAACATGTTGCTTAGTAAAAACATCTATCTATATTCATATATTTTTTAAAATCTGAATTCATATTCTTATTTTTTGATTCCTGAAGATGACAGTTCATCCACGGTGTGGCATGCACATAGCACATGCAGTTCTGGAAGTAGATATTTTCCCTTTTTTTGGTATTTTTTTGGTACTTAAAATGCTTTTATTTCTATGTTTTCCATAGCAGCTCATACATTGCTTTTTGAAGTAACAGTGGGATTATTTAGAATATGTGTTGTTAGTGGATGGTTGGTCAGTACAGGACACAATGATTGACAGTGAATGTTAGGGCCTCTCATAGTTTCAATTGTAGGGTGATTGACATCTTATTTCATCTTGCACACAGACACACAAACATTCTGACACTCGCTCACAAACACAGGCTAACTCACACACACACACACACACACACACACACACACACACACACACAGACACACACACACACACACACACACACACACACACACACACACACACACACACACACACACACACACACACACACACACACACACACACACACACACTCACCAACTCAAATCTCATCACAAAATATTCAAAGCAAATAAACAAATGAAATGAAATATCCAACGAAAACAGCTAGCTATTGATGTACACACACACACATTGAATGTACACACACATTCTTGCTATAAAAGAACGCATTCATACACAGACACACACGCAAACACACACACGCCATACGCACACGTACATGCATACTTGCTACAGCCAAGAGCTACATACTGAGAGTGTATCTGTATATTCCTATCTTATCAGTGTTGTGATGTGACTTATACACGTCTATGACATTCCTACGTTAGATGAATACTGTAAAGGCAATGTGCCTGTGCACTTTCTGGTCAAAGTGTGGTACATAGAATCATGGGATATGTCTTTACAGTACATCAGAATCCAGATATGTGCAGATCTAACTGCGCTATATCTATGGCAGCCGTGAACAAACACTGTTACCTGACGCTAATGGTTTTGACATGGAGTGTAATAATAAGAATAATAATGACATAATTCTAATAAATGAATGGTTCACTATGGCAATCCTCAAAGTCCGGCAACTGTGAGAGAGACACTGTACGGAACAGTGGTGGGTATTAGGATGGACGTTAGGTTGAGGCGCACAAAGACACACAAAAAGAGAATAGGGTGAAACAGGACACAGAGGTTTGGCAGAAAAGACCAAGTCATTGTTTCTCCCATGCATTTTCATTGGCTGTGATACATGTCCTGTGCATTTGTGATTGGCTGTGTTACATGTCCTGAACACAAAGGAGGTGATCCACCAGTGACAGACAACACTTAAACCTTATGCTCCCAGTTTAAAGACAGATACGAAAACATTGGAATCCGACAGTCAAAATAGAAGGGGTGATACAATGATGCAATAGGACAGGGATGCAATGTATTGCATACAGTGCCACCTAGAGGGCCAAACTGGTAGAGGAGCTCTGTCTCATTACTGCTTTATCTGGTCTACTTTAGTCTGTAGACCCCGTTACCTAAGCAAGACCATTTAGCTGCCCTATATTTACCAAAATGATTCATATATGTAAACAACTGTCCAATGAACAAGTATACATGTCAGATACATGATTTCCTGTATGATGTTTGACATTGTTTTTTTTTAGTTCCTTTTTAAGTTCCTTTTCCCTTCCCCACCGTATTACACTGTATCAGAGTCATTACTATGATTACTCCTGTTCCCACAATGCACCTCTCTGACAAAGCTCCGCCCACCAGCCGGACCAGTGGACCACCAACCAGACAGAACGTCTCACTAAACAAAGATGGTGACGCGCTGAGCACTATCGACTCGAAAGTAACAAACACAAATACAAGACTAAAATAATTCTCTCTCACAAGCATGAACATCGTCATCATCATCATCACCATTATTATCATCGTTATTATTATCATCATCATTATTATCATAATCATCAATAGAATTGTTATCAGTATCTATAGAACCATTATCACTATTAATAACAAATAAACGAAAGGTGAAGAGGTTCCCTCCTTTCATCGGCCTTTCTTTCTCTCTCTCTCTTTTCATCGCTCTTTCAAACACAAACCCTGGAAGACTAGAGACATATCTCTGGTTTGAACGAGGCTATGCGTCAGCAGATGAAGAGCCAATAAGGACCATGGAGCGTGCTTGTAACTTCCTCCCCCAGTTTCAACTCCCTTTTAATATGAACCTATAATATGTGGGGTCTGCGTTTTCATACTTTCCTGCCTTCTTTCCTTCCATGAAATAAAAGTAGGCCATGTAACAAAATATCTACTTCCTTGAAAATGACTGTGCAATCTCAGCCACATCAACAGTTATAATTTGGCACAGAGCATTTCAATAAGAACAAAGTGGGAAATAGATAATCCTGTCCCTCCGCATAAAAAAGGCTTGGACCTTGTGCTTCTCTTCCTCATCGCCTCATCTCTCCATCCATCCTAACTATCCTGATTATACCTCCAGCACAGGAAGAGAGAGAGAGAGAGAGAGAGGGGGACGCCTCATCTCTCCATCCATCCTAACTATCCTGATTATACCTCCAGCACAGGAAGAGAGAGAGAGAGAGAGAGAGAGAGAGAGAGAGAGAGAGAGGGAGAGGGATGCCCCATCTCTCCATCCATCCTAACTATCCTGATTATACATCCAGCACAGGAAGAGAGAGAGAGAGAGAGAGGGACGCCTCATCTCGCCATCTATCCTAACTATCCTGATTATACCTCCAGCACAGGAAGAGAGAGAGAGAGGGACGCCTCATCTCTTCATCCATCCTAACTATCCTGATTATACATCCAGCACAGGAAGAGAGAGAGAGAGAGAAACAAAGGGATTACAGGAAAAAGAGAGAACCCCACAGACTAATATAGAAAGGACCCAGGGATAGTTTCCCCCACATTACAGTAGTTTCTCTTTGTTATCATTTTTTTGTATCAATCATGCAGGATTCCACAGGTTTTTAAACTCTGCAAGTTCCAACGAAGCTGTGCGGGTGCAACAGAAGAATCAAGCTTCAATGTTTCGAAGAAGAAGAAGAAGAAGAGGAAGAGGGAAAAGTAGCAGCCGCAGGAGTAGAAGAAGAAATACTGAAGAAAATGTTTATTTTTAAGTCTATTTTTTTTTATGTTCACCATCCACTTTTTTATGTTTCTTCTCTACTCGGTTGGGGCGGAATCTTTTTGGGGGGGTTGGGGGGTTGGAATGGATAGATTCCGCCTACATAACCCCCTCTCTCGTTCAGAGTTAGAGTGTGTGTCCCGGTGTCCCCCCCACTCCCCCCACCACACTCAGGTGGAAGGCTCATCATCACTGATGTCATTATTAACAGTAAACACAGATGATAAAACTCATCAATATCTCCCCATCATCGGGGTTGGTGGTTGGTTTTTGCAACTAACGCAACTCCACTTAGTTCTCCGCAATGTCATAGTTTCTTGCGTTGATTACGTGATGACGTCTTGGTCGTTGTGGCGGTTTTTAATTTGTTTCCAGAGGCGTAGCATCATGATACGGTGAGAAAAGCATCCGTCCCCATATCATCCATTTTGAAATCATCCATTTTGAAAAACTCCTTGTATCTGATGAGCTGGGTTCCATAGTTTTTGGAGGAGGAATTGGTTTGTACTCCATACCCTGTTCACTAATTTCCACTCATCCTTCAGTGGTCCTCCTCCTCATCCCTTTATTCTAACTACCCCTTCCTCACTCCCTCCATCCCCGGGAAACACTGAGCAGCAGAAGAAACGAAAAGAAAAACAAACGGAAATAAGGAAAGAAAGAATCATGCCTTGGTTTCCCCTGTCTCATGGTGATCAGTGATCTGGCTGTGTGTTTTCCTGGGCTGGGAGGTAGGGACTGATAACTCAGACAGTGTGGTTGAGCCCTCCCTCCCTCCATCCATCCCTCCATAGTCTCCAGAGGCTAGCACCTGTTGTCATCCGCGTTGTTGTAGGGTTCGTGCAGGTCTTTAGTGCGGGGCCCTCTAGGCTGTGGAGGGGGGACCTTGTGGGGCCCGGGGTGGGTGGGGCCGTGGTGGTGTTGCGAGGAGGGGGAAGAGGCGCGGTACCCGTTGGGGAGACGTCGAGTGGGGGGAGGCTGTTGCCCTTGGGGGGTGGGGGTGGTGTTGGGTGGGGGCGCGTGGCGGGAAGTCCTGGGCGAGGTGCGGGAGTGGGGGTTGTTGGGGTGGGGGTTGTTTGGGTGCGGGTTGATAGGGTGCTGCTGCTGTGGGGTTGGGGGATGGTTTAGCACGGGGAGAGTAGGGTGGTTGAGGGGGTGAGGCTTGTGAGGGTTGCCCTGTGTGGGGCTCTGCTCGTAGGGAGGCGGTTTGTGGTGCTCACGGTCGTAATCCTGGTAGTCCTGGTTGTAGAAGCAGCCGTCGCCCTCCAGCGACCCACTCTCTCCTCCTCCTCCTCCCCCGTCGCCCCAGCGGGGAGGGGGGTGGCAGGCTTGGTTGGGTGAGCCATGGTGGGGCGGGGGAGGTCCCTGGGGGGGCTCAGGGGAGAAGCGGTGAGGGGCGGGGGCGGGGGCGGAATTGCGCCCCAGGGGCTGGGCCCCGGGAGGTGTGGCCATGGCTTTACGGACAACAGGAGAGTAGGTGACGTGTGGGCGGGGCGTTGCCGGGGTCTGAGGGAGTTGCCGACGGCCTCGTCTCGGGGTACTGGTCCCCGAGGTAGAGGGAGCGGGACTTTCGCTCACCGAACTACTGCCCTACACGAACATTGAAGGCAAATAAAAAAAGAACCATAAAATTAACGACGACACGAACAGAGAGAGGGAGGAAGAGAGAAAGGGAGGAAGAGGGAGAGGGAGGAAGAGAGAAAGGAAGAAAGGAAGAGAGAAAGGGAGGAAGAGGGAGAGGGAGTCAGGGAGGGAGGGAGGTAAGAAGGAAGAGAGAGAGGGAGGGAGGAAGAGAGAGGGAGGGAGGGAAAAGAAAGGGAGAGAGAAAAAGAGAGAAAGAGAAATACAAGGAGAAATAAATAAAGAGAGGGAGAGAGAGAACAACAGACAATAACAACAAGAACAACAACAGCAACGAGAAGAAGAAGAAGAAGAAGAAGAAGAAGAAGAAGAAGAAGAAGAAGAAGAAGAAGAAGAAGAAGAAGAAGAAGAAGAAGAGAGCAATCAGGAGAGTGTGAGGGGAAGGAAGGATGCCGGGAAAAGAAAGACATAAAAAAGCGATATATAGAAAATGATGGGAGTCAGCATACACCGTAGGAAACAGAGAAAAGCGATGAGTCATGAAGAATAAAGAGAGGACACAAAAACAACAGGAGAAAAGAAAAGAAGAGATCAGATCTGACACAGTAGGCCTCAAAATGGTGATTGTGAAGGTTCCCACAATGCACTCTTTCAATGTTGTTGCCTTGTTCAGTCTGTCTCTTATCTGAATCTAGGTTGTTAACCAATCACCTCTGTGTGTAAGTGTGTGTCTAAACTGCTGAATCCTATAAACAACAATAGTTAATGAATAGACAATGTATGGAAGTGTCAAAAAGGGAAAGTCAGCCGCCTAAAGATATTTAGGCCAAGGAGATGGGGGAGACACTCAAGGTAGAACTAAAAGGAGAACCTGAGGCTAAAACAGTTAGGAAGGTGGTTCAATGTTGACACACATCATAGAAGCCCACCTGTCTGTGTGTCATGCACTCTCTGCCCTCGCTGGGTGACCGTGACCAGCGACGGTCGTGCTCCCTATCCCGGTCGTGGTCTCTGTCTCCTCGGGGCTGTCTGTGACCACCGTGCTCTCCCCCCCGGTCGGCGCGGTCGGCACGGTCTGGTGTGTAGCGCTCCTTGTCCACAGAGCCGCTGTGATGGTGGTGGTGATGGTGGTGGTGTTTGCGGTCTTTCTGCCGACCGCGGTCTCTGTCGCGGTCACGGTCCTTCTCCTTGGGTGGCAGGTCACCTGACTGAGTGGTGGTGCTCAAGTCTGTGCCCAGTACTGCTGGAATGGAGGCAAGTTATTGTTGGCATCATGGTATCTCTAGTGTCTTTGTAACCATGACAACATGACAACATCAAACACACTTTGATACAGTAGCAACTCAGGGAACTAAGCACGTTCTTCTCACACACTCTCTGACTCACACACATTCTGAACCGTTCCTGACCAACGCATGCACACTCATTCTGTCTCTGACCTGTATCTGCGTCTGTATATCGACACAGTGACCGCTCGGAGGCCCGGTGGCTTCGGTCGCGGCGTCGGTGGCTGTGCCTCGGTGCTCCGCCCTCCTCGGGGATCACATACTCCATTGCATAATCATCGGCCCCTCCCCTTTCCCTCTGGCCCCTCCCAGATCGACTGTGACCAAGGGAGGAGGCCGAGCGCTTCATAGGACTATTATCTGTTATAGTCTGGGAGAGTGGGATGGAGAAAGAGAGAGACAGAGGGATGATAAGAGAGTGGGATGGAGAAAGAGAGAGAGAGAGGGATGATGGGAGAGTGGGGCGGAGAAAGAGAGAGAGGGATGATGGGAGAGTGGGATGGAGAAAGTGAGAGAGAGGGATGATGTGAGAGTGGGATGGAGAAAGAGAGAGAGAGAGGGATGATGGGAGAGTGGGATGGAGAAAGAGAGAGAGAGAGGGATGATGGGAGAGTGGGATGGAGAAAGAGAGAGAGAGAGGGATGATGAGCGAGTGGGATGGAAAAAGAGAGAGAGATGATGGGAGAGTGGGATGGAGAAAGAGAGAGCGAGAGAGGGATGATGGGAGAGTGGGATTGAGAGTGGGATGGAGAAAGAGAGAGAGAGGGATGATGTGAGAGTGGAATGGAGAAAGAGAGAGAGAGAGGGATGATGGGAGAGTGGGATGGAAAAAGAGAGAGAGAGAGGGATGATGGGAGAGTGGGGTGGAGAAAGAGAGAGAGAGGGATGATGGGAGAGTGGGATGGAGAAAGAGAGAGAGATAGGGATGATGGGAGAGTGGGATGGAGAAAGAGAGAGAGAGAGAGAGAGGGATGATGGGAGAGTGGGATGGAGAAAGAGAGAGAGAGAGGGATGATGGGAGAGTGGGATGGAGAAAGAGAGAGAGAGGGATGATGGGAGAGTGGGATGGAGAAAGAGGGAGAGATAGGGATGATGGGAGAGTGGGGCGGAGAAAGAGAGAGAGAGATGATGGGAGAGTGGGATGGAGAAAGAGAGCGAGAGAGGGATGATGGGAGAGTGGGATGGAGAAAGAGAGAGAGAGGGATGATGTGAGAGTGGGATGGAGAAAGAGAGAGAGAGAGGGATGATGGGAGAGTGGGATGGAGAAAGAGAGAGAGAGGGATGATGTGAGAGTGGGATAGAGAAAGAGAGAGGGATGGATGATGGGAGAGTGGGATGGAGAAAGAGAGAGAGAGGGATGATGAGAGAGTGGGATGGAGAAAGAGAGAGAGAGAGGGATGATGGGAGAGTGGGATGGAGAAAGAGAGAGAGAGGGATGATGTGAGAGTGGGATGGAGAAAGAGAGAGAGAGAGGGATGATGGGAGAGTGGGATGGAGAAAGAGAGAGAGAGGGATGATGTGAGAGTGGGATAGAGAAAGAGAGAGGGATGGATGATGGGAGAGTGGGATGGAGAAAGAGAGAGAGAGGGATGATGGGAGAGTGGGATGGAGAAAGAGAGAGAGAGAGGGATGATGGGAGAGTGGGATGGAGAAAGAGAGAGAGAGAGGGATGATGGGAGAGTGGGATGGAGAAAGAGAGAGAGATTAGGGATGATGGGAGAGTGGGATGGAGAAAGAGAGAGAGGGATGATGGGAGAGTGTGATGGAGAAAGAGAGAGAGAGAGGGAAGATGGGAGAGTGGGATGGAGAAAGAGAGAGAGAGGGATGGAGAAAGAGAGAGAGATGGATGATGGGAGAGTGGACAGAGAGGAGAAGAGTAGTCACACAGCAGGCTTCTCAGGTTTACTTTCCTCATGTCTCCTTTCTAGTCTCCAGACATAATGGGGAAACGAAGGGACTTGTGTGTGTGTGTGTGTGTGTTTGTGTGTGTGTGTGTGTCGACCTGTGTGTGTGTGTATATACTGTATAGTTGTTTACCTGACTTTTACATGTGTGTGCTTCTACATTCCTACCATATACAGTATAACCTTGTAGAGGTGGGCACCAGGTAACCCATGATAACCCCCCCCCCCCCCCATACTGTTCCACACACATGCCTGTATTAGTATCATATATACATCATGCTGCCTCAGGCAGAGAGAGAGACAGAGAGAGACAGAGAGAGAGAGAGAGAGAGAAAAAAAAGAGACAGAGAGAGAAAGAGACAGAGAGAGATCGAGATAATAAAAAGAGAAGAGGAAGAAGACAAACAACAGTAAAAGTAAGAAGAAAGGGAGATGAAAGGGAGGCAATAGGCCATGCCTGACATGCACCCAAGACTTCATCTGGAAAGATAGGTCAGTATCTCCTAATCACCCCCAAAAGACTAACCCACCCCATCCCCACCCAATCCCTCCCCCAAAATCATAACACAATCCTCTGCCAGCCCCCTCTGCCAGCGTGCACATAGGAGCTGTCCCGAGTCCTCAGCCCCACTCAGAAGCTCTCTTTCTGGGGCACGGGGAGCCGCTCTGACCTCATAGGGCTGCTGGACACCAGGACAGTGCCTATAATGCTACTGGTACACACCTGCATACTGTATATACCAGGCCTGCTAAGGACTAGTCCACCAGTGTCTGCTGGTTTCCGATACTTTATTGAAGAAGGGATCATTTGGATGTAGAGTTAACTCCCCTGGTATTCCAGGTTGAAACCAGAATAGATGATAATGGACTGAAACCAGCAGACAGTGTGTAGCTAGGATACCCTCACACACACAAACACACATGGAGACACATACACCAAGCACACACCAAGCACACACAACAAACACACTCACCAAGCATACACACACAGGCAAACACACACATGCATGCACACACGCACAAAATCACTCCAACAAGGGCACACATACTCCTGGCATGCATGCAACACCAACACCAATACATCAGCACAGACAAGCACACAGGCATGATACACGCAACACACATGGCACACCCAACACAGAGCAGCAGCAGCAGGAAGAGAGAGAGACAGAGAGAGGGTGCAGAGTTTGCCAATCTCAAATCAACACCTTGACCCTAACCGCTTGGCACAAGGACTAGAGAGGTAAGTAAATTAGCCTTGTTCCAACATCCTGACCTCACATAATCACATTCACCAGGCAAGATGTAAGTATTATGGAAAAAAATCCATCTGGCTTATCAGAGGGCAGGGTGGAGCTATTGCCATATTGCTTATATTTTGCATAGACACTGAGTATCCAAAACATTAAGAACAACTGTTCTTTCCATGACATAGACTGACCAGGTGAAAGCTAGGATCCCTTATTGATGTCACTTATTAAATCCACATCAATCAGTGTGCATGAAAGGGGAGGAAACAGGTTAAAGGATTTTTATGCCTTGAGACAATTGAGACATGGATTGTGTAAGTGTGCCATTTAGAGGGTGGGTAAGAAAAAATATTTAAGTGCCTTTTGAACGGGGTAAGGTAGTAGGTGCCAGGCGCACCAGTTTGGGTCAAGAACAAAAAAGGGGGTCCAACTCAGAGCCCCACCTGTTCTGAGCCCCATCTATATATATATATTTCTATATTTTTTGCCTATTCTGCATGTTCTTTTGGAATTAATACATGTCACATATCAGTTTGCAAACAATGTAAAAAAATATTTTATTGATTTAATAAAGCCACATACAAACATGGTTTATTTTTTGCTTTCTTGAGTAAAGCAGCTCCAAAACACAGCAGATGTTTCAGCCTAGCTCAGTGCTTTCTGTGGGGGTGGGGCAGCCAGCGGAAAATACAGAGCATAGGGGTTGTCAATCTTCTCCAGTTGCGCTGTGATTGGCTTAGTGTTCTGTCACTCATGGGGACACTACGTCACCGCAAAATCTACAGGAAGACCTAGAAAGTTCAAGCCGCCTTGGGTGCTGCCATAGATTTACATTAGAAGTGCCCATCCAAGAAGGCTCAAGGTCATTGGCCACAGATAAAATTACGTCAAATCACGTTATATCTACCGTAGCTGAATGGACTGATCATGTCAACGTCATGCTTTCAAAGTCTTAGCTAGCAAGTTAGACAAGCAGTCATCATCATGAATCACGTCGACAATCTACAGGCAAATCCTTTTCAATCTTTGTCATATGAAGAGAAATTATAGATAAAATGTATCTGTGCTCATTGGCCATTGGACATAAACATTACACAACAAGTTGGAAATCACAAATTCAACAATGAGAGGTTTGGAAGGAATCAGTGGCTAAATATAAATGTTGCAAACCAATTACTATTTTGCTTCCTCTGCCTGCTATTCGGTGGAAAGGGTGTGTGGGCCAAGTCTGGGTTTAAGGGTCTCTTTTTCAAGCTTAAAAGGATAAACATTCACACACAACACCATGGGCCAGAAAAGGTTGAATACATTGGCCATGTTGTCAGTCCAGCATGACTTCTGCCGCGTTCAAAACACCTGGCAACTCGGAACCCCGAAATGTCAGATTTCAGTGAGTTCAAGACAACTGGGAACTCTGGAAAAAAAGGAGCTATGACTGGGAAAATACGTTTTGAACGGTCATCCAACTCGGAATTCCAAGTCGGGAACTCGGGCCTCTTTCTGGAGCTCAGACCTGAAGATCACTGACGTCATGATTCTGCCTTGTTTTTGCCGAATCCCAGTTGTCTTGAAAGCACCATAAATCCAGAGAAAGCCAGACTTTGCAGACAATGTTTCATGACAAAATTTGCCCACAAGAAGGACCACCGAGCCACCTTCCTGTTCAAGTGAGCACAGCAGAACGGTGAGTCCAAAAATGTATTGTATGTTGCTGCATAAATGATGTAACATGCCAGGGAGATATGTATACTGTAGCTAATGAAGTAATACTAAGTGTATGTTGTGTAGTAAGCTGTTAGTAGCCCATGTGCCTCACTTCAATAATTTTGTCCCTTTCCCTCTCATAACTTAGCCTACTGTTCTGACTTGGTGGTGCACATGTAGCCTATAGCCTGTTTTAGAGAAATGTCATCATAATTGTCTGCTTATTTATTTGTTTATTATTTTATTTAACCTTTATTTAACTAGGCTTATATGCCCCCTTTATTTTTCCTACGGTTCTGACTTGGTGTACAGGGAGAATAATGTAAGAACGGCTCTTGTTCTGATTTCTGTCGGTGTACATTTCTGTCGCTGAACAAATAGTTATATTGGCTACGTCCGTCTTAGCTAGCTCATTAATGTCGGAATCAAAATTACGGATTGCCTCTCATCGTCCCCTTATGCCAT